>NC_092125.1:152056456-152693643 GCF_043159975.1 Macaca nemestrina | reverse complement strand
ATAAACTTTAAAAAATAAATAAAATACGTGTATTTTTAAATTGACTCAAAAGTATGGTCAAATAGTCCAAAAGATAGGAAAACAATCTGTAAGTTAATCAAAAAAGAAACTTCTGATAGAAAGAGCTAGAGTCAAAAATATCAGGCAAATTTGCTTTTCAATATTTCAAAGAACAAGCAATACACCCATGTAATTTAAAGTGCTTCTTAGCATAGAAAGTGGAGAGTTAAATTTTGAAATGTATATAAGTATTTGATAATTCAAATACAATTATATAATTTATTATTTTATTTATCACAGGGAAATATTAAGTATCAACAGGGGTTAAAGAAATTATAGCAGTCAAAAGAAGGCCAAACACTAAAAATTAATGCCATTAAAATATGTAATAACATGAAAATGTTTACAAAAAATTCAGGTTTTGGAAAGTTACTAAACAACATAAAAAATACATTGTGTTATACTTTTTAAAACAATTTTAACAATTGTGTTAAAAGAAATTTGAGTGTGCTTATATATGTGTACAAATTGACATGCACTGAGAAAAAAACTATATTCATTCCAAAATATTAACAGTTTTATATCTTAGTATTAAAAACAATATCAGCCTAACATTTCTAAGAAGCATAGTACAGCTTTTAAGGTGTTTAACACAATGCCTCACATAAAGTGACCTAAATCTAAATTTATTTTTATTATAAATTACAAAATATTAACTGTAATTGATTTTCATCTCTAAGCTTTTGTCCATTCTAAATTTTCTATAATGAATTTATATTTCTTTTGTTGCCTGAATAAACCATTATTCTAATTATTATGAAAAACATTTATAAAAGCATTCAATTTAAAATTACCATAAATATAAAAAAGGAAACATATCTAGGAGGCAATTATATAATACCCTACTCATCTCTTACAAAAGTCACTTTTATCTGAGAATCCCTCTCTAAATCCTCTTCTTATTTTGATTTTCTTCCTTTTAGGTTTTAGGTATCCTATCAGAGAAAATGGACCATGTTAACAGGAATAGCCCCACCAATAAAATTAAGCCATTACCTTACACTATGTAAATTATAATCCTATTGGATGCTTTAAAATGTTGGCTTGAATACTGGCCAATTGGCCATCAGTATGGTTAAAGGTGAATGTTGAACACTGTACTGTATGCCCCATGTTTTTAAAAATTCTATTACAGACCTGCAGTTGTCCTCCTTATGAGGGACTTTTTTTTTAAAGATAATTTATATCTTCTGCCTATTACAGTGAATACTATTTTATTAATATCTGCCATTTCACTGCAACAACAATCTCATACAAGGCATTAGATAGTTAGAAAACTGATTAAATTTCAAGAAGCAGTGCCTATACACTAAGCCTGTATCTTTTGTTAATTTGAATGCCCACTATTTTTTAACCCGTAAAACTAAAAGTAGTTGTATCAACCCGGAAAGCAAAAGAATCTGTCTCTCCTACAGGAAAATACTTTTGAAATTACCTGTACACGGTTCCTCCAATGGTACTTTTTAGAAGCATGTATACTGGGAGAAAACAAACAATCAAAAAAAATCTATTCGCTGTTATTTTTCAGTTTTATTTTGCTTTTTCATTTTGTTTCCAAATTGAGTTCCAGTGCTAAGATATTTCCTTCTGGTATAACATGAAGAAGAAAAAAAGTAGACATTTTCTTGTAAATCAATTTTGAGTACTGTGGATACTTCTCAACTTAATTATTTTATGAAATTGCAACAATTCGTGTTTTTCCATCATGAAACACAACATCAGCTGGGAGCACTGTAGAAAAGTAGCTTTAGGAGAACCGTTATCAGAGAAATTATAATTTTTCCTCATGGTTTTTTTTTTTTCTAGGAAAAGCAAAGGCTAATTCCCTTGAACTTAGTAGCATTTGGATAATTTCTCATTTAAAAAAAAAAAGTGAAAACTCAAGTATTTCTTGTTAAAAGGGAAATCAGAGTACATGTGTGATCCAGTTGAAAAAGCAGGATTTATTTTCAGTATGTAGCTACCAGCCTGTAAATTTTCATTGAAAATGTATGGAATAAGATACCTAAATGAAAATATTTGGTGAACTAAGGAAAGGGGCTTAAGTAAATCATAGACTTACAAAGTTAAAGTGCAATAACTTGGATTTTTTAAAGTCACAATACTACAGAATATCTTAAATGCTCATGGGAAAATGCTCTTTAACCTCAGAAATGGAGATTTTCATTTTAGTTACCCCTATTACTTTTTCCCACGTATTTTCTTCTTTCAGAAACTTGAGAAAACAAAAAGGTATGAGATATTATTTTACTTAAGGGAAATGAAAAATATATTTTTAAAAATTTATGTGCTGCTGAAATTTACAAATACTCAAGCAATGATGACATATCAGAAACATTTAGGGACTACTACCCAGTCCTGAATGATTCCACAGCAGGGGCAGTCCACTAAGAGCCATCTTTCAAGGGGCTCCCCATCAATCTACTTTGTTAATATCCTTGGGATTTGGTCTAGTATCATGGAGTGGGGTTATGAACACATGCAATACCAATAAAATGTAGAAAGGCCATTAGTGATCATGCAGCCACAATGGAGCACAAATGGAATGTAGAGATTATGAATATATTTAGCAGGCCAAATTCAGAACAGAGCTCAGTTTATCTACACTTCATCAGTCTATCTTCTCTTGCCCTGGGTAATGAACACATTGTTCACCTGTTACTAAGTTTTTCATCAACTTAATTGATTTCTTTGCTTCAATATTAAATGTCGCTTTTTTTTCAGGTTTGTTAAGGTATAATTGACAAAAATAAATTGTATATATTCAAGGTGTATGTTTTGATACACATATACATTGTAAAATGATTACCACAATCAAGTTAATTAACATATCCATTTCACATATTTACCATTTGTGTGTGGTAAGAATACTTAAGATCTATTCTTTTAGGTCATTTTAAGTATATATTACTATTTACTATAGTCATCATGCTGTACATTAAGCCTCCAGAACACATTTATATCTTATAATTAAAGGTTTGTACTCTTTGACCAACATCTCTCTACTTCTACCTCCCCTGGCAACCATCATTCCACTCTGTTTCTGAGTTTAACTTTTTAGATTCCACATATAAGTGATACCATGCAATATCTTTCTACATCTGGCTTATTTGACCTAACATAATGTTCTCCAGCTTTATCTATGTTGTCAAAAATTAACAGGATCTATTTCTTTTTAAAGGCTGAATAATAGTCCATTGTTTATGTGTGTGTATATACACACAGATATGCATACACACAATCCCTCATTGTACGGATATGTCTAATGCCACCAACTTAGTTGATTTCATTTCCTTCCATATTAAGTGTCTATTTTCCCCAGATTTATTGAGGTATAATTGAGAAGTAAACTTGTGTAAGTTTAATGTACACTATATGATTTGGTATACATAGATACTGTGAAATGATTACCACAATCAACTTAGTTGATACATCTATCACCAGTCCTAATTACCATTTTTTGGTTTTTTGTTTTGTTTTGTGATGGAATAAATGGCTTACTTTTTAACATTTTTTTTCTATAGTAACTGACTCCTCACTTAAAAAATATTCAAAGCACTGAGATTCAAATGGGTACCCCATCACCATAATTGTTGCCATTGCCTCCTAATTTTAGTTTCAGAGCAATTCACTATCTTCATCACATATGTAAAACAATCTGTCCCCTTACATTCTGATCTTGGAGAAAGTAAGGAAAGAATTTCTGAGAGAAAATTGAATTGGCTGGCAATTTCATTCTGCCTGCAGAGCTAGAATTATTTGAAACATGTCATTTTAAAAGTTGTAACTGATGGTAGTATTATCAAATGACTACTCCAAAACCAAATAGCCATTACATTAAGTGCCTTAGATTTCCAAGGGTTTCATCATTATATATATTTATGGGTTTTTACACAGCAAATATAGAACCCATATATTTCTTTTTAGTCCATTTCTCCCTGCTCAAATCTTGCACCTGTCCCCACCATATTTTTTTCCATACTCGATTTTTCCCAGTATTTTTTTAAGAGTACAATGCTCTTAAAACACCTGGCATTATTTTTAGCTTACCTATTATAATAAAATTATGAGGTAGAAACCTTACTATTCTCTTGTTCTTCATTCTACTTACATGTTTAGGGGTTATGGCTTAGAATTAGACTCACAGGCACAAGAGATTTTCCACTTTCGGAAAGAAACAGTTTGTGGGGGCTGGAAAGGAGAGAGAATCGAAGATGACTTTGAGGGCTAGAAAATTTCTAACTGTTGAGCTTTTTAGTGCTACTTGTTCACAGACTAAGATTTTCAGCCAAAATTTTGTCTGTCTGTCGTCTACACACATACACACATACACACACAAAAAAATGGGTTAGGAAGATCTTTATTTTTCATGTACATATTTTATAGGAGTACAACACATAAGTTTCAATGCTTACATTGTCATCAGTTCTTCTTCCCCCACCCCAACCCCTTTTCCAACTGGGCATACAATATGCACCCAACATATCTATAAAAGGTTGATGAAAAATCACATTTTATAGTCTGCCAAAGGAATGTTTGTATTAAATTGCTTCAGAGAGAGAAAGTTTCAATGTGATCAGAACCCAGGAGATATAAAAGAACCATAAAGTTTGGGTCATAATGTGAGTTTATAAACCTGCCTTCTACTTAATTTAAATTATAGTGGCAGTGCAAGAAACTGTGGTTTACCAGTAACAGTAGGCCTCAGGCCAAATGCTTTCTTTCTACTTGCTGTCCTGATAGCCTGCCTCTGTTGGAAAGAGTTAACTACCTTTCATAGATATTTCTTGTAACTCATCATCTGAGAAAAATAAGACTTGGTAATCACACGTAGGCACACACATTACTGTGGTTTACAATTATGAAGCAGAAAGTATAGTACAGGGTAAACTCCACTTCATGAACTTTTACTTGTTGCTTTTTGTTTGTTTGGCTTGCTTTACTTTTTTGTTGCTGGATTAATGCTGACACTCAAATATCTATCTGCCTAGAGCTGGTGCATGAGCTCTAGGAAGAGAATGAATTTAACATTTCTGTTTAAAATTAAAATTTATCTTATAATTTGGTTTGATTTCACTGAATATGTCTGTGATTTATAATTTCTCATATTGGATAGTACCAAATTACATTTACAATAAGATGAATCATATTCTTGTCTGATACTCTATCTTCTTGGCTTTTAAAGTGTACAATTTTCTGTACAAAAGAGGCTGGAATAGATAAACTCGACTGCCTAATCTTTGACCGTGTCTGTTTGGTGAGTCTTTTAAGAGATGGAAATGACAAGAAAGAGCTTTGATCAAATCCAGCCAGCTTTAGCATTTATCCCAGAGTCCATTATTATAGAACACTGGCAAACTATCAAAAAAAAAAAGTGGGAAAAAGTATTTTCTTTATAATTATTTTCACAGTTAACCATGACTAGTTATATTTTACACTTTTTGAATATTAAGCTGAAGGCTTATTATTTATTTTGTAAAATAATGTGAGAACTACAAATAAAGACAGATAATATATACAGATATCTGGGAAGAAAACGGTTTAAATATCATGACTTCTATACTTGTGTTTTCATTATTTTACAAACAAGAATTTTTATTGTGAATTCGATTTAGTAAAATGTTTTTCCAAATAATTATTCCGTAGTTAAAATACATGGTAGAAAATGAATAATCGTCTACTAGTGCCACTACAGACAAAAAGGAATATTCCTATGGTATAGTAAGTTAAGAAAACTTATATTATGACAAAGATATTGTTTATTAGCAGTAGTCATCATTCACATGGTGTCTAATTTCCCATTTCAATTTGATTCTTGAAGTATGTTGTAACTTGGTAGGAAACTGAGAGCTTATCTAGTCCAACCTGTCAATCAGCAAAGGAATCTTTTACAGTGATAACTTGAATTTCCAGCATCTTATGAACTTTCAATGCAAGTGAATTCACAGCTTGGAAAAGTGTCCAGTCTGCTTTCTTTTTTATTGCTATAGATTTAGGAGGTACAAGCACAGATTTCTTACTCACATGTTTCGTGTAATGGTTGAGTCTGGTTTTCTAGTGTACCCATCACTCGAATAGTGAACATTGTACCCAATAGGTAATTTTGCAATCCTCAGCCCACCATAACCCTCCCATCTTTTGTAGAATTCAGTATCTATTATTCCACTCTATATGTTCATGTGTATCCTTTGTTTAACTCCCACTTATAAGTGAGAACATGGGTTACTTGACTTCCTGTTTGAGTTATTTTACTTAGAAAAATGGCTTCCAGTTCCATCCATGTTGCTGCAAGACATGATTGCATTATTTTTTATGGATGAGTAATATTCTATGGTATATATAAGCCATATCATATTGATTATATGTAACATATCATATATATATAACATATGATGTGTTATATATATATATCACATTTTCTTTATACATTTGTTGATGGATGCACGTTGACTCCATCTTTGCTATTGTGACTAGTGCTGAAATATACATACAAGTGCAGGTATCCCTTTGACACAATAATTTCTCTCCCTTAGGGTATAGACAGCAGTAGTGACATTACTGGAAGAGCTACAATTAACTTGTTCCTTCTATTGGATCACACATGGCCTCTCCATAACTTCCTTTCAAAAGTCATACATCTACTTGAGTTGCAAGGAATAAATTTTACCCATCTGTTATGTATTATCCCTTTAAAAAGCAGAGACAGTTATTATGTGCCCCCAATACCTTTCTTTCTACAGATAAAATATTCCCATTTTCTTCAAATGTTTATTTAATCTGCCTTTTAATATAATTTTTATGCTGTAATATGACTAGTGTAGTCAGCCCTACCCTTTTCTGATTTCCTGGGATAATTCCTCCCTTGTTTGAGGTTTTCTACTTCTATTAATGCAAGCTATGACCAGACTGTCTTTTTGGTTTTGATAACTCACTGTTGACAAATATTAAACTCACACTCAGTGAAAACCACTAAGTACAACAATGTGGAATACATTTTTTCTATCCTACATTGACATACACAATATTTTGAACCAAATCACAAGACTTTATAATGATCACTGTAGGATTTTATCTCACTCATTTCAATCCATTCTTTCAGCTTGTTGAGATCACTTTCAGTCTTAACTCTCACATGTTATCTCCCTGGTGGCATAACACTAGTGTCTGCAACAGCAGCCTTGGCACACTACACTGTCCTTGCAGTTGACATATATTTATTATCAAGCTCTTGGGAGCAGAGTTTAAGCAGTTGCTAATTCAACCATTTATTTTCCCTTATTTCAAATATCAGCCAATGTGAAACCTGTACATATGAGGGTCATCTGTATATTGGACCTCTTTACTGCCTGAAGAAGGGACGAAAGTCTTCAAAGTACCCTGAAGTTTTATTTTTAAATATTTATGTATTTATTTTCAGTATATACTTTTTATGAAATAATAATATACATTACAGGGGGATTATCACCAGATGATTAATCCGGAGTATAAACCCTAATCCTCTTTCAGAATCCAATTTATTTATAAACAGAATGACAAGTTGATGGCCTGTAAAACATAGTTTGAAAAACAATAAATGGCTTTGTATCCAAAAATCTTCCTTTTGCCAAAGCAATCACAGGAAAATGGTCAGAGTGAAGGCCAATAATCAGATTCCCTAATGCCATTTTTCTAGTGTTAGCATTGTACCAGGGTTTTGAAGAGGGAACAAATCGGTGTCCTCCTTCATAATCTATAATCCACTTTTTTCTCTCCCTCTTCTTTCTGCTGCATCCCTACCATCATCATAATAGCACAGCTAAGTTTTTATACAATATACTATAGTGGTTAAAAGCATTGGAATTATCCACATGTAGACTTCAGTATCAGCTCTGCTGCTTCTGGTTGAGTGTCATCAGGAAAATGTGAAAACTGCACGTCCTTGATCTAGTCCAGTTACATACTTTGTGAGGCCCAATAAAAAAAAAAAATGTGGAACTCCTCATTCAAAAAAAAAAAAATAGGAAAAATATTGCCACTAATGTTATCAAAATGTAAGGCTTTTTCCTTTCTTCTATGGTCTCTCTAGATTTCTCATGGTGTTTTTTAATTTGATATTTAGTGTCATTCTAACTTGTAAAAATCTGTAAATAATTATTAGCATGAATTTTACCATTCTTTATGTTTTAAAATGTCAATTTTAAGTGAAAACATGATAGTATTAAACATATGCAGAATCACTGAAATTGCACATTTCAAATTTTATAACTAGTGTATACATAATATTTTCTTACTGGAATGATACAAACCTAACACAAAACTATCTCAGCTGTTTTTATTAAACTTTCAGATGCATGCAAATTCTGCTTACATTGTCTACCTTCATTGTTCTGATGAGTAAGGAAGAGCTGACAGGAAAATAACCTACGGATTGCCCTATCTTTCTCATCACTTCTATGTCCTCATATTCAAATGGTTGGGTAATACAGGGAAATAATATTAGATAAAGGATATGATAGGGCTCCCTAACCACTGTGTTTAAGACATCATTGCCTTGTTTCTGTGTTTGAAGCAAGTTCTGGTTTCAACAGAAAATATAGCTTGCAAGATTCTTAGTGCACTTCCTCAGTCGTAGACATAGCACAGTAATCTTGTGCTATCTTTGAGTCTTGCTGAACTCTCATGCATAAGAGAAAAACACATTCTGCATGCACAGGGCATATGACATATGACATATGCTATATGACAATGAGGAGGCAAAAAATGACAGCAGAAATGTATATTGTATATATCTCCTACAATCACATACATCCTCAATTGTTCCAATGCACAACAGAGCACAAGTTCAAAAATAAAACTATTGAGATTGTCCAGACAGCAACAACAGAGCATTAAAACCAGCACAGGTGCTTCTGAATGCAGGGCCCTGTGTAACTACACAGACGACACACCTAGAAAGCCAGCCCTGTGTGTATCATAGCATTTAATCACTTATTCTCCCCTAGTAGGCCATAACTTTTGCTTAGAATAATCATTCTAAGGCCTAGCATAGTGCCTGACTTAGGAAGCAATCATTTTTTGACTGAGTGAATACATCAATGTAATACTTAAACCACTGTCAAATATCATTTTTTAAACAATAGGCAGTTAAAAATCATTAAATGAGGTATTGCTCAATACAAGAAAATTCCAAGTTACAAACTGTGATCAATATAGTATAAAGTCTAAAATATCAGCTAAATGGAAACAATATAGCCAATTAAAAGGGGGCAAAAATTCTGATCACTTCCTTGCGTCTGAATGGAAATGACACGTGATATATAGGGAGAGATCAATCTAATAATCACTTTGAAACAAAGCAATTTCCATGAGGCAGAAACTTGGTCTGTTTGGTTCTTTATTACTATTTCCTTTCCCTAAATATGATGATTGATAAATATGTCTAAATGAAACATATTAATGAGTGACAAGGTGTAACCTGATGGTCAAGCAGAATTAATGTTAATATATCTCTATTACATGGATTTTATGAGAAAGGCTTTTGATCCAAGTGTTAAGTCAGTTATAAAATTAAGTGATCAAAATGAGAATTGCTGAGCACACATATTCTTCCCTTCCCTGGGTGTAAAAAGAAACTTCTCAGTAGGAAACTACTCACTTTCTTTATTTCCAGAAAATCTCTGAAAAGGAGTGGTGAAAGAAGAATAAAAGAGGATAAAATCAACTCCTTAAAACTCTGCATAAGAAATGTGTAAGTTCTTTTTAGCTAGTCATCAATTATTCTGAAGAGTGCAGTTCTGTTAATATTTACTTATGTCATTACAAATAAAGTAATCGACCGCCCATGACCTATCGCCCTGCTTATGTTTTTAAGAAAAGCTTTGTCCAGATAGTGATAGATTCCTTCCTTGTGATTCATACATTACCCAGATGCTTCAGGCTTCCTGGAATTTCTGTTCAAAATTTCAAAACTTTTGGAAATAATTCATTTTTTGTAAGATAAGCCTTAATTTTAAAGAAAAATAAATATGACAAGAAATTTGTCAATAACATATTACTAATTCTTGGCTTCATCAAACATTATCCATGTCAAAAATAAAAAATAAAAATTTCCAGCTTTTCGTATACAAGGATGAGCCTTAATTTTGCATATGTGGGTCACCTGTAACAGGATGTATTGAACCCTGTTGTCAGTAGATGCCACCTTTCTTACTAAATCTCATCCTCTCCGCTATACTTGGTTACATTTTTAAATATTACATTAGCAATATATAGTTGCATTAAAATATTAGGTTGGTGCCAACGTAATTGTGGTTTGTCTTTACTTTTAATGGCAATAACTGCAATTACTTTTGCACCAATCTAATACAAACCGTAGACAGACATAGTCTCAATCTTACCATTCTGAGGTCATGAAAAGTATGAGAGTTTGTTAGGTGTCTTTCTACACCTTGTTTGTCACAAAGATCACAATGTTCTATATCCACAACTCTGAAGCTTACTCTTTTCACTTCATAATATATCATGACATTCCTTTGGGTCAATACATATAGATCCGACTCATTATTTTAATAGCTAACTAGTATATCTTGTTAGATATGTACCATAATTTTTAACTGTTTATCTATCAATAGACACTCAAGATTCTTTGTTTGTGAGCCAATAAAAACAATAATCCATTAAATGTCTTCATATGTATACTTGTCCATACTGGTGATTTCATATCTTTAATCAACTATCCCTAAAAGCTGGAATGCTGTTTTACAGATATGTCTGTATGTAAATTTTAACAGATGCTAACAGATTTACTTTCCAAAATGGTTTTAATAGTCTATATCCCCACTAGCTTTACTTACATAAGCATTTTTCACTCTACTCTGTGATAGTACTGAAAATTTATCAATACTGCTCACTGATGCTTATCTGATACATTTTTTGTTTTATTTTTTATAAAATGGTATAATAGCATCTTATTTGTTTTTCCTCAATTAGGAAGGTCGGTATATTTTTAATGTGTTTAGTGTCCCTTGTAGTTTCTGGTGGTAACTACACTGGAATATTATACAGAGGGCTAGCATAATTTCCACCCTTTCCTTGTCAACCTCGACCAAGAATAACTCTAGATCTCCTTTTACTATTTTTTCAGTTAGTCCTTATAACGCCATGTGGAGCTTTTTCATCTAATTAGCCTACAGAAAAGGATTATATAAATTTATCAAACCTAGGAATGAATTGGTTGTGAATCCTTAATGAATATGTGCAGGTATGCTTGTATTTCAACAGGGAATGGCCCACCAAAAATAAAATGGTAGTGAACGCATCACTCTGTGAAGAAGCATCAATACATAAGCCTTCCTTAAAAGGAGGAGAGAATGAGTGGTAGAGAAGAAATATAAGTGAAGAGTTGTATATCAAAAACAAATAGGAGGAAAGGATTAACTAACCATGGGAAATTCAACTTTTAGTTGCCTTCAAAGTGTTTGTGTGCCTTATAAGAAAACAGCCATCAAGTTGTATTATCTATGTCCCTGATATCTCATAAAACATTTTCTGCTGTGCAGTCTGATTTTCTCTGACCAGGACACTCCTAATAATGTTCTAATTTGACTCGTTGACTTGAATATTTCCAATCTATACTTTATATTTTATTAGGCCCTTGCATTTAACAGGGTCAGAAAACCACCTACATCAAAATCACTTGATTGCTTTCTTTTTTTTTTTTTTTTTAATGTAGATTTTTAGCCAAGCCTGGTGGCCTGTGACTGGTCCCAACTACTCTTGAGGCTGAGGCAGGAGGATCACTTGAGTCCAGGAGTTTAAGGTTGCAGTGAGCTATACTTGAGCCAATTTACTCCAGCCTATAAGACACAGACCCCATCTAAAAAAAAAAAAAAAAAAAAAAAAAAAGTAGGTTTTGGAGTATTTTACATCAGCAACAAATTATAATTTCCTAAGGACAAGTCTAGAAAACTATAATTTTAAGAATTTTTCCAGGTAATCTTTACACGTACTAAATTTTGAGGGTAATTTGCTAAGCCATATTAAATAGTTTGCTGTTTCCTGCATATACTGCCATAAAAAGTGTAATTCCACTGCTAATAATATCGTTACTATATTCTGTCCATCGAATTACCATTTTTTAAACTGAATTCATCAGTTTGTAACTCTGCCCTCTACGATTTTACAACATTCTATACATAGATGTCCTAAAGGTAGTTTATTTCTAGCCAATGTTTAATTATACTTTATTTCTTTACTAGACTAATATTTAAATTACTTTAGGAAAACTATGTATTTATTCATACCTGTCCTAATATTATGCTTCCATATTTAACCAATTATGATCATTATTATTTTGATGGCTTCTATATATTGAGAGCCTACATTTTTTCAAGTATTATGTTATGAATTTCATATGCAATATATTTTTAATTCCCAATAGGCATTTTAGTTCTATGCTATATATAAGGAAAATGTGACTCAAAGGGGAACAATATGTTTGAACTTGAACAAATAGAAAATAAATTGAGCCAATATTCAAACCCAGTCCCATCTGAATCTAAAGCTACTGCCCTTTCCATAGTATTTCACAGCTCTCAATAAATGTTGGTTAAATTACTGATCATGTTACATGCTAGCTAATTCTCTAAGATTTGTCAGTTAAACATTTATCCATATATAAATTTTAACAGATGTTAACATATTCCTTTCCAAATGATTTTAATAGTCTGTCTCCCCATTGGCTTTACTTATACAAGCATTTTTCATGCTACTCTGTGATAGTACTGAAATTTATCAATACTGCTCACTTATGCTTATCTGATGAATTTTTTTGTTTTTCTGTCATCAGTCATTTCTGTAAACCTAAAGGATGTATTAAAAAAAAAAAAACTTTCTCCTTTCTCAGCACACACTCTTAGTAATGTTTCCCACAGAGATTAGTAAAATAAAAAATAATTACTTTATACATTAGAAAAGCTATAATCCCATCCTAACTTTAAGAGAGTCTAAAAGTTCACTTGAAAATTGCCTTTTCTTCATAATCAGGAAAGGAGAATTAGATGGTTACCAGGTTTACTTAATGGGAAAAAAAAAAAAAAAAAAAAAAAACCTTAAGATGAACTATTTTTAGCAAAAAGTAAGGAAATCACTAATGTATTGTAGTTACCATTTTGAGCATTTACTTCATGCCAGACTTCATACACATATCTTTCCTTATTCTCACAGCATCACTCGGAATTAAATATTTGACCCATTTTAAACACTATGGAATAGGCTCTCAAGAGAACAAGTTGTATGAAGTCATAAAACTGGACATTATTAGAGCCCATTTCTTAACCAAGTTCTTTCTGTGAAATGATTTGCATTTTCTTCCCCAAAATTTGTACAATTTACTGGACTATGCTGTTAGCAATCACCCATACCACCTGGCTCAACTAAACGTCAAGCATGCACATTTATATCATAATTAAATGAAATAAAATATAAAGATCATTTGATGCATCTTTAGCAATACCTGAAATCGTTATTCTGCTATATGGTTATCAGATGAATGTTAAACAAGGTATGTCAATGACCATTGTCACATTTATTTTACCCAATTAAAGTATTCCTAGCTTTATCTGGAAGAAAAATAGAAAAAGTTTAACCAAACAGGTAGTTCTTCAAATTCCAAGAAACGACACAGGTGCCTCCAGTCCTTCAATGAACAGTAGCCATCGTCCAAGTTTTCTGTCTGGATGGGATTATAAAATGTTTCTTTTCTCCTTTCCAGAAGCCACTCTCACAAATGGATGAGGTGAGTTGGGTCCCCAATTCTATTTAATTGGAATTCTGCAAGGCCCAAATGAAGCCTGTATCCCCAAGGTGTAATTAACTTAAATAGACTCTTTCCTTAGACTTGGCACTTCGAAGTAAAAGCCACAAAAAATAGTTACCTGGGGATTTTGTTTCTAAACTCTAATCAATTTTGAATGATTAGAATTCCAGCACTGTGGGGAAACTAAACAAATTTGGGGAAGATAAATACAGTTGACTTAGTCTCTAAAAGAAGAAATTAGAGAACCAGGGACGAATAGTTTCCCTATTGTAAGTTTCATTCTGAAGAAGAGGCCACTTTCTGCCTCGTGCATCTAATCTTGCCTCCAAGATGCAATTGTCCAGGTGCTGTCATCTTGCTATATAAGCTAAAGACTCTAGCACACACCTATCCCTTGCTTCCTCTGAAATGAACATATGTCCAGCACATCTTTATTTCCAATTCCTTGACAAAGTGAAAACTTTTCTGTACATACTATAGATTATATCTGGGCACCAGTGAAATCATAAAAGCCTGAAAAGGAGGAATACTCAAAGCAGTGTTCCATAATTTTTAAGGATAAAGAGGAAAAACTGGACAAGACCAATATGAACAACAGTGTTGCTTTTCCTGAGATGTCAACATGTAGTATGAAAAGCAGAAGTCATGCCCACTATTTTAAAAACAAAGACAAGGCACAAACTGGGATCAAATAGTTGTGAAACATAAACTAGATTATAGTTTAAAATGTTTATTAAAACTTCTGCAAATTAATAAGAAAAAGAATAAAGCTAGAAATGGGCAAAAGGATAGGCAGTCATTTCACACAGAAGGGAACTCAACTGGCAAATAAATGTATAGGAAGATGCTCTACCTCACTAGGAATTGGAAAAATCTGAACTAAGATCATAATGAGATGTCACTTTACACCCACTAGATTGGCAAAGTGTCTGAAATACCAAGTGTAGGAAATGATGCACATCAATACAGACTCTCAGATATTCTTGGGAGGAGTGTAAGTTGGAAAAATCCTCATGAAAAGCAGTTTGGCAGCATCTCAAAGAGTTGCGCATTCCCTGTGCCTCAACAATACTACTTATAGGAGTCTGTCCTATAATACTAGAAGATACACCTATGGATAGATGTCTTGAACCAAGAAACGCGTAGTCAAATGTTCATAGTAGCATGACTTATAATAGAAAAACTGTGAAAGGGACTCATTTATCCAATGATGGAAAAAATGTGAAATAAATATGACACAGTCACAAGACAGTATGTTTTAGAGCTTTACAAATAAATGACTTTTAGCTATCAGCCAAAACATAGATGACTCCTAGGAATACAATATTGGGTTGTTTTATTTGTCAGCCTTTTAAAAATAACAGATTGTATGTCTTTCTCTGGTACTTGCTTGAAGATGGGAGTTTTCTTTTAGGCTGAGTGAATTTCACTTAAAGTTGGTAATTCAACTTATCCTACCCATGTATTTGAATGGCTTCTGCCAGAGGTTTCTAGCTGTTTCTGATTATATGTCATTCAGGTATTCATATATGCAATACAATTGGTCCTCCAAATCTGTGTGCTCCACATCCATGGATTCAACTGTGCATCAAAAAGATTCAGAAAAAAAATAATGTGTCTGCACTGAGCATACACAGACTTTTTTTGTCATTATTCCCTAAACAATACAGTGTAACAACTATTAACATAGTATTTGCATTGTATGAGGTATTATAAGTAATCTGAAGATGATTTAAAGTATATGAGAGGATAAGCATAGTAATATGCAAACATTATATCAGGGACTTGAGCACCCATAGATTTTAGTATTCACGGGGAGTTCGGCAACCAATACTTGCTCATATGGAGGTATGACTGTGTGTGTGTGTACGTAAAGTTTTAAAAACCAAGGCAACAATAAGCACTAAATTTAAGATAATGCTTATCCATAGGGAGAGATAGGAATATAAAAAAAAAGAATCATAGAAGTAAACACAATTACCTTTGTGATGCCTTAATTGTTAAGTTGAATAGTGGCTCATGGGAACCTATTTAATTATTATATTTTACATATACATTTATCCAGATAGTCAAGGAAGGAACAAAATGGGGAGAAAGAAAAGAGAAAGGAGAGAAGAAAGATGAAGAGAGGGAATGGAGAGGATGGAGGCAAGAGAAAAGCAGGAGCTATGGAGTCAGACATCAACTCTAACAATGAATGTTTGAAGTTAGATAAGTTCTTTAGTATCTCTGAGCCTTATTTTAAATATCAAATGTAAATTTCACTGCTGGGATTGAGATGAGTAGGAAATGAGATTAATTCAAATAACTACACACTCCTGGTGTCTGGTTATTTACACACACACTCCTGTTTCTCCCTGACCAATTCCTTTTCTACTTAAAATAAATACAAATTTTGGGGTGAGGTGGGGGTTCAGGGAAAGGAGAGTTGCTGGAGACCATCACTATTATCTTCCTTTCAGTCATTTCTGTAGGCAGGACACTGCCCATGATCACAGAGCAGGTGATGTCAGTGGCCTTCCAGATCCCACTCCCCTGAGAAACCCAGTGACCCTAGGTTCTAGAATATGACACCCCTAACTTTTTTCTTCATGGCTTGAACTGAAGCCTAGTGCTTTCAAAGATTAAACATTTTTTTTAGCAAGACCTAATTAGGAAAATCACAATTAGGTGCAAATATGATTTAATCTTCCCTTGGGAAGGGGAAGGTTACTTTGTAAAAAAGTAGTTTGTTCACTAAAATTAATCTTTAAATGGTGAAATGTGAGATAGAAGTATTTTGGAGCACAGTTGCACTCACCACCACCCCTTGCCTTTTCTCCCTTCGGGAGAAAAGCAAAACTAATCAGCTTGGCAGCTGCCAAGGACCCCCACCCTACTCTGAAAGTGAAGCTTTAATGGCTCAATAAACACAAACATTCATATATTAAGCAACTTAAAACATCAACTGGTAGGAGCTGATGCTTAAACATACTGCCTTAGTGCCCAGTTGAGTTTAGCTCAGTGGCTTTCAACTGGAGGAGATCTTTGCCTCCAGGGAATGGTAGGTAATTCTGGAGACATTTGTAGTCTCACAACTGGGGAGTAGGGTACACTAATTACTGGCACCTAGTGGGTGAAGGAGACAAGGATGCTTGTTGGAAACATCCTAAGATGCACAGTACAGACCTAATAACAAACAACTATAAGGTCTCAAAATGTCATATGTGCTGCCGATGAAAAATCTGGGTTTGCTGTATGTGTGCCACATTGAGCTAGCTTTCTTCTGACCTCAGAGTCCCAAGCTAGCTGTTTACTATAAAGGAATTTTATGTCATGGGGCTCATTATACCTTAATCAGGGATTATTAAGCCAAAGATCTGTGAACTGGCTTAAGGCAGTTCATAAAATCCATGAAATTATATGTAAATTTTGTTCACATGTGCAGTTTTAAAACATGGGTTTAAAGTTAAAAACTTTTTGGAAGCCTAAAGACTCCAATCTTCCCCCACAAATCTATCCAAGTATCTAAAATTCTCAACAAATCAATGAATTCCTCTTAAAAGAAAGATTTCATTGTGGATAGAGATTTTAAAAGATGGTGTTTCTACTCAGAACTGGATTGAAAATGCAGCCACATAAACTTTGAGTCTCAGTTTCTAAATCTATAAAAGAAAATAATTATTCAAATTTAATTACTGCTATTTAGATCACCTCACCACAGCAGGCACTTAGTAAACAGTAGCTTTTGCTGATGTTTTATTATTTAAAAAAAAAAAAAAAAGTAGCTTGGTTTTCAGGCTTTGCTTGTAGGAGATGGTTGATGGCATAAAAGAGAGCTATCTGGTAATATTTTAGGGCATATTTATCTTGTATTGGGAAGAAGGAGGAAGAGCAGATTTGTGTAAAGATGTATAAAATGTTTCAACACCTTATCTTATTCTCACAACAAAATATGAAGTAGATGATGTGGACATTCACATGAGAAAAGACAGGCATGAGCAGTGAAGTGATTCGCCAAATAAGTAAGGACTCAAATCCAGATAGTCAGATTCTACAGCCTAATTTCCTTTTACTTTGCCCTCTAGGAAGAGCAGGCCCCTCAGAATTCAGACACAGCAGAGACATTTGGTATAGCACAGACATTCTGAAGGAGTGAACAATACCCCAGAGGACACACTGCTTTTTTAGGAGGTAATCACTGAATCTGGAAGTTAAGACAGAGAGCCTTTTAGAAGGAAAAAAAACATTTCACAGAGACGAGACGCTTTCTGAAAACGGAGATTGAAAGGTCTGCTTCAACCAATTGCAACTTCTAATTTAAAGTCAAGCCTGGCTGTTCAACAGTAAACCCCACCTCAGCTCACTTTCCACTCTCTTCTAGCCCTGAGGCTCCTCTCCTCATTGTCACTGCCATCTGTTTGTGTTTTCCCTAATTTCTGCTCACTCAGAGGTACCAAAATAAGAGTTAAAGACTGAGTTTGGGCCCCGCACAGCAATCCCAGCACTTTGGGAAGCCAAGGCAGGTGGATCGCTTGAGCCCAGGTGGATTGCTTGAGACCAGCCTGGGCAACAAGGCAAAACGCCATCTCTACAAAAATACAAAAAGTAGCCAGGTGTGGTGGCATGCACCCGTAGTCCCAGCTACTCAGCAGGCTGAGGTGGGAGAATTGCTTAAGCCCGGGAGGGTCAAGACTGCAGCGAGCAGTGATCATGCCACTGCACTTCCAGCCTGGGGGATGGAGCCAGGCTACCTCAGGGGAAAAGAAAAAAAAAAAAACAAAAAACCTGAGCTGGGCCACAGTGAGTATGGCATGTGGGGAAAAGCAGGAACTCAGAGAAATAAGATCTGATGTCTCTTGATCATGCCTTTGGATTGCCCAAAGTACTTGCCCAATGTATAGACAGTTGATTGAATTAACAAGAAAGATACTTTAAAAAAAAAACAATCTAAAAAGCCAAGAAAAAGGTTACTGAGATTTTTCCTTCATTCATTCATATATTTAATCACTTTTGAAATTCAACAAATGTTGAGTGCCTCCAACAAGGGCCAGGAATTCTGCTAACCACAAATGTACATTAAAAAAAAATCAATGCCCATCTCAACCCATTTGGAGTGTGGGGGAGATGGACACTAAACAGATAATCCCTGCATAATTATTACATACTTAATAATTAATTGTAAGTGTAATAGGATTTGTGTAAAGTCCAAATCTATAATAGCATACAAAAGAAACACAATGAACTCCAGGACATCTGTTTTGATTAGTTTTCCCAAGGAATTTAGCAAAAGGAGGAGTAAAAGAATGTTCCTGGCAGAGAAAACTGTATCTTCAAAGACAAAGTGAGAAAAAAAAAAAAAAGGCAAGGGGGATAAAGAAAGATAACTTGTTTCTCAGTTACACTATGTGGAAACATTTATGCTACCCCAGATGTTTTAAGGACTTCAAAGAGTTTCTTAGCTTTTCCCTCTGATAGAATGCAAAATAAAAAATGAGCCCTCCAACTCTCCATTATCAGTCATTTTTTGATTATATGAACCAACATCAGGGTTAAAAGGAAAACCACAAGTTAAAAACAAACAAACAAACAAACAAACAAAAAAACAGTTCAAGGGGGGAAATAAAAGCCTTCAGTGGTGAATTAAACATACGAGCTTTTTTTTTTTTTTTTTTTTTTTTAAAAAAAGCTTCTGTTTCTACTAATGGGTTGTTTTCACCTGCTTCTGTGGGCCTACCTGGCTTACCAGGGTGGCTGCAGCTGAACAAGTGAATGAGCTATCATTGTAGCTTGATCACCAGGATGCAGAGGTGACCAAAGGGTCAAAGCAACAGAAGCTGGGCCATTACAGAAATGAGTAATCCTCAAACAGAAAAATCCACTCCCAGATCATTTGGAGCCAAATGGAGACCTGCTAGGCTCAGGGAATCACTGACTGGGTTGCTATTTGAAATGTGTTATCATCAGATACACTGAAAGTCAAACCCCACACAGAAACCTTGTTAGTCATATGTTTGGGACACCTTTGGTGTTTACTAATGCCCCAGGACTGTGAAGCAGAAGATCCACAAGAGAAAACTAGAGCTCTCTGAACAGAGAATCCAAGCAGATTGGAAGAGAGCCCCTTTTGTTTGTGTGTACGTGATCAAAGCTGGAAGCTTTTCAACAGTGAGTTACTGTGCTGAACATAGAAAAACTAAGCCTTTAAAATAAGCCTGTTCAGGTTTCACAGCATATCTTTAGAAATCAGTCTATTCTTAAGAAATTGTGTGGCATTGTTTCATATTTTACTTTTCCTAGCCAACTTAGTTTTTTTCAAAGAATCATGAAAAGACCTTTATGTAATCATGACAAAAACTGACACAATCACTTTGGATTTGAAAGGATTGATTACAAGCATTTTTGAAAACAGATATTCTTTTTTTTTCCCCTCTCTAAAAAGACGTTGAGGGAAACAGAAGACTAAATATGTTTCCTGGACACAAGAAAAGTCTGATGAAAGCCATTTTTCATTTTATTTCCATGCTGTGAATACATATTCAGGCTATTCAAACTACCACAGCAGTCTGCTTCTCAAGTTAAACCACCAACCACCAGTCCATAGGGGTGAAAAAAACTATTTTTATGCACTGTGACATTTTTAACTTGTAAAACATTGCAAATGTAGGTGGTAGTTCTCACAGTCTGGTGTATTTTTGGAGTTTCATAATCCTTCTAGTCAGAGCTCAGGGGCTGCTTTTTTTCAACATTTTGGCATGTCGTGGCCTTTTCTCCATAATTGTACATGTTTAAAAAATAAATCTTTTTTTCTCATTGCGCTTCCAGTCCTCTCGTTGAAAGGCACTGGAATGGGAAATAGAACACACACATATTCACACTTGATCCTGCCCTGTTCTCTTCCTTTCTCTACCTCTTCTCTTTTTCTTTCCTCCTCCTTTCTCTCCTCCTTCTTTATTTCATGATCTCTTGTCTGTTCTCCCATGCTTTTCTTCCTCACATACGTTTCTCAGAATAAACTTGAGTTTCAAAACTCTGAAATTATATTTCAAATGAGATTTTTTTGTTGTTTCTCCTTATTTATGAGAGTTAATGGTAACTTAAATCACATTTATGTTTGTGAATTATGTTTTCAAAACATGTAAGAGGTGAGTTCAATTTTAGAAATTATGATAATTTAAATAATGCTAATATAACTGGTTGAAATGTGAGACTTTTTTTTTTTTACTTTAGAGAACCCAATGATACATTATTTATTTTCTCTGAATTGAACCATAGTTTGAAGGAACTGGCCAAACCCACTACTTGATGAAAGAACAACCAATCAAAGGTATAATTGTAGAATTCCACCTCTACTAACTGTAGAGGCTATGCAGATGAGATATATAGATGTAATATAACAATTCAGAAATGAATACCCAATATTTGCTTGAATGGTATCAGTGACTTCCCAAAGTAACTACTATTATTAGAAAGTTCCTTCTTATATTAAAATCAGTCTAACTCTCCTATCACTAACCTTTTTTGTTCTTGGTTCTGTTGCAATACAGCGTAACACAAAACCAGTGTGGACTCTCTCTCTCTCTCCTTATCCTGAATATATACCTTCAATTCTTATTCTTATACTATCATGTTTCACTATAGTACATCCTCATCTACCCTAATTTCAAGACCCTCCACTATTGGGGCAGCCCTCCTTTAGAAGTAATCTAGTTTATCAATATTCTACTTGTTACAATGTGACCATCAGTACAAATTGCTCCAGGCACATCTATAATTTGTCACCTGATTTTTTTCAGAATTGATTAACAGTTATTTAGTGAGACAGGCGGAAATATATTGCCAATTAATATAAACTATATTTTTGACATTTGGAAATAATATATATCAATTGTTCCCTTATCCTCTTCTTTGGGTTCTCCCCAAAATAACCTTCACTTGCCAAAAACTGTTGAAATTTCCAAATACGTACTTGTTAGAATGAAAGAGAGCATAAGTTGAATACACCAGAGCATTTTCTTCCAAAATCCCCAATTAGACAAGTCTTCTCTTAGCCTTGCTATGCCAGTTCTCTATCAACCTCCTCTGCCCCTACCCTGGTCACCCTTTTAGCTTTTTAGCCATTGACTCTTTTTTTTTTTTTTTTTGCTTGATTTTTCATTCCTGTCCTCTACCTCCTAAACCCCTCTCCCTTTTTTAGTCAAAGCAATTTAGTTCTGTCTTGCTTCACTCTCCAACACCCTATACCCCCAACCCACTACTGTTTTTAAGAGTTGCCAGACGCCATTAGGATAAAGATGACGATTTTGTATGAGTGTTCAGCAAACAAAAGACCCTATAGTTGGTAAAGCACACCAGTCTTAGAAAGCAATGGGAGATTATAAATGACTTTTTCCTTTCACATGTCCAGATTCCAAACAAGAGATTTCTTAAATGCTCTGGAACTGGATCATTTTCCTATTTTGACAGTTATGTTAGCAGTTACTGGTGCAAACCAGAGTTAACTAGAACCATATTTCTGACTATTTCCAAAAAATGGATTTTTAACACCTTTCATAGACTGGCTGTCCAGGAAGTGGCCAGTCTGTGTATGTTGCTGTCAGCAATGACACCTTAAAACAGTTAAGGTGATGCAATCTGATCACTGAAGAAAACAATAACATTTTGTGACTCTACAATTGGCTATGATATTCCATTAACTAAATAGTTGTTGGATTTGTTTTATTCCTTTGTAGCTCACTCAGTTTTTTAGTGTTAGTTGCTAACGTCATTATGCACTCTGAAACTAATATTTTTAAACTCAAATACCTGATTATTTACATTTATACTTACCCTACTTCATCGTGGTTTGGAACTTAAATGCTAACCTATAGAGGTAAAGGTTAAATCTCAGTTCAGAAACATTAAATGTAGTTGTTCCCTGTCCCAACTTTAGGTTATCACAACTTTCAGCAAGTAGCTTTCAATTATAGCAGCTTATAAAGTTCTTATGAGAGACTGATTTTTTCTTAATGTTGCCCAGGACAGACAAAGCATCATCTGCCATAACAACTAAGCCCACTATCCAGTGTTATACCCATCTACAATACAGAAGTCCAGATATTCTAAAACATAGAAAATGATGCTTGTAGATATCAGTAGGTGCAAAACTTTCATTTTTTTGATTTGTAAAATCCAAAAATAGAATCATTTATCTCTTTCCACATCCTCAGAGATTTATACACTGCATAATAGAATCATTTATCTCTTTCCACATCCTCAGAGATTTATACACTGCATTAAAATTTTGTATTCAGTATACCTCAAAATCCTCAAGAAGAGGAAGCAAATTACAATAAACAAAGCAAAGCTCATATGCCAAGTATAAATCTTACTCTGTTTCAAAGACTTTTTGAACAAGCAGAATACGAACATGACAATCTTGAAGATGATTCAGGGAACTCTGCATCTGAATGTTCACATATACATCATGACACTAAAGAAGGTTGAGACAAACTAGAAACAGTTTCTTTCAAACCAAACCTGTGGTTCACTATCCGTCCCTGCCAAAAGGAGTAAGTTTTTCCAAAAAAATTTCTCGGTGTTATCAAATAAGAGATGGAATTATTTAAAGATGAAGACATCAGAAGAAACTATATGAAGTTAGCTCATAAATATCTCCTCACCTTCCTCAGGCTAATATAGACTCAGAAATGAGTTTATCAGCAGAATGAGAATATTTGCCCAAAAGTGTACTTGGGAATCACTGATAACACCACTGATGTACTTTGTATATTGAAAGAGGGCTTTTAACATAAAGTCAAGTAATATTTAGTTTTCAATTTTTATGGTTAATTAATTTGGTCTGTTTTTATGAGGTGATCAGTGTGTTTTCAATAATAAATTTCTATAAATTTTATCTACTAAAATCGCTTTAAATGAGAACACATTATGTAATATCCATTGTTTTACTTTATATTTTAGTGCTCACTAAAATGTTTTAAATGTCTTTCAATATTTTAAAATAAACATTGAAGAACTTATTTTTTAACACTGTGTAAAATAAAAACCAAATTACCGGTATTGCCATTTTGCTAGGCTCTTGTAATCACTAGACTACGGGGCATTTTGTTTTTTTCTAGCAGTTGCCTATCCACTAAAATATGTTATCATTCAAGTCACAGATCATTATTATTAAATTCAACATAAATGCTGTAAACTTTTTTTTTCAGTGCTTGGAAACATTGTTGACATTTTCTTGATTTTTTTAAAGTGATCTCACCACAAAAGTTAAATGAAGATTTATTAGTTCCTAATGAGAACTATATAATTTCCTAATTCTTACAAACTGTCTAATAATTAACTTTACAAGAAAATGATACTTAACTTCATTGGAAACCAAAACAGTAAAATGCCATTTTAAGGCATTAGTTTGGCAAATATTTAATATGTAGATAATATCTACTGTTGGCCACCAGAGAGGGAATGTCACTCTTTCGATGCTGTTTTATTTATTACCCATTAGAATTAAATGTGTGTAATCTTTGACCCAACATGATTATTTCAGGAAATATATCAGAAATACTAATACAGATTTTCTAGGACAGATGTATAAGTCAGTTTCCTTCAGTGTCACTGGGAGCAACTTATTAAACCATGTCAAGTCATGCTACAGAATGGGCCTCACTCATTCATGATGAAAAGGGGGACACACACACGCATTTTATATTATAAACAGAACAGCCCAACACATTCTTCTTCTTGAGAACAATCCTCCCTTCTGGTATTTTGTTTATTTCTCTCCAAATATGTTCTGGAGTGTAGGAAGTGTAAGAGAAGTATAGCATATTCAGTTGAACCTGAATGCATGTACTCTTGGGAGCTTAGAAGTCTACAGAGGGTTTCTGCTACTACCCTTTAATCATCAAGGATGGAGGGTATACCTGTTTTACCTATTCTACATCTGGCATCATTTGCCATTCTCCAACGTGAAAGCACATGAAATCTCCAATAATATTTAAATAGTTCTTTAGTAATGAGATTTAACTGATTTCATAAAAGCTGAACATATTCAAGAAAGGGGGGATATTAGACTCTGTTCTTATTCTAACTACTGTGTTTCTTTGCACTACCTAATGAGCAAGTCTTTACAATCCAGGTCTTCTATAAGTTTCTCAAGTGGATAGTTGCCAGGTTTTTGGAGGATCTCATATAGACCTCCTTTATTTTTTAATTTCCGCTTTACCCCATTTAGTTTCATAACCCAATCTCAATAACCCATTGCTTGTTGTGAGAAAGCAGTCACCCACAGAAATTATCTAGCCCACAAAGATGTTCACTAATTTTGTGCTATGAAAAAAATAAGGAAACAAATAGAGCTGTTTGAAGCTAGATGAATAGATATTTGAAGATTAATCTTTTTCACAATATGAACTTAAAAGTAATGAATAAGTAAATTGACAACACTTAAAAATCATAAAACTCCTCATTAAATCTGGATTTCCAGTTTCTTTCTTTTTTTTTTTTTTGAGACAGAGTTTCACTCTGTTGCCCAAGCTGGAGCACAGTGGCATGATCTCGGCTCACTGAAACCTCCCCTTCCCAGGTTTAAGTGATTCTCCTGCTTCAACCTCCCGAGTAGCTGGGACCACAGGCGCCTGCCACCACATCTGGCTAATTTTTGTATTTTTAGTAGAGACAGGGTTTCACCATGTTGGCCAGGCTGGTCCCGAACTCCTGACCTCAAGTGATCCGCCCACCTTGGCCTCCCAACCTCCTTTTTCTTTTGTAAAGCTGGAAGACAGGGCAACACCGGGCTACATACCTAAGTGGTGGTCGTTATCTGGATTGCTTCAATTAGACAACATATGTGCTCTCCAGTTTGCCATGATGCCAAAATATCCTTATTTTTTTTAACACTTAGACTACATATTTATTATTTCTTGCTTTACATATTGTAAAGTACCAATATCCCTATCAAAATCCCTATCAAAAGAAAGAAAGGGATAAAACAGTATGATCCTATGACTCATGAGAAAAAAACCTGGGGAAAAGATTTTTCAGATACTTAGATGGCTTCATTTGTATTATATGCCAGCCACCATCTCCACCTTCATCCATGAGCATTTGAGTTCATAAACTTTGCTTCAAGTAAGAAGGTCCCTCCCTCTTTCCTTTTTCTCATGCCAATCCAAAAAAATAATCAAATTCTGGTTTCCATAATTCCTTTCTAGTATCCTGCAAATTTTACAGCCTCAGGGAAATGTTTCTGCTCTAAATACATTATATTCTACAATGTCCAATTTGAAGGCTGTTCTTCTTCCAGGCGAATGTGAAAGCAAAATAGAAAATCTACCTTTAGGCAAAAAATAGCATCGCTTCTGCCCCAACAAATCAACCTCTTCTTTTGTTGTGGTTCTATATATAGTTTTTCAAAGACATCCTTTTAATCCTTGGAGTTTCCTCTGAGCAGCCATTAATGCAGAAATGTATCATTATGATCACACTTATTATAAGATATCTTACAGATATCACCCTTTCATCAGATTACATGCCCAACTCTACTTCTCTAGCTATTTCAAAAACAAAAAGGTAAACACATCCTTTATTCTTAGTCATATTATCTAAAACATCTTACCTGTAATAAGTGGAAGAGAAAATAATGTCTATGCCTCCCTGAAATACCAATAATTCCTCAAGTTTGAGATGAAAAGAACTTGCGTTTATTTTTTACAAGCTTGCTCTTTTAAAATTATTTAATGTGCCACTGAAATAATAGCCATGGAGTCTGGGGGACTTGTCTTCTGTCTGATGTGTTCATTGACAATGTTGAGAGTACTGGAATGCTTCAGGGAAATAAATGCTTTCAAAACAGCCTCTCTTTAATATCTGTTTCAAGGGAGAAAGGGACATTGGTGATGCTGAGATGAGGAGATTTTTATTTCCATAATTTAGTTTGAGTGTCTCAAAGCACAGTTAGTTTGATTTGTCTTCGTACGTTGAGGCACACAGGTGTTTCCCATTAAGACAAGCAAGCTGACTTTAACGGAATCCAGCAGAGCAGTGGGCACAGAATGCTTCTGTGAACTGCCAATAATTATTTGTCCTGGATTTGTTTCTGGAGATTCTACTTAAATTGGTTCAAAAGCTGATAATCTGTTTCATCCCTAAAGAGTAACCCCTTTAAAAAAAAAAATGAGTGTGCTTCCAGGTAATTGGACTGAATGAAAGAGCTCTCTTAATATTGCTGCTAAATTAGAGAATGATTTTTAAATTGTGATAAATAAAGGCTTTGACACAGTGAAAGCCTGTCTCTACTAGAAATACAAAAATTATCTGGGTGTGGTGGCATGCACCTGCAGTCCCAGCTACTTGGGAGGCGGAGGCAGGAGAATTGCTTGATCCTGGGAGGCAGAGGTTACAGTGAGTCAAGACCACACCATTGCACTCCAGCCTGGGCGACAGGGTGAGACTCCATCTCAAAAAAATAAATAAAATAAAAACAAAAAGAGGCTTTGGAAGAGCCCTCAAAATGTGGCACTGCTAATCAAAGAGCTTCATCAATTATCTCAGTCTTTTCAGCAAACAATGGGATGAGTAATAAATCTAAACTGGCTAGTACCTAAATGCTTACATTGTAAAACATGCTGACTGCTGTGTCTGCTCTGGAATATGAATTTAAACTTAAAGCATCATTTAAAAACTTATCGTAATTTGCAATCATGTGAACCAAGATGTGCTTTTTAAAACCTGTGTCTCAGAAATCCAGTGGTCCTCATGTGGTCATAGTCTCTTCTCCAAGAATGGATAGATGGACACACTTCAACACCCATTGTGGGTATGGCCAGCCGATGCCAGTTGGATTTCAATACACAACGTAGTATTTTATTGTAGCTCACCTCCCCCTTCCTTCTTTACATTGCTTGGCTTCTTCTACAATGAGCTTGGGTGAACTTCACCTCTTTAAATATAAAGTAAATCTATACTCATTAGCTATCTCAGAAAAGAGAGCAGGTCTGACATTAATAGACAACCTGACTAGTGTAACTTATCAAATTAGCCATTGGAAGATAGTCATTTTATTATTTATGTATTTATTTATTTGTTTTTATTTGTTGAGATGGAGTTTCACTCTGGTGCCAAGGCTAGGGTGCAGTGGCGCGATCTCGGTTCACTGCAACCCCCACCTCCCAGGTTTGAGCAATGCTCCTGCCTGAGCCTCCAGAGTTGCTGGGACTACAGGAGTGTGCCACCATGCCAGCCTAAGGATAGTCATTTTAAAGTTTAGGTCTTGAAGAGTCTGAGGAAGACATCAGAATGAGAATTTTTGCGATAAAATTACATTATTTATTATATTAACCTCTATGCACACAAACTAGAAAGCCTAGAAGAGATGGACAAATTCCTGGACACATACATCCTCCCAAGACTAAATCAGGGAAAAATTAATTTCCTGAACAGACCAATAACGAGCTCCAGAATAGATTAGGTAATGAATAGCCTACCAACCAAAAAATGCCGAGGACCAGATGGATTCACAGCCAAATTCTACTAGATGTACAAAGAGCTGGTACCATCCCTACTGAAACATTTCAAAAAATTGAGGAGGAGGGACTACTCCCTAACTCATCCTATGAGGCAAGCATCATCCTAATGCCAAAACCTGGCAGAGACATAAGAAAAACAAACAAAGAAAAACCTCTTCAGGCCAGTATTCTTGATAAATATTATGCAAAACTCTCAACAAAATACTTGCAAGCCAAATCCAGCAGCACATCAAAAGCTTATCCACCACAATCAAATAGGCTTCATCCTCAGGATGGAGGTTAGTTCAACATACACAAATCCATAAATGTGATTTATCACATAAACAGAAAAAGACAAAAAACAAAAACAAAAAAAAAACACAAAAAAAACCCACATGTGATTATCTCAATAGATACAGAAAAGGCTTTCAATAGAATTCAACATTCCTTCGTGTTAAAACTCTCAATAAACTAGGTATCAAAGGAACACACATTAAAATAAGAGCCATCTATGGAAAAGTCACAGCCAACATCATACTGAATGGGAAAAAGCTGGAAGCATTTTCCTTGAAAATTGGCACAAGACAAGGATACCCTCTCTAACCATTTCTATTCAACATAGTATTAGAAGTCCTGGCCAGAGCAATCAGGCAAGAAAAATAAATAAAGGGCATCCAAATAGGAAGAGAGGAAGTCAACTATCCCTGTTTGCAGGCAACATGATTCTATATTTAGAAAACTCCAGAGTCTTGGCCCAAAAGCTCCTTCAGCTGATAACTTCAGCAAAGTTTCAGGATATTTTAACATTATTCTTTATATTTTTTGCTTATATATTTTTACTAACATATACAACCAATATGGATGTATTAAAATGGCATTCATGGGTACAAGTTTAGTTGGAAAACATGTGTTTTAACCCAAGAAAATTAATATATATTTTCATAAGAACTAAGAAAGTAAAAACCAATTTAGAATCCAAATTAAAAAAGAAGACATACTCTGCTCTAATTCAGATGCTAGTATTTATTTTACAATATGTAGTCCACAAAAATGTCTAAGAGACCATAGGACACCAGGATATGTAGGAAGATAGACAGAAAATACCTAAGGATCTTAAGTAAGTTTATTTTTCAGATCCAGGAAAACTTCCAGGAGGCTTAGAATTAGCAAGGTTATTGCAAACTACTGCAAAAAATCTACGAATAATCACAAGGAATGGGAGATACATATATGTGTGTGTATATATATATATATATGCGCAGATGTCTAATATTTTAAAAACAAGGGGGAAACTGAGGATTCTAAGAATTATAGGCCACTATACTTATTATGATTTGGTGAAAAAATGTGATATAGTTATTAGGCAAATGTACAGTATTTGTGTACACTAAGAATATAAGGAAGTCATTAATAAGAATCAGGGATGTCTGAAAGAATAAGTCACAGTAAGTTAACAATATTTTCATTTTAATAGAGTTACTAGTGTGTAGTCCCATGAATACTGGAGAATACTTAATTAGCTTTTGACAAGAAATCCTCTGTTATTTCTTACATAATTCTTAGTGATAAGATAGATTTAGACTGTATGAACATGGTCATCAATGACTTTAACATCTAATTCCACTGTCTTTCTTTCTTTATCCTATATTCATAATGCATGACTTCAGATGCTCTTGACTTCATCTGTTTTTCCTTTCAGCTATGTCTGCAATGACCAACTCCGTATGGGCATGTGTTCATTCCTTTGGGTCTATAGCACACACTCCCATCTCTCACACTAGAATTTTTCTGTGGCCTTCACCTTAAGGGATGCTGTAATGATTGATTTGTCACCCAAACAGAAACAACCCAAAATTTCAGAGGATTAACCTGTATGAGGCAAAACATTGACCACTGGTCAATAGGAACCAATGAGAAAAGGCTCACAGGTGGCCCTGAGAGGCATATCATACAGTATCTCACACTTTCACAAAATTGAGGCATTATTCACCCACAGCATAGCCAACCTGATTAATATATCCTCATACTGGTTCTCCTTTCTTCTCTGCTTCGTAGCCCTTTCTTCCCTCCAAAACCTTTCACCTTTCCAGTTCTCACTTTTTCCCTTTTGTCTCCTAGGTTTGATCACTTGAGTTGTACTCAATATCTGGATCTCCCCCTTCAGCATATACATATTTCCAAATTTCACTCACCCAAAAGAGAAAATGCAAAATAAAAAATAATACGGTTTGATGGCATATTCTTATCTCATTATTGTCCTTTTTGGTTTTCATCAAGAATCTCAAAAGAGTAGTCCACATTTAAGTTCTTACACCTTCACCTTCTACCCACTCATTAGCCAGCAACAATCTTGCTCTGACCCCAGCACATCTCTAAAACTCTGCTAACACTATCAAGGACATTTAATTGCTAAGTAAAATAGACACTTTCAAGCTATCTTACTTGACTTTTTGCTGCTTTGGCACTGTTGAGAAAAGTTCTTTTTTTTTTTTTTTTTTTTGAGACGGAGTCTCACGCTGTTGCCCAGGCTGGAGTGCAGTGGCGCGATCTCGGCTCACTGCAAGCTCCGCCTCCTGGGTTCACGCCATTCTCCTGCCTCAGCCTCCTGAGTAGTTGGGACTACAGGCGCCCGCCACCGCGCCCGGCTAATTTTTTGTATTTTTAGTAGAGACGGGGTTTCACTGTGGTCTCGATCTCCTGACCTTGTGATCCGCCCGCCTCGGCCTCCCAAAGTGCTGGGATTACAGGCTTGAGCCACCGCGCCCGGCCGAGAAAAGTTCTTAAGACTCTTTTAGTTTTCTTTTGACAACATGCTTTTTCGTTGTTTTTAATGTTTTTAATATTCCTCAAAGCTCCTTTGCAGGTCCGGTATTGTATTCCTTATCTGTCTGCTTTTCTGATGTTATTGCTTTTAAATTTGCATAACTTTTCTTCTCCAATGCCAATGTCATTCACATTTCTAGTTTGAGAAACTATTTGATCTATGCAGGCACCCAACATTCTGTCTTTAGGACTGATTTCCTGGAAGAGTTGGACATCATTTATCCCTCTAGATAACCTACAGGCAACTCAAGTTTAATGTGTTCAAAACGATATCCCTAATTTTCCCCCTACCCAGTCATAAAAGTTTTATCTTCTCATCCTTTCCCATCTCAATTTTTTTGCCTACCATCAAATAAATCAACCCCTTCAGAATCATTGGAATCTTTGTGTTTTTTTTCTCTCATAATCCAACTAATTAAAGACCTACAGAATGATATTTTAAATAGTTATTGACCACATCTCCATTGCCACTTCCCTAAAAGTGCCTTTACTTTCTCACACTGTATACATTATCATGGTACATTTTATAAGAAAGGAGTTAATTACATTTATTATATCTATCACTTTTTCTAAATCAAACTGTTCTTATAAAGGGGAAGCTCAGTGTAGTGATATACATGATCTTGTTTCCTCTGACTATAGTTGATTTGACTTAGTGGGAGTATACAACCTCAGTGCAAAAAATGCCACACACATACACATAAGGGGGTTTTACATGAAAAGCCATATTCAAACTCACTCATCCAGATTATCATTGTAAAGGAATTGAAGAATATGAAGAGAATCAGTCCGTAAGCTATTGTATTAGTCTATATTGATACTGCTGTGAAGAAATATCAGAGACTGGGTAATTATAAAGAAAAAGAGGTTTAATGGACTCACAGTTCCAGATGGCTGGGGAGGTCTCACAATCATGGTGGAAGGTGAAGGAAGAGCAAAGATTTGTCTTACATGGTGGCAGGCAAGAGAGCAGTCCAGGGGAACTGAGCTTTATGAAACCATGAGATCTCCAAGACTTATTCGTTATCACAAAAACAGCACAGGAAAAACCCACCCTCACAATTCAATTACCTCCCACCAGGTCCCTCCCATGACAGGTGGTATATTAGTCTGTTCTCATGCTGCTAATAAAGACATACTTGAGACTGGATAATTTATAAAGGAAAGAGCTTTGATTGACTCACAGTTCCACATGGCTGGGGAGGCCTCACAATCATGGAGGAAGATGAAAGAAAAGCATAGGGACGTCTTATATGGTGGCAGGCAAGAGTGTGTGTGTTCAGGGGAACTTGCCTTTGTAAAACCATTGTATCTCGTAAGACTTATTTTCTATCATGAGAACAGCACCAGAAAACTCACACCCATGATTCAATTACCTCTCGCCAGATCCCTCCCAAGACACGTGGGGATTATAGGAGCTATAGTTCAAGATGAGATTTTGGTGGGGACACAGCCAAACCATATCAGCCATAGAAGCAAAACCTAAAAGATTATCAATATAGAAAAAAACCTAAGATGGCATGATGGACTATCACTTAGCTAAAGCTTTGAGTAGACCAATGTTACAAAAATGGAGAAATCATGAGGCAGTGGGTAAAGAGAATAGAAGTTGATAAAACCTCTGGAGAAAAGAATAGACATACTGAGATATATATCGAACAAAACACTGAAGAAAAGTTGAGTTATTAAGTGAAGCATTTCAGTGAAGCCCTGGCAATTTTTGCCATCGAGGTCTACCATAGTATCAATTACAGTTCCTGTTCTTACATGTATATCCATGTAATAAGCCCCTGATTACTCAAATTAGACTTTGTTTCTTATAAGCAGATATGTCTAGCCACAGTACATTCTTCACTGGCCTGACAATCTCTAGTTTCTCACTCCAACATCCAGTATTGAACACTGTTGTATTAAGTTATATGTGTGTGTGTGGGGGGGTGTATTTCACATAGTCCGTGTATACACATTATATATGTGAGATCTATAAACACACATACACACACACACACACATATATATATGTCAAGACAAAATCTAAGGTCCTAAGCATGCCACCCAAGGCCTTCTGGTCTGACCTTTGCTTAGCTCTTCAGACTCTTGCCCTCTTCAGACTTCCTTCTACCCTTCCCTTCCTAATTCATATAAAAGTAACACCACATTCCAAATAGTTTCCTTGTTCCACTATGCTCTTTCACCACAGTGCGCTTTTGCTTCTTTTGTCCACCATTACTAGATGGTTCAACTCCTTTTTCTCCTGAACTACTTTATTAATCTTTCAAAACACAGTTTACATGTAACTGAATTTAGCTCTTCCCTGGCATCCTGGGCATAAATACTTTATAATGCATACCATGTTGTATTTAAATCAGTAGTCTTCCTCCATCTCTGTCTCCATCACCAAAATGTGATCTTGTTATTATACTTTAAGTTATAGGGTACATGTGCACAACATGCAGGTTTGTTACATACGTATACATGTGCCATGTTGGTGTGCTGCACCCATTAACTTGTCATTTACATTAGGTATATCTCCTAATGCTATCCCTCCCCATCCCCCCACCCCGCCACAGGCCCCAGTGTATGATGTTCCCCTTCCTGTGTCCAAGTGTTTTCATTGTTCAGTTCCCACCTATGAGTAAGAACATGTGGTGTTTGGTTTTCTGTCCTTGCAATAGTTTCTGAGAATGATGGTTCCCAGCTTCATCCATGTCCCTACAAAGGACATGAACTCACCCATTTTTATGGTTGCATAGTATTCCATGGTGTATATGTGCCACATTTACATTTCCTTAATCCAGTCTATCATTGATGGACATTTGGGTTGGTTCCAAGTCTTTGCTATTGTGAATAGTGCCACAATAAACATACGTGTGCATGTGTCTTTATAGCAGCATGATTTACAATCCTTTGGGTATATACCCAGCAATGGGATGGCTGGGTCAAATGGTATTTCTAGTTCTAGATCCTTGAGGAATCGCCACACTGTCTTCCACAATGGTTGAACTAGTTTACACTCCCACCAACAGTGTAAAAGTGTTTCCATTTATCCACATCCTCTCCAGCACCTGTTGTTTCCTGACTTTTTAATGATTGCCATTCTAACTGGTGTGAGATGGTATCTCGTTGTGGTTTTGATCTGCATTTCTCTGATGGCCAGTGATGATGAGCATTTTTTCATGTGTCTGTTGGCTGCATAAATATCTTCTTTTGAGAAGTGTCTGTTCATATCCTTTGCCCACTTTTTGATGGGGTTGTTTGATTTTTTCTTGTAAATTTGTTTAAGTTCTTTGTAGATTCTGGATATTAGCCCTTTGTCAGATGGGTAGATTGCAAAAATTTTCTCCCATTCTGTAGGTTGCCTGTTCACTCTGATGGTAGTTTCTTTTGCTGTGCAGAAGCTCTTAAGTTTAACTAGATCCCATTTCTCTATGCTGGCTTTTGTTGCCATTGCTTTTGGTGTTTTAGACATGAAGTCCTTGCCCATGCCTATGTCCTGAATGGTATTGCCTAGGTTTTCTTCTAGGGTTTTTATGGTTTTTGGTCTAACATTTAAGTCTTTAATCCATCCTGAATTAATTTTTATAAGGTGTAAGGAAGGGATCTAGTTTCAGCTTTCTACATATTGCTAGCCAGTTTTTCCCAGCACCATTTATTAAATAGGGAATCCTTTCCCCATTTCTTGTTTTTGTCAGTGTTTGTCAAAGATCAGATGGTTGTAGATGTGTGGTATTATTTCTGAGGACTCTGTTCTGTTCCATTGGTCTACATCTCTGTTTTGGTACCAGTCCCATGCTGTTTTGGTTACTGTAACCTTGTAGTATAGTTTGAAGTCAGGTAGCATGATGCCTCCAGCTTTGTTCTTTTGGCTTAGGATTGTCTTGGCAATGCAGGCTCTTTTTTGGTTCCATATGAACTTTAAAGTAGTTTTTTCCAATTCTGTGAACAAAGTCATTGGTAGCTTGATGGGGGATGGCATTGAATCTATAAATTACCTTGGGCAGTATGGTCATTTTCATGGTATTGATTCTTCCTATCCATGAGCATGGAATGTTCTTCCATTTGTTTGTGTCCTCTTTTATTTCATTGAGCAATGGTTTGTAGTTCTCCTTGAAGAGGTCCTTCACCTCCCTTGTAAGTTGGATTCCTAGGTATTTTATTCTCTTTGTAGCAATTGTGAATGGGAGTTCACTCATGATTTGGCTGTTCGTTTGTTATTGGTGTATGAGAATGCTTGTGATTTTTGCACATTAATTTTGTATACTGAGACTTTGCGGAAGTTGCTTATCAGCTTAATGAGATTTTGGGCTGAGACGATGGGCTTTTCTAAATATACAATCATGTCATCTGCAAACAGGGACAATTTGACTTCCTCTTTTCCTAATTGAATACCCTTTATTTCTTTCTCCTGCCTGATTGCCCTGAATAGAACTTCCAATACTATGTTGAATAGGAGTGGTGAAAGAGGACATTCCTGTCTTGTGCATTTTCAAAGAGAATGCTTCCAATTTTTGTCCATTCAGTATGATATTGGCTGAGAGTTTGTCATAAATAGCTCTTATTATTTTGAGATACCTCCCATCAATACCTAATTTATTGAGAGGTTTTAGCATGAAGTGCTGCTGAATTTTGTCAAAGGCCTTTTCTGCATCTATTGAGATAATCATGTGGTTTTTGTCTTTGGTTCTGGCTATATGCTGGATTACATTTATTGATTTACATATGTTGAACCAGCTTTGCATCCCAGGGATGAAGCCCAGTTGATCACGGTGGATAAACTTTTTGATGTGCTGCTGGATTCGGTTTGCTAGTATTTTACTGAGGATTTTTGCATTGATGTTCATCAGGGATATTGGTCTAAAATTCTCTTTTTTTGTTTGTCTCTGCTAGGCTTTGGTATCAGGATGATGTTGGCCTCATAAAATGAGTTAAGGAGGATTCCCTCTTTTTCTATTGATTGGAATAGTTTCAGAAAGAATGGTACCAGCTCCTCCTTGTACCTCTGGTAGATTCCATTTGGTCCTGGACTTCTTTTGGTTGGCAGGCTATTAATTTTTGCCTCAGTTTCAGAGCCTATTATTAGTCTATTCAGAACAGAAATTATAACACTGTCTCTCAGACCACAGTGCAATCAGACTAGAACTCAGGATTAAGAAACTCACTTGAAACCACTCAACTATATGGAAACTGAACAACCTGCTCCTGAATGACTACTGGGTACATAATGAAACTCCCTGGTTTAGTGCTGGGAGGGTGTATGTGTCCAGGAATTTATTCATTTCTTCTAGATTTTCTAGTTTATTTGTGTAGAGGTGTTTATAGTATTCTCTGATAGTAGTTTGTATTTCTGTGGGATCAGTGGGGATATCCCCTTTTATCATTTTTTTATTGTGTCTATTTTACTCTTCTCTCTTTTCTTCTTAGTCTAGCTAGCGGTCTATCAATTTTGTTGATCTTTTCCAAAAACCAGCTCCTGGATTCATTGATTTTTTGAAGGGTTTTTTTTTGTGTGTCTCTATCTCCTTCTGCTCTGATCTTCTTGCCTTCTGCTAGCTTTTGAATGTGTTTGCTCTTGCTTCTCTAGTTCTTTTCATTGTGATGTTAGGGTGTCAGTTTTACATCTTTCCTTACTTTTCTTGTGGGCATTTAGTGCTATAGATTTCCCTCTACACACTGCTTTAAATGTGTCCCAGAGATTCTGGTATGTTGTGTCTTTGTTCTCATTGGTTTCAAAGAACATCTTTATTTCTGCCTTCATTTCGTTATGTACCCAGTACTCATTCAGGAGCAGGTTGCTCAGTTTCCATGTAGTTGAGGGCTTTTGATTGAGTTTCTTAGTCCTGAGTTCTAGTTTGATTGCCCTGTGGTCTGAGAGACAGTTTGTTATAATTTCTGTTCTTTTACATTTTCTGAGGAGTGCTTTACTTCCAACTCTGTGGTCAGTTTTGGAATAAGTGTGATATGGTGTGGAGAAGAATGTATATTCTGTTGATTTGGGGTGGAGAGTTCTGTAGATGTCTATTAGGTCTGCTTGGTGCAGAGCTGAGTTCAATTCCTGGATATCCTTGTTAACTTTCTGTCCCACTGATATGTCTAATGTTGACAATGGGGTGTTAAAGTCTCCCATTATTATTGTGTGGGAGTCTAAGTCTCTTCGTAGGTCTCTAAGAACTTGCTTTATGAATCTGGGTGTTCCTATATCAGGTGCATATATATTTAGGATAGTTAGCTCTTCTTGTTGAACTGATCCCTTTACCATTATGTAATGGCCTTCTTTGTCTCTTTTGATCTTTGTTGGTTTAAAGTCTGCTTAATCAGCGACTAGGATTGCAACCCCTGCCTTTTTTTGTTTTCCATTTGCTTGGTAGATCTTCCTCCATCCCTTTATTTTGAGCCTATATGTGTCTCTGCACGTGAAATGGGTCTCCTGAATATAGCACACTGATGGGTCTTGACTCTTTATCCAATTTGCCCATCTGTGTCTTTTAATTGGAGCATTTAGTCCATTTACATTTAAGGTTAATATTGTTACGTGTGAATTTGATCCTGTCATTATGATGTTAGCTGGTTATCTTGCTCATTAGTTGATGCACTTTCTTCCTAGCATTGATGGTCTTTACAATTTGGTGTTTCCTTTCCATGTTTAGTGCTTTCCAGCTACTTGGGCATCAGGGACCCACTTGAGGTGGCAGTCTGTCTGTTCTCAGATCTCAAACTCTGTGCTGGGAGAACAACTATTCTCTTCAAAGCTGTCAGACAGGGACATTGAAGTCTGCAGAGGTTTCTGCTGCCTTTTTTTCCGGCTATGTCCTGCCCCCAGAAGTGGAGTCTACAAAGGCAGGCAAACCTCCTTGAGATGCAGTCGGCACCACCCAGTTTGAGCTTCCTGGCCGCTTTGTTTACCTACTCAATCCTCAGCAATGGTGGACGCCCCTCCCCCAGCCTCGCTGACGCCTTGCAGTTCAATCTCAGATTGTTGTGCTAGCAATGAGGGAGGCTCCACGGGCGTGGGACCCTCTGAGCCAGGTGCGGGATATAATCTCCTGGTGTGCCATTTGCTAAGATCATTGGAAAAGTGCGTCATTAGGTAGGAGTGACCTGATTTTCCAGGTGCCGTCTGTCACTGCTTCCCTTGGGTAGAAAAGGGAATTTCCTGACCCCTTGCACTTCCTGGGTGAGGCGATGCCTCACCCTGCTTTGGCTCATGCTCGGTGGACTGCACCCACTGTCCTGCCCCCACTGTCCAACAAGCCCCAGTGAGATGAACCCGGTACCATCAGTCTTCTGCATGGCTCACCTCTAGTGATCTATCTTATTTATCCCAGAGAAAAACATAAAACATGACATGCATAAAAAAATCAGTAAATCTTTCTTCCTACAAATTATGAACCATAAAGTATACACAGAGGGAGGTGAAGAAGTAACTTCTCTGGGGTCAACCTGATGGAGATCTTTAGTGAACTGCCACCAGACTGGGTATCCCTTTCTGAGTTTAACATTTAATCATTTAATATCAGCAATTTCTAACAGTTCTTCTGGGTCCCAACTTCCAGGAAATGACTCAGAAACTTCCTATGTGTAGATCACTGATCTTATTCTAGATAAAAACAAACCTGTTTCTAATCTCCTGATCTCATGACCCACAACTTTCCTTTGTATTCAAACATGTCACCATCACTAGAATACATATTATGCTTCCTTTTGTTTTACAATCTTCTTTGTCTTGAGTGTTCTTTTTCTCATTCTTATTTATCAAAATCTTGCTGGTTTTTAAAACTTTCACCGATAGAGCAATGCTGTAGATTAAGCATTAGCTTTCTAGTTGAACAGCACTGCTTAACTCCTAAATTCACCACTTCATAACTACGCAATTATCAGCAAGCTATATAACCCTCCCGGCCTTATTTTCTCATATTTGTAAGATGGAAATAATATCTTCTTCAAGTATTTGTTGTGAGTATTAGTGAGGTCATGTGTTTCAAAAGCATTTGGAAATTTGTCCCTTAACTTTCCTCTTGTGAATTTTCACCACACTTTATATTTCCCATATACTGCATTTCCATCTGTGTTTTATAAGAGTTTCTATGTACATGACTTAAAGCCTCTATTAGTGAAAAATTTGGAAGATGAGTTGGGGAGATAAGGTGTAGTTTATCAGTCTTTATTTACTTATTGACATGGAGTCTCATTCACTGTGTTGCCCAGGCTAGAATTCAGTGGCATGATCTAGTCTCACTACAACCTCTGCCTCCCAGGTTCAAGCAATTCTCATGCCTTAGCCTCCTGAGTAGCTGGGATTACAGGTGTGCACTACACCTGGTTAATTTTTGTATTTTTAGTAGAGACAGCATTTTACCATGTTGAGCCAGGTTGGTCTTGAACTCCTGTCCTCAAGTGATCTGCCCACCTCAGCCTAATCTTTATTTTTTATAGTATTTCACCTAGCAGGGTTAGTCACACAAAATACATGGTTAAAGACTCGAAAGAATTTTTTATCAAATTTATAAATATGAAGTTGAAGAAAGGACTGAGTTGTATAACCAAATCAAGATTCAAAATATCTCAATATGTTGAAATTAGAGTCTAACATTTCTATGCCTAAATGAGTCCTGAAGTTTTACAAGGATTGTTGGCAATTTGGAGGATAAATATCTAAGTGTTTTATTTATTTTTATCTTACAAATAGCCAGTTTTACATTAAGTCCATAAAATAACTAATATGAAATAGCTTACGTTAATTCAATTATATAGACATATGATGAAGTTCACAGACTCAGTGTACTTTGTCTTATTCATATTACATGTGGAGCACGTTGTTCTATTTTGGAAGCCTCTTAACTGAACTGGAAAATTTTCAAGGAAGGGCAGCCAGAATTGTGAAGGCTCTGTAAAAGTATGTGTTCTACAGCTTAGCAAAAGAAACTGGGGTTGTCTAGCTTGAAGGATCAAACAGAGAGAGAACATGATAACTGACTGCAATTATTTGAGAGGTTGTCATTTGAAAGATATTAGACTTAATTTCTGGGATTCTCAATGACAGAATTATACCATTGGAGGGAAGATGCAGACAGGCAGACATTGACTAAATATGAAAAAGAACTTTAAAACTTTTAGAGATTACAATAAATATAATGGACTTCTCCCAAAATGAGTAGGTTCTTATGAACTAAGAGGTTGAGATTAGTTAAGTGCCTAATCAGGGTGTTATAAGAAAGTTTCTTCCTTTAAGTGAGAAAGTCAGTTAAACAATATCTGATGATTCTTTGAACATTGAGTTTCAATAATCTATATAAACTAGATTTAAGAATTTTGAAATTCATTAAATACTCCTCTAAATTAAAATTTTAAAAATAAACATATTAGAAAAATATTTACTAAATGTCCCTTAATACAGATAAGTTAAGAAATTAACTTGAAGGCAAAACAAGAAAATCACATGGATTTATGCAAGCAAGGATTTGAAAAAGTTATTCGTAACCTTGAAAAACAAAAATGAGCTATATTTAGAAAACATTAAAATAATTGGTTCCATATGTGTTATAGTTCTTATGTGTCCATTAACCTAATTAACTCTGAAATCTAGTAATTAACTGACCCAGGAAGTCACAGGCCAATGAATAAATGAACTTTTCAAGATTTAAAAAAAAAAGTCATTGATTTATACTCACTGAGCCCACCCTTAGGAAATGCATTTATACCTTGAATTTTGCATGAAGTTATGTGAATTACACAATTAGGCAATATGCATTTAGCTACAGTCAACAGAGTTCTGATTTGACTGCCAATTAGGAATGCATGTTGACTATCACTTAAGTGAAATACGATGTGGAGGGTAAAATATTACCTCATCAAGTGTCCATCCAACTTTTATCTAACAGATTCACACATACATTCAGTATGCGATTAAATCACAAAATACTGGACACAATGTGATCTCCATGGAAAGTATCAGTGTATATATTCACTTCCTAGTTGATAAGCAGTACAGTTATTTTACAGAACTTCAGTGGTATGCAATTTCAAGACTACTACAGAATTACACAGGATAACAACTTCAAGTAGCTCTGGTTTAATAAAGGGAGAAAGAAGAAAGGAAGAGAGGAAGGGAAGAAAAAAAAAGAGAAGAAATAAAGGAAAGGAAAGGGGAGGGGAAAGAGGAGGGGGAGGAGGGAGGGAGGACGAGAGACGAGAGACGAGAGACGAGAGACGAGAGACGAGAGACGAGGAAGGGAGGAGAGAAGAGGAAGAGAGGAGAGGAATGGAGGAGAGAAGAGGAATGGAGGAGAGAAGAGGAAGAGAGAGGAGAAGAGGAGGAGAGGAAGAGAGGAGAAAAGAGGAGGAGAGGAGAAGAGGGGAGGAAAGGAAAAAGGAAAAATGAGGGTTGAAATACTTGATTGAGGAACAGGTGAGGTTAAAAAAAAGACTGAAGAATTACTGAACTCATTTTGACATGTTTTAAATAATGGCCGGAAAATACAAGGGCACGTGCAGTGCAGTTAAATCTTTCCCACTCGTTAATAGAGGGGATGCAAAGGTCACTGCTGTGCAAAGAGAATTGACTAATCCTTTCAATGCATGGTGTATCCAGTACCTCTTTTATTTAATTTTGTAGAGGAAAGCTGGTCTGAATTAGGCCTTCAATAATTATTGCAGGAACCTGACACAAACTTTAACAAGCCCCATAATGGCCTATCTATATATTCAGGCCAATTATTACATACTGACTCAAGCAGTTGGGCAGCGGACATTGTGCTGTTCACTCAGAACTTCTTTTGAATCATTTTACATTTCACACAATGCAAAAGAAAACAGCCATGTAAATTAGAGAAATAAGCAGAATACCACCCAAGGGAAAGAAAGCTGATTCTTAATGCTGTGTCTAAGTGAAATGTGAATGATTTCATCTTTGAAACCTGAAATTGTGCTTGAAGTTGCAATTATACTCTTTCTGGCATGATAAGCCATTATAGAAAGAAACGCAATATGTCTTTAAAAAGCACAAGAACAGGAGACAGAGTTACAAGTAAGACCCAGATGAGCTTCTTCTTCCAAGAATGACAGCAAAGTTATAAAGGAATAGATGTCGTCTCTCTGGAAAAGTACGCAAAGTAAGAAGTGCTTGGTACAGTTTTAATTCCTGCCACACTATTTTCAAAAATTCCAAGGACAGGACAACCTGACATTTAACTCTTTCTCGTCAATTATGGTGAGAGTGCTTAAGTAAAATATATGCATTAGTGTTTAATGTACCCTTGGTGTAATGCCAAACCCAGGACATCTTGTTACAAGGCTTATCAAATATATCTTTCCCATCAGTAGCTAGGGCACAAATATCTCTGCCTTCTGATTTCGAGAAAATATTTTTTTATTCTGCTTTTATTCATTACTAGAAGGTTAATGTTAAAGTGATTGTTTTACTCCTTTAGATCAAATTCCTTCCACAGCTGTTGCCTAAATTTCTTATACAGATTTTATTAAAATATATGAAAATGGAATCTGTTAAACATGACCTGTACATGACCTTAAGCATAACGGAAATCAAAACCATTTCCCTTCTTTTTTGTTACCAGTTTTCCATCCCCTACTTAACTAGTTATTTCAAAATGTGCTTTTCCTTTCCTACAGAACACATCTTTATGTCAAAAATGATGAAAATACTATAATGCTAAAAGAATACAGAAGCTCACTAGCCGTGTTTATTTATTGCCCAACACATGTTTCTCTTACTTTTGTTTTGTAAATCTTATAGATTTAAAATAAACTACTAGACAGGGATGAGAGGTTGTAGTTCTGTATCTATAAATAATGCAGCTTACTAAATGCAAATGTTTCTTGTAGTCCAATGTTTCAAGGAGTAGTTTTTGCAGCTGTTTTGGGAGAAAGTGGTTTTATATATTTTCTTTTGTTATTTAGCTCCATAATTTAAGTTTTATAGAAAAATATTTATAAATTAAACCCCATATGTCTGACTTGCAAAAGAAATACACTAAATACTGTGTTTTCAGAGAAGAGCATTGAAATCAGGGTGGAGACGTGCTTACAATTTACTCTCAGCTTGCAAGTATTAAGAAAAAACATTTAGCCTCTGGGGGTAATGCAATCACTTTCATGATATTTCTATCCTAGAAAAATAGTTCTTAGATTTAATCTATGCAATCCAATCAAAACCATACATCTACACAGAGCTTTTAAAAATATGTTCCTTGGACAGTCTTTACAGAAAAATTTACTAAAAGCTTGACTACATTGAAAAAAAAATTCATGTTAGATCTGGGTAAAAAACAACCTTGAATAATTTCTACTGAACTTTACAAAACACAAATGCAGCATAGAGAAAGGTTTCGTCTCCAAAGTCTGTTAATTTCTACATAAGTACTTTTTCTTTTGCTTATTTTCAGGCCTTCTCCCCCACCACCACCACCCCGCTCCAAACACACACACTCTCTCTCTCTCTCTCTCACACACACACACACACACACACACACACACACACAGGTTCTGCTGTTAAAAAGAAACTTGCCACAAATTCAGTTACTTAGAAGCTCCAAGGTGACTTGACTGAAACTCAAATACAATTTTACTGACAACCACATAACTCAGTACAAAATGGGGCCTTCTGATATTTTCTTTTCTGTGAGAAAATAAACTAAAAATGTGCAGAACTAGTCAAAATAGAATTACAATAGATTGTGGCACTGGGAGTAAGAAGGAAGGAAAGAAAAAAAATTGAGAGAAGGGAAAGGAAGGAAAGGAATGAAAAGGGAACAAGAAAAATAAAGCAAAATGAGCAAAAAAAAAAAAAAAAAAAAGCTTTCATTTTTGTTTGGTTGGGTTTTCTTGATCACTGAAAATCTTTACCATCTATGTCATCACAGGTAGAGACAGGTGTGTAAAAAAAAAAAAATCTTGTTTTGGATTCTTGTTAGTCATTATTTTTATAAAGGAAGAGGAAGGAAAAAGATTTTTACAGAGACATATACCTCTGTAGAAATACTAAAACAAAACAAAAGGCAATGGTTTAAATTCTCTTCTAACAAATGGAAAGAATTCTGAAATTCATTGCTTCAATGCAGCGTGGCTTGCACTCACAGTACAGCATGCAAAGTGGGCATAGCAGACGTACAGATCTGCCACTTGATGCGTGGATCCTCCTTCAAGGACAGCAGAGAGCAATTAGCTGTCAGCAACATCAGGTTCTGCTGCAAAATGTTACCCTAATGGAAGTTCTGCCCTGCTTTCCAGCGTAACTCTCATGTGGTGACTGAGTGAGGTGGGATATAAAGGCCCAGCCACTTCTACCTGAGGGTGAATGCCCTGCCTTGCGATATTTACTTCCAGTGTGGTAGAGACTTTGTTGGCTGGCATGGTAGTTCACCTTCGTCTGTGCCAAACTGCTTCTTCCTTCTTCCCTTCACAGATGGGAATTTTATAACTATCTTGCCCCCAGGCTCCATTTTAGCCTCCACTTCCAATGAATCCAACCTATAACAGCTACTAAGCTAAGTTTTAGGAACACTAAATTATGAAATACAAATTATTGTTTTTAACAGTCACTGAGAGCATACTCTGTTTCAAGGACTAAGCAAAGCACTATTGCTTTCCATTTTCACCTTGCATTGTCATTAACTTCCCACCACCCAATCAGGTACACCTTTTATACCCACTTTATAGATGAAGAAACCATGGCAGACAGAAATTCATAAAGTCTATAAAGGAATAAAGCTTAGAATAAGATTGTGGCAGTCTAACTCAAGAACTTATGTTATTAATTTTTTAATATGCTATAATCATTCAAAAACAGACAAAAATCAACTTTTCTATACATGCTTCCAAACAGCCAGACAAAAATTTCGAAAATCCCACAACTCAAATATCCTCATGTCTGATTCTATGTAGCTGGGACTTTTGGATAAAGAATATAAAATTTTAATTTTCATCAGCATGTTTTACACTGAGAAATTTAACAAATATTTGTATACAAATTGCTGTGAAACAAGCACCATGCTAGGTATTAAGGATACAGAAATATATATTAAAAAAAAAAAACTGCGGCCTTCAAGAAGCAAAATTCTTATAGTTAAAGAGGAATGCAAACCAATAATTTTCGTTCAATGTACTAGGTGCTGAAGTGAAGAGACAAGATACATCAAGTTCATAAAAGAAGGAAGTGATAGCTCTTTTGGAAAATGCTAAAGATTGATTTTATACAGGACACAATGCTTAAGACTTGAAAGTAGGGAATGCTTCCTGACAAAGGCATGGTATGGGAAAAGGCAAGTTAGCCATCTGGAGCATCATATGTTCTCTGACAACTGGGTAAAATTTTTCCCTGAGTTTCCTTGATGGCTCAACCACCTATACTGTAACTCCTTCTACAACCATCTGCTTTTCTTTCTGGTTCTAGATGGACCTTGGGCAATACTGGTTCCATCTGAAGTTAATTTTATATCTTTTTTGCCCCTCCCTTGAAGAAAGAGCAGAATAATTCTCCCTCATTCTGTACCACATTTAAACCTCTAGTGTGAAGTATCAAAAGAAAACAACCTTGACCACACCCTGCTCTCTTCACTCACAAGCACCCAGACACACTAGAGAATCCAGCTATGTGCTTATCAGTATTCATAATTTTCTTACTGAGATCAATTACCATTCTTTACTGTTTTTGTTTAACTCTAGGTCTTCCCCACTAGACTACAAAATTTGACAGGGAAGTTCTCTAGCTTGCTCACACTGATAGAATTATCAGTGTTGGGAACTTAGTAGGCATTTAATACATATATGTTAAATAAAGGTATAAATGAAGGCACTGTTCACTATCATTTATTTACAAAAACAAATATTTATGGAGTATTTACTAGATTCCAGTCAATATGCTAAACTATATGAACAAAAACTGATGGACATAATCATTGCCTTAAGTAAATAATCTAATAGCTTAAACACATGTGTACAATAACTATTGCTTAAATGCCTACTAATAAGCATAAAGGACTTGGGGCATCTAGAAGGTCAAAGACTAGAGGTGGGATGACTAGATAAAAATGTGAAACTGGTGATTCAATTAGATGAAATGGTTGTATAATAAAAGATGTTTTCCAACATATCCAGCTTAAACTTCTATAAATAAAGAAATATGAGGGCCTTCTACAGGGTATAATAGAAAGAGAGTGGACTGTGAAATAGGTTAAATTTCATTTAAATTTTTAATCCCGCCATTTAGTAACTCTATGACCTCGAAATGTTAAGTATATATCATCAATTTCCCCATTTGTTTTATTAATCAGGCCAATAATTACCATTCCCAGAGTTTTTTGTAAGGATTGCCTGAAATTTTATATGTAAAATACTTAGCATACTTTCTGGGACATAGTAATGATAGCTGTTCAACTAATGTTGGTTTTGTCAATTTGTAGGCTAATCTAACTCTAGAACCCATCAATGAAACTGTCTTTATAAACTTCATAAAATTAATCAGGGAAGAAGGAAAGGGGAGAAACAAAAATAAACCAAGACTGCAGCACATTCAAGTCAGCCTGCTCTCTAACTTGCTTCCTCATAGTTGTCTGTTTACTGCCTATTGCCCCAGAATCATGTAGACCCTATTACAAAATTACAGTTCCCTTCAACTTCTCTCGGGATAACATCTCAAACATTGTGAAACTGTTTTCTCATTTGAGATATTCTTTCAGGTCTTGCATACAGGTGAAACCACTGACACCAGCTGTTCTGAAGGACCCCAAAAGGAACCGATGTACCAAGGAATTCAGTTTCTGTATCCTGATGATTTTATCCCCCTTATCATAACTAAGCAATAACTCCAATTTTCCAGCCCCTTGCCCTCCATAATATCCTTAAAACTTGCATCCCAGAACTCCATTTGAAGATGAATTTGAGGGTTCCTCCCATGTCCTCATTCAGCCATCCTGTGATCATTAAACTCTTTCTCTTCTGCAAACCATGCTGTCTCCATGTATTGGTCTGTTACTGTACAGCAGACATACAAACTTATTGGTCCTGTTATACTGGTACAAGTACAACTTTGTCACCCCAAACTATATTCTCTCCTGCCATGCAAAATTGAAATTATGTCTGTGATGACACCTACTGTTTCAGGAGACCTTGCCTTGTAAATTAGGGATCAAAGTGACTTTATAAAATGCCTTCTATTACTCTAGTTAGATTATATGCATTTTCTTGTATGTTGATATAAATGCCAAATAACTTATTTTACTTATGGTTCTCAACATAAGGTGTGTTTATTATTGTTCTTACAATTTCACTATCTAATAAAAGGCTAAACAGTGATAGCTAACTCTTCAAAGATGAATTAAAGTTAACAAATGAGTATTCTACATTTTCTCATCTATCTGTATCTGGTAAAGAGAACACAGGTCTTACCTAGTCAACTGGTTCCCTAGTTACCTAATGTACCAATGTGAGAGTCTGCAGCAAAATGTCTAAAAAATTAGGAAGAAAAAATATATCTAATTCAATAAGGGCATTGCAGTGAGTGCAAGAGTTATGCTGAAATGCACGGCTTGTGAGATGTATTGTTAAAGCCATTTTATTTTCATCCCTTCATTCCTTTTAACATGATTCTATGGGCCCTGTTCTCCTGCCCACTGCTTACTCTTCATTAAGAAAAACAATTTTTTGACTCATAATAATCTACGGATGTAAGAATAAAAACTTCACATTTTATTTGAAGAGAGGTCCTCTTGCTCCTTACCATCGTGAACCTGACTCACACTAAGCACCTGCATTGAAGGTGTAGAAGGTAATTGTCATTTTCTTCTTCCATTCCTTGCTTTTTTACCCATTCTTCCTCCATTTTGTTCACCGAGATTTTCTAACTTAGATTTATGGAGAGGCGGACCGGAAGAAGAAAATAAAGAAGTACTTTGTAGTTAAATATACCACGATCCATAACTGCAGTCATGCTCCAGAAGTCAGCCAGATCTTTAGATTGACCTCTTTAATGTGGAATAGTCACATATTTCCTTAGACATTTTCATCCTTAACAAAGTCTTACTTGCCATTCCCTTGATAAGGGCAAATGTATCCCTTCCTGCTCCTGACTTTGGCACTTTCATCAGCCCCTTACCTCACTCCATGATGTTGGAATCACAGGCAGTCCCCTGAATAGGACTTAAGATGGCCTGTGTTTACTCTTTCCACATCTGTGATGGTATATTCTCACAGAGTCTGTATGTGATCCATGGGAAGTTTACACTTTATTTGCCTCATGGAGGTCACACGCTGCCCAGAGAGAGCACTCGTCTGTTGTTCGGCTTTCCTTTTGATGTCCCAGGCATCCACGATCGGCAGTACCTTATGGCTCCCAAGCTCCAGGGTACATATTTCAAACTCAAAGTGGTTCTGTAGAACATTCTTTCACCAATGTTTTTGGGAGGAACAGACACCTACACCCTCAAAATCTCCTATTTGAGGAAATCAAATGGTACTTAAAAGCATAGCTTTTTCCAAAAATTCCTTTATTGTCTCCACTTTTAATATTTTTATACTTTTAAAATGGTGGAGAATATTTCAATTCATAAAATTGGTTTCCATAATTTCTTTTGCAAATCCTTCATGGTGGTCTCATAACTCCACTTAGAATGTGGCATCAATTGTCGAGTCCTCAGCTGAAACTGATACTAATATGTATCTATTATACTGTCATAAGTTTTCCATAAAGTTAAATTTATTTGAGAAAAATACTTCTCTTTATTTTGAGATGTCTTTCTTCCTTTTTTTGTGGTATACAAATTTATCTTTTTGTAAAATCCTAGTGATCATGTGTTGTGGTTTTTATAATGTGCTTCCTTGAAAAAACAAAGATTTGACCACTGATCCTGTTGGTCCTTTATTTGATTTTTAATTTATAGGTTGATTTCCAAATGCCTTGAAAATATTACTCTGGTTTAGCTCCTTCCTTTTTTTAAAAAAATAAGGAAATTAAAAACCTGAAGTGAGGAAGTGAAAATTCTCAAGCAACCTTAATGAAATATTCAGGACTAGTAAAAGGAACATAGTTCTTCTGGCTCTCTATCCAGTGCTCTTTCCACTACTAACATTTATTTATTTTTAAAAAATCTAAAATGAACAGATAGAAGTTCATTACAAAATAGAAATCCTGAAAAATGATAATTCTACAAATAAAAGGACAGAGCACTTTCCTCACATTCAGTCATTAATCTTCAAAGCAGCTTACTGCAATAAGCAGTTATTATCCCCACTACACAATGAGAAAACTGAGACCCAGAGCTGTTTTGTAGTTTCCCCCACGTCCACAAAACTCATGTTACCCTTAACCTTACTAAAATTTACAGCAAACTTCTGATTAAGAACTGGCTATACTTAACCTGGAAGTCATTTCCATTTATCAAAATAAAACAATATGAAGTTAGCTTCATTAGATAATAGAAAGATGGAATAAAAAAGCAAAGAAAAAATCTAATGACTGATTACAATGTAAAGACACTTATGAAATTTAATTACAGGAATACAAGAGGAATCAGAAAAATATCAATGAATTATCAGTGAAATATCAATAAGGGAACACAGTCTACTGATGAAATTTTATCATCATTTTATATTTCTCTATTCTTTTTCTAAAATCCCTAGATATTTTTAAAGCATACCATGTGTTAAACTTAACATACTTATGATGTAAAATTTAAGAGTCAGATGATATTTCCATCAAAGACTTCATATTTTAGGAGTTCATTACAGTCTACTTACAATTTGTACTGAGCTTCCAAATTCTAAAAATACATGCTTTTAAAATATTTTAAGTCAGTTGGTAAAATAGGAGGCAGTCACATAATCAGGTTCATGGTTTCTACTGTGTATGGCTTTTTCTTTCTCCTTTTTTTATCAAGAGCATAACAACTCGATCTTAAACACTGACACTATGCAGGCTTTGTTGGACTGCTCTTTTCCAATTTAAACAAAACATAAAACAGAAGAGATATTTATCTTTGAAGAGTGGCTCTCACCATTGGGACAGTGCCTTTTTCTCTGTTACTCTCCAGGAATTCTAGATGTAGACAAAAATATATAGCAGGGCTTGAACAACATATTTCAGTGAAAAGAATTAATTACCCAAAGAGTCAAAGATTGCTTGGAGCAGAATGACAGATTTCAGGAAGCTTTCCTGTAAGTGCTGAGAAACTGACTCCATGTTGAGATGATGGTCCCTATTATATTTTACCTAACCTTTGGCTAAAGCCATATCCAGACAATGTTGACTTGTTATCCCTAAAATGTTCTAGAATCACGTTTGTGCTTTTCTTTCTAAACTTGCCCCCAGCTAAACATCAATTTTTTGGTCCAGAAGAAAAAGAAAAATATCCCTACAGTATGCCTGTCCTTGACTTCCAGATTACAAATGAGAGTTTAATTCTTTCATCAATGTATATTAAATTTCATCAGAGTAAGAAATACTTTTTGAAACAAACTGACAGTGAAATGCCTTTCAAAATACTGTTTTGGCTTAGAACTGTCATTCTTCAGGCTTAGTGGCTGCAGCCCCAGGGCTGAAAATTTACGCTAGTATTACAGCTGTTCAATGTAATATTCTAACAATGTTTGCCATTGATTTAGAAGATTCAAACAGCTTAGATTTTGTTTCCTTTCATTTACATTCTTAGCATCAAAGTCAGAGTGTTAAGGTAGTACAGTAATGCAGTTAAGAAAAAATATTAATTCTACTGACAGTAGGATCTTGTTTTCATTGCTGTAGCTTAAAATAATTTACATGTTCACCATTCATCAGTAAATGGAAGAATGCCATACCTAAACTTGAAAGAACAATGTATTATAAAATTATTCTGACAGTTCATTCATATGGAGAAGGCCTTGTACAAAACAAAGACGCAATGCACTCCCTGTTGACTCAGGGCCTCTTTTGTAAAGGGCTTGACCTTGTGCTACTTAATAAAATTAAACCCTGATACGGGTCAGTATACTATGCAACGAAGCCTGAAGGGACTGTTTCTGAAGCCAGTGTGGTTTAGAGGAGAAAACATAGGAGTTAAGAATAAAAAGATCTAAATCAGCAGTTGACACAGAGTATGACCTTGGGTGAGTTGCTTAACCTCCTTGGACTCCAGTTGCTACATCTGAGAGGGGGAATAACACTCTAATACAAACATAAAAAGCCTACTTCTTTCTATTTCACAAAATTGGAGTAGGGATTAATGAGATAATGTGTGTAAAGCAATTTGATCTCCTGAGAGAAAGGCATAAAATACATAATATCAAGCATTATTACTAATAATTATTCCAGTTGACCTATGTGTAAAGGGTAGAGAGTAGTTTGACTCTTTTGGTAGCATAATTACATAGGAAACAGGTTTATTTATTTATTTTTCTGCTCTCCCCAAAGAGCCAGAAGTTAATTGTGTTTTCAACCTAGAAGATAAGATTTTGACTTAGACATGGTAAGTGGTTCACTTGAACAGCTATTGAGTAGATAGTAATAATGTGGTATAACCTGTTTTTGGGGATATAACATTGGGGGTTTGAAAAAGTAGCAAGGAAAATTTCTAAGCAATGAATCATTGTCTTCTAAATAGCATATAGAGGGTAAGAAATATTTATTCCCCTATAAAGAAGAAGACTTAAGCAGTTTTCTTTGTCCCCTATCATAAGGCTATTTGATACATTGGCTATCTGATATGAAATGCAAAATTTTGCAAACAATTTTCATGGTCTATAATCAAGCCAGAATTTCTCATTCACCTGTGAAAGGTATAAGCAGAGACACAATCAGTGAATTTCCTAAATGTTTTTCTTTCTGGCAGATACCAACTAGAAATCTGACTTTAATCAAATACATTGCATTTATTCATTGACTATTTAAAGATCTATCTACTGTGTTTTGAGGCATTGTACAAGATTTTAAGGATATAGGAAAAGGAGATGCAAATTTTTCAGCATTCTGGAAGACAGAAGATTGACCACATACAGGTGGTGAAGTTTGAGTCTTGATGCAATGGAAGTGATGAACATTCATTAGAGCTGTAAATTCAGGAAAGAGAACAAACAGGTGTGGCTAAAACAAGTACCTTGAAAAGGAATGGCAGTACATGAGACTGAAATGACAAAATGGGATAGGTGATACAAGATTCTGAGGATACATGTGTCATACTTGAAGAGCACATCAGTCTCTTTCCCACTATATATATATCCTCCCTGTAGTAAGCCACAAGTATTGATTTAAAGACACTTTGTAATATCTTCAAATGTGTTAAAGAAATATGAAAAGGCAATAGGAACTGTCTTTAGTCCTTTTTTTTTTTTTTTTTTTTTTGGTTGTAACAGAATGCCTGAAACTGAGTAATTTATAAAGAAAAGAGGTTTATTTAGCTCACAGTTCTGAAGACTGAGAAGTTCAAGGGCATACTCCTGGCTCCTGGTGAGGGCCTCTGTGCTCTGTGCTATGTTCCCACATGCTAAAGAAAGTCAGTGGGAAAGCGGATATGTGAAGAAAGGAAAATCCAGTGACATCCTGGCTTTATGACAACCCACTCTTGTGAAAACTAATCCATTCCCTCAAGAATTGATCCAGTCTCACCAGAGCTAGAACTCACTATTGTGAAAACAGCATCAAGCCGTTCATGAGAGGTCTGTCCCCATGACCCAAACACCTCCCACTAGAGCCTACCTCCCAACAATGTCATATTGGGGATCAAATTTCAACATGAGTTTTGGTGAAGAACCAACACCACCTCAAAACCATAACAAGAACTATCCAAAGATTTTAAACGGACAAGTCACTGGTCGTATAGATGTCTTACCTTACATAATTCTATAATTAGATATACAAGAAGAATATTTTTTGCATTGTCATTTCCCTGAAAGAGCAGAGTACCCTTTTACAAAGATGTTTTATCTATCTATCTAATCTCTATCAGTCTCCAGTGCTTCTCAACATTTCTGCATGCTATCCTCTTTTATCTCCCTTAGACACTTGAGTCAAGAATATGTGTACCCTTTGAAACATAATTATAATAAATGTATATTATCAAAAGATTGAAATTTTGTGTCCAGAAATTCTAGTATTTCAAAGAAATCTCTCAACTCACAACCTCTGGTTTGCATATCACAACTAAGATAATCATTAATAGCTACTTATCTCTTGGTACTTCTTTTTCTTTTATTTAGCTTATGGAGTGTAGAAGGGTAAAGATCAAGAATGAAAACCTGAAGATTGCATTTCTATTCCTAGTAAAGTAAGTTATTATCCATGTGACCTTGGAACTATTAATTGGGATCATAATACCTATTCAGCCTTTTACAAGTTTTGCTAGTATCACATGAAATAATGAATATGGAAGTCCTTTGACAATATGCAAGAATGGGGGGATAAAATGATCTCCCAGACAATGACTTGGAAAGGCCCTGATGGAATCCCTATTTTGTTTAGGGATAAATCATAAAAGGTCAAATCTATAGAGAACTAATCAGGCCCAAGGAATGACAAAATTTGGGGTGTATATAGTGAATTAATTGCCCATTTTACTGTGTCCTTCAGAAATTCAGCTGATATTTACTGTTCTGGTTGAACAATGTCATAAGGCTTCATGAGACATTTCATAAAGTTTTTCAAAAAATAGTTTTTCTCCACTATAAATTCAAATCAAACAAAAGGTAAACAACTGAGGTTTATAAGATCCATTTCATAAATAAGATTATTATACAAAATAAGAAATAAGCCACAAAAATCAAGTATCTTCCAGTGTCATTTACAACTGACTGAATTCTTTGTGAGCCTTCTTTTATTTCCCTTTGTATTCTCAAAACAGAAAAGTGCTGGTTCATTGTAGTTACATAATTGATTTTAAATGAGTTAATACTTAAGACAACTTTTTGACATATACATAAAGTATTGCAAATTAAATGCAAACTAAATAAAGTAATTTAATTTCCCCAATATTATATACATACTAACCTATCAGCAAAAAAAAACTGTGGCATAGCCTTTTCAATGAGCATTTTAAATACATGTGAATAATATTAACAGTACTCAAAGTGTCCGTTTAAAATAGAGCTAGAACAGAGGTAAGGGTAATTGAACTATCTAACCATAAGTATTTGAAGATATTTCATACTTTGGAAAATTGTCCAATCTCTGGTATCTTTCTAGAAGAAGTGAGAGTCATTATATGTATATGATAGAATATTTTAAAATGTAAAAAGTCAAACATTTCACAATTTATCCTTCCAAAGAGAATTCTGAAAACAAATCATTCAACCATTGCTCATCCTCTGGTCTAGGAAATGCCTAAGGGAACAAAAAAACAATTACTTTTATAAAGTGTCTTGTCAGCAGACCAAGAGAAGACCCAATGAATATAGAAACCAATTGTTGCAAAAATAGCTTACTCCTAGACATATATTTAAAACACATCTAAGGAGGGAAAATCAAATAAGATTAAAAAATTAATTTCAAGTAAAAAAATATGCTAAGTACATATCTCACATGAAAAGTCATGCCTGCTACTGAAGGAGACATGAAGAAGATGACCAAATAGTCATTAAAAAAAAAAAAAGCCTGGTATATTTTCATACAGGTAAATAAACAGCTTTACATATATTTGTATATATTATATATGTATATATTATGTATATATGTATATATTGTATATATGTAGATATATATTATATATATAATCAGGTAAATTATTTTTATGCAGTTAAACCGCTATAATATGAGGCAGAATGTATTATCGTAGGCATAAAATGCTGTAGGACCTCAAAAAGATTAAGAATTAAACTTCCTTCTCAACCCTACTTCTATATATTGAATTGTTCTATTTTCAGTCCGAAGTCCTCACTTTACACTATATTCCTAAACAGTCTTATCTATTCCTGTAGTTTTAAATAACATCTATAAACCAACAATTCCCAAATTTCTCTTTGCAGCCAAGACTTCTCCTTTGAGCTTCAGACTTATATAGCTCTCTATTTAATGTCTTTACTTGAATGTCCCACAAGTGGATCAAATTAAATGTCTTCATCAGTCATGGTTCTTAGTTGCAAGCAACAGAAATGGACTGGCTGAAAAATCAAACAAGAGGTTGTAAAAAAGATATTGAGAAATTCACAGAATTGTTGTGAGGATTAGAAAGCCAGGTTCTAAGCTAAATTTGTAGAAAAAATAATCAAAACCACAAATCAGAATTGGCTTAAGATAATCACTGCAGCTGCTGCTGTTACCAAATTCTAGAAACTACTGTTTGCATGGGTACCACAAGCTTACGTTTTCCACAACTGACCCCCAGCACTGATGGCTTATCCCAGGAAGATGATCTTGCAATCACTGCCCCCTATTCCTGGTAAGTGGAGTCCACTGTCACCACCACATTAGCAGAGTAAATCTTTGCACAGGTTTATATTATGCATAGACATAACATCAAGTTGCAAAAAAAAGCTGAGAAGGGTATTTGGGGCTTCTTCCTTGGGAAGGCAAAATTTATTAAAAATAAAACTCTCCCAAACATAGCAATGGTTGTGAAAAGGTATTGAGCCGACAGAGATAGGACAGATTGTGCCACAGTAATCAAAACGGAACTTTTGATTTCCCTCTCCACAAATCATTCCACTTGCAGTCTCTTACATTTTAGGTAATGGCATTTCCACTGATTCAGTTGTTCAAGTCAGTAACAAACATTTTTCTTTAAACACCCTTTTCTTCACATCCACATCTAATCCATTACCAAATTCTGTCCTTGCAGATATATCTCAATTTCATCCACTTGTTTACACATCCACTATTGCTATTTGTCTAAATGAAGGGTCAGCAACCTTGTTTTATAAAAGCCTATAGAGTAAATATTTTAGGCTTTGTGGGTATATACAGTTTGTCACATTTCTTTGCTTATTTTTTACAACTTTCAAAAATGTGAAAACCATTCTTACTTTATGGGCCATACGAGGCAGGTCACTATAGGGTTTGTACCCACTAATTCCTGGTCAAAATCATACTACTACCATCAACTAATTTCTGAATATACACTAGAAGCTTAATGTTGACTGATCTATCTGCTTCTTTATCCATCTTCAATCTATTCACAAATAACAGTATGAGCGGTATTTTAACCTGCTTAATGTCCTTTGCTGGTTTCTCATTGTACTTAGTATGAAAACAAAACCATAAAGTGGCCTTCAAGGCCTGTGATCATCTGAGCCCGGTTGACCTCTTCACATTTACTGCACACTCATTACCTTTCAGCTAAATCAGTCTTATTTCATTTTTTTGAATGCCAAAATCTACATAAACTCAGGGACTTTGCACAAGTTATTCTCTTCCTGGAACCCTTGTATCACTTTTCCTTCATCTTTGAGGGCTCAGAGTCATTTCCTTTGAGTCTGTTCCAATCATCCCAGACTAAATTAGGCTAATATTTTTCTCTTAAAAAGCACCCTGTTATTTTCCTGCATGGTGCATATCTTTATCTGCAGTTATACAATTGTTTCTTTACATTTTTATGCTTACCTCCTTCTTTAGAATGTAAATTCCAAGACAACAGAGACCATGTCTGATTTCTTCATTGCTATAAATTTCATGCCTAGCATTTTACCATGTTCTCAAATAATTACTTGTTGAATGAGGAACTGAATGAATATATAAATCCCCCTGGAAATGTTCAAGGAAATGTTCATGGAGCTAGTGAAATTTAAACTCATCATTGAAGAATATGAAGAATTTAGGAAGGTAAATTAGTGAAGTCTGATGTGGAAACCTAGGGCATGCCTAGAAAAAGAGTGAGCTATCCAACGCACTGAGTTATATGGTATATAAGGGATATATAATGACTATATAATGACATCATCCTAGAAAAGTAAATTGGAAGTAAATTGTGGAACGTCCTATACGGTGAGATAAGGAATATACTTTATCCTAATAGCCTAAGAAGATATTCCCATATGGTGTTCTCAGAGCTCTTAGTATGTTTAAACCATTGTAACTCCTTAAAGAATCTAAAGCAACCACCATGATCCCCAACTCCTGGTATTCAAATCTTTGTATATTCCCTTTCTCTTGAGTGTAGGCAGGACATGTGACTTACCTCTAATCCTTCAAACATGGCAAAGGTGATAGAATGTAACTTCCATGGTTACTCTACAGAAAATTAGAACAACAGTCCAGTGAGGGAACTTTTCCTTTTGCTAGTTTTTATAAAGTAAATTGGCCATATTCCAGAGATTTGCATAGCAGTGTATTCAAAGTTGCCTCTGACCCAGAGTCAGCAGAAACTGAGGCCCTCAGTCCAACAGGCCACAGGGAACAGAATTCTGTCATCCACTATGTCAACTTGGAAGCAGATCCTCTCCTTGGAAACAGAGCTTTGAAATGAGACTACAACCCCAAGTGATACCTTGATTGAAGTCTTGCAGAAGATCCAGCTGAGCTGTGCATAGATTCCTGATTCACAGAAATCGTGATATCATAAATGTGTGTTGTTTTAAGCTGCTATGTTTGTGGTAACATTGTTATGAAGCAGGAGATACTTAAGACAAGATATTATGGGATGAATTTTGTTCCCACCAATATTCATGCTGAAGTCTTAGCCCCTCATACCTCAAAATGTAATCATATTTGGACATAGAATCTTAAGAGAAGTAATTAAATGACAGTGAAGTCCTTAGGATAACCCCTGATCCAATATGACTTGTGTTCTTGTAAGAAAAGGAAATTTAAACACAGACACATCCAAGAGGGAAGTTAGTGTGAAGATCTAGAGAGAAGATGGCTATCTAAAAACCAAAGAACAGATCCTTTTCTCCTGGCCCTCAGAAGGAACCAACCCTGACAACACCTTGATCTTGGACTTCTGGCCTCCAGAACTGTGAGAAAATAAATTTCTGTTGTTTAAACCACCCAGACTGTTGTCATTTGTTATGACAGCCCTAACAAATACATGGGGGTTATAGTATGCAGTATTTCCTTTCTTAAGGAACATTTCTTAATGCTTGAAAGACTACTAAGTAATTTAAGGAACTTAGTTTATGAAATCCTACTGTAGATAATTCCATTGTCTACAGTAGGATTTCATAAATTTTTGAACCAGGATATGACATGATTACAGCTAGTTAGACAAGTTTATTTGTAATTTCTTTTTTCTTCAAAAAGAAATACTTTCTTCCTCTACTTTTCTCACTAGGTCTTCAATCTCTCTCTCTCTCTCTCTCTCTCGAAGGATTTACCACTAGGCATTTCTCAGACATGCATTCAATATGTCGGGTACACTCAAAAAAATTTCTTATCCATTATATTTCATAAAGGATAATTCTTAAGCAGCAACTGTAAACATTAGTTTAAATATTCCAAATTTGGGAAGCATGTTGAAGTAAAGCCATTTTCAGCAGTTAGAATTATTGGTTTCTTGACAGTGAAACACATACATTTATATAAAATCAGGGACAAATTTTGCTTAAATGCAATGAACTATTACTCAAGAGATTATTTATTGGATTTGGCAATATCACTCAGTAGTCTGATGTTCGGAGAAACATGATTGAATTATTGCAAATAACTTTGTGTTTTCCCTTCATTTCAGTTCAGATTAGGGTTGTGTATTCTCTTATGTATAACGTAAATGTCAAAGTACCTGTGGATGGTTTATACACAATGAATGTGGTTTTCAACTACTAATTGCCAAGTTTTGGTAGCAGAATCAAACTTCTAAGACAGGATTCTCAGAATCTTTGATCACTTATTTTCAGCTGAATGTGTTTGAAATGAGTTAAGAAGCAGCCATTGCTTGCTGGGGGTTCCTCTCCTTCTCCCCGACAGCCATTCCTTCCTCCTTTATGATTTAGTTCTTCCTGTGAGTCTTCTACAGCAGACTCATGGTGTCCTTTGTTGACCACCGATTGGTCCCCAATCTTGGTTATCTACTGGTACCAACATATAGGTTGTCATCCTGATTTAAGGTTTTATTTAATCGAGGGAAGACACAGTCTTTTTTGCTTCCTAATTCAGCTCTGAGAAAAGTTTGTACTCTATGTCATATTCCTCACCTTTTAAGTATTTTCCCTACTCCAAATAAGGTTTCCATGTTCATCACTTCCCTGAAAGAACTCTCACCAGAGTCACCAATAATCTCCTAATTGCCAAATCCAATACATTCCGTTCAGTAACCAAAATGTTTGGTATCTGTGAGTCATTGGTGACTGTGAGCTATTTGACATCTCTGAGCTTCTCTTCCTTTGGCTTAGTGATAACACTGGCAGACAACATCACTTGCATCTTTAAAATCATGTTAAGGTTCTGCTGTTTAGTTTATTACTCTATCTTCACTGCCACTCCTTACTCTAGTTGTCATCTCTTTGATTTTTCTTTATAGTCTCTGTGTACTCTCTTTAAGTCGGAAAGGGTCACTTAAGAGTGAACAGGACTTTTCTCAATCCCTCACTCAGCTTGTCTAAATAAGAATTACACCTTTGCCTTTCCTACACAACGGAATTCACAGCAACATGAAACAATTGATATGTGTCTTACTAAGGACATTTTTTCTTGTAATGAATTTTGCTGAAAGGTCTGTACATTTTTACCTTTCATATATTTTGACAAGCTTTTCTGAAATCACCATATGGCTACAAAAATGCTAGTATAGAGTTTGAGGATTTATTAGGTACCAATTCTGATCTCAGTTTCAGGTAATCAGGAAACAGCAGTTGTAGTTTAGCTATTATGAGGCAGGAAGACGCAATGAAAAAGTGGTCAGCAATTTTCAGGAATAAATTTAGAGAAATGAAAGCAATACAGAGCACTAACAGTGACCTAAATTTCAGAGGAGACCGGTTATAAAAACATTATCACTGTCATCCCAGTGGAGAGCTAGTCACTGTGCACACAATGCACCTGCCCTCATCCCATCCTCCCCCCTTAAAAGAGCAAATGTATTCATGCTGTCTGTATCATCAACAATGATATATTCAGGCACTGCTTCTCTGGAGAAATGAGCTAATAAGCAGTGGGTGGAAAATTTGGCAAGAACTGTGGTAATTGCAGTAACCATAATAGAGATGGTTCCTATTGCTTCATGTTTAAATGAAACTAATAGAAGTAGCTTATTTCCATTCCCAATTCATCACAAAAGTTCTGACCCCTTGTGATAAATCTCTGGATAGTACTGTGCCACTACATATTTTTTATTTCTAAAATGTGACCAAAACTTTTTTCAACTTATTATAAAAATCTATAATAACTTATAGATATCACCAATGATCATTAATTCATTATGAATACAAAATGTATTACCTTTAAAATACTTTTACTTTTATTATAACCAATTTTATCAATTACTGTTGGCTGATTGAAAATGAAATTACATTATAACCTATATATCTATATGCTGATTTTATTTTTCTGACTGCTAGTTACTCTCAGTATATTCATGGGAGCTCATTTATTTTTCATTTCCTTTCCAATTATCCATAAGTGAACTGTCATTTTATAATATCAGAAATCTATTCTGTATTTGACCACAATGAGAAATATATACCATTTATATGTATATACACATATACGGTTGGCCCTTGAACCATATGGGATGAGGAAAATCAGCCCCTGTGCAGTTTTCATATAGCTTTTGACTCCTCAGAAACTTTACTACTAATAGACTACCATTGACTTTACTGATAATGCAAACAATCAGCACATATTTTGTAGGTTATATGTATTATATATTATATTCTTACAATAAAACAAGCTGGAGAAAGGAAAATGTTATCGAGAAAATCATAAGGAAGAGAAAATATATTTACTATTTATTAAGTGGAAGTGGATCATCATAAAGATCTTTTTTTGACCTCATCTTCACAGTTCAGTACACTGAGAAAGGAGGAAGAGGTGGGGCTGGTCTTGCTGTCTTAGGAGTGATAGAGACAAGAAAATTTACACGTAAGTAAACGCATGAAGTTCAAACTTGTTGTTCAAGGGTCAACTATGGTAATAAACACTGCCAATATGCTTTCAAAAATATTATTTAATCAGTTCATTTCTATTCTTCCTTCCCATCTCATATTCTAAATAGTAAACAGTCCACTAGGATCTCTCCAGCTTTCATACAATGTTGTTATTTTCAAGCTGGGGTTGCTGGTTCCATGCCTCAATCCTAGAAGGAAAGGTACCAAGCATCAGCTGGTAGCTTGCCTAGGTTCAGTTTCATTCACTGAAAACCAGGCACTTCTCTACATGAAATATCATATTTGCTGGTCATTAGAGTATTCCATGGTTATGACATAAGAAAGCATCTTCCTTCCAGTTTTATCATCACTGAAAAATATTCTGGGGCAACAAAGGAAGACTTCCATATTAAGTTGGATTGATTTTTCTAGAAAGTGACTTATGACCACAGGAGCTTAATATTTGTTAGACACTAGCTGTGAGCCAGACTCCTGGCAAACTGCTTCACAGACATTTCTTACGACAACCCTTGAAGAATAATTGTTATCCACATTTGACATATGTCAAATGGATATATGTCAAAAGGATAGAGAAGTTCTGTAACTTGCCCAAGGTTACTATGTTCATACATGATTCATAGCATAAAACTCATGTAGTTTAACCTCAGTGTGTATGCCTTTGAAAATAACCAGATTTCTTTTTCTTTACATCCTTCAACTTGAGACCTAATGAAATCAATGCCCAATTGCCTTTGGAATAGTGTTGCTAATATTTAAGTGTTAAAACAAATACTTGCATTTTATACTTATGGTAACAAGGGCTAGAGGGGTGGAGCATTATTGTTTGTCTAACCTCAAGCCTATGTCCACATATACATTTTCTCACTAGCCAGCGTTCATTATAGGGGCTATGAAAGCTAATTTCTCTTTGACTTCAGTTTCCCTTGCACCAAGGAGTTATGTGACACAGCTTTGTTCAATGAAGTATAATTAGACGTTATCCTAGTCTTCGGGGAAAACTTTCACTTTTTCTGATGAAAACAATGTAACTCCTAGACTGGTAGAATGAGAAGCTCAGCCAACTCTCTCGGCAAAAGGAAATAATAAAAGTGGACAGTATTGTTAAAAACAGCAACGTCTGTGCTCTAAACCTCAGCTAAAGGCATACAACAAATTGGAAGATTTAATTCAAGTAAAGTTACTAAAACTTCTATGAAGGCAGTAAATAGTGTCTGAGCCTAAGGTTGCTCCCATCCCACTCCTACCCTCAGCCCCATTAGCCCAGTATTTCAACTAGAGAGAGGCAAGCTGTGAGAACACCTCTGTTGCCAGAGGAAGCTAACTTGATTTGGAGAAAAGCCCAACCCCAGCAAAGCTGTTGAAACAATAGTAATAATGGTTGCAATGATTCAAAGAAACCAACCCCACAACTAGTCTGAGGTTGCTATACTGCTTGTGTCAAGCAACAGACTAGCACACTAGCCAGAAATTTAATAGGAATATCCAGAAAATAAGGCAACTACAATGGGTCTGGATATGCTTCTCATATCTCTTTGGTCTAGAAGGCTGGTCTACATAAGCATAAGAGTGAGTGCATACTCAGGAGACACCAGAGGGCCCTAGCTACCTATGTGTCACTGACTGAATTTGAGGCCTAGTGTAGAAAGGTGACATGAGGTGGCCTAGCAAAAAGTAAAAACTAGAACACACTTGTAAACTGCCTGAACTTCGAATGCATTCCTTAACACATACCCAGATCTACTGGCAAAGGGTGGAAGATTTATTGGCCCAAGGTGTGTAAGTATAATTTTGACCAATTACTATCTGATCACTGAGTTCTGCTAACTAATCTCTAGATGTCAGGCTTAGAAAGAAAATGTAAAAAGAAACAAAAACCTGAGCAGAGACAACCATGGCCACACACTGAGGGAGAGACAGACTTTACAAAATTAGTTCAGGCAAGTCACTAAACTAATAACAAGCAAAACAACAACAACAACAAAGACACAAAACAGAACTACAACCCCTGGCAAGAGGAGAAATCAGAATTCTGATTTGCTATGGTACATTTTCCAAGTCATCTACTATGCAGCCAAAAATGCGAGCCATTCAGAGAAACAACAATGTGTCACATACACAGTGGGGAGAAAGCAATTGATGGTAATTGTCTCTGAGGGGGCCTGGATGTTGGATTTAGAAGATAAAGACACTGAAATCACAATTATAAATATATTCAAAGAACTAAAGGAAACAATGATGATAGTGGCACATCAAATAGAGAATGTCAATACAGATAAAAATTATCTGAACCAACTGGAAAGTCTTCTGTCAAAAAGTACAATAACTGAAATGAAAATAAAACTGAGGGGTCAAGAACAGACGTGAGCTGGTGAAAGAATCAATAAACTTGTATACCAATAGAAGATTCTAATCTCAAAAATGGACAATTTTTAAAAATAAAAGACAAACAATCCTCAAATCTTGTGCAACACTATCGAACACATCAACATATGCATAATGGGAGTAAAAGAGGGTGAAGAAAGCAGAAAGGGCTAGAAAGACTGTAGAAATAATGTCCAAAAAATGTTCAGGTGGTGATGAAAAGTATTAACTTATGCATCTTGGAAGCTCAACAATCTCCAGATTGGATAAATAAAACATCCATATCTATATGCATCAAATCAATGTATTCTGTCAAAAAAAAAAATCTTGAAAGAAGTGTAAGGAAAATGACTTGTCACACAGAGTGAAACCACAATAAAATTAATATCTGGCATCTCATTAGGAATAAATGAAGAGCAGAAGGCACTGGGATGACATATTCAAAGAGCTAAAAGGAAAAAAGTCAACTAAAAATTTGATATTAAGGAAGATTATTCTTTAAAATGAAGGTCAAATAGGCATTTTAAGATAAATACTGAGAGAATTTCTTTTCTCCTGAAGGAATTTTTGCAAACTGAAAGAGAATGACATCAGATGGCAACACAAATCACAAAAAGAAACAACAGACAATGGTAAAGGTAACTGTCTAGTTAATATAAAAGGCAGCACACATTTATTTTGTTAATTGTATTATCAAATCATTTTTTAAAAATTACATAAAACAATATTTAAAATGAAATTTTAGGCCCATAAATTAAAAAACAAATATATACAACAATGCTATCATGAAGGATAGAGGAGAATATGTGGCTATTTTGGACTAAAGTTTCTATATTATACTGGAATTAAGTTAGTATTAATCAAAGTAGAATGTACTAAGATATATATAATGACAGCTACAGAAACCAGTAAGAAAACAACTTTATAGGAGAATAACCCAAAAGGAATTTAAATAGTCCACTTAAAATATCTGAGCAGAGACATCCATGGCCATACATTGAGAGAAAGACTACAAAATTAGTTCAGGCAAAAGTATCTATTTTACACATAAGAAGACACTAAAGGAAGAACAGAAAATAACAACAAAAAAAAGAGACATATAGAAGACAAATAGCAAAATAGCAGGCATAGCCATACCAATAACTGTAATAAATGCATACTGTTTAAATATAAAGAAATTGTCTAACTGGATAAAGGATACCTGTATGCAGTCTGCAAGAGACACTCTTCATATTTAATTACAAAAATAAGTTCAAGGAAAATAAAAAATACACACCATACCAACAATAACCACAAGAGTTTCAGAGTGGCTATACTAATATCAAATAGTTTTAAAGACCAAACGGTTCCTACAGACAAAATGGGACATTTTATAATAGAAGTGTTAATCAATAATATAACAATTATAAACGTAAGCACATCTAAAAATAGAGCCCCAAAATTCATGAAGCAAAAACTGACAGTTGAGAAGAGAATTAGACAATTTTATAATAGATACAGACTTCAATATCTCACCCTCAAGAACTGATAGAACACCTAGAGAGAATATTTTCAAAGATATAGAAGAGTTATCCAACAATATAAACAAATTGGACCTAACTGATAACTAGTAAACACTTCATCCAGCAACAAAATCCTCGTCCTTTCAATCACACAAAAACATCCCCCAAGGTAATACTCCAGGCTATAAAATAAGACTAAATAAATCTAAAAGGATGGAAATCATATTAAATGTATACTTCAACTATAATATAATCATGTTACATTTCAACAGCAGAAAAAAATTAAAAAATTAATCAACACAGTTATAAAAAATTGATGGATCAATGAAAAAAAAATAACAGGTTAGAAAGTTTTTTAAACTGAGTGACAATGGAAATACAACATGTCTAAATTTTGTGCTGCTATAATACTATTACCACAGACTTGGTAATTTACAATGAACAGACATTGATTGGCTTCTAGTTCAGGAGGCTACAACGTCCAAGAATGAGAGGTTGGCATCTGGCAAGGGTTTTCTTAACTGTGTCATGCCAAGGCAGAAAGGCAAAAAGAGCGGGGGGGAGAGAGAGAGAGAGAGAGAGATAACAAAAGGGAGCCAACCTCATCCTTTTGTAAGGAATACACTCCTAAGATTACAAACCCACTCCATAATGGTATTAATCCATTAATAATGGCAGAGACTTCATGGCCTAGTCACCTCTTAAAAGTCTCACCTCTTAATAACATTCCAATGGGGATTAAGTTTCCAACACATGCTTTTCGAAGGACACATTCAAACCATAGCACAATATATTAATTATGAGATACAACTCGAGCCGTGCTTAACAGTTTTAAATGTCTATATTAGGAAAACTAAAAAATCAATAACCTGCCACTGTCAAAATAGTTTTTCAGTTGTTCAAAAAAGTAAACAGAATTAGCATGACTTATCAGTTTCACTCATAGGTATATGCTCAAGAAAATTAAAAACATACCTTTACACAAAAACTTTAACATGAGTGTTCATAGGAGCATTTTTCACAATATTCAAAAGGAGAAAGAAAATAAAGATTAGTGTGAAAATCAATAAAGTAGAAAACAGAAAAACAGTAGAATAAATCAGTGATACCAGTAATTTTTAATGATCAAAAAATATGAGGATCCTTTTGCTAGACAAACCATGACAAAAATAAAGAAGACTCAAATGATCAAATTTTTAAATATTAAATGGAAGAGGAGTTCAGGCATGGTGGTTCATGCTTGTAGCCCCAGCTACTCAGGAAGCAGAAGCAGGAGGATTATTTGAGCCCAGGAGTTCAAGACCAGCCTGGGCTACATAGCAAGACCCTATCATTATTAAAAAAATAAAAACTAAAACTAAAAAAAAGGAAACAAAGAAGACAACTAGACTACACAACTGAAAAATTTTAACAGAATTGTAAGAGAATGTTATGAATAACTATATTTCAACAACTTAAGACAACTTTGATGAACTATATTTCTTTAAACAAAAAATTTATAAAAACTACCTCAACAACAAGCCTGAATAGATCTCTAATAAATAATGAATTAATTACAAATCTTACAAAGAAAAGCCCAGGGCCCAATGGCTTGATCCAAAAAAGGTGTTCTATGTAATCCTTAAAGGAGAAATAATACTAATCCTTCATAAACTTTTTTTAAAAATAGAAAAGGCAATGCTTAACTTACTTTACAGTCAGTATTACCCTGATACCAAAAGCCAGTCATATAATTCATTTAAAAAACTAGAGATCAATATTCATCATGAATATAGACATCAAAACACATCTTCAACAAAATATTAGCAACACATCAGTTCAGCAATATGTAAAAAGGATTAGATACACCATGACCAAGTAGGATTTATCTCCAGGATGCACGGTTGGTTTAACATCTGAAAATCAATTAATATACCATATTAATAAAATAAAGGACAAAAAACAATCATGACAATAGATGCAGAAAAAGCCTTTAACAAAAAGTAATACTCATCTATGATTTAAAATTCAACAAAGTAGTAATAAAAGGGAAATTTCTCAACCAACGGAAGCTGTGAAAAACATACACCTAAAATCATATTTAATGGTGAATAACAGAATGCTTTTCTTGTAAGATAAGGAATAAGGCAAGAGCATTTGCTTGTGCCACTTTCAGTGAATACTACACTCAGTGCTCTAGTCAGTTCAACCTAGCTGAAAAAAAAATTAATTCAGATTCTAAAAGGCAAAGAATCTATTAGCAAATGACATGATACTCTTTATAGAAAATCTAAAGAAATCCCTACCAAAACCAAAACAACCAGAACAACAACAACAACAACAACAACAAAAACCACTAGTAATCATAACTGTCACTTAACAATGGGAATGCATTCTGAGAAATGCATTGTTTGGCAGTATCATTCTTATGAGAACATCTTGGGGTGCATTTACACAAACCTAGTTAGCATAGCCTACTATGGAACTAGGCAATAGCCGAGGCTATATGCTATAGCCTATTATTCCTGGGCTACAAACCTATACAGCATGTCACTATACTGAATACTATGGGCAATTGTAACAATCATGTTTGTGTATCTAAACATATCGAAACATAGAAAAGATATAGTAAAAATATAATATAAGAGATGAAAAATGGTTTATCTGTATAGGGCTCTTAACCATGAATATAGCTTGCAAGACTGAAGTTACTCTGGGTGAGTCAGTGAGTGAGTGGTAAGTGAATGTGAAGGCCTAGGACATCACTGTACACTACTGTAGAAATTATAAACACTGTATACTTACACTACACTAAATTTATATAAAAACATTTTTCTTCAATGATAAATTAACTGTAACTTACTGCTAATTTCACTTTATAACCTTTAAACTTTGACTCTTACAATAACACTTAGCTTAATATACAAACATATTACAGCTATAAAAATATTTTCTTTATATTCTTATTCTACAAACTTTTCTCTTTAACTTTTTATCTTTTATTTTTACTTCTTAAACTTTTTTGTTAAAAAGTAAGACACAAACACATTAGCCTAGGCCTCCTCAGGGTCAGAATTGCTGTCTTCCTCCTGTACATCTTGTCCCACTGGAAGGTCTTCCGGGGCAGTAACACACATGGAACTGTCATCTCTCATAACAATGCCTTCTTCTGGTGTACTTCCTGAAGGACCTGCCTGAGGCTACTTGACAAGTAACTTTCTTTTTGAGACAGCATCTCACTCTGTTGCCCATGTTGGAGTACAGTGGTAGGATCTCAGCTCACTGCAACCTCCACCTTTCAGGTTCAAGCAATTCTCCCATCTCAGCCTCCCCTAGGACTACAGACACACGTCACCACACCTGGCTAATTTTTGTATTTTTTGGTAGAGATGGGGTTTCACCATGTTGTCCAGGCTGGTCTTGAAATCCTGACTTCACGTGATCCACTCTCCTCAGCCTCCCAAAGTGCTGAGATACAGTGAGCCACTGTGCCTGGCCATGACTTTTTTTTTTATAAGTAGAGGGAATATACTCTAAAATAATGATAAAAATATAATATAGTAAATATATAAACCAATATCAGTGATTTATAATTTTTAAGAATTATGTACTCTATATATTATATGTGTTATACTTTTAGGCAACTGGCAGCACAATAGGTTTCTCTACATCAGCATCACTACAAACATACGAGTAATGTGTTACACTATGCCATTGTGATGCCTACAAAGTCATTAGGCAATAGAATCTTTTCAGCTCATATTATGAGACCATCCTCCTATATATAGTCTGTCCTTGACTGAAACGTTATGTGGCATATGACTGTACTAATAAACAAGTTCAGCAAGTTGTAAGAATCCAAGAGTAATATCAAAAAGGAAAATGAATTGTACTTCCATAGATGGTCCCCAACTTACTACCGCTCAATTTATGATGCTTCAAATTTACAATTATGTTAAAATGATATGCATTTAGTAGAAACTGTACTTGAAATAATGAATTCTGATCTTTTCCTGGGCTAGCAATATGTGGTACAATACTCTTAGATAAGATATTCAACACTTTATTATAAAATTGGCTTTGTGTTAGATGATTTTGCCCAACTGTAGGCTAATGTAAGTGTTCCAAGCATATTTAGGCCAAGCTAGGCTACTCTTCATTGTTCAGTAGGTTACATTTATTAAATGCATTTTTGACTTGTGATTTTTTTAACTTTCAATGGTTTATTGGTATGTAACACCATCATAAGTTGTGGTACATAGAACCATTGTAAGTAATGGAATGAATAGTCTAAAAATTAACTCAGGTAAAAATTTCACTCACAAGAACACTGAAAAGAATAAACTACTTATAAATAAAATTTAACAAAAAGTAAAAATGTTTTATACAGTTGCTGAAACAAGATTTAAATGAATGGCGAGACATTTTATGTTCATGGATTGGAAGACAATATTATAAAGATACAATTTTTCCCACATTGATCTGTAGATTCACTATAATTTCTATCCAAATCCCAGTAGATTTTTCTTTGCAGAAATGTTCAGGTTGACCCTAAAATTTATGTGGAAATGCAAAGGTTCCAGAATAGCCAAAATGATTTTGAGGAAAAAACCTTAGAGGGTATAAACTTTCTAATTTCAATACTTGCTATCAAACTACAATAATCAAAACAGATGATGCTGGCATAGAGATAAACATATGGATCAATGGAACAGAATATTTACAGTCAATTGATCTTACACAAAATGTATCAAGGCAATTTAATGGGGGAAAGGAAAGTCTTTTCAACAATGTTTGCCAATTTGATATCCAAAACTATAAATTAAGAGCCTTACTTCATGCTATATAAATTAACCCCAAGTAAAAAGTTAACCGAAATGTAGGAGCAAAAACCATACATCTTGTACAAGAAAACATAAAAGAATACCTCTTCATGATCTGGGAACAATTCTGAAGTAGTATACCAAAAGCTTAATCCATAAAAGAAAAACTCAGAACTCACCAGAATAATACATTTCTATTTCAAAATATGTCATTAAGAAAAATGAGAAGCCACAGAAAGAATGAACATAGTTGTGAATCATATGTAACAGAGGACTTCCATCCAAAATATATAAAGAACATGTATAACTCAATGTGAACACAAAACTTCCAATTTAGAAATTGGTAAAAGATCTAATATGCATCTCACTAAAGAAGATAATCAAATGGCTAAAATACACATGAAAAGATACTTAGGAATATTTGCCATTAGGGGACTGTGAATTAAAACAATGAAATTAATACCACTTCATATCCACTATGACTAATCAGAATGACAGACAATAACAAAGATTGATAAGAATCTGGAGAAGCTGGAACCTTCATTTATTGTTGGTAAGGATGTTAAATGGTGCAGCCACTTTGTGAAATAGACTGGCAATTTCTTTAAAGGTTAAACATAAATTTACTATGCAACTCAAGCAGCGGTATTCCGAGGAATATACTGAAGGGAAACAAAGTATGTAGACAGAAAAACATACATAAGTGTTTATAACAGCATTATTCATAACAGTCTAAATGTATAAAATAGTCAATTACTTGCAAATGGATAAACAAAATAGGATATATCCATACATTGGAACGCAGCCATAAGAACAAATGTTACTGGAATATGCTACTACCTGAATGAACTTTAAAAACATACAAAGTGAAAGATATCAAATGCTAAATACTATTTGTATAATTCCATTTATATAAAATTTTCAGAAAAGTCAAATCAATAGAGACAGAAAATAGAACAGTGGCTTTCTGAAGCAGGAATGTAAATAGAGGTTGCCTGCAAATGTGTCTGAGGAATTTGTGGATGCGGGAGGTGGATGATGAGAATGTTCTAATACTAGTTGTGGTGATCATCACACAATTCTAAAAATACTAAAAGTCATTGAACTATAACAGTTATATATATAACAGTTGGATTTTACACTAAATACAACTGTTAAAAAAGGAAAGAGTGGACTAAAGGTATCCTGAACTTTTTTCCCAGCCTTTTGATTTAGTGTATATTTGAGAACCAGGAGATTCCTGACTTTGTACAGCTACCCTTTTTAAAACATCTATATATGAGCACATCAAAGAAGAGATAATTAAGCACATTGTTAACAAGAAAAAGAACAGAGACAGTGCCAATATTTCCCCACTTTTTGGCTTAAATATGAATGACTCCCTGTAGCTACAGCAGCCATCTTGCAATATTGAGGTAACAAACATGAAACTTAAACAACAAGCATCCAACAAGTAGAAGATGGAGTGAAAAAATAGCATGGAGCTGTGTCACAGACAACCTCGAACATGATCTCTTACCTCCAGTTTTGCTATTTAAGAGAATAAATCAGTCTCAAATATTTTTTTGGTTTGTTTGTTTCTGTTTTTCTGAGAAGGAGTCTCACTCTGGCACCCAGGCTGGAGTGCAGTGGCATGATCCCAGCTCACTGCATCCTCCGCCTCCTGGCTTCAAGCAATTCTCATGCCTCAGCCTACTGAGTACCTGAGATTACAGGTGTGCACCACCACACATGGCTAATTTTTATATTCTCAGTAAAGATGGGGTTTCACCGTTTTGGCCAGGGTGGTCTCAAACTCCTGACTTCAAGAGATCCTCCTGCCTCAGCCTCACAAAGTGCTGGGATTACAGACATGAGTCACTGCCTGATGACCCCAACCCCCATTTTTTGTGAGAACTTCTGCTTGCATCACAAGCAGTGAAGGCATCACACAATCATATAGGCATTGACATGGACATAGATGATGGAGATAGTGTCATATAATTCTGCTTGTTCATATTGAGAGTATAGAAACATTGCAAAGCCTAATACTGCTTCTTCTAAGTATTACTTGCCATGGCCTAGGTTTTCGGACTAGCCAAAGGTCTCAAGTATGAATAAGGGGAATGTATTCATAGCATTGGGCCAAATGAGCACTTGTTCAGCCCTGAGGGTTGAGAGCAGAGCATAGGCTCAGATTCCATCAAATCAGGATCTATTTGTCAAGGTTCTTCAGAGAAACAGATTATACACATCTAAAGAGATTTTATGTAAAATAATTTCAGGGTGGATAAGTTGGTTTTTACATTGGTCATATTTTACATAAAATATCTCTATGTATAATATGCTTATATATAAAATCTCTATATGTATATATTATATAACTATATTATATGACAGTATATATTATATATAATATATGACTATATATTATATAGTATATATGTGTATTTTATAGATGTATGTGTGTGTGTACGCAGAGGGGGGAGGGGGAGAGAGAGATGGATTAAGGAATCGGCTCATTAAATTTTAGAGGCCTAGCAAGTCCAAAACCTGTAGAATATGCTAAAGGCTTGGGGGAGAGTTGAGGTTTGAGTCCAAAAGTGGTCTACCGGCTAAATTCCTTCTCCTTTCTTCCAGAGAGGTCAATCTTTTTCTTCTAAGGATTCAACGGACTGAATAAGACCCTCTCACATCATGAGGGTAGTCTATTTTTCTCAAAGTACACTGACTCCAATATTAGTCTCATTTTAAAAAAAAATACCTTCACAGAAACATTCAGAGTAACTTTTGACCAAATATGTAGGTACTGTGACGTAGACAAGTTGACATAAAAATGAACCATCACACAGAAGCACAGGGCAAATCTGCAATCATCAGGTGTTTTGTTTTGTTTTGTTTATTTGTTTTTCTGAGATGGAATCTTGCTCTGTCACCCAGCTGTAGTACAGTGGCGAGATTTCAGCTCACTGCAACCTCTGCCTCCTGGGTTCAAGTAATAATCTTGCCTCAGCCTCCCGAGTAGCTGGGATTACAGACGTGCGCCACCATGTCTGGCTGATTTTTGTATTTTTAGTAGAGACAGGATTTCATCATGTTGGCCAGGCTGGTCTCAATCTCCTGACCTTGTGATCCACCCACATAGGCAACCCAAAATGCTGGGATTACAGGCGTGAGCCACTGCACCCGGCCAGTAAGTGTTTATTAGAATATCATCTGTGGACATGAATTCAGGACAGATGTGACAATAACTAAGTATACACAAATCAAAGCAAAGAGACAAACACAGGCCTAGGATAAACAAAAGGAGTAATTGGACAATAAAGGTTAGGTAACCAGAAAAATGTAAGGAACCAAGATGGATGAAAACAACAGATTAGAAATGGAATATACAAAAGTATCAAAAGGCATTTATAAAGAACCAGTTAAACATACCAAAACCAGGCAGGAACACAGAGCAAGAAAGACAAAATTAAATATTTCAAGCAAAAAAGTATTGCCTTTTTAGCCTGTGAGTCCTTTTTTGTGTGTGTCCTCAGTGTCTAACTGTACTGGTATTTTGTACTACTACTAATGAATTTTGTTTGTATATAAAAATGATTCTCTTGAACACCTGTACTAGGCCATATAGTTTATGTTGGGCTTTGCCTATTAATAAGAATATATTTCATTGACTTTTCTAGGATTTCTTGCTAGTTCCTTTTTTTTTTTTTTGAAACCAATTCTTGCTCTGTCACCCAGGCTGGAGTGCACTGGTGCGATCTCGGCTCACCACAACCTCTGCTTCCCAGGTTCAAGCAATTCTCCTGCCTCAGTCTCCTGAGTAGCTGGGATTACAAGCACCTGTCACTACACCTGGCTAACATTTTGTTGTTTTTTTTTTGTTTTTTTTGTTTTTTAGTAGTGATGGGGTTTCACCATGTTGACCAGTCTGGTCTCAAATTCCTGACCTAAGGTGATCCACCCACCTTGGTCTCCCAAAGTGCTGGGATTACAGGTGTGAGTCACCACATCCAGCTGCTAGTTCCTATTAAAAGCAATGGAAAACGCTAGTAAGATATTTGCCCCAGTAGCTGTGCAAAGTATGGCTGTAAAACTGAAGCACCCGATTTAGTTTGGTGGGAACTGAATTTATAAACTATCAACAAACAAGTTGATTTAACCTGCTGTCTGAAGTGCTGAAGACTCTGGTTTTGAGTCAAGACATTTTTAACATCTATGTTATAAAGAGCTATATCTGCAGGTGCACCTCAATTATAACCCCAAATTCTTAATATGACCAATGTGAAAACAAATTTTATTCTCCCTGAATTTTTTTTAGATAAATGTACAAAGTATCTTAAAGATTCAATAGTATATTAAATTTCAGAAACAAAATCTACTGAACTGATATTAAAATTTTAAAAGTGATTTTTAAATAGATTAGATAAAGTCATTTGCATCTGAAGATACACTATAAAATTTTCCCAACAGCCATTCCAATTTCAGGTCAGAACTTAAAAACACAACAGATTTTTAAAATGCAATGATGTTTACTATACAGTGACTACAACCCAGCTTTTATATACATTTTGCACAAAATATTAATATTATTGCTTCACTATGTGTACAAAAAGATTAGTTACAGTTACTAAGGGAAACATAACTTGGAATTTTTTGACTTACACTTAAATTTTTGACTTACAGTTAGAAAGCTTGCCCTTAGTGTTCTATTAATATAAGGTTTTGCAATTAACTCTCTTGGCAAAAAATAAACAAAAGTAAAAATAAAAAAGCTCTGCAGAAATTTTTAAACTCATAATTCACTCGTAATGCGTTTTCTCTGAATGCATGGTTTGAAATTCAGTGAGCAAAATTATAAATACCTTATTAGGTATCCTTTTATGAATTTGTACTCATTATAATAAATGCAGCTGTTATACTTTTCCTTTTCCTAAAATTTGTCACCTGAAATAAAAATAAATTTCATGATTTAAAGGGCCAGACGTTTTAGTATAAAAGTCCTAAAAGAAGCCATATGAATCAACTGGAAATAATGATGAGGCATTGTTCCTGCACAAGGCCTTGAATGCCCTCCCATTCACTTCTTAATTTTGCTTCAGGGCAGGAAGAAATCTTTCTGGCTCTTATTTTTTTCAGAACTGCATCTGTTGCTTCTTCAAGACATTTATCATTTTGTACTTTATATTAGATTCTTCTAGAGTTCAGAATTCTATCACTTCATACTTTATATTGGGTGCTTCTAGAGTGCAGAATTCAACTTTGGGATCCTGTAATACCTAGACAGGTGATTTGAGTACATGCTCAGTCATATTTGTTGAAATCAAATAAGAATTTTGCTATATTCTGCCATCAAACTCTGCGTTCTTTACAAATCTGCCACTCTTACAGATTGCCCCTCAAACTGTGAGCTTCATAAAGGATGGGAACCCATATTCACTGTAAATCTCAGTACTTAGGGCACCATCCAGTTTATTTACTAACACATAATATATATGTTTTGAATGCGGTAACTTTATCAATGTAGATGTTCCATCATCTTTCCCATATAGAAGGAAAAATGAATTATTAGCTTCATGAGGTCACAGAGCCAATAAAATTCTAATCAAAATTCAAACCATTATTTTTGCCATTGTAAAACTTTCAAGTTAAAATATTTTTAAAAATACAACTGCAACAGGTTTAAAAAACAAAAACAACAAAAAAGCAAACAAAAAAAAACCCCAAGATATTCTTGAAGAACAAGCTGAAAGGACTACTGTACTGATTATTTAAATGCCTGAAGTTCTAGTACTTAAGATAGTATTCCACTGGTGCAAAGATTGACTGGAAAGCAATAGAAAGACAAGCAGCTTCCTGATGAATGTATAGACACTTGTTTCATTGTAAAGCTGTGTGATAGAATGCATTACTATTTGCCAAAATTTGCCAGCCTTCTCTGCACAAATAATATGTACACATAATTGTTGAATTGTTGACCATGTACTAGCTTTGGCCACTAAAATATGAGCAAAAGTTAGTATCACTTCAGGGCAAAAGATTTAAGAGCTTTCCTCCCTTCTCCTTTCCCCTCTGCCACGAAGACCAGCAAAGTTCCAGATAGAGGCTGTGACGTAAAGCCAATGCCCACTCAGGATGAACAAATGTAAATGAGAAATAAACTTTGTGGGTTTTGAGATGCTTAAATTTGGGGGATATTTGTTACAGAAAACCTTAGTATTTTCTGAATTTCATTACTTTGTACAGTATAGCGGTAGGGATGTTATCTGTAGTCTTTTTGGTTATTTATGCTAAAATAAAAGTAGCTTTATATGGGAAAGAATTTTTGGAACTCTTCTCTACCTCACATCATACACAAAAATTAATTCTTAGTGAGTTGAAGGTGTATAACAAAACAAAAATGTTTTAGCAGATATTATAGGGGCACATATTTATGATGCTGAGAGTGACTTTCTAAAAAAAACACAAAAAGAAAATCTGTAGAAAGACTAAAACATTGCACTACACTACAGAAGAATTAAAACTTCTCTCCATCAAAATATACTATTAAAAGCCTCAAAGTAAAAAAAAAAAAAAATGCTTACACCATATACAACTAAAGAACTCATATACACAATACGACACCATTTTTTTAAGGACCAAATTCTTTAAATGGCCACTTCTCCAAGAGTTTTTCCACATTGACTGGTAAACACATGAAAGAGAGCATAACTACATTAGTAATTTGTGAAATGCAAATAAACACCAAAATATAACACCCTTACAGACCTACCAGAGAAGCTAAAATGAAACCAAAAGACAATACTAAGTATTGACATAGAAGCGAAGCAACTAAAAGTCTCTTAAACCCTTAAGAGTGTAAATTAGTAAAACCACATTGGAAGAGTTTGTTTTGGCATTGTTGGCTAAAGTGAAAGTTACAAATACTCTATCACCCAAAACTTCCACTCCTGAGGCATACACTCAGAAGACTTAAGTGCCTTTTCCGGGCTTAAAGAGTTGCCTCCAAGACCCTCTTTCAAGGAAGGACCCGTAGCCCAGGTGCAGTGAGTGCAGTCGGCCAACAGCTTTCAGTTGCCAACTCCTTTGTGGTCAGCCTCAGTTGCAGAGAACTACATTGACGAAGATCATCCCTCTTAAGGGCAGCAGCTCATACCAGGTTACTGAATGAGGCTGGGCTCTTAGAGCCTGGCCGTTTAAGCCTTATTTACTTGCTCTAGATTTTGTTGGACCTTTATCTCAGTTCAGCTTTTTTCCCTGCTCAATCCTGCCCCAGTCTGGTTTTCTTCACAGGCGTTAGTTCCTATAAAGCATTGCACACACCAAGACCCATCTCAGCACTTGTTTCTTGATAAATCAGTATGTGACAGCTGGTGTTAGAAGTGGTCTGAGAAAGTAACTGTCAAGGTAGGATTTGAGGCTATATCGTTCACTTCCCAGCTGGCCGTGGAGACCCATCAATAGTAGTAGGTGACACACAAATCGCCCCTTCACACAGGTGTTGATCATATTGTAAAACATTCATTGGCAGCGAATTGAGAGGGTGTGCTAGTGAAAGAGAATGCACCCGTATCAGGCTTTGGAGACCTTTAAACAAAACAGTAGCTATTAGGTGCTAAATGACTATTGCTGAACACCATGACTGCTCTACAAATATATCATGAGTAGCTCTGGGCAAGGAACTGGCAATTCAAAGCCAGTTGTGAAACCCCCAAGCCCTGCTGGGTTGCATGCAAAGAGGCTCTTACCAACTCTATCTGGAGGAGAGGAGAAAGCTGAGAATCAAACCCAGGGCTTAATCCATTAGCTGAAATTCAAATAAAGTTAAATCCCAACTACAGTAATTATGGGCCTTAGTTGAACAAACCTCTTGTTACTCATAGACTTATGGGTTAATCATATATCTGATGATTAGCTGAGGGAAGAGGAAAAAAGTGTGGTTCATAGTGTTATTGCCTTGTGTTAGTCCATTTTCATACTGCTATGAAGAAATACCTGAGACTGGATAGTTTATAAAGAAAAAAGATTTGATGGACTTACAGTTCCACATGGCTTGGGAGGCCTCACGATCATGGTTTGGAAGGCATACGAGGACCAAAGACGTATCTTACATGGTGGCAGGCAAGAGAGCGTGTACGGGGGAACTGCCCTTTATAAAACCATCAGATCTCGTGAGACTTATTCACTATCACGAGAACAGCACAGGAAAAACCCATCCCCATGATTCAATTACCTCCCACTGGGTTCCTCCCAGGACATGTGGGGATTATGTTATGGGAACTACAATTCAAGATGAGATTTGGGTTGGGACACAGACAGACCATATCAGGGCTGAATTGTGTCCCTTGTCCCCCAAATTCATATGATGCAGTCCTAGAATGTAGGATTGTATTTGTAGATAGAGTCTTTAAAGAGGTGATTAAGGTAAAATAAGGTGAGCGTGGACCCTAATCCATTAGAACTGGTGTATCTATAAGAAGAGGAGATTATGAAACAGACAGAGGAAGATGGCTATCTACAAGCCAAGGAGAGAGACTCAGAAGAAACCAGTCCTGTCAGCAATTTAGTCTTGGATGTCTAGTCTCCAGAATTGTGAGAAAATAAATTTCTATTTTTTTAACCATCCCATCTATGGTACTTTGTTATGGTAGCCCTTGAAAACAAATACAGATTTGGGAACCAAGAAGTAGGATGCTACTCTAACAAATAACTAGAAATGTAAAAGTGGCTTTGCATTGAGGCTGGAAGAGTTTTGAGGCGCATGTTGGAAAAAGCCTAGATTGCTTTGAAGAGATTGTTGATAGAAATATATATGTTAGAGGTGATTCTAGTAAATGCTTGTAAAGAAAACAGGAGAGCTATAGAGAAAGCTTCTACCTTCTTATATAGTCTTGGCAATTAAATGACAATTAAAATGAACTACAGCTATATACAACACCGTGAATGAATCACACAAAATTGCTGCGCACAGGAAGTCAGATAGCAAAGGAAACAACTACAAAAATCTGTATTAGTTTGCTAGGACTGCTATTATAGGAATGGAGTTGAGATCCAGAAAGGACACACAGAGAGCCTCTGGTTGCTTACAATGTTCTATTTCTTCATTTGGCAATAGTCAGGAGTTTTTAATTCAATATACGCTTTACGTATTATGTACTTTTAAAAATGTGTGTTTTGTGTTGGGTACTCTATCATATTGTAGGCAAGTGGACCTCTCAAAACTAAACTCCCAAGTAAGATTGACTTACCTGGGCAGAGAGAGTGCTGAAGTACTACATTCAGCACTGAGAGCATGTACATCCTTCAGGCAGTTCATTCATAAGAGAGAAGAGAAAGCAAGGGATTGTTCTATGCATGTTCTTTCCCTCCACTATCCCCAGTCAGATGTCACTCTGCTTCCACTGGGGGGGAATGAGAAAGGGGGAGGAGAGAGACCAGGAGCATTATGCTCATGAAACTTCATCAACATAAAAGGAAACATCAGAGTGGAGAGTAAGCAATGCTAATGCATCCCAACATTGTTAAAATAATTTTGTTATTTTATTTTTTTTAATTTTTTTATTTTTTTTAATTTATTTATTATTATTATACTTTAAGTTCTAGGGTACATGTGCATAACGTGCAGGTTTGTTACATATGTATACTTGTGCCATGTTGCTGTGCTGCACCCATCAACTCGTCATTTACATCAGGTATAACTCCCAGTGCAATCCCTCCCCCCTCCCCCCTCCCCATGATAGGCCCCGGTGTGTGATGTTCCCCTTCCCGAGTCCAAGTGATCTCATTGTTCAGTTCCCACCTATGAGTGAGAACATGCGGTGTTTGGTTTTCTGTTCTTGTGATAGTTTGCTAAGAATGATGGTTTCCAGCTGCATCCATGTCCCTACAAAGGACACAAACTCATCCTTTTTTATGGCTGCATAGTATTCCATGGTGTATATGTGCCACATTTTCTTAATCCAATCTGTCACTGATGGACATTTGGGTTGATTCCAAGTCTTTGCTATTGTGAATAGTGCCACAATAAACATACGTGTGCATGTGTCTTTATAGCAGCATAATTTATAATCCTTTGGGTATATACCCAGTAATGGGATGGCTGGGTCATATGGTACATCTAGTTCTAGATCCTTGAGGAATTGCCATACTGTTTTCCATAATGGTTGAACTAGTTTACAATCCCACCAACAGTGTAAAAGTGTTCCTATTTCTCCACATCCTCTCCAGCACCTGTTGTTTCCTGACTTTTTAATGATCGCCATTCTAACTGGTGTGAGATGGTATCTCATTGTGGTTTTGATTTGCATTTATCTGATGGCCAGTGATGATGAGCATTTTTTCATGTGTCTGTTGGCTGTATGAATGTCTTCTTTTGAGAAATGTCTGTTCATATCCTTTGCCCACTTTTTGATGGGGTTGTTTGTTTTTTTCTTGTAAATTTGTTTGAGTTCTTTGTAGGTTCTGGATATTAGCCCTTTGTCAGATGAGTAGATTGCAAAAATTTTCTCCCATTCTGTAGGTTGCCTGTTCACTCTGATGGTAGTTTCTTTTGCTGTGCAGAAGCTCTTTAATTTAATGAGATCCCATTTGTCAATTTTGGCTTTTGCTGCTGTTGCTTTTGGTGTTTTAGACATGAAGTCTTTGCCCATGCCTATGTCCTGAATGGTACTACCTAGGTTTTCCTCTAGGGTTTTTATGGTATTAGGTCTAACATTTAAGTCTCTAATCCATCTTGAATTAATTTTCGTATAAGGAGTAAGGAAAGGATCCAGTTTCAGCTTTCTACTTATGGCTAGCCAATTTTCCCAGCACCATTTATTAAATAGGGAATCCTTTCCCCATTTCTTGTTTCTCTCAGGTTTGTCAAAGATCAGATGGCTGTAGACGTGTGGTATTATTGCTTGCTGAGGACTCTGTTCTGTTCCATTGGTCTATATCTCTGTTTTGGTACCAGTACCATGCTGTTTTGGTTACTGTAGCCTTGTAGTATAGTTTGAAGTCAGGTAGCGTGATGCCTCCAGCTTTGTTCTTTTGACTTAGGATTGTCTTGGAGATGCGGGCTCTTTTTTGGTTCCATATGAACTTTAAAGCAGTTTTTTCCAATTCTGTGAAGAAACTCATTGTTAGCTTGATGGGGATGGCATTGAATCTATAAATTACCTTGGGCAGTATGGCCATTTTCCCAACTTACAAGGGATGTAAAGGACCTCTTCAAGGAGAACTACAAACCACTGCTCAGTGAAATAAAAGAGGACACAAACAAATGGAAGAACATACCATGCTCATGGATAGGAAGAATCAATATCGTGAAAATTTTGTTATTTTAATTCATTGATCTTAACCATTAAACCTAAGGATTCCTAGGGTCAGTCGCCATTCCTTTCCACTTCACTTAGGAGGGTAGATTGGCAGTCCATCAAGACAGCACTGTTCCTACCTTCATAACTCCATTCTCTCAATACCATTCCCTTTGAGTATCTTCTTGTAACTTCTGGTGGACAGTAAAGATTAGAGTCCCAATTGATTTTAGGACTGTACTGATTTTGATCTGAAAATGATTACTGAGTATATTGAACCCCAAAATGTATATGAACTCTGAAGGTCAATTTTTACCTAAAGGTGAAAATGTACTCTTTTCCTCATGTTCAACTATGTTGTCAGAAATAAGCAGTCCAGAATTTCTATAATAAAATCATATAAAAACGTTAGGATAATGCAAATAATGCAATAATAAGATGTCAACTTAGAGATATTCCAATAATAAAATAACAAGTTTGAATACAAAGCCTCCTATAATTATCAAATTTTTAGGGCAAAATTTAAGCCCAAAGATTAAATCCCCTTGAAGATCGCTGCTAGAGCTCTAGCCATTATTCCTGTGTCCCAAGAAAAAGGAAGGGAAGAGAAGTTGAGCACCCCTCCCCCAGTATTTTGTGGAGGATTCTCCAAGTCTCATATGCCACTTTCATTTGTCTCTTATTACTCAGAACTTAGCCATGTAGTTCCACATACCTGCAAAGGCAGCTAGAAAATGGGATCTCCTTTCTAGGGGGCAACTTAGAATAAATATCAGGATTATTTTAGCAAGAAAGAACAATGATATTGTTAAGGAACTAGAAGGAACTAGAGTTTGCTAAAGCAGCTCTTGTTTGAGACTTTTCCTCCTCCTTTATACGTAAAATCAGTTAAATTTTACTTCGCCTCCAAGTCCTCTGTTTGTAACATGCTGGTACTGAAATGAAAGACACAGTGGCCATATTTTTTAGTGAATAGGCATTTTCCGATTTGTTCTACAGCAGTTGTCTCCACTGCCTTTTGCTGTAATAATGATTAAGCCTTAGAAACCTGTCAGTGTAACCTAAGAAACAGTGGTAAATAGGAGTAATTTTTGAGCCTATAATTAAGTCACAGGAAATTAAGATTTAATCCTTCTCAAGACCTTGAAGATTGCCCCCTTCAAAGTCTATCTCCATTTCCCCCTCTGGCAACCAGACCAAAAATTAGGGTCAATCCCAGCACAACTTTGACCAGGGATTTTCTGGGCCTGCTGTAGAAGAAGTTGCACTAAACAACAAAGAAGCTGCATAACCTAGGTGTCAGGTACCCGCATGAGCCAGGAGACTTTGCATGGAACAAGGTTCTCAGGGTGCTCAATCAAGGAAAGGGGTCGGGTGAAGCATGAAATTGGCTGAGGGAGTGTTTCTTGACATGGGGACTCTTTCCCATGATAGCAAACTCTTGACAACGACCTGTGAGATAGTGCTAACGTGCTGTCAAGTTAGCCTGGGAAGCTTGAAAAGCTATGACCTACTTTCGTTGAAGCAGAAATGCAGAATGAACTTTTTGTTTAACTAGAAATGTCCTTTTCCAACCTAACTGATAAAGTCCTACTCATCCTTTAAGATCAAGATTCAAATATGTTCCGTTACTTATCGTTCCAAATAAAATTAATCACTCCATTACAATCTTACAGCACTATTATGGGAATTCCTTACATTCTTCTCTCTACCTGTACATGATAAAATAATAAAAAGTATTTTAAAAAATGGCAGGGGGAGGAAATGCATATTCTCATAGATATCTGCCAGGAATACTAGGCAATTATTGTTGTATGTATGCCTGTGTGTGTTATGTGAGGTTCATGGGTAAGAGAGACTGAGAAATGTTGAAATATTAAATATTTTATTTAAACATTTAATCAATAAATATAGGTACATATAGGTCAGGTTTCTTTTTCCCCTCACCCTTTTCTTTTCTTCTCAACCTAGTAATGGATAAGTTTTTGGTAAGACATAATAACTGAAAAGTCATAATATTAATAACACCAGTACATTGAGTACTTCTTAAGCACCAGACAATATTATATGAGTCATATATATTAACTCATATAACCCTCCAAGAAACCACAAGAATGATGTCCTGTTATTATCTCCATTTTACAGGTAAAGAAGTGGGTCTGAAAGAGATTCAGTAACTTGCTATGGTCACACAGCTCATAGGGACAGAGACATGATTCAAATATAACAACTTTTTAACTCATCTTCTTAAATTTTTGACAATTTACTGCTTAAAAAAGACAGTTTTATTTGTTTAAAAATAATATGATTTAAGAAGCAGTCATTATGGTAAAAAGATTTGTTGGACTATTGGATAGTCCTCTTTGAAAAAATCTGGAAGTTCTAGTTCACATACTGCTACCATCATCAAAGTATGACATAGCTGTGTGTTTCCAAAATGGAGGCAGGGCCCTGAAGAGGAGACAGAGTGAAAGAAAAGACCAAGAGAACCTGGAATGATGAGGGGAGAAGGAAGAAGACTGTTGTGGTGGTTCTCCTAAACATACATCAAAATTATGCTGTATCCCAGCCTGAGATGTAAAATATTAGTGCAACATCCTCTAAATACCATGTGTGCAGGTAATCAACTAATAGTGGCATTGAGTTCTTTCTGGTGATGGATGAAAGTTGTTTTCCTTCTCCGACATGATAGGTACAACCTAGGGGTTACACATGAATGCAAGTTTACCAACAATGCATCTAGCACAGACTGTGTCTTTGTGGATACTAAGCATCTAATAAATATGTGTCTCCTTTAATTAAATTATGTCTTATACATTTGGTTTTCTCCACATGAAGTTTAGCCTTTAATTTGACAGAATCAATAGGAAGAGGAGTCACGCTTGTAAAATGTCATTTTAAACAATTAACATATTTATCACAAAAGCACTCATGATAAAAATAAATAAGATGAGATAATTTTTAGACAGCAGGGAATGTAGGAGAATTTTCTCTTTCAATCAGAGACAGATAATTTTCACTTTAATTGGGAGACCATGGGGTGTAACGAAACAATTTCTAGATCAGTGGTCTAAAGCTATTTTCTAGGTCTTGATCTACCATGAAGATGTTGTACAATCTTAGGAAAGTTACTTTGGTTTTCCTTAACATGCTAATATCAGGGATGTTATGAGAAGCCAATGAAATAATCCATGCTACAACCCTACACAAATGTGCCATGTTGGAAAAGTATAAATGATTTTGTTGTCGATCACAATACCTGATGCGCATTCAGCTTTCTGTAAATAACTGCTGATCAAACTTAAGTTTCTTCATTTTAGATTTCCATAACCCCCATGTGTATGTTCTACTGATATACAAAAATATAACAATAAAAAGAGGTGAAGTATCTTAATACAAATACAATACCTAAATAATACAAATACAATACCTAAATAATCCTTACAACAACACTGTGAGGTTTCCATTTTTGATATCCTCTTTTCACACATGAGGGTTACAAAGGTTACATAAATACAAACAAGGATTTATAACTGGTAGATGCTAAAGAAAAAATTCAGCATAGGTCTACTGGTCACTAACATCCGTATTCTTCCACCATGAAATATTTCTTCTATTAGATATATAATTCTCTCTGAGTCCCTAAAGGAGATTTTCTCAGGGCAGAAAAGATATCCACTATAGGCTCACAACTGTAAAACAAGCCCCTAAATAATTCACATGTGTTTTAAAGACAAATGCATGTATATATGTGCATGTTTGTGCATGCACATACATGCAATATGTATATATTCACATATTAATCAATGCCATGAGAATAATGCATGTCTGTACAGAAATCTGTATGTTAATGGACGTGTTTCTCATTTGCTAATTTCTTTACATAATTATCTTCTCTTGTTAAAAGGAATTTAATGTGGGATATTTTCATTAGAAAAGTTTCTATTAATTTAAAGAATGTTCTGCTTGCAATACCACCGAGATAATCAGAACTGGTAACACAAAGGAATAATAATATAACAAACCAATCTTTCTATCATAATACCACCATTCCCCTAGCAGCTCCTCAAAAAAAGAAATGAAAATTTTTATTCAGACTGCAATATTTATTTTAAATAGAAATAGAACTATGTGCTGAAGTCTTCATAAAAGCTCTGATTACCTGTGAATCCCAGAGGCAGCCATCTATACATTAGCATAGATGATAATTGCCTGGTTTTTGATTATGTGTACAAATTTGACATTCCAGCTACCTGTTTCCATGAGCAAGTATAAAATATTTACCACTTTTGGCATCCGACCAACTAATTACCTTCAAAAATACAACCAGAGTCGGCATAAAATATAAAATTAAAACTTTTAAAATACTTTTACTACAAACTTTAACTTTATATTCTCTTTTAATGTTAAGTAGTCCTTACAGGTAAAAGTCTAAGGGAATTGGAAGTTATTCAATAATCCTAGAAAAATAACTAAGATCATGCCAGTGGTTTTTAAACATATATTTTATGTATTTAATTGAAAATCACATCTCCTTTACCTTATTTCAGCATATATTATACTTAATGCTAAACATTAGCCCTCAGAATAAAGAAATGAATAATATATGAGTTGCTCTTTATTATGATTTTGAAGACTGATTTAAAATTAATTTTCAAGACTATTATGGAATACCAAATGTCATATTCACTAGTACCTGTACTCTACTTCCCAATTGCAATGTGCTGTTTGCCACAGCCATCTGTTCATATTCTCTCTCTTCCAACTTGAATATTGAGAGAACCTCTTTCTAAAGGGAAAGAATTAGGGATTCAAAGTTTTTCATGTTTTTGCAGAAAGTTCATAAAAAATTTGCACCGTGTATATAAGAATTATGAAAAAAAAATACAATTACAGGAACTAACAAAAATTATCTGTGATATGCTTGGGTTTGCCAGAAAAGTCTGGTATTGTATTTAAGTAATAGTTCTCATTGCACAAATGCTCATAAAGTTTGTAATACGAAGTCTATAGGGACTGTGAATATGAATGCAATGAATAACTATGAGGTGTAATATATTCTAAAAAATAATACTGGAAAAGAGTATCGTCTTTGTTTTGTTTGTTTGTTTGTTTTGTTTTGAGACAGAGTCTCTCTCTGTCGCCCAGACTAGAATGCAGTGGCGTGATCTCACTGTAATGGCGCAGTGAATGGAATGCAGTGAATGGAATGGTGCAGTGAATGGAATGCAGTGGCCAAGCTCATTGCAAGCTACTCCTCCTGGGTTCATGCCATTCTCCTGCTTCAGCCTCCTGAGTAGCTGGAACTACAAGTGCCCACCACCACGCCCAGCTGATTTTTTTGTATTTTTTTTTAGTAGAGACAGGGTTTCACCATGTTAGCCAGGAGGATCTCAACCTCCTGACCTCATGATCTGCCCTCCTCAACCTCCCAAAGTGCTGAGATTACAGGCATGAGCCACCGTCCTGGCCTGGAAAAGAGTATTGTCATACAAATGGAAGCTAAATGTCCAAGGAAACCTTCAGCACATCAAGATTATACTCATCAAAAAAGAATGACTCCTTAATGTTTAAATGAGATTCTTTTGGCTGGTGACTGTGAAAGTGAGAGCCTTTTAAAGCAATTGACAGTTTCAAACTTGTGACATTTTGTCTAGCCAGACAGAATAGTTTCATACAGTGAACAACTTTTTGAATCTACTCTATATTGAGCACTGTACTAATTTGAGGAAATGGAGAAGGAAGGAAAGAGGATACAAAGAAAACAATTGATAAACTGCTTACCTTGAATTCACTTTATATTCAATAGAAATAATATATAGGCTAACATATACCGTCTGGAAAAAAGAGAATAGAAAACCATAAAGTCTAGTAACAAATAACATAAGCAACACAAACAGCTCTCACATCCACCCATCGCAAAGTAATATGCCTAATGAGAAACGCTCCTTTTGTAAAGAAATTTAGATAATCTAAAGATAATAACTCACAAATATGTCATCAAGGTATTTCCATATTCCCAAAGGAGATTGAGGAGATGACTTTGACAAAATTTGTTGTGTAAAAGTGACAGGCATGGGATTATTTCTCTCCCTTGGCTGATAACTGTAAATGGTGCCTATTTCCCTTATCAGGCTACTTGCTCAATGCTTGGAATAAACTCCAGAAGAAAATGTGATCTGCCTGTGACATCTCAGGTCCATTGATCACCATGGTTGATGTAACTGATCAGGTCAGATCCATAGGCATCATTTTCTTCTTCATCACTTTATTTGTATCATACTAAAGCTGTAATTCTAATCAATTTTCAGGTAAAAGTAAACATTCTTAATGAAAAATAGAGTGAAAAAAATCCAGGAAAGCATACGGTGCTTACCACTCAGACATGGCTGGTTTTTTATACTGAAGGTAGGAATTCTATTGCTAGAGGCTCCAAACAAATAAACTTTATTTCTATATCCATTACTCAATTCAACTAATTTGAAACTGTAGTTTTTATTATCCATGTAACTAATTAATTTTTGTCACATTTGTAAAATCACTGAATAAGACAGAATCATGTCTCTGATAGCCATATCCATAACTTTTCTAATTGTCATGTGCTGCCAAAACCAAATCAATGCTACCATGATCCTGAACAATCAATGACATGCTCAAATATATTTAGGCTGGATGAGTGGCAATTTAATTGATTCTGCTTTACATATTCCACAATATTAAGCCTTTATTTTAGTACAAGTCAAGAATAACTTGAATTGCCAAGTGCCTACAGACAAGTGATGTTGGGGCAATGTAAGATCAGTAAAAGGCAGAGTTTCTGTCCAGGAGGAGATGGAAAGCAAACACAAGTGAAAAAGATTTAGAAATGATGGCGTCATCTATTGTTATAGATAAGAACAAGCACTGTTGGAACCGAACTGTCAATTCCCTCCTGGGCAGGGGTCGCCGCGAAGGATCACCGACACGAGATTCACAGCAGAGAGTTATTTATTACTAGCACGCTAGGGTCCCAAGCTCTAAGTTGGCCCTGGGACCCCGAGTGCTTATTACAGGTTGTTTATATAGGCAAACACAAGTTCAAACACAGCTTAGGGCGCGAAATTCAAACAAAGCTTTAGGCGCGTGGTAATTGGGTCTGTCTATGGCCTGAGCAAGGTATCTTGTTCTGATTGGTTGGGGCGGGACCTTAGGAGGTTCTTTCCTGGAGTTGCTGATTCCAGGAACATCGGGGACATTGAGTCAGGGTGGGACCCCATGAGGTTATCAGGGTGGGACCTCATGAGGCTATCAGGGTGGGACCTCATGAGGTTATCAGGGTGGGACCCCATGAGGCTATTTCCTGGAATTGTCTTTCTGTTTGGGTTCTGGGAACATCGGGGGGCTATCCGTGGCCATCTGGGGTTTAAGTTTCATGATGGCCAAGCTTTCTAAATTTTATGAGGCTTAGGAATTATGAGGCCTAGTTTCATTCCCTCCTCTTTTTGTGTTAGAGGCTCAATCTTGAGCCTCTTCTTCAGTCCTGAGGGTCTGGTATTGTTGGGTCAGAACCATAGCATGTACTATGTTTAATCTGTTTTTAATAAGGGTGAGTAAACGGTTAAGTATGCACGGCCCGAAAGTCAAGATGAGCGTGAGCAGGATGAGGGGTCCTAAGATGGTGGAGATTAGGGCGCTAAACCAAGGGGATCAGTTGTACCAATTTTTAAACCAACTTTGCTGAGATTCTCTCTCTTTTTTTTTTCTTGTCTAATCTTTCTCTTAGTTTTGCCATAGAATCTTTAACTACTCTTGAATGATCTGCATAAAAACAACATTGCTCTTTCAGGGCTACACAGAGCCCGCCCTCTTTCCGAAAGACAATTTCTAGTCCTCATCGGTTTTGTAATACAACTTCAGACAGAGAAGTCAAGGATTCTTCAAGTTTTGTGATAGATTGTTCTATGGCTCTAAGGTCTTCATCTATGGCTACTCTAAGTTGTTGCAGATGATGGTTACCATGCACTAGGGCTGCTGTCCCGGTCCCAACTCCAGCCGCTACCCCAATTCCTAACATGACGGCGAGGGTGAGGGAGATAGGTTCTCTCTTTGGTCTAGTATGAGCTTTTTGCTCATACTGGAGATCAAAGGAGTCTCCAGAGTGATAGTATACTTGGGGAACAACTTGTACCAATACGCAATAGTGGGTGCCGCTGCTAAAAACGGCTGTGGATACACAGGGGGTGAGCCCAGTGTTGCAAGCCCACCAGTCCGTCTCGGAGGGGACCAAATAGTGATTGGAGCTGGGTACTGTCAAGGTTACATTACAAAGATGCTGATGACTAGCGGGCACTTGGCCTATGCAGGTTCCCGACCTAGAAACCTCAGCCAGGGTTAGTTTTCTTTGTTGTTCCCACGCGCATCCAGTAGGATTGTCGGAGTTAGTGAAATTATTAGTGGAGGCGATGCCTTCATAGTAAGGGGGGCCTGTTGCCAGACATAGCCAGCAAGAGGAGGTAAATTCTGGCTTTGTCTGGTTTAAAGCGAAATAGGAGACCTTTATGAGATTTAGGAGCCTGTCACCTATTCCCAGGTCAAGGGGCCCGCGGGTGACGTTTTGGGCTGAGGGTGTGTATTTAGAGGAGGTGGAGATTAAGGGCGGGGAAGTGCTTTTAGGAGCTCTTGGTTGGGGCTCTCTCGGTGCAGGAACCAGGGGCTTCCTTGTTTCTGATAAAACTTGGTTTGGTCCTACTGTGACAGGGGCTGTGATAGGGTTGACTATTAATTTGATTTGGATAGGGATTCCATATAGTGGCTTTTGGTATAAATATAGGCCCCATGTTAACCCGGATATCCAACGGTTATCAGATTTTGCTGCATCTTCAAACTTGATGCGGACCAGATTGCAAGTTTTTGAATATCGGGTTCTGGTGCAGCGCTGGACAAAGGACATGGTTATATACCAGGGTTTCGTGGCCCATTTCCATTCTCCATCATTAGTAGTTATACAGGACCAACTAGCGCAAAACAGGGCATCTATTTCTCCACAAGTTTTTCTCATTTCTCCTGTCCTGAATCCGGGACAGGCATAAAACCCATTCCGGCTTATGGACACCCTTCTAGCCTGTTTTCTCCATTCTCCCCCTTCCATGTCATCTATCCTTGCTATTTTGTCTAGGTTGAACTAGAGGTCAGGGAACCAAGTCCCCATAGGAGCAATTTTTGAGGTTTTACCTAAGACCTCATGAGTACTAAAATCAGTTACCTGCCAGGTCAGGTTATATGGCCGGTGGGGGTTATTACTGCCAGCGACACAGGGAAGGAGGGCTAGTAATAAGCAAGGGGCTAGATACGAGAGAGTCTTATCTTGAGCGGGTCCTCGGAGCGTCGGAGTCTCCATGTCTCAGGTGGTGTTGGTCCGGGCGTCCCTGGAGCGACCTTGGCGTGGGATGCGTGGATCCAAGTGGAGATTCCGTCAACCTTTATGGCTGTGGGCGTGGTCAGGAGAACAATGTAGGGTCCTTTCCATCAAGGCTCTAGTCCTTGAGTGCGGTGCCGTCTAACATAGACAGAGTCTCCCACCTGGAAGGGGTGACTGGTCTGTGGATGTCCTGGTGGTACAGTTCTGCCAAGGGGGCCCAGATTTGGGCCTGTACTGCTTGGAGTCCTTTTAGCCGGGCCTGTAGGTCAGTCTTAGGATCAGAGGGGGAGAAGGAGTTAAGCAAGGTTGACAAAGGGGGAGGTCCTCCGTAGAGGATTTCATATGGAGTGAGCCCAAAACGGTTAGGCGTATTTCGGGCCCTTAACAGAGCTAAGGATAGGAGGCGTCTCCAATCTTTTAAACCAGTCTCTAAGGTCAATTTAGTAAGGGTCTCTTTTATTGTTCTATTCATTCTTTCTATCTGTCCTGAGCTCTGGGGTCTATAGGCACAATGTAATTTCCAATTAATCCCCAATATCCTGGCGAGCCCCTGACTTACCTGAGAAACGAAGGCCGGCCCGTTATCTGACCCAATTACCTTGGGAAGTCCGAATCTAGGAAAGATTTCTTCCAGAATTTTCTTGGCTACTATGTGCGCCGTTTCTTGCCGGGTGGGGTAGGCTTCTACCCATCCTGAAAAGGTATCTACAAACACCAGTAAGTACTTATATCCAGCATAGTGAGGTTTTACTTCAGTTAAGTCTATTTCCCAATAGACTCCTGGGCGATTACCACGAGTTCGTTTCCCTTCTGGCACTCGGGTAGCCCCAGCGTTTACCTACTGACAGACCTTACAGGCAGATGTCACTTGTTCTACGAGGGTACTTGCCTTTGGGATTAGAAAATCAGTTTTTTCAATCAGTAATTTTAGCTTTCGATTACTCAAGTGTGTCCAGGCATGCATCTGCTGGATCATTGCCAGGGCCTCCTTTTGGGGAAGGACTATTTTTCCTCCTTTTTCCCAGTTTTTAGTGTCTTTGTTTTCTATAGCCCCTATGGCTTTTGCTTCTTCCTGGTCTTCTGGGGTATAAGTATGTTCAATAGTTATGTGGCTGGTTTCGTCAGGTTCTGTGGCTAGGGTCAGTACTTCCGCCATGGCGGCTTGCCTGGCCACTTGGTCAGCCTGTCTGTTTCCTACTGCGACTGGATCCTGTCCTTTCTGATGCCCGGGGCAGTGAATTATAGCCACTTCTTGAGGAAGAAAAAGGGCTTTCAATAAGGCAATTATTTCAGCTTTGTTCTTGATTTCTTTTCCTTCTGAGGTTAGGAGACCTCTTCTTTCATAAATACTTTCATGAATATGAGCCGTTGCAAAGGCATACCGGCTATCAGTATAAATGTTAGCTTTCTTTCCCTTGGACAGCTCTAGGGCCTTGGTTAGTGCTATTAACTCAGCCTTCTGTGCAGACGTGCCAGGAGGTAGTGATTGTGCCCAAATGGTGTTGTGGCCATCTACTACTGCCGCTCCCGCCCTCCGGGTACCTGAGTCAAGGTAACTGCTGCCGTCTGTGTACCAAGTGTGATCCGCGTCTGGGAGTTCTTGGTCTTTAAGGTCTTCCCGCGTTCCATGGGTCTCAGCCAGTATTTGCCGACAATCGTGTGGGCTTAGTTGGTCTTCTGGTACCGGCAGCAGCGTGGCAGGGTTTAAGGTGACCGGAGGGCCAAACTGGATGCGGTCCGCGTCCAGTAAGAGGGCCTGGTAGTGAGTTAGGCGTGCGTTGGTTATCCACCGGTCCGGGGGCTGCCGCACTATGGCCTCTAGGGCATGTGGGGTAATAACAGTTAGTGGCTGCCCAAGGGTTAACTTAGCAGAGTCCTTGACCAGCATAGCGGTGGCTGCCATGATGCGAAGACACGGGGGCCAGTCGGCTGCCACAGGGTCCAGCTTTTTAGACAGGTACACTACCGGTCTTTTCCAAGGCCCTAATTTTTGGGTCAGGACTCCTTTGGCAATCCCTTGCCTCTCATCCAGGAAGAGGGTAAAGGGCTTTGAGGTGTCTGGTAACCCAAGGGCTGGAGCAGACAAGAGGGCCTTTTTTAGTGCCTCAAAAGCCAATTGATGCTCTGCCCGCCAGGTGAAAGGGGTGCTCTCGTGGTGGTGGAAGGCGAGCCACTGTCTCTATGCGCCCAGGGGTGAGCCACCTTTTTCCTTCACTCAGGATATACCCCAGATATGTTACCTTGGTCTGACAGAGCTGTGCCTTCTTGGCGGATGCCCGGTATCCTTTTTCACCCAGTGCCTGGAGTAGATGCCTGGTACCTTGTATACAGGTTTCTTTGGTAGGAGCAGCCAAGAGGAGGTCATCCACATACTGGAGTAGGGTCACTTCTGGATTTTGGGTCCGGAAGTCGGTCAGGTCTCGATGAAGAGCCTCATCGAAGAGAGTGGGAGAGTTCTTGAATCCTTGGGGAAGCCGGGTCCAGGTCAATTGGCCCGAAATTCCTTTCTCAAGATCCTTCCACTCAAAGGCAAAGAGTTCTTGGCTTTGGGGGGCCAGAGGTAAACAGAAGAAAGCATCTTTTAAATCTAATACTGTATACCAGTTATAGCCTGGTTTTAAGGTGCTGAGTAAGTTGTAAGGATTGGGGACCGTGGGATGGATGTCCATGGTTCTTTTGTTAATTTCTCTCAAGTCTTGGACAGGCCTGTAATCCTGAGTACCAGGCTTTTTTACTGGCAGAAGAGGAGTGTTCCAAGGCGAGCGACAAGGTCGCAACACTCCGAGTTCTAGAAATTTGTTAATGTGCTGCCGAATTCCTATATGAGCCTCTCGGCTCATGGGATATTGCTTGATAGACACGGGCACCACCGTGGGCTTTAAATCAATTATGATTGGGGCTTGATACTTGGCCTGCCCGAGTCCTCCCGTTTCCGCCCAAGCTTGGGGAAAATCTTGCAACCAAACATCAGGGAGGCTAGTGATGACCGGAGCGTCAAAAAGCCGATATTCATCTTGCAGAGACACAGTTAAGATTTGGATGGGCTGACCGTCCCGATCTAATACCTAGGCCCCTGTCTCGGAGAAATGGATTTGGGCTCCGAGCTTGGTCAGAAGATCTCGCCCTAGGAGGGGGTAGGGGCATTCAGGGACCACCAAGAAGGAATGTGTCACCATTCCTCGTCCAAGATTAACTGTCTGGTGGTTAGTCCACTTGTGCAATTTTCCCCCTGTTGCCCCCTGGACCCAGGATGTGCGGGAAGACAGGGGCCCGTCTGCCTTTGTCAAAACTGAATGTTGGGCCCCTGTGTCCACCAAGAAGGTGGTGGGGTGCCCCCCTACAGAGAGAGTTAGCCGGGGCTTGGGGGGGGCTCCAGAGCCTTGACACCCCTATTCGCTATCTTCACCTAGGGTGAGGACAGCGGCAGGTTTCTTTTGGTCTTTAGGATGCTTGGGGCAATCTTTGATCCAATGTCCCCGTTCTTTGCAGTAGGCACACTGGTCTTTTTCCACTTTTGGCCGCCTCCGCTTCTCTCCCTCTCTCCCTGGTCCTTTCTTTCTCACAACTGCCACCAGGATTTTTGTTAAATGCTTATCCCTCACTCGGTCCCTACGATCCTCTCGCTCCATCTGTTCCTTCACTAACCTGGCTTCCCTTTCCTCAGGGGTTTCTCTCTTATTATACACTTTTTCTGCCTCCCTAACCAATTCCTGTAATCCATAGGTTTGGATCCCATCTAGCCTTTGGAGTTTTCCTTTTATATCTAATGCAGCTTGGTCTATGAATGCCATAGCTACGGTAGCCTTATGTTCTAGGGCCTCTGGATCGAATGGGGTATACATTCGGAACCCTTCCAGAAGCCTTTCCATGAAGGCTGCCGGGCTTTCGTCCCTTTCCTGAGTTATGGTCCTTACCTTGGCCAAATTTGTGGGGCGCTTTCCTGCCCCTTTGAGACCCGCCAACAGAGCCTGGCGATAGATTCGGAGACTCTCCCTACCTGGTGCCGTTTCATAGTCCCAGTCCGGGCGGGTGAGGGGAAATCCCTCGTCTATTTCATTGGGAAGTTGGGTTGGGAGGCCTCCTGGTCCTGGCACATTTTTCCGGGCCTCCAGGAGGACTCACTGCCTTTCTTCAGTGGTTAGGAGGACCTGCAAGAGTTGCTGGCAATCATCCCAAGTGGGCTGGTGAGTGAGGAGAATGGATTCTATCAACGAGGTTAGGGCCTGGGGGTCTTGGGAAAAGGAAAGGTTATGGGTTTTCCAGTTGTAGAGGTCAGAGGCAGAGAAGGGCCAGTACTGGACCATGCGATTGACGGTACGGAGGGGAAAAAGGGAGGATTGCCAAGTGGAAGGGCCATCTGGGTCCTCAGTCCACCGCAAGTGGAGACGAGGAGGTGTCGGTGGCGGCGTCCGAGGGGTGAGTTTGGGCGGGGCTGGAGAAGGAGACGGGGTGGAGGGAGGGGCCGAGGGAGAAGTTGGAGAAAGGGTAGGGGCCGAGGCGGTAGAGGAAAGAGCTGGGGACAAGACAGGGGGCAAGGGTGAAGCGTAAGGTGGAGGTCTCAGAAGGGGGTTTTGAGGTGGAGGAGGCAGGGGGTCAAGAAGGAGGAGATCCCTCTGGGGTTCATCTGGGAGGACTGGCTTATGCGGGTCCGGATTCCGATTCTTCAGGGCTTCTAAGGCAAGGAGGGTAGATTGGGATGGGGAAGGGGAATGGAGGAAGGGTTTCACCCAAGAGGGAGGACTTCGGACCAGATCCTCCCAAGTAATTGTGTAGGCCACCTGGTCTGGGTGTCCGAGTGGCCCAGGATCCATCACTTTTGCTTTAACCTGCAAGATAATTGAGAGGTTAAATGTTCCGTCCCGGGGCCACTCTCCATGGAGGGTTGGCCATTTGGACGAGCAGAATGTTTTCCATTGTCCCTTACGGACTTCTACAGAGAGGTGGTGGGCTCGAGCCCGGACGTCAGGGAAGTGAGTCAGGGTCAGAGACAAAGGAGTCGTCAATGTTTGTCCCATTTCGTCCACGTATAACAAGGACAAAACGAAAGTAACAAAAACAAAGACCAGACAAGTAAGGAGAAGCCGCGCGGCCATAGAGTGGCGCCACAAGATCACAAAATATTCAGACGGCAGGGGCGACCTGCCTACAGATTTAAGGAGGCTGACTGAGTCGTCAGCCTTCTCCCAGACTACCGCCAGGGCGTCCCCCAGGGCGTAAGTGGGAAGGTGCTGGACACGTCTGTCCCCCTTCCCCACTTAATTCAGAAGGAGTACTCCCCAGAGTTCAGAGTTAGCCGGCAAGACAGACAGAACAAAACGAAAGTACCTGGTAGGTCCGTTCAGTCAGCAGTCCATGGCCCGGGCCAGATGGGTCTCCGCCGGATGGGTCGGGGGTCCTCGGACGACCCCACTTCCCGGCCAGTGCACCAAATGTTGGAACCGAACTGTCGATTCCCTCCTGGGCAGGGGTCGCCGCGAAGGATCACCGACACGAGATTCACAGCAGAGAGTTATTTATTACTAGCGCGCTAGGGTCCCAAGCTCTAAGTTGGCCCTGGGACCCCGAGTTCTTGTTACAGGTTGTTTATATAGGCAAACACAAGTTCAAACACAGCTTAGGGCGTGAAATTCAAACAAAGCTTTAGGCGCGTGGTAATTGGGTCTGTCTATGGCCTGAGCAAGGTATCTTGTTCTGATTGGTTGGGGCGGGACCTTAGGAGGTTCTTTCCTGGAATTGCTGATTCCAGGAACATCGGGGACATTGAGTCAGGGTGGGACCCCATGAGGTTATCAGGGTGGGACCTCATGAGGCTATCAGGGTGGGACCTCATGAGGTTATCAGGGTGGGACCCCATGAGGCTATTTCCTGGAATTGTCTTTCTGTTTGGGTTCTGGGAACATCGGGGGGCTATCCGTGGCCATCTGGGGTTTAAGTTTCATGATGGCCAAGCTTTCTAAATTTTATGAGGCTTAGGAATTATGAGGCCTAGTTTCAGCACATACCTCATTACTTCTAAGAGAGTACAGCACATTGTTTCATTAATTGAAAATTGGGTGGAATAGTTATCCAAGACAAAAAAAAAAGTGTCATACACATACGCCCGCATATATATTTAAAGTTATTTGTCCATTATTGAAAAGAGATTCCTCTAAAAGGTACCCAAGGGAGCAAAAAGGGAGCCACTCATGTCCTTTTTTCTTTCCCAGACCATCAAGTAAGCCCAATTAAAGAGCTTGATATATCAGACAGGGTTTTAGTGAATGTGTCAGCGTGGAATACAAGCACTGTAGCTAAGGAGAATGGATTATATGTTTTCAAAACCAATGTACATTATGTAACCTACCCTGTGGTGATCATGGGGTGAGACATATCAGGTGGTGCTAATCAAACAAGCTTTACCAGTAAACACTTCCATGTAGATTTTTTTTTTTTTTTCAGTTGGAACCACATTTCCAAGAAGAGCTTTTATTCAATTCAAAAACTCCTGTTTTTCATAGCTCATTTAAACCTTTTTTTAACAATTCATTACAGGCTGAAAAAGGTTCTGGGAAGCATTTTGAAATAGGCTTTGCACTAATGTGATAAGAGATATCTTTTGAAAAATAAAGTGAAAAAAATCCAGGAAAGCATATGGTGCTTACCACTCAGACACTGCTGATTTTTTATACTGAAATTCACCAGAGAGCACTGGAGTTTTTAAGAAACAAACAAAAGTACTTCCATAGCTAGAGGGATGCTCTTGCTTCTCCTGTCTTTTAATTAGTCTTAAGAATGGTATCATTACATGTTTTAGAAGCAACCTTAAGAGTTGAGTAGGATGAAAACTAATGTTTATTTTGAACCTACTATTATGTATCATGCTGGGCACTTTGCATGTGATCTCCCCTTAGTCTTTTGCAACAATTCTTCCAGGTAGGTACTATCTTCCTACTTTACAAATTAAAGTGTTAGAAACTTTCTCAACATCTCACTGCTTTGAAAAGTAGCAGGATATATACTCAGACTTCTAATTCAAATTCAAAATTATATACTTTGCAAAATGTACCTGAGAAACCATGGTCAACAGAAATAACGTGTCCCTGACTTCATAGAATTGACAGACTGATTACCACTATGAAAAACAAGACCCCTGGAAGACTTTCAAAATTCTTCTCTGCTAAGTATATCGGGGCCTCCAAGAAAACCCCAAAGCTATCCTACCACAGGTACACTATGGAAATTTGGAGAGTCTATAACCGAAAAAGTTCTTCAAAAGTTTTAAAGCAGGACAAAGAGAGCATTCTCCTTACTTTATTCTCCTTGTCTTCTTGAGGTTGGTACTCTACATATGTGGGATAGGAGGAATTAAGCAATGGGTTAAAAAAAAGTGGATCAGAAGAAAAAAATTATTCAATTACATCTACAAGGTTAGATTATTTTTCTAAATGTTCTGTTTGATTGAAGAGAAAAAATAAACTACAGGAGCTGGGTGAGAGAGCCAGTGATAGGGGTAGTGTGGCTAAGAAAAGGGAGAAACACATGCTTAAGTGAAAGGGGGCACATTTTTTTAATGTATGTGAGCATATGCATGACACAATCAACTTTTGAAAAGACCAAAATGAGGCCAGGTGCGGTGGCTCACACCTATAATCCCAGCACTTTGAGGAGCCGAGGCGAGTGGATCACCTGAGGTCTGGAGTTCGAGATCAGTCTGGTCAACATGGTGAAACCTTGTCTCTACTAAAAATACAAAAATTAGCCAGGTGTGGTGGCATACACCTGTAATCCCAGCTGCTTGGGGGCTGAGATAAGGGAATCACTTGAACCCAGGAGGCAGAGGTTGCAGTGAGCTGAGATCACACTGCTGCACTCCAGCCTGGGCGACAGAGCGAGACTCATCTCAAAAAAAAAAGAAAAGAAAAAAAAGAAAAGACCAAAACGCTATGAAGAATGCATAAGAAAGAGGTCAAAGGAGAACGATCAGCTTTATGGAATGCCTACCTATTGCCAAGTATTTCATTGCATAATTTTCATATAATCATTACAATGACCCAGGAAATAAGTGGTGCATTCAGATTTTACAGATGGGTAATCTAAAGTTCAGGGAATTTAAACAACTAGCCCAAGGCAACACAGACTGTTGAATAGGGTTTGAATAAAGACAATGTGACAAAGCCATGCCCCAGGCATTACCACTATGCTGAACAGGCCTTACTAGCTGGGAAGATTCGGTTGTGTGTACTTGTGTTTCTGTAACCCACACCATAGGAGATACTTGCAAGTAAATGGAGATATTATTTGGCATATCACATGCCCACAATTCTCTGCCTAAATCTCCTCAGAAATCATGCTCCATATCCCCTCCTACATAGCTCCCTACCGGAAGCAACTTTGACTGCTAGTCTGGCCACTGGAGCTGCCCGGGTGGGGCCGCAGAGACCAAATGCACTGCGGAATTAATGATCTCTTCCTCACCTTCCAGCAGCGCTTAACAAATGACTTAGCTTTCTAGATGAACAACTCTAAGGGACACTGCAGTTTCCCAGAAGTCCAGAGGGACTGAGCTTCATTTGCCCACAGAGGTACCTGCTCACTAACATCCCCTGCCTTAGCTCCATTCCCTTTCTTTTCTCCCTTTCTCACTTGCCAACTATTTCCTGGGACCACTTCCTAAATAAACCTCTTCAATACTCTTACATAGCTCAGGTCCAGCTTCAAAGGAAACTCCACCTAGCACAATTAGCCTTCAGAGGGAAGGCAGAATTTGAACTGAACCTTGAAAAAAAAGAGGTGAAATTACAAAAGGGAGGAGAATAAAAGAAATGGAAGCCAACTACAAAGCATAGGTGTAGAAAACCCTACGTCAATTTGAAGGTAGACAGAGACTAGGTCAGCAGACTGAGCATGGTACATCCTTAAGAATGCCACAAAATCACATAAATATTCTCAGTTATTTTTGTTTTTCTGGATAAAGGCTTTAGAAGGGTTGTCATTCGCTCTCACTGCCACTCTTCTTTACTTAGGAAGATTAGGATATTTTTTATTGGTAACCATTTATTTATTTCCTGCCATATTTCAGAACAGATTTGAGAAGACTGAAAAGCCAATATGACTAGTACCTACAAACTTTGAAGTTCTTATTCTCCTGTTCAACTATAATGAAAGGAATGAGGCACATCCCCTATATATCTCCCAACTTCCTGAGCCCAGCACAAACACATTCCTCCATATTTCTTTCAAACTTCAGAAAAACATCACCTGAGAGATCTCCGATAAGGAATGCTAAATGTAGAATGTTAACCAATTGTAATGCTGTAACCGAGAGGATTACCTTGTTCCCTATAACTTTACATATCCTGTTTACATCGGGCTATAAAAAGCAAGCCCTCGCATTGTTCGAGGCCCTCCTATATGCTGTGGAATGGAGGGACCAAGTTCGAACTTGTAGTAAAGATCCTTGCCGCTTGGCTTTGACTCTGGACTCTGGTGGTCTTCTTTGGGGAACAAACGGTCTGGGCATAACAATTACAGCAGTCCTATTGATATAATTTTTCATAATGTAACCAATACGAAGAATAAGAAATAGACAGATAAGACAATGTTAATGCAGTGACCAATACATAAATTCAGAGTTTCCTGATCACTCTGCTATTTAAAGGCAATTTTGTTAAAGAGGTTTTCCTCTCCTGCATTTGCCTTATTGCCTACTGACATATATATTCGGGAATTGGGGGTGACTTTTTTATTTTTGTTTTACTTAATACGCTTATAATGGCTCAATTTTTTTTTTTTTTTTTTCCTGGAGAAAGGAAGGGAAAAAATATCAGTTTGGAATTGAGATATACTTCCAAGGAAATGTTTTTGATGTCTTGAAAATTTAGGGATGATGCACTAGAGCTTCAGCAGAAACAAAGTACAAAATATCTTCAAATGTCCTTCTTAATCTTTAGGGTGAAGAGATAGTATTTCCTAGCTTTAGATAGAAAATTACTAAAACTATGCTTTTGAAAGGAATATATTTAATATAACAAAGGACTGGTGTTGCTCCCCTTATATTTTTGCATTAAAAAAATTTTTTTTAATTTAATGTCACTTATACTTTACTTGTTTTTAAAGTTTTAGAGAAACTCAGTTGCAGATTATAAGCCCATATCTAACCACAATTTGCTTTGGGGCTAGGAATATGACTTTGCAAAAGTCAGAAATTGCTGAAGGTTATAAAAAAAATCTCCGTTATGGATGTTAGTAGGTTTTGAGGAATAAACTGCTTTGCCTGGACCAAACTCTATTTCAAGGGCAGCGTTTGGAATTGTAAAAAGACTCATACGGCATTTTCCCTTTTCACCTTTCAAAAAATTGCACATGAAACAATTTATTTCACTGAGAGTTCAGTGTTTATTTATTCCACCTATATTAGCCCTAACTGACTGAATGATGTTTGTGAATCCTTGAGGTTTGTTTGATAACAAAAGTAGCATCCAATTCAAGCAGTTTCTTTCAAGCAACCTTGAGAAAATTCCCAAAACTACAAAAGAGTGCCTGTATAGACATTTTGCTGCACCATTTGATGACAGAAACGGAAGTTATTACATGGAAATTCCAGCTGGAAAAGTGGTTTATTTTGTATTTTAATCCAAACATTTGGGCAAGGGATTGACAGAATAAGAGCATTTTTATTTTTGAAGACACAGTAAATATAAATTATTATGATTTGGCAATTAATTTTTGTGTGTATGCTTCAAGGGTGCGAATGAAATGAGCTTTTTCCTTAAAGTAGCAGAACAAAAATTGCATTTTATTAACATAAATCTGGGGGCACTATTCTTTTTGCATTTTAGGAATTAATTATCAATAACAAAATTTATCTATTTATGATCATAATTAACTATAAAATTTCTAATCTTAACTAGATAAAATCTCTAAAAATTCATTTCTAATCAAATGTTATGGTAGGCAGGATAATGTTCACCAAAGGTGTTCACATCTTAATCTCCAGAATTTGTGATATATTGTGTTACACAGCAAGGAGGAATTAAAGTTGTACATGGAATTAAGGTTGCTAATCAGCTAATCTTAAAATATAGAGATTATCCAGGATTATCTGAGGGAGCCCAAGGCAATCACAAATGTCCTTTAAAGCAGAGGAGTAAGGGGCCATGGGCCAAGGAGTGCAGGCAACCTCTAGAATTAGGAAAATGAATTATCTCCTTGAGAATCCAATAGCTTGAATTTCACTTATCTCAGTGTACCATGGAGACTTTAGCTTTGGGTACAGCTAGGCAGCTGTGCTCAGATAATGCCCTCAGAGGTGTGACTCCTGTTTAGCTTTCTCCCATGGTGGCTTTATTCTCAGGCAAGTTCTTTCTACATGAACCGAAGGATACTTTTTGGCAGTTCTTGGCTACTTGAGTCTTACCATGTGTGATCCTAAATGCAGACACTCTGTCCTAGTATCTTCATCAATTTCCTCATTGACTCAAACAGAAATCCACTGAATATCTATAATGTGACTGGTACTACTATATCAGGGAATTTGGAATACATCAGGGAATACAACAAAGACCTTTATCATCAAGGAACATGCATCCTATTGAGAGAGATGTATTCTCAATATCCAAAATAAATGAGATTTTTACAGCATAACTCAAGAGATATAGCATATTCAGTTCGAGACTACTGCAATCAAGCAAATATTGCAACAAAGCGCATCACATGAATTTTTTTGTTTTCCCAGTACACGTAAAAGTTATGTTAACACTAAGCTTTAGTTAATTTAGTGTTTAACACCATTATATGTAAGAAACACACACACACACACACACACAATGTACGTACCTTAACTAAAATATACTTTATTGCTGAAAAATCTTAACAATCACATTAGCCTTCAGCAGTCATAATGTTTTTGCTGGTGGAGGGTCTTGCCTTGATGAAGGCTGCTAACTAATCAGAGTGGTGATTGCTGAAGCCTGGGTGGCTGTGGCAATTTCTTCGAATAAGAAACCAATGAAGTTTTCCACATTAATTGAATATTCCTTTCACAAAAGATTTCTCTGTAGCATGTGATGCTGTTTCATAGCATTTTACTCATAGTAGAACTTCTTTCAAAATTAGAGTCAATCCTCTGAAATCCTGCCACTGCTTTATCAACTAAGTTGATGAAATATTATAAATCCTTTGTTGTCATTGCAACAATATTCACAGCATTGATTCCATCTCTAGAAACTACTTTCTTTGCTCATCCCTAAGAAGTAACTCCCCATCCATTCAAGTTTTATCATGTGATTGTGGCAATTCAGTCACCTCTTCAGGCTCCATTTTCAATGTTATTTCTCTTGCTTATTTGTACCACATCTGCAGTGACTTCCTCCACTGCAGTCTTGAACACCTCCAAGTCATACATGAGAATTGAAATCAACTTCTTCCAAAGTCCTGTTAATATTGATATCTTGACCTCCTCCCATGAATCATGAATATAGTTAATGGCATCAAAAATAGTGAGTCCTTTCCAGAAGGTTTTCAATTGACTTTGCCAAGATTCATCAGAGGAATCCCTCTAAGGGACTATAGACTTATGAAATGTATTTCTTAAATAGTAAGACTTGAAAATAAAAATTACTCCTTGATCCACGGGTTGCAGAATGGATGTTATTTTAGCAGGAATAAAAACAACATTAGTCTCCTTGCACATCACCATGAGTGCTCTTGTGTGCATCTCTATCAGAGCTCTTGGGTGACCAGGTAAATTGTCAATCAGCAATAATATTTTGAAAGAAATCTTCTTTCTGAGCAGTAAGTCTTAACAGTGGGCTTAAAATATTGAGTAAACAATGCTGTAAACAGATGTGCTGTCATCCAGTCTTTGTTGTGCCCGTTTGTACAGCATAGGCAGAATAAATGCAACATAATTCTTAAAATCTCTAGGGTTTTCAGAATGGTAAATGATCATTGCCTTCAACTTAAAGTCATCAGCTGCATTAGCCCTTAACAAGAGCTTAGTCTATCCTTTGAAGCTTTAAAACCAAGCATTAACTTCTCCTCTCTAGCTTTGAAAGTCCTAGATGGCATCTTCTTCCAATAGAAAGCTGTTTTGTCTACATTGAAAACTGGTTATTTAGTAGAGCCACCTTCATCATTGACCTTCTAGATAACTTGCTGCAGCTTCTCTATCAGCACTTGCTGCCTCACCTCACACTTGTATGTTATGGAGATGGCTTTTTTTTTTTTTTTTTTTTAAAGACTCATGAAACATCCTCTGTTAGCTTCACACTTTTTTTCTACAGCTTCCTCACCTCTCTTAGCAGTCATAAAATTGGAGAGAGTTAGAAGCTCGTTCTGGATTAGGCTTTGGCTTATGGAAATATTGTGGTTGATCTGATCTTTTATCCAGACCACTAAAACTTTCCTCATATCATCAGTAAGCCTGTTTTGAATTCTTATTATTGATGTGTGCAGTGGAGTAGCACTTTTAATTTCCTTCAAGAACTTTTTCTTTGCATTCACACCTTGGCTATTTGGCATAAGATGCCTAGTTTTCAACCTATCTTGGCTTTCAACATTTCTTTCTCACTAAACTTAATTGTTTCTAATTTTTGATTGAAAGTGGGGGGCATGTGATTTTTCCTTTCACTTGAACACTTAGAGGTAATTGTAGGGTTATTAATTGGCCTAATTTCAATACTCTTCTCTCTCAGGGAATTGGAGGGCCAGAGGAAAGTGAGAGAGATGAGAGATCACTGTGGAGCAGTTAGAACACACACAACATTTATCAATTAAGTTCTCTGTCTTATATAGGCAGAGTTTGTGGTGCTCCAAAACAATTGTAGTAGTAACATCAAAGAGCGCTCATGAGTGCTATTTGATGCATAAGAGATATAATAAGAGATATAATAATAATGAGACATTTTGAAATATTGCAAGAATTACCAAAACGTGACACAGAGACACAAAGTAAGCACATGTTGTTAGAAAAATGGTACCAATAGACTTGCTGGACACAAGGTTGCCACAAACCTTCAATTTGTTATTTAAAAAAAAGATACCTGCCAAGTACAATAAAGCAAAGAGTAATAAAACAAGGTATGCTTGTACATAGCATATTAGAGGATGATAAGTGCTATGTTGAAAGCAAAGGTAAAGTAGTGAAATCAAGAATATTAGACATGGGAGCCATGATTTAGCAGGTCAGATGGGCTCCATTGAAAGAGTGAGATTTGAGCACAAGCTCCAAGGTGATGAGGGAATGAGTCTTGTGTAGAGGTGTTTGAAGAGAAATCGAAGAGAAGAAATAAGCAATGCAAAAGTCCTACTCTCAGGTGAACTAATTTCTAGGAATAACAAGAAGGCCAGTCTGGGTGGAAAGAGTAAAAAAGAAGAAGAGTATAGGGAGGTGGAGGGGTGGAGACCAAATCATGTAGGATCGCACATACCATTTTAACGACTTTGGCCTTTCTTTGGATAAAATGAGAATTTTTGTAGTGTTTTGAGCAGAGGAATGGCATAATCTAACTTATGCTTTTTGTGTTTTTTATTGTAAATTTTTTGAAGGTACATAGTAGATGTGTATATTTGTGGGGTACATGAGATGTTCTGATACAGGCATCCATGTAATGTGACAGAATCACATCATGGAGAATGGGGTATCCATCCCCTCAAGCTGACTTACACTTTTAAAAGATGCATCTAACTGCTGTATTGTGAATTGACTCAAGTGGGCAAACATAAAAGCCAACTAGGAGGCTGAATGCAGTTGTCCAGCTAAGAAATAATGGTGGCTTGGCCCACAGTAATAAGAGTGAAAAAGTAGTAGTGGTGAAAAGTGGTCAAATTATGAATACATTTTGAAGACAGGGCAAAATGGGTTTTCTAAACTTTTATGTGTGGTGTGAGGGAAATAGAATTAAGCATAATTTCATAGTCTTGGCCCAAGGAAGTGGAAGGAAATGGAAAAGGCTGTGAGGATTCTAAGTGTTGGAGGACAATCAGGAGTTTCATCCTGGATGTGCTGAATTTGACTTGTCTATTGCAGAATCAAATGGAGAAATCAAGTGGGCGGTTGGATATGAGTCTGGAATTTAGGACAGAGTTCTGGGCTGGTTATAAATGTAGACAGCATCCACACATCCACATATAGAATATTTTTTCTTTTTTCTTTCCTTTTTTTTTTTTTTTTTTTTTTGAGACAGAGTCTTGCTCCATCACCCAGGCTGGAGTGCAGTGGTGCGATCTCGGCTCACTGCAACCTCTGCCTCCTGGGTTCAATCAATTCTCCTGTCTCGGCCTCCTGAGTAGCTGGGACTATAGGCACCTGCCACTATCCTCAGCTAATTTTTGTATTTTCAGCAGAGACAGGGTTTTACCTTGATAGTCAGGCTGCTCTGGAACTCCTGACCTCAGGTGATCTACCCACCTCCACCTCCCAAAGTGCTGGGATTACAGGCGTGAGCTATCATGCCTGGCTCACATATAGATTTTATTCGAAGACTGGATAAGACCAACAAGAGAATGAGGAGACACAGAGAGATAATCAGGTACCAATCACTTCAACATTAAGAGATTAGGAAAAAGAAGAACTGGAGAGCATGATAAAGACGTGAGAGAAGAGGAAATCCAAGAGAGTGTGGAATATTCAAAGCCAGATGAAGAAACTGTATCAAGAAGGAGGAAATGATCAACTGGACCAAATTTCTCAGAAAGTTGCATTTAAGACCAAGAATCGGCTATTGGACTTGACAGCAAGGAGGCTATTAGTGACATATAGGAGAGCAATTTTGGTGGAGTGGCAGAGTGCAGTGCCTTATTCACTTACAATTAACAGAGAATAGGAAAAAGGTGGCGGTGGTTTGAGACAATTCTTGAACACACTGCAAAAGCTTGTGGCAGAAAAGGAATCAAAAGATAGGTTTTGGATTTTTTATGGCAGAAATAATATTTTGTGTATAGTATATGTGGATCTGGTATATACAGGGAGGGATTAGCCTAAGTAGTGACAATGTTATTCATTTACAGAACCATGTAGGAAAGCAGCATTGTTAGTGCGGAAACAGTGCAGAAGGTTGGCTGTGGTGGGTGGTAATTATCAGCTGAATGCCTTCATTTTCTCAATGAAAAAGGAAGCAAGATCCTTAGCTGAGAGTGAAATGAGGTAGTAGGTACTAAGGCTGGAAAATAGAAATGAGAAATAGTCATCAAAGTGGGAAAGTGAAGACACTTCGGATGCACAATGTAATGATGGGCTGTATTAAGTATCCTCTCCAGGTTCACAGCCATGAATTTAAAATGAGGCTAGTCTTCATGGTTGTATGTTTTCCTTCAACTGTGTGTAGCTGCACAGGTACAGGTACAGAGTAGGTGGGAAGTTGAATTTTCCTAGGGTTTTAGCTTTGCCAAATGAGTTTAAAATTCCCAGGACACATGGGATATGTTTAACTTATCTAAAATATATATTGCTAAAGGAATTTTAAACCTCTTGGGTATCATCTCAGGTAAGAAAAGTGTCTTATTCACAAAGGCTTATTTATCCAACAATTTTTTTTTTTTTTTTTTTTTTTTGAGACGGAGTCTTGTTTTGTCGCCCAGGCTGGAGTGCAGTGGCGCGATCTCCACTCACTGCAACCTCTGCCTCCCGGGTTCACGCCATTCTCCTGCCTCAGCCTTCCGAGTAGCTGGGACGACATGCGCCTGCCACCATGTCCGGCTAATTTTTTTGTATTCTTAGTAGAGACGGGGTTTCACTGTGTTAGCCAGGATGGTCTCCATCTGACCTCGTGATCTGCCCGCCTCGGCCTCCCAAAGTGCTGGGATTACAGGCGTGAGCCACTGCGCCCGGCCTTACCCAAGGATTTTTAAAGCTCCCACATATGTGGCAAGAATTCAACAGCATGTATTAATTGTGAAATTGAAATTGAGTTTTAAAAGTTCACATATTGGCCAACTGTTGAAAGGTACTTACAAGGGAGAAAAACTATATCGAGATAGTGCATTTTGCTATGACAAATAATTCAACATTCTATTGTATCAGCATAAAATGTAGCTACATATACACTGCCATTTTCATTTATTGTTAGAAGTGTCTATGTTTAATTTCCCAAGTAGGATGACTTTATTTTAGGCGGATACTGTGTTTTATTCATTTTATTCTCTACTGCATTTAGCATATGACAGAGCACATGGAAAATTCCCTTAAAAAAAAAAAAAACCCAATAAACAAAAATCTCTGTTGATTAAAATGATCAGATTTACAGTTTTAGGTTCTGTATTCCTATCTTGAAATAAAGTCCTCAACACAGTTCATCTAACATTACACAAATATTCAAATTCACATTGCAGATTTTAAATGTTCTTCAAAATCACTCATTCTTTAAAAGCACATCCTTCAGTTGGAGTCATTTGTGAGTATTAGCTAAAGAAAGAGTTTAAGTTCAAATTTCATTACTATCTTGTTTCAATAACTTAAATATAATTTAAATTAGTTTCTACACACACAAAATACTTAGTTTACAAATAAGATACATTACCAGGCAAGGGCCATGTCTACTATGATATTTAAAAAACTTTTAAAAACTAAGGCAAGTTTTTATATTGAAATATATAGCCCTAAAAAACAGTGTTTATAATGGAAATGCTGACAGATCCATAACAATAGCAATGCTAGCAGGCGCCGCTACAATACCAAATGTCATCAGCCAATTTACCTCTTCATTCATGTCTGTTGCTAAGTGTCTAGTTACTGTAAATGCTTTAGATTTTGCATAATTTATGTAAATTATTAAACACCTGTTCTCTTCCCAGAAAACAAAGATATGGAACAGTCTCCTTAGTTTAATTGATTCCTGGCTTGAGTTCTGTCATTGTTTCCCAAGCAACTACAAGGGAGTATAGTTCCCTAATGGTCAGATAGTGTTGGAAAGACACAGATGTTAAGAATTGATCTCTTAGGAGCGTATATCTATATAGCTTTATGTGTGGTTGGGTGGACATGTAAATGAATAAATAAAAATATCATTGTTTCTATTGAATTCATTTAGAACAGAATATGTATGCTATCAGTAATACTTATTGTAAAGCACTTTTGCTGGTTTTCCTGCATTGACTTTTTTAATACTTTCGGCATCAGCCTTTTAAGTTTTAAAAACAAAAAATTGATATTATTTTCCTTAATGAGGCAATTCATATTCTTTTCTAAACATTCAATTCAAATTATTTTCTTTAAAGATTTCCAGATATCCGGTTCACAAAAGTGCACTTAATGTGTACAGAAAACTCAATGTGGTCATTTGAAGTCTGTTAGAGAAGCATAGTTTTTTGTGAATGTTTGTTAATTGTTATTATTACTCTCCTAGATGAAATGCTAAAAAAGTTTCTGGATCCAAATAATATTATAATTACTTAGCCACCCTAGACAGTGCTTTAAATTATTTATTTATTGGGCAAAAATCCGGTACAGCCTAAAATTATTTAGTTACGCTGAACCAGTTAGTGATATAATTTGTATAGATAAAATCTTTCCACAAAATTATTTTTAATACAGTTGATTTTGGAAATTGCTTTGCTCAGAAAGGCATTTTAGAAATTATTTATAAAACATAAACTGGTGGATCAATGGTTCTACCATTGAAGATCAGTACATCTTTAGCTACCACAGAAGTCTAATTTAGCCACTGGAGGAAGTCGTGAACTAAGAATCAGGAAGTAGAGAAAGAACCACCAAAAAACGTTTTGAAGTTCCCTTTACCTATTATATTTGTATTTTTCAGCAGTATTTCCAAACCTTATACCTAACTGTATGAAATGTTCAGTGTTTGAAATCAATGTGGAAAAATATGTACTTTAAGAATTCTGAACTATAGTTGAATTCATATTTAGCTATCAATAAGGTAAACTCCAATTCTTAAAATTAATGAGAATTTAACTCAGAGTATCTTTTAGTCAGTCTAAAAAGAAGAAGCAGCAAAGTGTGGCCATGCAAATAATCACACATATAATACAGATGAGTTGAATGCATTCAGTTTTTATAAAAGATAGATTAAAACCCAACAAAATAGATATTATGTGATAAAAATCTGGACATTTAACATAAGTTTCATAGTGTGAGGTCGGTAGTATACAAAATAAAACAATATGCCTACTACAAGGCAAGCAGATTGTGTAGCAGTCATTTGTTGTTGTTGCTGAATAACATGCCACACAAAATTTCTGTAATAATCAGCAACAAGCATTTATTCCTTGCTCACATGTCTGTAGTACCCCTGTAGTACCCTGAGATTTGGCCTCTCTTAGCTGGGCTCCTCCTCCAGTCTGGCTTTCAAGATGTGAAATGGGTCTCCATGTCTCTCATCACCCTGAACCATTGGGTACCCAAAGTATGAGCTTCTCACAGTCAAAGGCAGGAGCAAAGGGAGCAAGCCCACCTACCCACACAAGCATATCTTAAGCCCCTATTCACATGTTGTCAGCTAACATCCTATTGCAAAATAAGCTACATGGTCAAACCCAGCATCAATAAGATGAAGATAAAGAGGGACAGAGTGAATATTTGCAGAACAAAATTTTAATCTGTCACAGGCAGCTGTAATTATTTTAAATGCAACTATAAACTGAGTCTATATTAAGAGATATCTGATGCTTGGTTCAAAATAAGCATCTCTAGTCAGGTTGTAAAAGAAAACAGTCAGCTATTTTAATGAAATTAATCCCATTTCTGCTCAATATTAGCACATATGTGCATGATTATATGTATATGTGTCTAAAGAAGAAAGATTTCTTTTAGAAATATATTTTACATTACATTGCTATCATTCAAAAGATTTGTTCAGTCCATGACCTATCCCATGTTTTCGTGAGTTCTGTCTCTTAATGAATAGGGATGGTCTCTTTACATCAATTTTGTCCAACGTGCCATTACACACTGCCTAACTCCCACCTTCCCACCTAACATATTTGATTCACCAGAAGGTAATATCTATAACAAGTTGGGCCAATCAAATGATCTCTTCTTTTCATTTTAAATTAAATATAAAAGACATTGTTCAACCTAGATTTGACAATCTGATGGAAGGACCTAGTTTATACTGGGCCTTGCCATATGTTTATTACAAAGCTTGCTTTAGAGAGAGAAGCAAAGCAGATAGCAGAGAAACAGAAGAAAGAGAAGATCTGACTCCCAACTCTGTGGAGTAGATAGGGTGTACAGGATTACCTACATTTAATATATAGTAAAGCATTAATTAATTCTATAAAATATACATGGAACATTTTAATAAGTATGCTCAGGTAATTAACTTCAGAGAGTGTTTTTAAAGCATGTATTTGCTCTTCTTTACCAGAACTCCTAAAGATACCTAAATACAGGATGAGCTCATTTACTAGCACCCCATACTGTGTAGTTGAATTAGCAAAAAATAACATATAATGCATTTACCTAATTGCATAGCCCACATGTCCTCTGAATTCCTTTGTTTCCCTAATCTTTTGAAAAAAATGAAAGATTTGGTGTGCTACTTCTTGTGCTTGCTCACTAAAGTTATAACTCGACTCCCTATCTCCCGACCCTGTAGTGGACCTTGGCTCCCACCCATGACCAGCAGAACCTCATTTCATGGTCTATGTGATGGGCTGCTGTTGCGCTTTGCTTGGTTTTCAGAAGATATAAAGTAGAGCTCAACTGCTTCCTTTGTTTCCCAAGCACAGCACACAAGATTTTGATATGCATGTACATTTTTTTTACTAAAGGGTTAACATAACTTCAGGAGGAAATTTCCATACAAACTGGAAAATCTTAAACTTCTAGCCAACTCTGAATTTTTTGTGAGTCTAAATAATGGAGGAATCAAAATAGAAAAGGAAGTCTTCTGTGGATACTTCCTCTAATCCGCACTTTCTTCTTCTCTCATAGGTGCATGTCCCTTCTCAAAAATCTCCTGATTCACGTCTCATTCCCAGTCCCTCAGAAAAACTCCAGTCCTCTCCATAGGACAATATCTCAGTCTCTGGATTTATTAAATATTTGCTTCACTTTCTTCAGCTCTATCTAAGAGTGTTATTTTAAGGACAAAATAAATTACCACATCCAAATGACTTAGCCAAGTACCCGCACATAGTGAATGTTTGATAAATACCATCGCCATCATCTTCTTCTTTCTAATCACAATTGTCATCACTATTATTATATTTTTACATTTCACATTGTAAAGAGCATAGACCAGGCTCAAAACTGCTTAGGCAAATATTCTGTCTTTTCCACCCTGCAGCTATCTGCAATTTATTTAACTTCTCTATAACGTATTTATTTGTGAAGTGAATATAACAATAGCATCTATATTATAGGATACTTGTAAAGATTGAGCAGCTTATTATATACAAATGCTTAAAGAGTTTCTGTCGAGAAGTAAACACAATATGTTTTTGTTATATTTATTGCGACTATTATCCACATACATTGCTTCCTGTCTGAGTCATATAAGCTCAAGTATTTTCCTCGGGATTGCCCAAATGACAATGATGTCCATCACTACCCAGTGACAAAGTTTTACTGCGAATATCTGCCCTGTAGATGAAGGAAGTAAAGCATACAATTAGCTTTACCAATCAACATTCTCACCTGTGTGATCCTGGTCAGCTTTGTCCTTTAATACATGAAACTATTAAAATAAGCACATCTATCAAGTATAGATATTAATTTACCCTTCAGCTCTGGTCTAAATCCATACTGAGAAAGGAAAAACTTTTATTTTTCCAATTAGCAAGGAGCCTGTCTGCTCTTTGAGTCAATGGACTCCAATTAGTGTGTGCAGAAGCATTTGATTTCTTTCCTGCCCTACCCCAATGGGCCTACCTGAATCATAAAAGAGATATATTAGCTTTTAATGTGTGCTCTTCTGGTTAATATGGAAGGGCAGGGAACTCAGTTCTCTATACCCATTTTCTCCCACTGATAGAAAGAGGAATGGGTGTGGAGAGATTATCAATACCCCCCTCTAAGCGTATCTAGAAGATACATAAACAACAAGAAATCCCAGATATTTAAAACCTCCAAGGACCACTTTCTCTTCTTACAAGCAGTGCAAGTACTATCCATTAATTTTATACTCAAATGAAATTTGTGCTGGTAAGTTCTAGCCTGGCTTAAACTACATTCTAGGTTTCCTAAATGTGGTCTTTTCATAACCACTGGTAGGATTTATCTTAGCCATAAAACTAAGTGATTTAGTTCATTTTTTAGAAGACATAAATATATTACACTCTATTCATCTAATTGTTTAATACCAGTTTAAATTTTCTGCTTAGAGTAAGCTTATGAATTGGAACATAGAGAAATAGATGAAAACTAAAAGATCTTCTATATTGACAAATAAAGGCAATATGACGACCTTATTATTGAATTCACTTCACCTCTTCCAATGAAATCTTTCTATAAGATGCCTAAAATTATACTAATATCGTTACTAAGAAATCAAGTAAAAATTTTGCATAAGCAAATTTTAAATATTAATTGTAATCCTTTCTTAAATCTCTCTTTTCCACCTCTACCACCATTAAAATTTTGAGGTTTAATTTAATTTGCTTAAGTAAGTTGCAAGAGAAATGATCCAGTCACCCAAAGGAATGCATTCCAGGGAATTGAAGCTCATTGTTATTTGTTCAGAGATGTAAGTATGCCTTGGAGGTATGCTTTAGAATCTATTCAGGTTTGCCAGGTGTTCTAACTCAGATATACTCTTGACTAGCATGTCATCTGAGCACACTGCCAAATAAGAACTCTTCTGTTAGTGTCTCTCTATGGTGCACTAGAACACAATACAAGTGGTTGAATAGTAGAAGGAAATAAACCATACTTACATGATTTTCATCTATACTAATAGTAGAAAATTTTGTCAGACTATATTCTCAATAATACCAGCAGATAGCATGTAAAGCTTATGTTACATTTAGGGAATATTTACTCTCAAAAACTTGCCAAATTTTATGGAGTAGATTTTATGGAAAGTATATCCAATTTGGCTGTTTTCTTGGCAGACCATATATTTTTTATATTCTAATACGTGTAATGAATTTAAATATAAAAACTTCAATAGTGAAGAAGTTACATGATTTTTAAAAATAATGTATTTGGGCCGGGCGCGGTGGCTCAAGCCTGTAATCCCAGCACTTTGGGAGGCCGAGACGGGCGGATCAAGAGGTCAGGAGATCGAGACCATCCTGGCTAACACGGTGAAACCCCGTCTCTACTAAAAAATACAAAAAAATTAGCCGGGCGAGGTGGCGGGCGTCTGTAGTCCCAGCTACTCGGGAGGCTGAGGCAGGAGAATGGCGTGAACCCGGGAGGTGGAGCTTGCAGTGAGCTGAGATCCGGCCACTGCACTCCAGCCTGGGCCACAGAGCGAGACTTCGTCTCAAAAAAAAAAAAAAAAAAGAAAAAAGAAAAAAAAATAATGTATTTGTTGTTAAGATTGTCTATTTTCATATTTTATTTCTTTTCAGTTTTAAGAGTGGAATCATATGTCTGCAATATTGTCAGAAAATCTGGCTTCTAGAACTAATTCCCATACAGACTATGTGGATGACTTGTGCAAGCCATTTAGCATCCCTTTTTTCAGTTATCCTATTCCTCAAATGAGAATAATAGAATCTATCATTTCTGCTTTGTTCTGAAGAGCAAGGTATGTATGTGGGCAACCTTTAAGTATATCAAATACTAACAATTATAAATCATTATCTCTGTGTGATACAGAGTTTGCACTAGTGAGTCACTGTGAGTCATGGCTTTTGACTTGTCCATATCTTTTAGAATGAAAGTTAAGTTTCAGTAAATATCTTTCATCCAGAAACTATTCCTGACTATCTCTAAGTATTCCCACACTGGGCCAAATCAAAGAGTATAAAATTATGAGGCACATTTCCAATAATCATTCTGTTTTAGGGCTAGAACTTTATTGTGCAAAATATATTTTTGTAAGTCTTTTTCCTTAACTTTTGCTTCTTTTTTTTCTCCAGGAAGCAAAATAAGTGCTAAATTTTTGTTGCTGCCAAAGTTTAGTTCTACATTTTCCCACATGTATTTTACACAGGTTTATTAATAAGTGAAATGGATTACTTTTTGTTTGTTTTATTCATGATATAAAAATGATATGCACTAGGTCTTGTTTTATGTTTTTGTTAATCTAGATTTTTTCTGGTGGTGTATTTGAAATCTTAAAATTTTCCTAATAAGGTAATTAATGCTAAGTAGCATTAAAGTAACAATAAATGAATTCTTATGACCTCATTGGTATTTTACGATTCTTATACAGGTAAATTACAGTTTGCTAGTTTCAACATTCATGATTCAATAATCACAAATACACACAAATTTAAAGCTGGCTTATAAATAGTGTTAACCATACAAGACTGCAGGGCCCCAAGGCTTAAATAAAGAAGGGCATGGGTCAAAGAAAAGGAAAAAAAAATGAAAAAAATTTACATAATTTTCCAGTCTCTGGAATTTTCCCCCAGTCTCTTTTTAGCCTGATCATCTGCTTAAAGAAAATAAATTAGGTGCTTCAAAGAGAGGTCAAAGGCTTTATTTAGTCAATATGCGTAAGAGAACACCTGGAGACCAGGTAATTCTCCACGTTGAAGCAAAATTGAGCTTTATGGGAGGGGGCTGGGAAAGAGAGCAGTACAAGTCCTCGTGGTTTGGCTCAGTTAGCAGTTTTTTGTCTCTAACTGCTCTGAAAATTGTGGTTACAACAGCTGGAGATTATTCTGGTTTTTCCTGCCTCTCATTCGGTATCATTGGGACAGTTCCATCTCTGTAACTGCCAGGATACTTATTTTGAGAGCTGTTATTTGCAAGCCTTGTGGTTTGTTAGTTGGTCAAGGTTCAAGAGGGGGAAAGTAGGAGAGAATAAAAAGACCAGGGAGGCAATGAAAAAATTCAAGAAGGCAAGGGTTGAAGGTTATGGAAACTGTGGACTCTCCATTATGTTTTTCTTAATCCTTTTGCACGTCTTTATCTAAAAGTCTGAATGTCTTTGCTATCAAATACTATAAATGATCACTTTGGGTCGAAAAAATATGCTAGAAGTTAAGGAAAGGCTATGAAGTTTATAAATTCTTTGAATCTTTCCACAAGACTATGTTTTACAGCCCCTTTCAATTATACTCTGTAAGTCAGTTATCAGCAGTGATTTTATTCATACTAAGCGTGTGCATAACTAGTCTTGATGCTCACCCATTTATACAATACAGAGGGCCTAGCTCTGGATGTCCATTGGAAGGAAGTTATTACATGGTAAAACTAGTGACTCAGTTATAGAAAAACATTGCATCCCAAAACGCATTAGAGAAACAATTCTTCGTCTTCTGCTTCTGGTAAATTTCACTAGTTTGAATAGATCTGAATTCACATATGTTTTCAATAAATATAAATGATAGAGAAGAATGGAATGGACTAATAACTTGAGAACAAACTTCTCAAAGTTTGAAAACTAACAAGAGTTTTGCTGATATTCAGTCTTACTCTCCAGAGCTCAAAGGAAAACTTTATGTACATCGTAACACAATGTTTTAATTTACAAACAATCTTCATCTACAACTATCTATTTTTTTCTTTCTTTTTTTTTTTTTTTTAATCCAGCTCTCTTTGAAAGAACCAAAGGTCTTTGGCATCAATTCCTGTTTCTTTCCTATATAGCTAGTGGATACTGGCCCTATTGTTTCCAGAACAAAATTTCTCTTACCTTTTCTCAAAGTGTTTGTTGGAACTCATTATTGACACCTCAGTATTTCAGGACCAAAACACTGCAAAAACATTTGAAAACTATCTCAGCATTTATCTAACTGAATGTGTCTTTACTTCATTTCCTTTTTATAAAATGTAATGGTTTATTGAATATTGCATTAATTGTACTGGAATGTGTTAACTGGTAAACTCTGGAAATGATTTTAACTCTTCTTGATTAGAATGACTAGACTTTGAATCAGAACCTTTCTGGGGTTCTTGCTGTTACAGAAAATGTATGAAAAAGATAGTAATTTACCACCATGTGCCTTATAATTAAGTTAATCGTTGTCAGCATGTAGCTATAAACCAAATACCAATTAGTCCTATTTGTTCATCCGACTTTTCTGGTTGCCTTTGAGTTAAAGTTTCTTATTTGGGCAACTTAGAACCTCCCTCAGTGTGCATGGGAAATGTTATTTTTTAAAAAAAAAACATTCTAAAATGTGCAAATTAAATGCATATTTATTTTCACTATACAAATGAGCTGAACTAAGTTCTTATTAGCAAAAGACAGGTTTTGTAATGATTAAAATGTAACAAATTTAGGCGAGAAAGTGAAATGCCTCAACAGTCTATGAATGCTGGTTAGGTATTATTAGAGATTCAGTCACTGTTTAACAATCTATTAATTCCTATAACTTCCTGTATTTAACAAAAGCCTATTTTTCCAAATTGAAGAAAACATATATATCAAAATGAGCTGCATTGGTATATTACCATAGACACAGAAAAAGCCATATGCCCATGCTGAGAGAATTATATTATCCAGAAAATGAGTCAAACATATATTGGAAAAGGTACCCAGGAGCAGACAAAGCAAGTCACACACATACAAAGAGACCCACAAAAATTCAGAGAAACAAACATAATCAGAAAAATCAAAACCAAAGCAAAACCAAGACATATTCCCACTCAAAAAATATCTTAGATTGGAAAGAGCCCTACAGAAATATAGTAAGTGTTCATCGAAATCTGTTTTCTCACCTTCTGGGAACACGCTTAGACTATATTTCCCAGATTCCCTTGCAGATGTGACCATGTGACTGAGTTCTAGAGAATGGAATGAGAAAGAAAGTGGTGAGTTGCATTTCCAAGCTTTGCTCACAATGACCTCCTATGTCCCTTTCTCCTCTGGCTGAAGGGGAAGGATGCAAGCTCTACAGGGAACTTGGAAGGTATGTGTTAAAGATGTCAGAGCTGCTGTGAGCCTGGATCCCTGATATGGACCCAAGCCCCTCCTGGACTCCCTTTTCTTCCACTTGCCATCCACCTTGGACTGTTAATGGAAAGAAAGAAATACCTTGAACTATTATGTAAAAAAAAACATTTGTTTCCTCAGTATTTGAGCCATTATACATTTTAAACTATGACTTTGACCTAGAATAACTGAACTAGAAGAGTGAAAGAGATGTAAACCTAAATGATACTTTTCTGTCTTCTGGTCACCTTTTCTATGTCCTTCAAAGAATGTTAGATCTCGTGGAGTTTAAGAAAATGCTTTGATAGAATTCAGCTACCATAAGGTCTTTGCATTACAAGCCAAACTACAGGACTCAGTGAAAGAGATAGGATAGGTAAGTAAAAATAGCATTAGACTAGAAATTAAAAGATATTATTGCTATGCTTGATACTTCCAACCTGATGATGTAGATGAGTGACTTTTCCTAACTAGAAATTCTATTTTCACATCTGTAAGATGAGAGCACTTAAAAAATGATCACCAAATATCTATAACATCATAGTTATCATTCAATGATTCTATAATTCAAAAATCCCAGATTATTACAGAGATACTATTTTGTAAAACAGACAGTAAAATTAAAGAAAGTGAAAAATTACACCTTAGGCTTTATTTTTTTTTCAATATTTTCTGGGAGTTGTAAAATCAGCTTTAACCCTAATCTAATCCTGAGCTAGTACCGATTGACCGTCTCACTTATTATAATTGTAAAACAATAGGGTAATCTGGACAGTTTCTAAAATTATTACACATCTAACGCACCATGATACTAGGAGATAGCAAGCGCTAATCCTCAGGAATGATTTGTTTATTGGAAGCTTTGTTAAACATACCCTGCTTCTGTGAACAAAAGACTAAATTAGAAAATTATCTGGATTTTGAAATACGATCTGTGTGATAATGAGCAAGTTGCTTAACCTCTCAGAACCTTATTGTCTTCGTCTATAAATGGGGGTTAACACTGCCTCTGCTGTTGTTACAAAGATTCGGTGAGATAGGAGATGTGAAAGCTCTCAGTTTAGCCCTTGCCACACAGTAGCTGATCAGCATATGTGCTGGCTTGTTCCCCAGCTTACGGCACAGTGTAGAAGGGTGTGCCAAACAGCACGCCCAGCTCTGGCCCAAACACTTTCTAGTCACTATGAAACATTCAAGATGGTTAACAGAGGCTTACATATTGGCAGAGCATGCAGGTTGTGACAGAAAGATCAGATGGAGATAAGCCATTTTAAAACTGACAATGATAGTGGTTGAATTTTTTTTTTTGGAGTTATATAACTTTAGCTTATAGAAAGAATGAAAATAATTGCTTTCGTTATTATATTCTAATATTAAGCAACTCTTTGCTTTAAAGGTGGTAAAAGTAATTAACATGTCCTGATCGGCCGGGCGCGGTGGCTCAAGCCTGTAATCCCAGCACTTTGGGAGGCCAAGGCGGGCGGATCACAAGGTCAGGCGATCGAGACCACAGTGAAACCCCGTCTCTACTAAAAATACAAAAAATTAGCCGGGCGCGGTGGCGGGCGCCTGTAGTCCTAGCTACTCAGGAGGCTGAGGCAGGAGAATGGCGTGAACCCAGGAGGCGGAGCTTGCAGTGAGCCGAGATCGCGCCACTGCACTCCAGCCTGGGCAACAGCGTGAGACTCCGTCTCAAAAAAAAAAAAAAACAAAAAAAAAAAAACATGTCCTGATCGTCTACTACATGCCAGAAGTTCTTCTTTCTTGGTTATAGACTTTAATCTGAATAATAAAACTTTCCAGGTAGGTCTCTCAGTCCCGTCATTTAGGCAAGAAAATAGAGGATCAAAGCACCTAAGTGCCTTACTCTGGCCAACCTGATGAACTCAATGTAGAATGAAAACCACACATAAAGCTAAACCCAAATGTGTCTGGCTTCGAAGACCATTTTCTTTTTACCATGTTGCATTGACTTTCGATAATAAAGTCTACAACACCTCCAGGTTGTTGTGCTTTAATTCACCAGCAATTATTGTGTTCATTGCTTCTATAAAGAGGGTTCATGTATTAAAAAATCGGAAAACCAAATCCCAGAATGGGGATGTGGGAGTAGTACATACAGCAACTCTTGGCTTACTAATCCTCTCTAAGTGGTGCTTTGCATTGTGAAGAACGTAATTGTTCCAAAATATTTCAGTATAATTATTTCTTGGCAAAAAGTGAGGAGGTAGTGGGAGCATTCTGATGTGTGTTGAAGTCCAAAATAACATGGTGAGCATAGAGAGAAAACAAGACAAACTTTGTTGTGACAATTTCTTTGCATGATGTCATTTGGTTTTTGTTAGTAAAAAGCTATCGGTGACATCTGTTTATCCACTTATGAACAAGACAAGGCCAAATTTTGCACAAGGTCTCTCTGCACAGGCTACTAAAGGAAGGTCTTTTGCAAGTGATGATGTGTCAAAAGTCACAAAAAACTGTTAAAATTCTACTTCTGCTGAGAAAATAGTGTACTTGAAGGATATGTGGGTGAAATGTATTAAATCCAGATGAGAGTGGTATTTTTGTATCCATTAGCAACAAACGCCCAAGAGAATGAAATATTTAACTTAAAGAAAAGATTGTTTGTGATCAGAATGGCAATTTCTTCGAGAAAGGCCTCAATGCAGACAACAATACCACCTGGATATGCCTCTAAATTTTAGTTTCCACTCTCCGTCTGAATTATTGCATGTGCACAAAAAGATGACTTCGGAGAAAGTTTTACTGTTATGTCTGGAAAGAATTTCTTCATGTTTCAACAATGTTCTCTTAAGAATTGTTATTTGTAAAACTTTCAGGAATTGCTGTCATCAAACCTACAAACTAATCTCCTTTTTAAATGATGGGTAATTTTTGAAATATCCTTGTAGCTTTGGCTCAGCTCAGCAGAGTTTCTACATATGCACCATTTGTGTACCACTGGGCTTCATACTCAAGTCAAGGTAGGTTTCCATGTGTTTGCCCATTGCATGCTTCTATTAGAAAACTCAACTGAAGGAATTAACTAGGTGAAATCCTTGGGTAGGGATTGTGACTGAAATGGGTGGTTTCATCTGCATTGATACTAAATCACTGAGGTTCTTTTTTTTTTTCTTTTTTCTTTTTTTTTTTTTTTACAATTCCACAAAACAGCCATTTGTACTGGACTCAACTGAAAAATCATTCTGTTGATCTCCCTGAGATCACTCATGCGGCTGCAATCATTTGTTGGCTCTGCTGAAACTGAATGATCTAAGGTCAAATCATCCATGTATATGGTAGTTGGTTTTGGCTTTTGGCTGGGGCAGTGGGGCCAAGGGAGTCATTTGTTCTCTCATATTTCAGTAAACTAGTCCAGACTTCTTCGCATGACATCCCCAAAGGAGCAAAACCAGAACACTCCCATCTAAAGAATGACATCAAAGTGTTCTCTATTCTTGTTACTATTAATTTCTGCTCAAGTGTTTGCATTCCTCTCTTTTGTTTCCTCCAACCCACCAAAACTTATTTTCATTTCTTAGAGCGCTTTGCCCTCTTTTCTTTTGCATATGCCTTCACCATCCATCAGGGAAGGTTGTAGAGATTTGTGGGCAGTTTATTCAGGAGAATTAGGATATTATCTATTTGGATTATTTATGTAATCAGATGTATCATAAACACACTTTTATTTTTCTCCTACAACTGATTTCCTATTATACCTTCTTTCCTACCCTACCGGATAGTATCTTCTGTAAGTCTCCCAGCCTTCAGGTATTGGAAAAGCGGTATTTTCAGGTATTAAGAAGTCCAATCAGAATTGAACAAAAGTTTTATTTCACTTCTAATTTAAAACTTCACTTTTTCCACAAACTAAGACCTGAATCTCAAATATCTATCAGCATTGGACAAGGGAGAAGCAGTCAATCATTCATCCTCCAAGGATGAAAAGGAAGATGGGACGATTAACAATGAGGAAAATGGCAAGATCTTTCTTAATTGGTGCCGTGTGATACAACTTCATTGCAAACTGTGTAGCAGACACCTAAATATCAGCTATTTCTCTGGCAAAGCTTTCTCATGGGTTATTCCTACTGAGAGAAAACTTCACCCACCAATTCTTGAACAGGGCAATGCCTCTTCAGCTGACTTCTACATTGTTGACATTCTTAACAGTCCATTTCTTTTAGAGTGAGTCATGGTGGCAGCCACCTCCTGAGTGGGGTCTTTTCAAGAAGGCTGGCTTTGGCTGCTTTCTTTACTGACCACTCTACCCCACAGGTACCTGGACTTAACAAACTCTGGGAATACAGGCCATTCCTACTGTCTTTCTTCTGAGGCAATGTCAACCAGTCTTTCTCCTTAAGCCTTTCAAAGTGAGAGTCAAGAACCAGCCTCTATATATTCAAACTTCAGACAAAGATCAGTTCTTCCAAAATCTCCTGCACTTTTTTTTGCTCTGGTAGCACCTTGAGATAGGCCTGAGTTTCTAAAGCATGAAAAGCATCCCAGTGAAGTAAGATGTCAATCTTCCTTTCTGGTGAGCATTTTACTATCTGGAAAATGGTTTTCTAGCTTCTTCTCTGTTTGATTTGCATCGGAGCACCTCCCTTCTCTCCCACAAAGGGAAGAGAAAATGCCTCAGTGCTATAAATGGGAAAGGCCTATTGAACAGCCTATGACTTAAATATTTATCTACTTAACATTTTCCCCCTTTGCACACTTAAGTTCAATTTCTAATGTAGCAGGCTTTCTGAAGTAACTATTGCCACTGTGCCTTGTTTATCATTTGTCCATTCTATGTGGCTTTATATATTTGTATGTGCATGATGATGCATACCAGGAGACACTTTTCTCAGCCTAATCAGAAAAATGTAAGATTCTTTTTACTAGGTTGTATTTTGTGATTGGTGCTGCCAGCATTCATCTCTGTGGGATTCGTGTTTCTTGGTTGCATTAAGCAAGTTTCCATGCTTACCAATGCTTTTCTGTTTCAATTCTCTTTGCCTTATTTCATCAAAATGCTTTTCTCTTAAGACCACTGAGCCTGTCAGACCAGGACTCAGAGAGTCCCTAGTCCTTTAACAAGACACATCCTCCAGCAAGAACACAGACTGGTGATCGCAGTTTTCACAAGAACTCAGACTGGTGATCTCAGTTTTCACGTAATCTTTCTGACCTTGCTTGGTTCCTTTGCTACTGGAACACTTCACCACCCAGCACAGCCTGGTGTCCTATTGACTGTCACATCTTTCCAAAGTGCTCTAAACCTTGGGCCATGAGTTTTCACATTTCTCTTGACTCTTGCCAGCTGCCATCTACATTCTCTGAAAACTCCTGCCTAGTATGTTCTCAAGAAAGCTGACTTTAGGCAGAAATGGATAGGATACAAGCTACAATTGTAATTTAAGAGAAAGCAGATTGATGTATCTATTTTGTTTTCCTTTTTTTTTTTTTTTTTTTACAGTTTTTTTTCCTTTGCCAACAATTATAAGGTAAGGGATGGAAAAATAATATTAAATATGCAAAATTTCCAGCTCTCAGTCACTAAAAACTAAGACAAGATGAATAAATAAGACCACCTTGCACTTTTAACTTATTCTGTACCAGATACGTCTGGATGATGGTATTCAGGACCATACCCAGACATGAGTATAGGCCCTTACTTGTCTATATGAGATGTTAGACAGCAGAGAGGATTGGCTAATCCATTATAAACTCTACCGCTTATCCCTCTACATTATTCTAGCCTGAACGGTATTGAAATCATTCAGTTGTGTTCAGGCAAGTATCCAGACAAGACCAAAGGTGTGGAAAATACTCTCTCAAAATATACTCAGTTGAAATTGTCACAGCCCCAACTGTTGTGGGCTACTTTTTTTCTCTTAGATAGAATATACTGCAAAAGTTTTAAATAGAAGCAGAGCTATCTTTCTCAAAATTTGAATAAAATGTTGGGGTTTATCAAAGTCTGAAGTCACCTGAATCTATGTTAAAATGTAAGATAGGTTGTATCAATGGGGGAAGTAGTATTTGTAAATGACTTTCTGATCATTGGTCCTCTAGGAAGAGGTAAACCCTTATTTGCAAAGGTAATTCCAAGGCCCTGGCACAGCCTTTCACAATGTGTTCACATGGCTATATGTTTTTCTAAAATTTGCAAACATGTGACATTTAGCTGCAATTGTATATATGTATTCACTATTTATTCCTTTACACTCCAACATCCCCTTGGTTGTACTTCGCCTCTGGTCTCGTGGTTTTGGTGTGGCAGAGGCGGAACTAAGGTGAAGGTGAGTTATAAATCTGTTAATTTGGGGTTTGGTGGTTCACGGTCCATTCTGTATATAGTTCAGGGATTGCTAGCCATCCATCCAGAGGTAGGAATGTCTTCAGAATACTTCTGCCACCCAGTGCTGACTCACTGGGACTGTGACTGATGCTGCAAGGTCAGATATGGGATAGCTGTGTGAATGTATGTGATGGCATCTGACAGCCGCAGTTAAGTAGCTGTAGGTAAGAGTTCATTTCAAATAATATTTAACACTAATTACTGAATAAGAACTCTTGAGGTGTTCTGGAATTACAGCTAATATATGAAAGAATCTTGAAAGAAATTTTTCCAAATTTGATAATAATCTTAAAAGTGTATTTGATATTACCAGCAATAAGGTATGAAGCTGAGAGAACTTTTTCTAAAAACTATGAATAATAAAACATTTCAATCAACAAAAGATTGAGTTCTCTGAGAAAGATTGTATTACCTTACTTTTATTTCTGAAAAAAAAATGGTACAAAATGCTGTCATATGAAGAGGTGATCAAAGGGTACACAGCCAAATGTTGGGGAAAATGTGCATAAAATAAATAACACAAGTGTCTAAGGCACTTTATAAATTTAAAAAGTATTTTTAGTTCTGTGGTGTTTGTGTTATTCATGATTGCTTTCTAAAAATTTATAGTTTTTCATTATTTCCTTTCCTTTCCAGTTTCATAAATAGTTGTTATTGTTTTTTGTTTTGTTTTGTTTTGTTTTGTTTTGTTTGTTTTGTTTTTGTTTTTTTTTTTTTGAGACGGAGTCTCACGCTGTTGCCCAGGCTGGAGTGCAGTGGCGCGATCTCGGCTCACTGCAAGCTCCGCCTCCTGGGTTCACGCCATTCTCCTGCCTCAGCCTCCTGAGTAGCTGGGACTACAGGCGCCCGCCACCGCGCCCGGCTAATTTTTTGTATTTTTAGTAGAGACGGGGTTTCACTGTGGTCTCGATCTCCTGACCTTGTGATCCGCCCGCCTTGGCCTCCCAAAGTGCTGGGATTACAGGCTTGAGCCACCGCGCCCGGCCTAAATAGTTGTTATTGTAATTGAACTTTCTTTTAAAGATGGCCTCACAAATTACATCGTCTTCAGGTCCCAAGACCTGGATGTGCCCCTGCCCTTATGGTATACAGATATATAGACATACATAAAGATGGATGGATGGATGGATAGATAGATAGATAGATAGATAGATAGATAGATAGATAGATAGATAGATAGAAAAGGTGAACAGCTCTCTGTTCACTTCAGCTTCTAGGAAGTAGTAAAATTAGTAAATGCAGACAGTACCCAGACCATAGAGGACTTTATAGATTAAAATCAATATTTCAGTGGAACCGGTTTGCACTTAGGAGCTCACCAGGAGCCAGTGACAAACATGTAGACAACTCACATAAATAAAGTAATCCTCATAATGGAGTACATGTGAAAATTAAGACAACAACACTCCATTTAAGAAAATGATCTGAAGACGCCAATCCCCTTTGTAGAAATGGAACAGTCTCAGCAAACATTTGGTATACATTAACAGGATGGTGTGATCTATCTATTCTTTCCTATAATTGACCCTGTGTTCTTAGTGAAAGAGAAATTAATTTAGGAACCATTTGGACTTGGAGAAGATTTAGTCTGTAGATTGATAATTAAGTAACAGTTTTTCAGTTTGAATCTTTTACTATTTTGACACTCAATAAAACTCAAATTTTTTTAAAAATAGAAATACCTCTTCTGTATTTTGGGGGTTTTTTGTTTTGTTTTGTTTTGTTTTTATAGGTCTTTTATGATTTCTGGAATGTCATTTGCTATGGCGCTTGAGTGAGATATCTTCATTATCTCTTAACTTCCCAAAAGTTTAAACATTTCAGAGATAACATGATTTTGAATAAAACCCAATTTACAAAGATGTACCTGAGGAGTTATTTTTTGATATTCTTCCACAAGAGAATTTCAGTTGCTAATAAGTTCTGGGCAATGTTTATATTTTGGGATGAAAATATAACCTACTTTATTTTTATTTTTATATAAACAAATCTTTGAAACAACGTTTCCTAAAATCATGACCACACGGCATAAGATTTTTAAAACTCTGGAGGTAACCAAACCTATATTTGTATGCTGACATTACCCCTTCTCAGATAAGAGACCTCAGTCAAGCGGCTTAAATTCCTCAGCTCTCATTATATTTCTATCTAAAATAAGTATCAAAAAGAAACCTAAATCTTAGACCTAAGATGAGGGTTAAATATGATCCCAGATGAAAATGTTTTAACATAGGTCCTTTATAAAATAATTAATGGCATTGTAAAATGCCTTTCAACCTTTTATTTTTAAAGCTAATTAAAGTTAACTTGTTGCTAAAATACCATTCCAAACTTTTGAGAAAAAGTTTTTAAATTAACTGGTATGACTGACACGATATTGAAAATTTTAAAAATAGATATAATGTGCAATACGTGCTGAGATAAGTTATTTTTTTCAAAGAAAAGAAGGGAATGAATCGCCAAGCAAAAGTATTTTTCCATTGCAGAATCTACCTCCCTCACCATGACAGTACATCTCAGAGGTAATGGCCCTGAGGATAAGTCAGAGTAATAGGAGCCTCCTCTGTTTTATAGATGGCTTTTAGTGCAATAAGCAAGCAAATGAACAATTTATCTCATTACCATTGGATTTATTGGAGTTTGAGATTCAGACATTCCAATAAGGAAACAAAGACTGTGGCCTCTTTTAAGGGACTCTTACTTAAAATATATTACACGTACACAAACATGTTACACTTCTATTATTTCTTTTTTTCCCACAGGGAAAGAGAAATAAAGGAAATAATTAATGAACAGGATTTTGTTTTGTTCTTTTCAACTAGTATTATTAATAATTGTGTTTCTTTCATGAAAGAAATAAAACATAAGTGAATTATTATTATCCAAATTGTAATTTGTATTTTTGAATTTAATCTTGTGAGTTTATGCATCTGAATCCTTTTAAGAAAATACTAAAAAAAAATTTTAAATGATATTCTGAAAGTTCTGAATCTGTCCAGATTATATATTACTGAATAATACTAGCAACTATTACCTTTAAAAAAGTATTTTTTTATTGTTTGAGTAATCAAGCACTGTATTAAGTATTTTATTATATTATCTTCTTTATTCTTTAAAATAGCCATGTAAGGTGTTAATTTTAACATTTTAAAGCTGAGAAAACTGAAACTAAGATGAGATAAATATCTTTCCTTAGAGAGCTACCCCAGGAATCGATCAAGTTAAAATTTGTATTTGAACTCAAGGACCTATTATTATTCTCCTCAAAGTTACTCAGAAAGAACCACACTCCAGGCCATTGTTTGACATAATGATAATAATTATATTTATAGATCCCATTTTGAAACCTAACTATGCCTAGAACTCCACTGAATCCTTTACAGACATGATTTTTAAAATCAGTACAAACACCCTATCATTTTAGTACTTTTATTATTTTCCTGTCTTCATGAAAAGTGGATCTTAGAAAAATTGAAAAATATGCTGCAAAGTCACAAAATTTGCCTATCAAACCTACATTCTGTATCACTACACAAGTTGCCTTCGTCATGAAGATTATATAGGTATTGAGACAGCAAAGATGCCATAGTTTTCCCATAAATAGCTCCTCTTGGAGCCGTAGGGCTAAGTTATTGTATAAAAGCAAGTAATAGATGGTTTATCCAGTAAGTTATTTTTGACTGATCAATGACATAGCTAAGGTGACCCTGGAACATCCAGAGAAGGGACTAAAGAAGAAACACAGAGTTTCAGGGCAGGGCCAACAGGGCTGTGGGGTAGGGAAAAATCTTACTTTAAAATAACAATTCAACTGGGTAAAACATTCAAGCTGTGATATCAGCTTGTGACAAAATAAAAAGCAAGATTAATGTACTTTAAAAAACAAAGTGAAAAACAAATAAACCCTCCAAAAACTTGCAAATGACTAACATACAGAGAACAGGACCTTAGCTTTAGGTGTTTTAATAAACACATTCATTTTCTTGCAAGAGATCGATAAATTTTAAAAAGGAAGATATCCCAAGACTTTCTGATGCTGGCAATTTTTCAAATGGTAACATGTTAATTATCATTTTGATAATGTTGCTAATTCTTTCAATATGATTTAAAAGGTTGGAGGTAAAACACGTTTTTCAAAAATTGCAGGCCGGGCGCGGTGGCTCAAGCCTGTAATCCCAGCACTTTGGGAGGCCGAGATGGGCGGATCACGAGGTCAGGAGATCGAGACCATCCTGGCTAACACGGTGAAACCCCGTTTCTACTAAGAAATACAAAAAATAGCCGGGCGAGGTGGCAGCGCCTGTAGTCCCAGCTACTCGGGAGGCTGAGGCCGGAGAATGGCATGAACCCGGGAGGCGGAGCTTGCAGTGAGCTGAGATCCGGCCACTGCACTCCAGCCTGGGCTACAGAGCGAGACTCAGTCTCAAAAAAAAAAAAAAAAAAAAATTGCATAGAATTTGCTTAGAGCCACCTGTGTACTTGATGTGAGATGTATAAAGTAGCAGAGTTTTTAATACACTCTCTACTAAGTGCAATAGAGATCTTCACATATGCAAAATAAATGAGCTCCAGAAAGGTTGTCTAAAGTTATAGAAATGCATTAAACAAACCTTTATTAAAACACAAGATATCTTTGTCTCTCAGAAATGTTCAATCAAAACATTGAACAAGAAAAGAAAAGAAGGAATAGAAAGTTGGCCATCACATTAATAATCATTGGTGTGGTCCATCTGGGAGGCAGTGGCAAGAGGGTTGTTTGAGGCCAGGAGTTCAACTAGCCTGAGCAATAAAGTGAGACACTAAAATCTACAAAACAATCAAAGAATTAGCTGAGTGTGGTGGTGTATGCTGATGGTCCCAGCTACATGGGAGGCTGAGGCAGGAGGTTTGCTGGAGCCCAGGAGGTCCAGGCTGCAGTGAGCTGTGTTCACGCCATTGCACTCCAGCCTGAGTGACAGAGTGATATGGTTTGGCTCTGCGTCCCCACCCAAATCTCATGTTGGATTATTATCAGCAATGTTAGGGGCAGGACATAGTGGGAGGTGATTGGATCGTGGGGGCAGATTTCCGCCTTCCTGTTATCATCATAGTGAGTGAGCTCTCACAAGATCTGGTTGTTTGAAAGTATGTAGCACTTCACCACTTCCTATCTCTCTCTCTCTCTTGCCAGTCACGTGAAGACACGCTTACTTCCCCTTTGCCTTCTGTCATGATTGTAAGTTTGCTGAAGCCTCCCCAGAAGCAGAAGCTTGTACAGCTTCATCCTTCATTCTTCCAATGGGCAAGTCTAAGACCATTCTGCATGCTTCTCAGAGATTCAAAAGGATGAAGCTCTTGTTACCTTCTGTGGCAACGTCAATAATGCACACTTACATGAGCTTTTCTTTCTTCCATTTGCCAGTGTCTTTTTTTTCTTTCCCTCTCCCATAAATAAACTAGCTGCATCAAATCTTGTCTCAGTCTCTGCTTTTGAGAGAACTTCCAAAAAAAAAATGGTCAGCAGAACATGTGTTGATTGAATGAATGATCAACTGAATGATTGAAGGAAAGAGCTATCATCTTTCTAATCTGAGCAATAAGCTTTTGATGACTTTATACCTACAGTATTCAAATTGTGTTTCTTCCTTTGGCTATTTAGAAATGCATGAGAAGAAAATCAGAGAGGGTAAGTGGTTGCAAACCAGATGAATAAATGCAGTTACCAGATGTTCATTTTAAATTTAAAATTAATGTGGTGAAAAAGTATATAGTTTGTCAAAAGGGTCCATGGAATGGAAAATATTAATAAGAAGAATGCCTTATAAATGATGTACTCCCCAAACAGCTGAGTATACAAGATAAATTCATTTTCAAAGCCCTCGTGTCATTAACAAACTACTCATGCTTTTCTCACTAGGCTTATGGATTCTCCAGGACCTTCTGTGCATTGCCTCACATGGTAAAGATTCATTAACTTTGCTTCCCTATTTTGTTATTGTTTGACCCCTGAATTAATCTGTCTCTGTAGAATTTCCATCACTACTTTTTTTTCCAGACCAAATTACAGAAGAGTAAATTCAATCTGAGTGACAAATGTTGCACAAGTTCTCACTACTTCCAGTATTATTTGGAGTTGCTTGTAAGCCAGCACAGGTAGCATAAAACAAAGCTTGCCATTTATCAGTAGTTTTTATGCTTTAACAGGATGTTTCATGGAGAGTTGTCTTACTGGTACAGGAGGAATTATCCAGGTGCTAATTATAAACTTCAAGTTTAGGTAAAACTAAATTAAATTAGTATGATTAGGTTGGAGTGCAGTAGTTCTGGGTGAAAATGAGCCTTTCTGAAAAGAGCAGTTTGCTTTCCCTTGTGTCACTTACAGCATATCTAAGGGAAAGGCATAAAACTCATTTTTAAATTTCTGTATGAATTAGATTTATTCATACAGCAAAGTGTTAAGAATCAGGTTTGTGAATGTGTGAAGTGAATCAGAAACATACATGGGCCATGTGTATCTTCCAATGCTTGGTTAAATTAGCAAGATTTCCATTTGTGAGGAGTTTGATCTCACAGTGATACCCAACACAAGCGATATTTACAGATAAATTTTCAAGAGTCATGCTAATTGTTATATTACATGAAAACCAAATTTATGAATTGGGCCACACATTTGAAGTTTAATCTGTGCATATGTATGGATTTTAAAATATATGTGTGTTATAAATTATGTAGTAATCTGTTTTGTAATGTTTTCATTAGAATTTCTACAAGTTATTTTCATCATATGTAAGTCTTTTTTTAATGCAATTTTTTTCCTTTGCATGTACTGATTTCTGTTTCAAGCCAAGTATTAAAAGCATTTAAAAAAAATACCAGTATGTATTTTTTTCTTTATGTATCTCAGTTCTTTATTAAATTTTACTTGCTTTTTTCAAAAATTATACCTTATGAGGCATAATAAAGCCTTGGTTCTGTGTCTGCTTCTCAGTGGTTCAAGGTTGCTACTCAACTCCAAGGCAGATAACTGAAACTCCAATACAGCAAGGCATTCCCAGAAAGCAGTCTTTAAGGTTTGCTTCATTCCTGTTTTTACCTATTCTGAACTTCCAAATCTTAAGTCAAGGAGAGCCCACCTTATTTAATGGTTTAAAAAAAAGAAACATCACTATTATTACAACCCATTCAGATTTTAACTCTGAGTGGAACTAAATAGTTAGTGACTTTATTCTGCTTTGTTTGCTGCTATCTTGCTAGTGTCTAGAACAGTGCCTGGCACATGGTAGAAACTCAATAAATATTTTTAAGTAACTATAACATCATTAATTATAGGCCAGTATTAACAATAATTATCATTTTATTGATTTATTACAAGTACTCTCTGAAAAAGATCAGGCCTTTCTATTTTAATTTTGAGTTGTTCAACTAGACCCAACTGTTTTGTAAAACAATTTGAAACTTGGCAAATCCCAAAGCACAACTGGCAGGCTCAGCTTGGCAGAGCTTACCAGCCCAGCACTTACCCTTATGCTTCTCTGCCCATGGCCCTCACAGTGACCAGCATGGGCCTGGCAGCCAGCCGTTTGAAATATTTTTGAATTGTTGACACTGCTAGGCATATATTCGTTTTACCCCTGTACCTACCTAACCTCTGCATGTTGAATTTTAGAGTCTGATCCTTTTGGATGAGGTCTCATATGTAGAATCTCCCAAACACATAATTAGCTACATGCACTACAATAATACACATGGGCACTGATGATAATTTGGAGTCCACCCTCACCAAAGAAAAAGTGTTAATGACCAATCAGCATGGTGAAGGAAGAGTCTCCGTCCTGGTCAGGATGACAGCAGCATTCTCTGCAGGTAATAATGACATTAGAAATATTTCAAAACTCTCTCAGTGGAAAGAATATCTAACTTAGGGTACACTAGCTTGCAGTATCAAGTAGACAAGACATATAATCATCCAAATAAGAAAAAATTATTTCTCACTCAAAATCAGCTCTGCTCCGTGCAGTCCTGTCTATGATAGCAGGGATTGCATCATCTTCTATATGTGGTTTTCAACGTTGCCCTGGAAGAAGTCTCTATTCTAAACATAGGGAAGAGAAAATGGATTACTTTGAGGGGTAAATTCTTATTGACCATACCTGGAATTCGTACCTCAATTGTGTTCACATTCTATTGGTAAGAACTCAGTTGTCGTACCTAACAACAAGGGAGGCAGAGGAATAGAGTCCAGCTGCATATGTTCACTAGGAAGAAATAGATGGTGGCAGTCATGAAAATTTGCTGCTCAGGCCTCCCACAGTATAGAGTATAATATACTATTGTCCCCAGCTGCTGTCCCTCTGGGTCCACCGCTGTGTTTGTACTGAAGCAACACTTTGGATAGGCTGCTGTTGGCCAATGACTGAGCATGTCAGGATATGACGCCAGGCCTACTCTTGTGAGACACAGAACTTCTCCTAAGAATGACTTTGGCTTGAGAACTCCCTCTTGGTCTGGCCAAATCTTTCTTAGAACTGCACTGCATTCTAAATTTCTTCCTACCTAATCCTGCTTTCTTCCTCTTCTCCGTCATAGGGGTCAAATCTACAGGCTCTGTCCACCTTCTCTGGTTTCCTCCACTTTATCCTCTACTGGTATTTCTCCCCAATACATCTCTTGCATATCTACTCTCATCTTGGTTGTGTTTCTCATAGGACTCAAACTAACATGGAAATTCTGGTAGGTACCTAATTGTTGCAGCCAAATTATGCTGTTCTAATCAACATTTGTACCCATTTCTCTATTTAGGAAACAAACTAAAACTCTCCCTCTCCAAAGAGGTTCTGACTTGCTATATCTAGATAAAACTCCAGAACATCTTAGTGACATGTAGTCCTTCCCATCAGAGCCCAATGTGACCCGCATTGTCCTATGACCAAAAATCTGAAAAGACCAGTACTCTTTGTCACCATTCCTATATACACACCCAATGATGGAGCGGAGATGATATAGCCACAATAAACTGCAATCTATTACAGAAGAGAAAAGAAACAAAGCAGTTACTGGAAAACAAACAAACAAAAAAATTATCAGAGAAAGCTATTATTAAAATACCCTATGTCACTAGAAAAGAGAAATCCACGATAAGACTTTGAATTTGTTCTTCCTGAGAACACCTTATTTTTGCTCAGTTTAGCCTCTGTTCTGCCCTCTGGGAGGTTCTACCTGTATTTCATCCTCTGTGATCAGATTTGAAGTGGGGACTGAAGAGGATGCTCTCTTTGAGAACCATAGAACTTTCCCAGCCTAATTCCTGGTGGTCAAAATTTAGAGGCCTCCAGGTTGCTTTATAGTCACAGGCTTTTTCAGGCAGGTCTCAGTGTCTCTTGGAAAAATTCAGTTCCCTCAAACACTTTTCTTAATGTACAGTTCTTAAATCTGATTTTTGTTTTTTCTGTTGTTGTTGCTTTCCTGCCACAAGACTTCTCTCTCACAACCTAATGACAACTGAGATGAGAACACAAATAAATAAGCTCGAATAAGAAGACAACACCCTTAATCTGATTTCAGCTGAGCTATGTGTTCCTTTGTTGAAGTGAGAAATCTTAATGAGCTTTTGTTGTTCAAAAACCTGTTTTAATATTATTTCTTGTACAACCCGAAGCCTGGAAAGTCAGTATTTCTCATCTCAAAGAACTCCAAGTTATTCTTTTTCATCTCTTCTCTTAAGCTGGACAATTTTTGCTTGAGCTCAGCCACTTGTAATATCTTGTTAAATGCAAGAAGTAAAAGACAGTCTGGCTTTTTGTCTAATACTCTCCAACTAATAATTTTCTCCCCATTGGAGGACAGCTCTCAACCAAAGACTTACGGAAGAGGAAAGATAAACACCCTAGCTCCCATATTCCTTGCCTGAGCTAACTCTGAGAATTGTTTCTGCAATGTGTCCCAAGATTCTCAGTAGATTTAAGCTCCAGTTGCCCGTAATGATAACTTGGCTGATAACACAATGTTTGTTGGCTCTCTTTCCTTTGCTGTCTCACTTCCCCACTCTCCTATTATGTTTCCTGAGATCCTCTCTCACATAAACTACGTGCATTCAAATGCTTTTCTCAGGGTCTGCTTCCAGAAGAACCTAAACTAAAACATCATTGGTTTTATACTGTCTCTCTGAAAGAGTGCCTAGCACACAAAATATAGGCCAAAAAAAAAATCATTTGTGAAATAGATTGCTAAACTCATCCTAAATATGAAACTCCATTCTTAGCAAGTATTCCTTTTTTACTTTCTTGAGAATACAAAGTTTGTTATTAACCTGCACATCTGCTCTTCTCATTTCCCTTGTAACAGTGATTCTTAACTTATGAGGCCCTAAATTTAATAAAAGCTACAAGCCTCTAATCCAGAAAAACATATAAGCATATATACACTAATTTTACAAAATGTGGGAAATCCATAGACCCAAGAGAGTCTCATAAGTCTTCATAAGCCCAGATTATTAACTCCAGGGCTATGCCAAACCAAATACTACAAGTCCCTCAGGCACATTCTCTAGCGTACCTTCTTCCTGAAACTGTACCAGAAAATTTATCTATGACACTTTACATGAAGACTTTACAAGTAAGCAGAATACATTGTAGTAGCTGAAGTCAGACGCCAGAGCCAAAAGGACTGGGTAATCTTGGGCAGATTACTTAACCTCTCTGTGCCTGTTTTGCTACACATAAAATGGAGCAAGTAGTAAATACATTGCATGGTTATCAGGAGGATTCAAAGAGTTAATCCGTACTTAGCACTTAGAAGAGTGTGTAGCCCTTCTCCATCACTGTGTAACTATAATCTATTACTGTTCTGGGTTCTAGGGATTTTTCGATGACTGCCAGGGTGAGGTTCTAGACCTTAAACCCAGCTTCAAGTGAAGAAATTCCAGCTTTATTTGCATAGTTATCAACTTTTTTTGGTAGACATGGACCCAGATTAAGGTTTCAAAGTTTGCTTCGGCTGCAAAGAGTCACTCTGGGCACAGGCATATCTTTCCCAGGAGTACATTCAGTGACTATTCCAGGCCAAGGCATAAAGGCCCAGCAATTGTTTCCATTGCAGGACAATTTTGATAGGCCATATGTGCTGCAGAGCTCCTTATGGGTTTAAGGAAGGCTTTGTCTGGCCTACATCACTGTTGAGCTTCTTCTTCTGCCAAAAGTCTTGTTTCCTCCCATTCCTTTTCACAAGTATTGTTAACCCATGTCAAACTTCCTCCCTGAGTTCAGTGTCTGCTTCTGGAAAACCTACCCAGCGACAACTTCTAGATAAGAGTCTTAAAAACAAACAAACAAAAAGAAACCACTCGTCTGTTTTTACAGTTTTAATTATAGTAATTTTTAGTTGATTTATGAGTGTAGGACTTTTTATGCAGTAAGATTTTGAACTTCTCAAAGGCAAGAGCTTGATTGTGTAACTGGAGTTTAATGTCTACTTAATTGACTCACTGGCTCTTTTGTTGGTTGATTAATTGATAGTCTCGTGGAAATTTGTTGTTTTAAACACATTAGTGATATATAATACAACAAAATTAGCATTTGATTTCATGCAGCTTAATATAGGTAACCCAAAATATCAAACTTCAACTATTCTTAATTTATCCTAATTGCAAAAAGGAAAGAAACAGAAAGAGTTTTTAAGGTTAAAAAATGAACTGTCACATGTCTGTTAACCAAAGCTTTTAGTAATTATTTACTGACTTGCCCAGATTCTTTGGCCTTCTCGGTTTAGGGACAGATAATAATCTACTTAACACAGCTTCATATGTCAATGTTTGTCTCAGTCTTTCAGCATTCAGACCCAAACTGCCAATGCCCCCAGGAGCCAGCAGAGCCTGCCACAGCAAGATCCGCCTTGCAGAAACTCTTCTTGATGACTCTAACAGTTGAATCTTCTTAATGGCAAATTGAAATCTGCCATAGTAAAACTTTCAACTGATTTCTTTCTTTTTTCCACTTGGAAAAAAATAATAATAGGTCTACATGCTTAAAGATTATAATTTTTCCAATATTTTAATACAGCTCATGAAATCCTCTTAGGACGTTTTCTTTTTCAAGTTAACAATTCTTTGTTCCTCTAAGACACGAGATTTTCAGAATATTTGCCATTCTGCCTGTCTGCCCCTGGGTGCATTGTATTTTCTCAAAGTCTATGAGAATTGTGTCAGCCAATTGTGTCAGCCAAACCTTTATATTATACAGCATGGTTCAGTGGGATTATTAGTTGTCTTGTTTTGGACACTATTTGTGTTATTGTGGCCTACATCTGCATTAAATTTTTAGCCTTTAAAAAAATATTATGTGTTCTGCCACAGTGGCTTTTCTGTCAGATCCATATAATTTGACTTTTCTGAAATTATAATGTCTTAAAATTAGACGTTTACAATCGAAAGCACCCCCTCCCTCACACTCCCATGCCCACATCCCCGCAAGGATAGAATTTCCTCAATAATATCATGGGAAATTTTCCCATCTGGCATTTTTTTAAAAAAAACTTAGTAAGTAGAAATATGATTTAGATTTTGAGTGACATTGTTTCACCTACTGAGTACTCATTTTGTGTGTGTGCTTTATAGGATCTCTGGGATCACTGTATATAAAACATAATCTATGAAATAGGATTTTATTTTTTGTAAGCGTAAATCGATTCAGAAGAAGGGAAAATTCTCCCCTTCTGGAAATTCAAAGCAGAATTGCTACCATTATTTTTTGTGGATTTTGTTGTTTAGCCTAGGTTTTATATTTTGTTTGCATGGAGCTGAGTCTACACACCTTTATAGTTCCTGGGGTCCAACTTCTTCTGTAATTGCCTCAGAAATGCCATCCTGGGGGACACCTAGCATAATAAATTGCTCAGGCTTTAAAAAAAAAAAAAAAAAAACCTAAATTTTATACAGCTTTATGGTCTGGTGTCAAGTAAAGTCACAGATTAATTGTCTAAATTACTAACACAAGTCTAACACAAACTATGGTGGTTTATTTACTACAGAAATTGCAGTATTGTTTTCATTGATTATGAGGAACTAATTTTTCCAGAAGTATGATATACAACATAAAATAATGGCTAGTGTTCACTCACAGGTTATCATACATGAATAGTCAATAGACTTGAACTGAAATTTCATGAAGTTTTGTCTCTCACCAAAGCAAATTTTACATCCTCTGTTTCATTTAGGAATTTATGGAAGGAAGATGGATCTCATAATAGACATTTTTCCAGAGCAAATTTGCTTGGGATCCAGAAATTTTAGAAATGGAGGCCATTGTTTCAGGTCTCCAAATTCTGAAATCTCCCTCTAGAACATGGAACTCTAAATTTTTGGAAGGAAGTAACTGTCTCTCAATCATCTTTTGTAACCTCAGTCTCTTAGCATCACTAATGAGTAGACCCTAAAGACATGCTTGTGGATGGAATGAATAATGAATGAATGGGTAATAACCAGTGCCAACTGTGGAATTGAATATCTTGTGACAATCACGGTCATTACATTGAAAAGACAGTAGGAGCAAGGCACAGAGATGATCAGGGGAGCTACACTGGAGACGTAATTGGAACATTGTTTGGGAGACCAGAACAGGTGATGATGTAGCAGGAAGACGGAAAATCACCAAGGACCACAGTATACGACAGGACTGGGCATCCATCAGCAACATGAGCAGGAAGAGAGCCAAAGTGTTGCTGAGAAATCTGTACCAGGAAAGAGATGTGTACTGTGTGGGGGAGTGATGTGCAAAGATAGCTCTCAGTGCACAGACAGAGCATATGTACCTTGTTAATCTGGGGGCTTAAAAATTATATTTGATATATAAAATTAATAAAGATGATGAAAAATTAAAACTAAGGACAAGAAAATGGATGCAAAGAAGTCCTTAACTACATGTGTTTAATGATCATAACAATTTATTCTAAAATGCTTAGAGCTATAGTCATGCCCATGGGATGAATGATAGTCACAAAATAAAAACAGCTGTGGGGAAATCACAAACAGTAACAGTGTCAATAAAACCAATAAAATTTAAAGATGTACCTTCAAATATTATTCAAGTAGACAATACATATGCAGTTATCTCTGATGCCATATATGGCTCAATTATTGTATAATTATAAAGAAATAGATTGTATTTTGTAAACATTCAGTATCAGTCAACATAGCTTACCACAGGAGGATTTTTAATGTATCAGTAGGTCTTGATAAATATGCTCTTCCTTATTCTATTGCACCTTCTGCATTACAACTTGCTATAGAATAAGAATAGAAGGCCGGGCATGGTGGCTCACACCTATAATCCCAGCACTTTCGGAGACTGAGGCAGGTGGATCACTTGAGGTCAGGAGTTCAAGACCCACCTGACCAACATAGTGAAACCCCATCTCTACTAAAAATACGAAAAAAAAAAAATTAGCTTGGCATGGCAGTGGGCACTTGTAATCCCAGCTGCTCAGGAGACTGAGGCAGGAAATTGCTTGAACCTGCGAGGCAGAGGTTGCAGCGAGCCGAGATCACACCACTGCACCCCAGCCTGGGTGACAGAGTCAGACTCCATCTCAAAAGAAAAAAAAAAGAAGAATAAGAATAAGATTAGAAAAGCCACATCGATGAGTAAAGGATTTCAGATTTTATATAACAGCATCTGTGCTATGGTTAATCAAAATGGATAGTGTTTATTAGGAGTAAAAGCCCATGGTAACATAGGTCATAGACAAAAGACAAATCTCATATTAAAGTTTGAAAAGAACAACCATCTTACTACATATTGTTACTAATATTGTTAGAGATTTTTTGTTTTTTAAAAAGAATTATCCCAGGATGTACGTGATGAATACATTTGACCTTTCTTTAATAGCATGTGTAAATAATAACTTCAAAAGTTATACATGTTTTATTTTATTTGAATACCTTATTTATGATTTTTAACACGTTTATAATATCTTATTGTTTGTGTAAAAGCGTACTTCATGTAAATCATTATGTAACATGATATGTGATTCAATTAATAATATACTTTGCATTTACATCAAATCTACTTTTGCTAAAATTTTCCTCATACTTTCCTCACAGTAATTCCATGAGATAAGCTGATTAGGTACAATAATCTCCGTTTTAGAGACAAAGAAATTGAGACATAAAGAAGTTAAATATCTTGATGAAGGTCATGCAAGCACTTGACTTCCCAGGGCTCATTTCAGCTTTCTGAATCATCTTCTTTGAAATCCCTTTCAGACTTTCCTCCCTCTAGGTTTCTAGATGCCCCTGTTACAACATGCTGTATGGAGTAGTTAGAATATTGGTATCTGAGCAGATGCAGGCAGATAATCAGCCTAATATAGGCAAATAATAACTCCTACTTATTAGAGTCACATATTCAAGGCCCAAGTAGGATACTTTTCTCATTTCCAAAATGATAAAGTATTAACTTTTGGTCATAATGATCACATTTATTCCTTTAAAATAATCAACTTATAATGAAAATCAAGCAATTGTTATTTGGGGAAGAAATAAGCAAAAATAAGAAATAATCCTTTATTACAAGAAATAAGAAAAAGGTAAGTAGTAGGATAGTAACGAAAGAACTTTAGTGAAAACACTTGACTGTAGTCTTCCTGATGAGAATAGTTCCAATGCATTCTATAGATTTTAGGAATATAAGAGGTGGCATGTCCTTCTGGACAAAAGACCACATACCATTCCAGTAATCCTTATCATCTATCACCATAAACACTCTCCTTTCCTGAAGGTTCCAGCTCATGAATTTTTCAACATCATTCTTTTTCATAATAGTTTTTATTTTTTTTCTTTGACTTTCCATTATGCCATTAATATAATCCCATAGTGGCCCTTTCAAGTAGAAGAAGAGCAGCACTTAATTACTGGAATTAGAAATGACAAACATCACAGTTTTTTATCTCATTGACCTCCTCCAAGTAGTTCTCTGTGTAAATCTGAATAATCATGAATCTGTGACATTTATCTTTTATAAAGACTTCTATTATTATTATTATTATTATTATTATTATTATATTTTACTTTAAATTCTGGGATACAAGTGCAGAACATTTGCTACCTAGGTATACGTGTGCCATGGTGGTTTGCTGCGCCTATCAACCCATCATCTAGGTTTTAAGCCCCGCATGCATTAGCTATTTGTCCTAGTGCTCTCCCTCCTTTTGCCCCCCATCCCCAACTGGCCCCAGTGTGTGTGGTTCCCGTCCCTGTGTCCATGTGTTCTAATTGTTCAACTCCCACTTATGCGTGAGAACATACAGTGTTCAGTTTTCTGTTCCTGTGTTAGTTTGCTAGGGATGACAGCTTCCAGCTTCATCCATGACCCTGCAAAGGACATGATCTTATTCCGTTTTATGGCTGTCTGGTATTCCATGGTGTATATGTACTATATTTTCTTTATCCAGTCTATCCCTGACATGCGCTTGGGTGGGTTCTGTGTCTTTGCTATTGTAAATAGTGCTGCAATAAACATATGTGTGCAAGTGTCTTCATAGTAGAATAATTTATATTCTTTTGAGTATATAATCAGTAATAGGATTTCTGGGTCAAATGGTATTTCTGGTTCTAGATCCTGGAGGAATCGCCACACTGTCCTTCGCAATGGTTGAACTAATTTACATTCCCACCAACAGTGTAAAAGTGTTCCTATTTCTCCACAGCCTCGCCAGTATGTATTCTTTCTTGACTTTTTAATTATCACCATTCTGACTGTTGTGATATGGTATCTCATTGTGGTTTTGCTGTGCATTTATCTAATGATCAGTGATGCTGATTTTTTTTTCATGTTTTTGGCCACATAAATGTCTTCTTTTGAGAGGTGTCTGTTCATATCCTTTGCCCACTTTTTGATGGAGTTGTTTGTTTTTTTCTTGTAAATTTGTTTAAGTTCCTTGTTGATTCTGGATATTAGATCTTTGTCAGATGGGTAGATTGCAAAAAATGTTCTCCCACTCTGTAGATGGCCTGTTCACTCTGATGATAGTTTCTTTTGTTGTGCAGAAGCTCTGTACTTTAATTAGATTCCATTTGTTAGTTTGGGCTTTTGTTGCAATTGTTTTTGGCATTTTTGAGGGTTTTTTTTTTCTTTTTTCTTTTTTTCTTTGAGATGGAGTCTGGCTCTGTCACCCAGGAGTGCAGTGGTATGATCTCCGCTCACTGCAACCTCTGCCTCCTGGGTTCAAGCGATTCTCCTGCCTTAGCCTCCCGAGTAGTTGGGATTACAAGCATGTACCACCCCACCCAGCTAATTTTTGTAATTTTAGCAGAGACAGGGTTTCACCATGTTGGCCAGACTGGTCTCGAACCCCTGACTTCAGGTGATTTGCCCACCTCAGCCTCCCAAAGTACTGGGATTACAGGCATAAGCCACTGTGACTGGCCTGTTTTGGCATTTTTGTCATGAAGCCTTTGCCCATACCTATGTCCTGAATGCTACTGCCTAGGTTTTCTTCTAGGGTTTTTATGGTTTGGAGAAGTGCTATTTAAGACAAACCCACAGCTAGTATCTACTGAATGGGGAAAGTTGGAAGCATTCCCTTTAAAAACTGGCACAAGACAAGGATGCCCTCTCTAACCTCTCCTATTCAATACAGTATTAGAAGTTCTGGCCAGGGCAATCAGGCAAGAGAAAGAAACAAAGGGTATTTAAATAGGAAAAGAGAAGTCAAATTGTCTTTGTTTGCAGATGACATAATTCTACATATAGAAAACCCCATTGTCTCAGTCCAAAAACTCCTTAAGCTGATAAACAACTTCAGCAGGGTCAGGATACAAAATCAATGTGCAAAAATCACAAGCATTCCTTTACACCAACAATAGACAAGCAGAGCTAAGTCATGAATGAACTCTTATTCACAATTGCTACAAAGAGAATAAAATACATAGGAATACAGCTAACAAGGGATGTGAAGGACTTCTTCAAGGGGAACTACAAACCACTGCTCAAGAAAATAAGAGAGGACACAAACAAATGGAAAATCATTCCATCCTCATGGATAGGAAGAATTAATATTGTGAAAATGGCCATACTGCCCAAAGTAATTTGTAGATTCAATGCTATTCCCATCAAACTACCATTGGCATTCTTCACAGAATTAGAAAACACTACTTTAAATTTTATATGGAATCAAAAAAGAGCCCATATAGCCAAGACAATCCAAAGCAAAAAGAACAAAGCTGGAGGCATCTTAGTACCTGACTTCAAACCACACTACAAGGCTACAATAACCAAAACAATATGGTACTGGTTCTAAAACAGACTTATAGCCCAATGGAACAGAACGGAGGCCTCATAAATAACACTACACACTTACAACCATCTATCTTTGACAAACTGGACAACAACAAGCAATTGGGAAAGGATTCCCTATTTAAAAAATGGTGCTGGGAAAACTGGTTAGCCATATGCAGAAAACTGAAACTGGACCCCTTCCTTACACCTTGTACAAAAATTAACTCAAGATGGATTAAAAACTTAAATATAATTATTTTTTAAATGTACTCTCACTTTCAATTTGTCCCAGAACAGGCAATGTTTTTTCTTAACATGGGCCATTGAGTAACCTAATAAAAATAGTAGTCATAGTGTAAATATTAGCTTTAGATTTCACTAAACAATTGCCTTTGCTACTTTCCTAAAGTTTTTTCACATTTATTAATGTCAATAAAAATTTTAGATAAACAAGTTTATCAGTTATGGCAGCTGGGATTCTTTCATTATAAGTCATAGAAGCTGATTATCAGGAAAGCTTGTTGGAAGAGTCACAGGTAGTTTCAAGAATCAATGAAAAGATAAACACAATAAAGAACAAAAAGGTACAAACAAGGTCAACTCTGAAAGTTTATGTGTTAGGAGCCATCAAATGTCTCATCAAGGAACCCCACTGGAGTGAATACAGTGACGTCATTTTCTCTATCAATTCATTCTAGACTCAAAGTACCAACTATAAAAATATTTTGGCCAAGATTGAATCACATACTGTGATGGTTAATTTTAGGTGTTGGCTTGACTGAATTAAGGAATTCTTTGATAGCTGGTGAACTATTATTTCTGGATGTGTCTGTTAGGATGCTTCCGGAGAAGACTGGCATGTTAGTTGGTGGACTGAGTGAGGAAGATCCACCTTCACTATGGGTGGGCAGTATCCAATCAATTGGCTGGGAGTTCACTTAAGAACAGATAGCCAGAGGAAAGTCAGATTCACCCTCTCTGGCATGGAGCTGAGTCATTCTACTTCTCCCAGCCTTGGACATCAGAACTCTAGGTTCTCCAGCCTTTGGACTCAAGATATCCAGCAGCCCACCTCCCACTCCCAGGCCTTCAGGTCAAGATTGAGGATTTCACCATTAACTTTCCAAACTTCCCAGGTTCTGAGGCCTTAGGATTTGAACTGAGCCACCCTACTAGCCTCCCTGGTTCTCCAGCCTCAGAGACCCTATTGAGGGACTTCTCAGCCTCCATAAACATGTGAGCCAGCTCCCCTAACACCTATCTATCTATCTATCTATCTATCTATCTATCTATCTATCTATCTATCTATCTGTATTCTATCGGTTCTGCCTCCCTGGAGAATCCTGACTAATACACATATCATATCTCAGTTAGTATAAGTCAGGCCATCTTTATTTTCAATCTCATTAAGACTAAATAAAATGAGAGAGACAATTCTTCTTAATAAAAGCAGAGTGCTGCTACCAAAGGCAGAGGGAATAAATACTGGCCAGCAAAAACAACAGCAGTAACAATACATGTCCAGTATCACAAATCATAATCTATGCTCTTTAAAAAACAATACAATATCAGAAGCAAGTTAAAATGCTAGATAAATGTAAGTTTCCTTTTTTCCATGGCCAGATTTCTGGAACTCAATTTCTATAGTCACTTTACTTCCTAAACACATACTACTTTTTAATATCCAGCACTCAGCATCAGTACCCAAATCTTTACCCAAACCTCTATCTCTAAGATATCTAATCATGTATTTTAGTGAAAGTCAATGTCCTTTTCTTTCTTTTCAATGAACTTACCCTCTTCAGTATCCAGTTTTAATGACTACAATATATGTCATTCTTTAATAGCCAAATGTTGTCAAGCACTTATTATACAGCTGCCACTTCCTAGGCTGGCGAAATTCAAAGATTGCTAGACCTTTAAGGGGTTTACATATAAGTGGGACAAACTGAATTAAAAATTATGATATGCTGGGCGCAGCGGCTCAAGTCTATAATCCCAGTACTTTGGGAGGCTGAGGCGGGCAGATCACGAGGTCAGGAGATCAAGACCATCCTGGCTAACACGGTGAAACCCTGTCTCTATTAAAAATACAAAAATCAGTGGGGGCAGCATGGTGGCGGGCGCCTGTAGTCCCAGCTACTCGGGAGGCTGAGGCAGGAGAATGGCATGAACCTGGGAGGCGGAGCTTGCAGTGAGCCAAGATCGTGCCACTGCACTCCAGCCTGGGCAACAGAGTGAGACTCTGTCTCAAAAAAAGAAAGAAAAAATTATGATATTATGTACCACAGAATCACAGAATTACCACTTACATTCATACAAAGAGAAGAAGTTTGCTGGATAGAGAAGGGTAGAAGATATTCCAGACAGAGAAAATGATGTATGCAGAAATGAAGTTGAGTATGGTGGGGGGATTTCACAGCACTGCAGGAAATCCTGTATGATTCAAGTTCAGAGTGTAAGCAGATAAATTTGTATGGATAGACAAGGACTTGATTGTAAAGCCATTTATATGATGTAAGAAGGAATTTAAACTTTATCCTATAGGCAATGGTGAGCCATTGAAAAGTTTTAAGGCAAAGTAATCATCAGATTTGTGTTGTAAGAAGACTAATCTAGTGACTGCACAGATGGGACTAGCAGAGAATGGAAGCAAGGAGATAATTTAGTACTGTTGCAAAAATTCAGGCAAACAAAAAAAATGCAGATTAGGCAACTGTATTAGTTTCCTCTGCCTGCTGTATAAAACTGTCACACACTTGATGGCATAGAACTACAGAAAATTATTTCAGTTCTGGAGGTTACAATTCTGAAATCAAGGTATTGGCAGGGCACTGGGACTCTGGAAGCCTCTGTTTCTTTCCTCTTCCAGCTTCTGATAAGTGCTGGCTTTTATTGACTGTGGTCACTTCACTCCAATCTCTGCCTTCATCTTCACATGGCCTTCTCCTCCTCTGTCTGTTATATTTCCCACGTGTCCCTTATAAGGACACCGGGATCATTGGACTTAGGGCTCACCTGGATAATCTAGGATGATCTCCTCTTCTCAAGACCCCTAACTTAATTACATCTGCAAAGACCCTTTTTCCGAATAAAATAACATTCACAGATTCCAGAAATCAGAACATGGACATACGTTTGGGGGTCTACAATTCAACCCACTACAGAATATAATGAAAAGAAAAAGTGGAGAATGGCAGATGGGGGATTGATAAAATCTGTTGAATAATGGTTAAATAGAAAAAGTATCCCAAGTGAGTGATTTAAAGGCGATGGAAAAATTAAGAATGACTTACATATTTCTGCCTTGAGTGGGGTAGAAGAAACTGTTTTTTGTCTGTGAGTATCCTTTTTCATCATCTTCTCAATTATAGAATTCCGATTTGGAAAGGGTGATTTTGTATCCAGATAGCATTGCTTATTTCCTAAGTCTCTCTTGCAGTTAGGGTTATTCTTATAGCCAAATTTTGTAAATAGGCATCTACTGGGTGGGATTTTAGAATGCTTTTTAAAGAGTTCCAACTTAGATATGCTCTCCTTGCAAGTTTGCCCTTCACATTCACCTTTCACCTTCCTTCAGACAGGAGCATTGATGTAATCAAATCTCTCAGTGAAATGCTGTCTTGTGACCATCAGGCTGCAAGCCAAATGTGAAGGATGATAGAGGGGGAAGTTAAAAGGAGACTGAGTTCTGGTGACGCTAGACGTGCTGCTCCAGCCCCAGCCTCCAGACTTTCCATTATATGAGAGAAAAGGAAGTTAAATAAAAACTCTTATTTTTAATGTGCTGTTTAATATACTATTTTTATGTACTGTTATATTTTCTGTTGCTTACAATTAAAAGAGGCTGAAAAACACAAGGGATCATGTAATCGATTTTACCATTAGTCAAGATTTTTAAAAGTTACAAGTTTTTAAACCTTTGAAATAAAAGCTAGTAAGTTTGAATTTTGACCTGTTGAAATTAAGATCCTGCAACTTAATTGCTTAAAAATATGGCACAGAGTTAAGGAAACAGTGTGAGACAGAGTTATCAATGTCGAGTCATCAGTGTAGCTATGATAGAGATAAGATTATACAGAAAGGATGTGCTGAAAGAAAAACAGAAGAGGAAAAAACAGGAAGGAACAGGTAGAAAAAAGGGAATTCACAAACAGTGACAAAGAGGTGAGGTGAAGCAAAGGGAAAACAAGGAAAAATAAATGTTATAGAAGCAAAAAAAGGTTTTCTCCAAAAATTTCCCTCTTTTTAGAGCTGTCTTCAATCTTTGACATCTTAAACCAATGTTTATTAAGTCCCTACCATGATTTATATTCATTGATCATAATCTACTTTTCCCTTTTTTATTTATTTCTTTGAAGAATTTATTTATTTTTATGGCTTTGACCATACTTTGCTGATAATTCACAGAATCACATCATTAATTCTGACCTTTCCCTTTCTAACTACGTACAAATCTTTCCTTCTATGACCAATGACTCTGAAACTTTCATAATGCTCTACATCGTAAGAAGTTTCATCACCTTTGATTTTGTCTAGTACTTTTTCTAGAATTTGTGCTTAACTTTATGTTTTGCCTAACAATATCTGAAGTTAGACAAAAACTTCAAAAATAAGTTATATAAATTAGCTTTAAAAGAAAAAAAAAGACTTTTCATGGGAGTTTATGTTTACATTTGCCCTGTGTTATCTATCTCTCATAGGGAATACGCAAAAAAGCAGAAAATTTTCTTTCTTATGGCTAAATTACAACTACTTTGAAGATTTAATATTCCCTGAAATTAAACTGTACATCCAAAAACAGTATCTGCCACAGATGTACAACTTGTCCTTCTTATAGAACTGATTTTTAAACAACTAAACTTTGTAATGGCCTTGTTTCAGAACAAATTACTCTAAAACTAATAGCTTAAGACATGTATTTGAATGGGCTCATGAGATATGTGTCAGCAATTGAGGAAGGGATTGGCCAGACAGTTCTCACCTCAGGCCCCTCATGTATTGGGAGTCAGCTGTTGGTTGGGGTTACAGTCACTGAAGGCGTGACTGTGCTGAATGTCCAGATGGCTCACCTGCGTGGCTGGCTGTTGATGCTGGCCAGAGTGCTCACATGTGACCCATCAGGATGAAGGTCTCTAGGTAGTTATACTTCTTACATGACAGCTGGATTTCCCCAGAGTGTGCAGCCCAAGAGAACCAAGCAGAAGTTGCTCAATCTCCTCTCATCGTGCCTTGAAAGTCATCCAGGATCACTTCTGTAGCATTCTTTGCGTTAGAAACAAATCACTGACAGTCCAGATTCAAGACAAGGGTCATAGACCTCATCTATTTTTTAAAAAATTTATATTTATTTATTTATTTATTTATTTATTTATTTATTTATTTATTTTTGAGATGGAGGCTCGCTCTGTCGCCCAGTCTGGAGTGCAGTGGCGGGATCTCGGTTCACTGCAAGCTCCGCCTCTCAGGTTCACGCCATTCTCCTGCCTCAGCCTCCTGAGTAGCTGGTACTACAGGCGCCCACCACCACGCCCGGCTAATTGTTTGTATTTTTAGTAGAGACGGGGTTTCACCATGTTAGCCAGGATGGTCTCGATCTCCTGACCTCGTGATCCACCTGCCTCAGCCTCCTAAACTCATCTATTGATTTTTAAATGCCTTAGTATTTACCATTATAAAAGTATATTTGTTTTAGCTTTCTTAATGAGAAATGTTAAAAATTTCTACAATAAGTATATACTATGAAATATTTACTATCATCATCTTTCTATGATTTTGTTTATGGGGAACAGAATAACTTTCACTACTATATGTTTATAATTATATAATATCTTAAATATAAAAAATATAGCCTATCACATTTTGCCTTTCTACGCTTTACCTTTGAACCAAATTCTAAAAAACCATTAGGATTAAAGTTTCAATTTACTAAACCAAGAGGCTACCTCTGGGGAGGAAAGACTTACAAAGTAGTGGAGGTCTTGTTCTTTCAAGCTGTGAACAGCCATTAACTTTAAGTTTTGTCTCTGCAGGAAGAAAAAAACAAACATGCCTTCTTAGAGTAAAAGGGAACCAGTAAAGTGAGACCTCATATTTACACTGGGGGAAATTAAAGGGACTCTCCTCTAGTCTGTGTTAGTAGTCCCAGAAACCTCTCATAAAATAAATGAAAAGGAAATTTTTAAAATTTGAGTACTAATTCCTTGAACACTTTTATTGATTTATTTTACTTTACTGTAACTAGTGACTTTAGATTTTGATCTTGAAAATGATTTGGAAAATTGAAACTGAAAAAGAAATATAAGATGTTTAGAAACTTTTATTAAAACAAATTTCCTGTTACTTTTGTCATAGTAATGCAAACAGTACAGACCTAACTTTTGTTTTACATATAAATCTCTCCTGATATATAGTTTCAGCTTTTTAAAATAAATTTAAATCATCTCATCTCAACAGTCAATATTATCTTTTTGTTTGGAAAATGAACTTATGTAAAAATATTTATCATAGACCCATTCTCTTTAAGGCCCCATGCTAGTTTGGGTATGAAAATTCCAGATTTCTATGCCTCATTTTGCTACAACAAAACATAACAGAAATACAATGATTTAAAACTCTCTCTATGTCTATCTTCAAGGTTTGTGTCTACACTTCTGGAAGCTGCCAGCAGATGACGGCACTGCTGTTGATTCGTGTAGCTATGACCAATAAGCAGATTTTATTTCTAGCACAAATAATATTCCAGTTTTGTGCTTTCCAAAGCCGCCATGATACCTGAAGGAGCTTCTTGATATAGTAAAGCAATGAGGCCAGGATGAAAAGCCAACACCCAGAAGACAGCAATGAAAAAAAGTGGTGGACAGCCTTGGTCTTTGACATATTTGAACAGCCAAACTAATGCTTGCCTACTTTTGAACTCTTTCACATATGAGAGAAATAGATTCCTATTTAGTAAAGTGACTTTTAGCTAGATATTCTATTTCTTGAAGCAAAAGGTATCCAAATGATATCATTTAATTTCAGTGTCTTAGGCAGTCATCAGAGCAAAACAATTCTATGTGCTCGCCTAGCAAGAAAGATTTTTGGATATGGGGTCCAATTACATTATCTGTTCCTGAGGGATTATTCTACTAGAGTCAACAACACATCTCTATAGGTAGAGCATGTTAGAAAAGAGTTATCGGGGCCAAAAAACCTAGGGAGGAACTTAGAGTTTTGAGTCATTGTGGGTAAAGAAGAAGCATAATGGCCCCAAAAAGGTGATTATACCAATTGCCTTTGAGATTTGAGATTTTTATCTTAAAAAGGCCTGAGAGTCAAGTGCAAACAATCATCCCATAATCCTATCTTACCCATGGAATCCTGCTTAGGATAAAGATGCAAGAAAGCTGTTTCTACTTTCTTAATACCCCTTTCAGGTATGACTTCTTTTAATTTTGAGGCTGCCTTTGATGTTGCCTTTAGCTTAATAGCACTTATTACAGAAATCTACAAATATCCACTGGGGAAGCACACAACATTCCCCTACTTCTTCATATTTTTCTGTGTATGGATTGGGTTTCAACAAGCATATGCATTCTTCTATTCATTACTTCTTAAAGCATCCATTGATCACCTAATAAGTGTCTAGCATAGAGCTGATGGCTACACTTATATATACAAAACTGGTCTTTTGTCATAGGATCTATTCACAGAGATATGTATAAATGTTACCAACACACAGAGGAAGAAAGACTTTTCTGAATGGGTAATGGAAGGTTCCACAGTAGACAATTGAGCAGTACTTTGAAAATGTGTCACTAGATAGGAAAAAGGCTTATGGGGATGCCTGGAAGAGCTATGTGTGCCTCAAGACACTGAAGTATGAGAACACTTTGCATATAAGGGCAAAAGGAGTCTCTCATGTATGAAATTCAAACGTTAGGTGGCCATGAGAGAGAAGCTTTGAATGGTGACACAGGTCTGGAACTGCAAACTGACAATTTTAAGTTTTTAAGTATCTGTGAGTCTCTCTTTAAAAGACAGACTCACGGAAGAATTTTAAATGGTAACATTATATATGAAATATATAATCAAGGAAAAAAATAAGTCTGCAGAAATTTGGCTTAGATGAAAACACTCCTACATCAACATTAGTCTCCAGACCAAAGAAAAAAACATCTGAGGAACATTTTTTTCCAAGAGATTACCTAAATTGCCTCCTTTCCTTCATTCCTAAATTTGGTCCTCTGCTTACTAAACAAAAGACTCTACTTATTCAGATATTCCAGCTGGCAGTTTGATAGCAGCTTCTTACCATAGAATTTCTCTCTCTGGTGTTGCCTTGGCTGATCAAAAAAAAAAAAAAATTCCTAACAAAACCAAGGATTTTTGTCATCTTTGAGTATTTTTAATCATTTCTAAAAAATTGAATCTTAATAGGAATAACAGTGATTGGGTATTCAAACCAGTAGATTATTTTTCACATTTTCATTACATTTAAGCCTCATTGAGTCCATGATAATCTTCCATTTGCTAAATTATTTTAGACTCTATTAAAAGCCCTTTTTACCAGGATTGTACTACAAGCAAATTTGCTTTTCCTCTGACCTGTTTAAGAGTAGACCCTCTCTCCATTTAGCACCGATACTGATGAAACTTATTGGATGCCAGGGCATGTCACCTCATCTCTCCATTTCATTTGGTATGGATACTTATCACAGAAAGACTAGCTCATGTAGCAAAAAGCACCCCTTTCATTTTTGTTCCAGTTTTCTTCATTTGGTCTTCCTTTAATCCTACAGACAATAGGAATAGCATAAAGAGAACAAAAGAGATTCCAAAGAGCAGGATGAATTTGCCATAAATGGGCAAATTTATATGAACAAAATCCTAGTGGGGATTCCTTCAGCTATGTGTCAGTTTAGTTTTTATGGGAATTAGCATAACTTAGTGGATTACGTTCAGGTTGACTGACAGTCATTGTGCCTGTGCTTGAATATCTCTGACAGATCATCATCGCGGAGCATGATATAATGGAAAGAACCCGTCACCTGAGAGTCAGAAGGCCTTTGTTCCATCCTGGAATTGACACAAACTTTCTAAGAAAACTTAAGGAGTTACTTTACCTCCCTATGCCTCAGGTATATCATGTGTGAAATATAGTCCACTAGATGAGTTCAAAGATCCTGTCTCTTCATCCTCTAAAACCAAATTACTCTTTGAATATACTTCAAATTTAAATTAAGGCTATAATTATTTTAACTCCGGACTTTTAAAATCTTAGTAACATGTTATATAGGCCAAAATCCATTACTAAGTCAGCTAGATGAAGGGAAATTTATGAAAACACAACTTGTATTCTGGAATTAACTAGTGAATGTCTAGCTGTGTCGTATGTGGAGTGTTATCACACATTTCAGTACAGTGTTATTCTCAGAAACCTCTTTAATAGACCAAGAGATAACAGAGAAGAGTAGCAAAAGCAGCATAGAAAAGCACCACATGTGTATAATCAAGGGCCTTTTATACTTACCTCAAGATAAATTGGGTTCTGCCATCCACACCCTTCTCTGTTTGCACAGGAAAATAGCTGGAGCTCTGCACCTAGAAATGATGAAATATAAATTACTTTCTCCTGGATAGCTCAGCAGAGCATGGCCTGGTATTGAGTCTCTCTCTATAGCTGGGTGACCCCCCAACTCTGAGGACACCAAAACTCTCCCAGTGCTTTCTGCACTTCTGAACTCAGACTGCCTTTGTAAAAGGGAAGTTGTTTTGGTTTCAGAAAACCAATGCTAATTGAGCTATTACTGAATATAATATATATGAGGTCAGAAGCAATAAGTACATTTTCCTAGTCTTTCCTGGATCAGCTCAGCTTTAGCACACATACATTAAATTACATTAGCAACTCATTTATGATTATGAACAAAAAGAGTTAACTTTTTCATTTTGAATTGATGAAAAGCTTTTTCTCCCAAAGAATATGAAATCATTCTAGATTTATTTTCAAGCACAAAAGACAAAACAGCCATAACCACTCTCATTATTTTGTCATAGTTCCTTCCAGTCTGTATCTCCCTATTCATCCATTTCCATTCTTGTATGTGTATGTGAGTTTGGCTGTATACATTAAATACAATCGACATCTGTACTTTTATATATGCCTGTATTATTTAATATTATGTTGTAAGCTTTTCTTGGTATTTTAAAATATTTACTGTAACCATAGGTTTAAAAGTCTATCACATAGTCAGTCATAATAATATTACTGAATTTAAAGGTACTTCATTTCTTGTTATGAGGATAAAATGTGACATAACAGAGTTTCAAAAGGTTTCTTCCTATTATTCAGATAGAATGTATTTTCAGAAGAATATGAAATATTAAAACTTTTAAAAAGATAACATTACCACATTTTAGGTAGAGCTGAAGAAATACCTACAACATTTTAAAGATCATGTGGATCCATTTCCTGGGGCTGCTGTCATGAAGTATCACCAACTGGGTGGCTTAGACAACAAAAACTTACTATCTCATAGTTCTAGAGACTAGGAGTCCAAAACCATGGTGTTAGCTGAGCCATGCTCCCTCTGAAATCTGTAGAGGAGAAATTCTTTCTTACCCCTGCTAGCTTCTGGCATTTGCTGGCAATCCTTAACATTCTATGCCTTGTAGATACATCTCTACCCTGTCTGCCTCTGTCGCCACTCGGCTGTCTTCTCCCTGTGTATTTTCCTTTTTATTATAAGGATGGCAGTTCATGTAGAATTAAGATCCTTCTCCAGTATGACCTGACTATAGCAAATTAGATCTGCAATCACCCTATTTCCAAATAAGATCACATTTGGAAACATATCTTTTGGGGGAGACAGAATTTAACCTAGAACATAAATGTCAAAAACACTATTGCTGTTTCCGCATGTGCTCATGATATTTCCCCAATCTTGGAAGGCTTTTGCCTTTTCTTGCTATATTCACAATTACTTCTTCGAGGGCCAAATTGGTACAGCTTCCTCTATGAATAATGACTCTAGCCCCTATTCATCAAGTGCCTATGAAAAGCCAGGAACACTAGGTACACAACACTCCATATAGATTACAGCTGCATCCTGTGGAGAACTTTCCTTCCAAATTCCCATAGTGGTAGTTGTTACTAAAATCCATCATGTATTTTTAGTTATTTTTCAGCCATGTATTTTTTTTAACTTTTATTTTTGGTTTGGGGGTACATGTAAAGATTTGTTAAATAGGTAAACATGTGTCATGGAGGTTTGTGGTACAGATTATTTCATCAACCTGGTATTAAACCCAGTACCCAATAATAGTTATCTTTTCTCCTCCTCTCCTGCCTCCTACCCTCCCCCATGAAGTAGACCCTAGAGTCTGTTGTTTCCTTCTTTGTGTTCATAATTTCTCATCATTTACTTCCCACTTATCAGTAAGAATATGCCATACTGGCTTTCCTGTTCCTGCATTAATTTGCTAAGGATAATAGCCTTCAGCTCCATCCATGTTCCCGCAAAAGACATGATCTTATTCTTTTTGTGGCTGTATAATATTTCATAGTACACATGTATCATGTTTTCCTTATCTAATCTGTTATTGATAGGCATTTAGGTTGATTCCATGTCTTTGCTATTGTGGATAGTGCTGCAATGAACATTCATATGTATGTGCCTTTATGGTAGAATTTTTCATATTCTTCTGGGTATATACCCAGTAATGAGATTGTTTCAGCCATATATCTTATTTTAAAAATTAGATTGTAATTTTTGCACTGGTGGAGATAGTGTTTATTTTTTCATATTGCCTAATACATATTTGAATAAAATGTGTGATGATTAAATGCATGAATGAATAAATGAATGAAAGAAATTTCCTATGAACAACCGCACCTTAAAATCTCTGTGAGTTCTTGCCTTCTCAAGGATCTGGCCTCCAGGAATTACCTCTGTCTTATTTTATTTTCAATCTTTCCCTCCCTACTGTCTCACTCTTACTTACATTCAAATGTGTTTCAGTATCTTCCATATTTAAAATATTTTACTTGTTCCCATGTATCTACCTCCTATATCACTCTATCACTTTTCTCTTCTTCACAAACTGCTCTAAATATTAGAGACAATTTATTTTTTACTTACATACTTCCATTTACTCTTTAAAATGAAAATGATTTTATATAATACGTAAACTTCTCAATGACATATTCATTTATTCAGTAAACGTTTATCCCTCCACTCCTATGTGCTACATACTGGATATATATTGATGAATAAGCATATAATCCCTCCCCTCATTCAGTTTACAATCTACCAGGGAAACTTTTATTCATTTATTCATTCAATATTTATTGTATCAGGCTTGCTTCTGTTTGTACAGTGATTAATAAGACAGGCAATGTCTCTATCACTTTTCTCCTCTTCACAGTGAAGCAGCTGTAAATATTAGAGATGATTTATTTTTACTTCCATACTTCCTATTTACTCTTTAAAATGAAAATGATTTTATACAATATGTAAACTTACAGAAAGGTAGTAGTTATAGAAGTTAAGACACCAAGCTGCTTGCCATAATCCGCTTGCTTTGATTTTTCTGTATTATGGTATGTATTTATTTGTTGATGCTTTAATGCCTCTCAACTGAGTAAATACTTTACAAATTCAAGACATTGCCTGTCTTATTTATCATTGTACAAACAGAAGCAAGCCTGATACAATAAATATGTATTGAATAAATAAATGAATAAAAATTTCCCTGCTAGATTGTAAACTGAATGAGGGAAGGGACCATATGCTTATTCACAAATATATATCCAGTACCTGGCACATAGGAGTAGAGTGATAAATGTTCACTGAATACATGAATACATCACTGAGAATATTTAGCATATGCCCAATATTGCCCAATTTAAGATATTGATAAAAATAACAAGTGCTACAAAAGAGGAATTGAGCTATCTCTCTCTTCTAGAAAGGAAAGCATCTAAAAGTAATGACTTCTTGAGGATTATAAAAGTTCCTCCTGAATTTAAAAATAAAAAGAGATAAAGGGCCTCTGTAGAGTTAGCCAAGGGAATAGATTTGGTTTTTTGTTTGTTTGTAAGATATCTACAAATTCTATAAAGTAGGAAGAAGTGTATCTACTCTAAGGGCTTTTAAACTGTGGGATATTTTACTATCTCTGGATAAATAATAGCCTCAAGTATTCACGGAGTTAAATTTCTTTTTTTTCTTTTTTTTTTTTTTTTTTTTTGAGACGGAGTCTCGCTCTGTCGCCCAGGCTGGAGTGCAGTGGCCGGATCTCAGCTCACTGCAAGCTCCGCCTCCCGGGTTCGGGCCATTCTCCTGTCTCAGCCTCCTGAGTAGCTGGGACTACAGGCGCCCGCCACCTCGCCCGGCTAGTTTTTTGTATTTTTTAGTAGAGACGGGGTTTCACCGTGTTAGCCAGGATGGTCTCGATCTCCTGACCTAGTGATCCGCCCGTCTCGGCCTCCCAAAGTGCTGGGATTACAGGCTTGAGCCACCGCGCCCGGCCTACAGAGTTAAATTTCTACTTGCTTTTAAAAACAAGGTGGCCTCGGCCAGGCGCGCTGGCTCACATCTGTCATCCCAACACTTTGGGAGGCCAAGGCAGGCAGATTGCCAGAGCTCGGAAGTTCGAGACCAGCATGGGCAACACGATTGAAACCCCATCTCTACTAAAATAGAAAAAAAACAGCCTGGTATAGTGGTGTGCACCTGTAGTCCCCGCTACTCTGGAGGCTGAGGCAGGAAAATCACTTGAACCTGGGAGAGGGAGGTTGCAGTGAGCCGAGATGGTGTCATTGCACTCCAACCTGGGTGACAGAGCGAGACTCTGTCTCAAAAACAAACAAACAAACAAAAAACAACAACAAGGTGGCCTCCAATTATAGAGACAGCATATAGAGAAGCATTTATTGTAATGTGTTAAACTTTACCACTGATGGTCAAATCCCAGGTGCAAGAAACTCGCCTGTATGTTCTCTGGTTTTCTTACCTTTATCTGTTCCTTGAGGTATTATTGGTCATGGCTAGGATGCTATCCTTTAGGCATCCAATCTAGTATGATAAATGAAAGGCAATAGGACATGATAAACACCCTAGAAAAATCAAATCCACCAGTGGTGCTGTTTTAAGGAAATAACTATAGGCTTCCTAATTGCTTTACAGCTTCAGGGACACCTGCCAATTATAATTAAAGAATCAAAGACTAAATATTCCATAAATCTTAATAAAGAACCATGAAAAACAGAAGTCAGCAGGAAATATAAGTTACAGTCTTTCCCAAGAGTTCAATGAAATCTCTCTGTCTGGGCCACTTAATATTATGTACAAACCATAAATCCATAATAAGTATATTACCTAGTGTAAAAGGCAATATCTCTTTGTCAACACATATTTTAATTCATAGTGTCAGAGATATACTATATTTTAGGATGAATTATTATCAGATAAAAAGATTTCCTTTCTAATTTCATATTACTATGCCAACCAGCGTGGTTTCCTGTAAGACTTATTCTTTAGAAAAAATATGTCTTTGAAAGCTTATATTTCTGAGGAAGGAAGGGAAAAAGGGAAGGGACTTAGATCATTATATTAGTATTTCACATATTAATTTTCTAGTTATTGTAGTGAGAAATTTTTGTTTTCTGACTCTACCTCCATTAATATCATCAACTTCATCCCCTTCCCAGACCCTCTAACCATAAGCAATCACTGATGCGTCTTGGCAATAGATTCAGATCATTGCTTCACCTGTAGAACTTGCCACATTTTCACTCTATGATATATGAGTGTCAGTTGTCTTAACTTCAGATAAAGTAATAGAAGGTCATACAAGGAATTCAGCGTCAGGAAGCAGACAGATCTGACTTGCATCCTTGTTCAGCATAACTTTGAGCAGATAAAGAATCCTCTCTGGACCAAAGACTCTTCATAGCCAAGGCCCTAGGATTGCTATTCCCCTGCCTCTAACTTCATTTAGATCTTTACATCATACAGTACCTTCTAAAGATTCCTTTCCTTCAGAGGCTTTTCCAGCAGCTTGTATACCTTCCAGAAAAATTCTTGTCCTTTTCACTATTACTCCCAGTAATTCTCTATCCCATTATTGTGTTTCTTACTATCTGAAGTTACACTATTTATTTATTTAATGAATCACTGCTTATCATTCCCTACTATTGTCAAACTCGGTGGTTCTCAACTGGGAACAATCTGGTCTCTTAAGAGACATTTAGCAATGTCTGTAAACACTCTTTGATTGTCACAACTTGGGTAGGGTGTTACCAGCATCTAGTGGGTACAGGCCAGGAATGCTATTGTACATCCTGCAAATGGAAAAGCTAACCCCATAACAAAGAATTATCTTGCCCAAGTACCAAGTACCAATAGTACCAAGGTTGAGAAATTGTCATGTAAAGCTATAAGAACAGCAATCTTGGCTGGGCGTGGTGGCTCACATTTGTAATCTACTCACTTTGGGAGGCCAAGGCAGGTGGATCACGAGGTCAAGAGATCGAGACCATCCTGGCCAACATGGTGGAACCCCATCTCTACTAAAAATACAGAAGTTAGCTGGGCATGGTGACATGTGCCTGTAGTCCCAGCTACTCAAGAGGCTGAGGCAGGAGAATTGCTTGAACCAGGTGGGGAGGTTGCAGTGAGCCAAGATCGTGCCACTGCACTCCACCTTGGCAACAGAGTAAAACTCCATCTCACAAAAACAAAACAAAACAAAAGAAAAAAACCCAGCAATCTTGCTGGTTTAAGTTTCTGACTTCCCAAGGGCCAGAACATTGCCTGGAATAAAGTAACTTCTTGAAAATATCTGCTGATATTGAATGAACCCAATCAAAGAGAATTGGGAAGAGACGACAGACTAGGAACATAAACCTACTAGCAGGACTATACATATGTGTGAGTTTATTATTTCTCTTGCAATGCCACATTGCATTGTTAGTGAATATTTCTAGCACATGCATTCATAACTGTAACCTGCCTGGGTTTCTCATGTTTTGCTTGAACCTTCAATTATGCTTCAAATTCAGGCAATTGTATAGTCACATGAATTTTCTAATCCAAAGCCCTACTTTTTGAGCTCACTTTTGTTTTTATAACTGATGGTAGCAAATATATTACTTCTGAATCAAGCAGTGTGCAAATCACAAGTAATTTACACCATCCTTGACAGTTACAAGATCTCCTTTCACTGTTTTATGGCATCACCATTCCTGTAATACTTTTTTTCTAAGGACATTACAAAAAGTACACCATGACATAGAAACTTATCTATATTAGATTCCTAAAATATGCGAGATAATGTGTGTGTTTGTGGATCCTATTCCTGCAATCTATCTTCCTTTAATAATCAGTTGTCAATGTATTTAAAACAATTAGATGTTTATCTTTCCTGACATTTATATTGGCAAAGTAGATTAATACTAGATGTGAGTTTGGTATAATAAATCAGCAAATTATTTTCAATTTAAGCTATCATCTGCTGTCACTGGAAACTGACTGGGAAAAATATAAAACACCAGCAGCCCATTATATATCTAATGTAACAATTCAGATAGTAAGGGTCAACTGAGTTAAAATACACACACCTGTACACACTTACTAGGATATGATTAAATAACTTATACGTTAAAATTTTAGGCATATATTTAGCAAGGAAGAAAGTCATATTTTTGTGCAACACAATAGATTGGGAATTCTGTGTAAAATTATCTACCACGTAATTCATGTTTCCCTCTTTGTTGCTAATGGCTTCCGAGCAAATAAAACACATTACATAATGTTTTAAGTGTGTATATTTTTAATGTTCATTTATTCTGCAACCTATAAAAATGTAGCCTTAATTCACTTGTTTTCTTTAGTCAAGTAATTAAACTATATAATAATGCTTCCTGGTGAAACTGTTATTCAAAATGTTACCATAAAATTATGGTTCTGAGTAATTTGTATAACTCTGTTAGAATTGAAACAGAAAGTTGTTATACACCTCAGAGATCTTTTCCTGCCTGCAGTCCATTTGTTGCAGGGCAGTGGTCATTTCAATCCCATTTTTGATTGACAGTCAGAATCCTTGGCATAATCACATATTCACTCTCAGCTGTTTTTCACCAGTAGACTGTGTCAGAATTAGCCAGAATCCTTTAAGAGTCAGTGGCTATCTGAAGGATTGGGGCATTTAATATTTGTTTTGCTTTAAAAATAAAAACTAATCGTGAATATAGAATAATTAACAAAAGTTATTTTTCTACGTGTATTAAAAATTGTTCCAAAGATAAGTTCAAGAGAGGACTTTCCAAAATTTACTACATTTCTGGCATAGGCTCTCATAGTGATTTCTTAAAAACACAAAAGTATTTAGAAAGAAAGTTTTTGTAGTTTTGCTTGAAACATACTCTTAATAAACATCTATGAAATAGCTATTATGAGCAAAATGGTAGACAGGTAGAGTTTTAAAAAAATAGAAAACCCTTCCAAGGAGCTTAGTGGAGAATAGGCAGAAATATTCACAAATGATAAGAACTGAGCGACTAACAAGCAGTTTGAACTAATTATGACATGTGTGGCTAGTTTTTACCAATAGTCTGGTAAGTAGTAGAAAATTACATTCCAGGCGTCGTACTTTGTTAACAATTTAGCTTCGTGAAGAATAATCTTAACAATATATATGAAATAGTTTAGTGCTACAGATATAACTTTAATGGAGAAATACAAGTATAGCTTAAAACTGTATAGCAAATGGCAAAAACTACACACATACAACTAGTTTTGTCATTTTGGGGTGGTTAAACTTGAAGTTCTTAATAATATTAGTAATAGAATGGGTACCCTTACAGTGTGCAGGTGAACACTGAACACGCTTCCACTAAAAATATCCACCACAGAAACATACCTGTGCTTTTTCATGATTTGTGTCAGGAAAGTATATTATCATCATGGTGAGTTTTGTTTATGCAAAAATTAAGTTATAAAACGTACCCTTGGTTTAATCAAAAAGAACATTTTGTTTCTGGAGTCAACATTGGTAATATTTTATACCTGAGACCATTTGTGCGTGTATATGTGTGTGTGTGTGTGTGTGTGCGTTTTGTTTTTTTTGTTTGTTTGTTTTTTTTGAAATAAAGTCTCACCCTGTCTCCCAGGCTGGAGTGCAGTAGTGCAATCACAGCTCACCGAAACCTTAACCTCCAGGGCTCAAACAATCCTGGGACCTCAGCCTCCTAAGTTTCTGGGACCACAGGCATGTGCCACTATGTCTGGCTTTCTGGCTTTTCTTTTTTTTTTTCTTTTCTGGAGACGGGGTCTCCCTGTGCTGCCCAGGCTGGTCTCAAACTCCTCAGCTCAAGGGATCTACCCACCTCGGCCTCACGAAGTGCTGAGATTACAGGCCTGCGTGAGCTGCAGTGCCCAGCTGAGATGATTTTTAATTAAACAAAGACTGCTGTGACAAACTCTAAAAGAAAATTGATGCAGTTACATGGACACGCAAATTGAGCAGCTGAAGATCGTGGGTGCGTGTGTTAAAAGGCCAAGAACACTGTCTGGACTGTCTGGTGACCAGAGAGGGAAGACAGTCGGATTAGAGAGAAGCAGTGTGAAGATGAAGCAGCTTGAAAAAAAATTAAAATATAACAACCTGACAATATAGTTTTCTCTATGTTACAAACCATACCAAGGAAATAAAAAAAGGAGAGAAGTGTCAGTGATTCCTTGGTTCTATGTGATCACCGTACCCTCATGCCACATCTCATCCAGGATGATCTAATGAGCCTGGGGCTCATGAGATTACACGGTAAATTGAGCGATAGCTGCTTAACTCAGTAGAAAAGAGCACTTTTATTACATGATATCACCAGGCTTTTATGGTGAGCTTTATGAGATCTCACATGGTGATTTACAATTACTCTGTGTCACCAGTGTGGCACTACTGTTGCATTGTTTTGGCTATTAAAGTAACTACCTCCTGAGCCAATTTGCGAACAAGACAATTCACAAAGCGGCAGTGCTTTGTACTGTAAAAATAGATACTAGAGATAATTGGGCAAGGTGGTGTCATGTCACTTGTGTGCAGTTCATTAATTAACTGCTTGAAACTGCTATAAAATAATAGCCATGTCATCAGGATGAAAGTACAAGAGTGCAAAGGAAATAAAACTTCATAAGTAAGAAGGCAGACAGAAGTAGCTATTACAAAGAAAATTCAAATGTTTCCTTCCCTTTTAGTACCCATTCTTATTTCCCTCCAGTTACAAACCTGCACTTCAACTTTTCCTATTATTACTTGTTAGTGTTTATTGCGTGCTAGATGATGCATGCAATTCATGTTCCCCTCCTATCTGTGGATGCTGATGGATTGTTTACTAAAAGAGCTCAGGGATCATTGCCACAGACATCAATATCCAGTGATTTTTTCCTCCCACAACTCAGAAGCAAGGCTCATGTTAAAAACATTCATGAACGTATCACTAATGGCATTTCTCATTTCAGCAGCAATCAGATCTTTAGCAGGTCTAGCTGCAAGTCAGGTAATAAACCTATGTAGGGGGAATTACTTTGACAATAGCACAAAGGCCAATGCAAATATAATGCCACATTTTAAAAAATTGTATCAGTAGGCATACTACTATTATTTCATAATCAGACTGGTTAATTGACAGTTGCGTCAAAAGAAGCAACACTAAGTCAAAATATGGTGAGCAAAATGTATTAGAATAGTAACTGTGCATACTATACCAATAACTATTTTTATTTGCCTTTCGGTTACAAACTCCACAGTGATCTTAAACCTGAAGTTGTGAGATGTACTTAACAATTGGAAAAGTAGACTTGGGGATCTTGGCTGAAGATGCCTCTGGCAAGAAAAAAAAAAAAAAGCAATACCATTATGTATTACACACAGCCTAGAAAAACAGATGAGAGTACTCAAAGATATTAAGTTTATTTCTCTATGAGGATTCCCTCTCTGTGTCAATAATGAAAAAACTGGGTCACCTCACCATGGTAATTTTCTCAGAATTATAGTACACTTGAGTTGATTTGATCTCCTTTTAGCTGAACATTTAGCTAAGGAGGACTGTGCTAAAAGAAGTAACCCATCATCCTTATCACTGTGTGTAGGGGAGAAGGTGCCTACAGAATGGCCTCCAAGGTCCTGACAGTGATTGTTCAAGGGCTTAGGCTGATGAAATATTTTCTGTCAGGGCTTATTCCACACCTGACATTTCTCATATTTGATCTGTTAATGGTTATTGCCCACTATGCTGGTTTCAAAGGTCAGATTCATAAAAAGGTTATATCTCTACCAGTTGAGCCCTTCTTTAGGAACTTTGCTCAAATATGTGTTGTAGGCCATGGTGACAAGTGCCTGATCCTTATCAGGAGCACACAAGTGGTGACAGCCCATTCCCTAAGGATCATTTGTTTCCCTGTACTATGATGAAGACTGTATTGTTTCTAAAAGTTTCAACAGTTAAAAATTTTTTAACTTTAGATGATTTTCTTTTATACGTATTTTATATTCTTACTAGATATATCATAAGAATGCTGAGATTATATTAGCAAGGAATTGTAACATCCTTGGTAAATATTTGCTGTAGATATGTTAATCTGAAATTATGTATTTGCTAATAATAAAAACCCAAAGCAAACTAAGTTGGCAAGAGGAAACTTTGTTAGTCCAGAATACAAGGACATGGATACAGCTGAAGTCAAGGAATTGAATCCCACCAAGACCTCTTATATCTCAGTCTCTATGTGTCTTATTCTTTCTTAACTCAGACCATCTTTCTGCCAATAGTGTTTCTGTTTATCATTCACGAAAGGAAGAAGAAAAATCTCTCTCATTTCTAGTCTTAAAACACTGGAAAGATTCTGACTGGTTTAATTTGAGTCTGTCACTCTGGACCAATGAACTAGGAGATCAGGATAACGAGTGGATGTGGCTAATTTAGTTGAACCAAATGGTTGGACTTGGGTGGGAAGTGAAAGCAGCTCCCAAAAGAAGTTACGGGGCAGGGAGAAGGAGAGTGGAAAGAGTCTGTTTCCAAAAACAGAGAAGCTGCCAGCCAAATAGTTGTGTTAAAAAATTTTACTGGAAACATTTGAAGTAAAAACGCTATTCCAAAAATCCAAATATAATGCATACCTTCTCCTAAAATTTGTCTTTCATAAGAAAACAATTAAACAAGGGAGACACTACCGAACTAATATAAATATATAAAATATACATAAATAGACACGTATATACACATATATAATATACACATATACATATATACAAAACATACACTTATATAATATATATGTAATTATAATTAGCATATATCTTGTTTTATATATAAATAACCAAAACTGAAAATGCGCTTGATCTGGTAGAGTTTATATTCTAGAGAATATATTCAGAAAATAAACTAATAAATTAAAATTATATGATATCAACCGTGTGGGAAAAAAACACAACAGGGAAGGGGTATGCCGGGAGAGATGAAAGAGTTGGTTGCTGTTTCATGTAGGGTGGTCGGAGAAGGCTTCTAAAGGTGTCTTTGAATCGAGACTTGGAGGGAATGAATAAGTCAGGAACATGTAGTGGAAAAGTCAGACATTCTTGAACAGAAAATTTGCTTTAACAAAGTTGAATTTGAGACTGATAGAAGGGATAATGAAATGATCACTGACTTAAGAATCACTCTGCCTTTAAGTTGTGAAACCATAGAAAAGCATTTTCTTCTGAGTCTCAGTTTTCCCATCTGTAAAATAAATGCATCATTCTGCTCCCCCAAATCTTGAGATTATTGATTTGATGAAATTGCTTTCCTGTTACTTAGTTCAGATATAAAAACTACTGAGCAGTTTATATGTGAGCCCAAACTGCAGTCATCTCTTGCCTGGACTACCTGAATAACTTCTTCACATGTGTCACCGTTTCTTTCCCTGCCCCCTGCATGTACTGCTGTTAAGACATGTCAGGTTATGCCACACTCTGATCAAAGCCTCCAGTTGCTTCCACTTTACTCCCGTGGGTGAAAACTCAATTTCTCAAAGATCTGTATGAGCTGGGACATAATATCTTTTTAGTAAGGACTAAATTGTGTCCCCATATAATTGTTACATTAACGTCCTCTTTCCCAGTACTTCAGAATGTTACTCCATTTGGAGGTAAGGCCAATAGAGAGGTAGTTAACATGGGGCTGTTATGGTGGGCCCTTATCTAATTTGACTGGTGTCCCTATGATAAGAGGAGATTAGGATCCAGACAACACAGACCTGGGGGTACCATGTGAGGACAGCATCTCTAAACCGTGAACAGAAGCCTCAGAAGAAACCAAGCCCGCCAACATCTTGATCTTGAACATCTAGCCTTTGGAACCAAGAGAAAACAAATTTCTGTTGTTTACCACTTAGTTTGTGGGATTTTGTTATGGCAGCCCTAGTACACCCTCTAATGTTGTTGTCTACTAACACCCTCTTGCTAGCCTTGAACACACTAGACCTGTTCCTACCTTTGGGCATTTGTACTGCTTGTTTTCTCTGCCTTAAATGTTTTGTCCTTATGTTTTACTCAAATGTCTCCTTCTCAACACAACTCCTACCACCACCGCCATTAAAAATGCATCCCCTTCCCCCACCACACCCTCACACTCCTAATCCCATTAACCTTGTTCCATTTATCCCTGCAGCACTTTACATCTTTAATATGTAACTGACTTGGCCGGGCGCGGTGGCTCAAGCCTGTAATCCCAGCACTTTGGGAGGCCGAGACGGGCGGATCACGAGGTCAGGAGATCGAGACCATCCTGGCTAACACGGCGAAACCCCGTCTCTACTAAAAAATACAAAAAAGTAGCCGGGTGAGGTGGCGGGCGCCTGTAGTCCCAGCTACTCGGGAGGCTGAGGCAGGAGAATGGCGTAAACCTGACCTGGGAGGCGGAGCTTGCAGTGAGCTGAGATCCGGCCACTGCACCCCAGCCTGGGCGGCAGAGCAAGACTCTGTCTCAAAAAAAAAAAAAAAAAAAAAAAAAAAAAAAAAAAAAAAAATATGTAACTGACTCACTTTTATGGTAGTTGTTTATGGTCTGTCTCTCTCCACTGCAAGGTAAACCTCGTGAGGGTAGGGATGGTCGCCTGTGTGGCTCCCTGACATACCTGAATAGCCTAAACCCATATCCAGCACATAGCAGATATCGAGCAATATTTGTCACATGGATGAAATGGAAATAGTAAGTTGGACAATACTTTCATTATTACTTGGTCCAATTCCTTTTTATTAAAATTAAATTTATATTTGATTTTTTAAATTAGTAAAACATATAGTTATTATTTCCAGATAGTAAACACTGATCTACTTGTAATAAATATCATTTTTGTACTGGAAATTCATATCTAAAAAATGCTATTTATTTATTTGTTGATGATCTATAAATCCAATTTACTATGACTTTGCATTTAGTTTTCATGAGTCAAGGTGTGCCAACTGTGATAACATACGTCCTAATTTTCATTAACCTAGGACTACTAAGGATTTGATTTTGATTTTTTAATTGCCCACTTCATAGTGAACAGTGAAAGCAGGTTAAGGGCTGGGAGGGTGTCTGTTTCCAGGGCCCTAGTCTCTTCTGTCTAGTGGATCCACCCTTCACTAAGTCCTAAAAACAAGGAAAGAAGAGTGTAAAGAACTTGAAGGAGTTTTTTGGGACCAGAACCAGAAGTGGCCTTTATCACTTTCAGTTACATCCCATTGACCAGAAGTAGTCATTTGGTCCCACCTGTATGAAACATGATTGGGCAAAGCGCCAAGACATGGCAAGACAAGACAAGAAGAGGCAGGCACAGATTGTGGGAGCGCTAGTCTCTCACTACCACTTAACCATTCTCTGTCACAGGAAGAAATGACACAAAGCCACCATACTGGTACTGCAGACAAATAACAAGGAGAACTTTTGATTTGCATCATGGCCAGGATTGCTAGAGATCAAAAACAAAAACTAGGGAGGTTTTCCTATCCTCTTAATTTTGTTGTTTTGATTCAGCCTTACTTTGTAATATAAGTCACCGGAATATATAGTTATTTGTATAAATATATCTAAAATATTCTACAAATGTAAATTACTTGATATATGTCTGCCACTATTTTTACCTGAACTTTTCCCCAAGAGTGCTAATAATTAAGTGTTGAATTGTACATCACCAAACTTTGGAAAACACAAAGGAAAATGTGAAACATGAATCTGACCAGTTACCCCCAAATTAGTTGTCACTGAACTAAGAGGAGAAAACCATAAACTGATATCTTACTTCTTCATCTTGAGTACATTTCTATTAATAATAAATTATATTACACAAAATTATAGAATTAACTGAGTCTGTTTATTAAAAAGTCAATCATTTCTGATCTTAAAATATGCACAGTAGTGTTCCAGAAAGTTAACTTTTTTTAAAATTAAAACTCACTTTCTGGACTTCAGTATCTTACTGTCTATATGAGTTGAAAAATGTATGCTATTTTATGTTTTTCATGAAAAAAACATGAGTTTGGGATCCAGACCTAGTGTTGACTACTGGTTCCAACACTCACTAGTTGTGTGAGTTTGGCAAACAACTCTCTGAAACTTTGTTTCCTCATCTGTAAAACAAAGAAAAATAATTCATACCTCAGAGGGATGTTTTATATATTTCAGAATTAGTTATGAGAGAAACTAGATTCATTTTTGCCCCATGTTAGCTCCTGAATACACTATAGCAGTTATTATTACTTCTTATGGTAATAAATTTTAAGGACTAAAATAAGTTAGAAATAATAACTGTAATGAAAGTTCAGAGATATGGGAAATACAATGTAAGCTAAATAATAGGAAAAGAAGTTCAGGTGGGGCTTGAGCTGAATTTTAAAATTTTGGTAATCTTTGGATGGAAAAGAAGGGCATTAGGAGCACAGAGGATTTCAAATCAGAAGTGAATATGAGCTGTTCAGAGAAAAAATGGAGCAACGAGATTAAAGGAACCGACATTGAAATATTTAGGGCAAATATACATTTAATTTACTATCTTGCTTTTATATGCTCTTAGAGATGAATATCAAAATTGTCAGTGTTCAAATTTGCAAAACGTACATTTTAATAAAAATGTTAAATAAGTGTTGACTAAGAAAAAATATTTTATAAAACAATTACTTAAACGTTTCTGCAATAATAAAAGTCAAAGAGAATAGGTCATTTATAAACTAGTATTATAAGAACATTTAAAAAACAGTTTAATTTTATATGTATTGCCCATGTTAATTTCTATAATTTGCACAACATTTAAAACTAAATTGCTAGGTAAGATATGCCAAATATATATTTAAAACACCAAATATAGGAAAAATTTTAAAATCCTTTTACATTTTAGCTATGGTAGGTAAAGATTATTAATTGCAGTAGTGTGAATTATTTCGTTTATAATTCTGCTTTGATCCTAAAACAGAGAGAAGACAAATATGAAAATGGACAGATTAAATTTGGTATCATATCCCTTTCATGACTTTAAAGAGATAACTTGACTTTAAAGAGATGACATGTACTTGTAAAATAACATTATGTTTTCTGTGAAATTTTACTTCAGAAAATATCCTGACTAAAATAAACAAATTAAAAAATGAGTAAACCTATAAACTTGTTCTTATACTTTGTTCAAGTATAGTTACGTGGCCGTGGATAGTGAAACAAACGAAAAAGTTGTTTTGTTAAAAAAAAAAAAACAGCAAGTTGGTATCACACACATGCACATGCACACACACACACACACACATTAAGGAACACACAATATGAAGGAATTTAAAATTTTATTTTCTAGAATATGTGACATAAATTTTTAACCCAGGGGTATTTGGGGCTAAAAGTTTGATGGGTAAGAAAACAAACAAACATCCAGCCTGAAATGCCACGTTGGTTTTTCGGTCTTTGTTTTGTTTTCACTTCACTACATGGCTACATCATCACATATGGTATTTTGCATGAGCCAAAATTTCAGTCCCTGCTTGATAATTTTTAAATGTTTTAGGAAATTACTTTCAGCCAAGTAATTACCATGGAAGAAACATCATACTTATGTACATTTGTTATATATGAATTTATTCATATTCAATGCAATATTTTATTTACAGCCATATTTTCATACAGAAATCAGTGGATCAAAAGTGAGCATTGAGTTTACCTTAAACCCATATTCTCTGAGTAGCTTTACATCTACTAATAGAAATAAAGTCTCAATAAAGGAAAGGTACACCAAAAATGGGTCACGCAGTACACCAAAGCAATTAGGGTAACACAACTGCAGGCTTGAATTAAATGGAAATTTCAATTTGATTTCCCGTTTTTATTATTATTATTACTTTTTTGCTATTATTATTGTTGTTGTTTTTTTTGTTCTCCAATTCATTATGTCTTAATGAGTATACATTGTTAAGCACTGCTTGCTGGGGACATAATCATCAATTAATCTGGACCATCATTAGTTCGTCCACTTTAGAATATGATGCTATTTGCACATTAAATGGAAAGTAAAAGAAGAATATTAAATTCCAAATTTCTTGTTTAGTGAAAGAAGGAGAAAAGTGAGTACAGAAGAAAAGAAGGGCTAGAAGAAGGAAAGAAGAAAGAAAAGAAAGGAGAAAGGGAGGAAGAGGGGGCAAGACAACAGCTAATTAATCTAATTGTGTTTGTATAGGAGGTTGATTGTGTCATTCTCCAAAACAACATACCATATGAAGCAGATGCACTAAAGTGGTGAATCGTGGATTTTAAAATTCTAGAAAATTATAGTTAGATAGTTTTTCATTTCTTCCTGAAGCAAATACGCCAGATCTTTAAATTTTACTGGACAATGCTCTTAAATTCTGGTCTAATAGAAAACTTGACCTGAAAAGCCCTGTTTCATTATAGGCTGGAGAAGGAGTGGTAAGTGAGCAGATTGCGGCAGGAAATTACAACGACTTCTAACCCAAATAATGATAGCTTAGTTATTATACTGAAGTCTGTTTTGTTTTTTTTGTTTTTTTAATCCAGCACTTAATCCTTTCCCTTTTCCTATGAAGATGCTTAAATCTACTGCATTCTAAAAAAACCTTTTTTCCTTTTTGCCTTCGTATCTTCCTCCCCAATAAACAGCCAACCTCTTACCAATGAACAACTCAATCCTTACCATCTCATCCCCTCACTTTCTTGCTTTCATTGCCTTAAATCGGACCTTTCATTCCTGCCTGAATTCTTGGAGTAATCTACCCATTGAACTCCATGTTTTTGGCCCTAAGTATTCCAAAACACCTTCCATACGGCTTTGGACCTTTAAACTTTTAATGTTAGTTAATTTTTTTTCAGTGACAATCCCTCCATTATCAGTAAGATAAAATTCACATCTATTGGCATAACATTCAAATATCATCATAAACCCGTTTCACTGATGCAATAAATATTATTACATGTTTATTTTATAAGGAAGAAACTTTGTTAGCTTCTGTGGTTATAAGGATTAAAAGGCAGTTGTTACCTTCTTACAATAAACACCCAAGTGAAGACAGAAATGAAAATAATCAAAATTGATTGAGGTTATTTCTTAAACTTTAATAGCAAGGAAGAAAAAACAGGACTCGATGCCTCTTTGAGCAAGTCTTAGTCCAAAGAAAAAATGCTTTCTGTCATTTGTAATAATCTTTACATGTGTAATCATTCAGTAAGTATTTACTGAGCTCTTACTGTGTGCCAAGTACTGAGTTAAGGAATGGGAAATATATTTAGTAAATGTTTGGTGAATGAATAAAGGAAGGAATGAATTATAGGTTAACTTCAAAAACGTTTATATTTCATTGATGAATATACAGAAAGTTTTCAGAAGGCTGTGGTGCCGTCTGATGTATCACCAGATACCCCATCAAGACTGATGGACATATTCCCCCAGCTACAAGTATTGCTTTCAGGCAGACAGCCCTCTATTGTGAGTCTTTTTGGAATTATCACGTTGGTGCAAAAGTAATTAGGTTGGTGTAAAAGTAATTACAGTTTTGCCATTTAAAAGTAACAGCCATAACCGCAATGATTTTTGCACCAACCCAATACCCCGTCTAAAGAGAGTCGCCTCATCCAAGAGATGCCCTCTTTCCAAAGCAACCCATATCCAAGGGCTAATCAATATGAGGAGAAAAAGCCTCAGTCCAGTTTCCTCAATTGAATGTCCGTCTTAGCCTCAAGAGTTCACAGTGGAGTAGGATGAGGACTTCGTTGAGACTGCACTGCAGCCCAGCCTCTCCTGCCCAGTTTCGCTTGTTTTCCTTTCCTGCCAGTGATGGTTATAACAAGAACATGTCCTAATAAACCTCCTGTACATGTGTTTTTAACTCAGAATCTGTTTCCTATGGAAACCTACTTTCAACATAGGGACAACTCCTCATTACCAATTACGAGTTTACCATTCAATGTGTACTTCAAATCCAGCAATGAGTTCGCAAAACTCTGACGTGGCCTCAAATAACATGACTCTGAATGGGCTAAAAGACGTAATTATGAAAATTTGAGTAAGTTATTGAGGGTCGTCTTTATACATCTGATACCCCAAATTTAACTATATAGATGAGGACGACATAGCTGATGTTCATTGTGGTATACTGAAACTAGCTAATGAGATTTTAACAAAGTCATAAAGTCACTATTGTTTATGTCTTCCTTCGTAGTCAAATCACCAACAACTAGGTATTAAAAAATACAAATCTCTACAAATATAACAACTTAAATGTAAAAGTGTAATTGAATTTTAAAAGGTGTGCAAACCATTTTTGTATATTCAAAATTACGAAGGCTACTGTAAATTCACAATGATTGAAATATTTGAAAAGCAAAGACAAATCAATACAGATATGTTTATGTGTTATATTTACTAATATTCATGCAAAACCACATAAAATGACTGCAGTAATATTCACTTACTGTGAAGTGTCTTTCCTTTTTGAAAATAATATGTAATATTGAAAACTGTAGTGGGTAATGAAATACTACAAACTAAAATATATTCTATATTACAAAAAACCTTAAGAAAAGTATGATGTGTTTATACTATTTTTTCGAACACGTTACTACTGTTCATGACACTTTTTATATGTATAAAATCATATAACTTTACATTATTCCGATTTAGATTCACAGTTTAAACCTTCACCAATAAAGATACTCATACATTTAATTACTGTTGCTACATTTTACTTACACAAATCTACATGTTGTGTTTATTACACTGAAATTATATCGAAAAGGCAGATCTTTATTTTTCTGGATTATGTCTTTCTTTTTGGTAAAAATATTGCCAAAATTTAAAAATAATGTAAAAATTTGCCTCCCCTGGAGTATCTAAAAATTTTATTCTCAATTTGTCTCTAAAATGTAATTTTTGTAATATTTCAAGAAAGAAAAAAATCACCTTGAGGCAGTCACCTATTAGTATTCTGCCTTACCTAAGTGGATTATGGACTTTGAAACCAAACCTGAACACATCTTAAAACGGTGCTCAAGCTTAAATATCTTGTCCTGTAAATATGGAAGCCACTTTGACAATAATTGGGTCTCCCTAATACCCATATGGATTCAAATATTGCAGAAAGGAAATGGATTGCAAATTTTGGCAACTAAACTTAACTATATTTCCATCTGTATGCTTTACCAACCACAGGATTTGGAATTTGAACCGTTGTTACGAACCAATTTTGCTAATTAGAAGCGTCTTCATTTTTCACCTTTGCAAAAAATAGTTACAAGAAACCCAATGTTCGCCTTGCTTATCTCAAATTCCCATTTGGCAGGCACTGTAAAAGCTAACTCCCAAAAGGCTGTCATTTGCCTGGAGTCTCCAACTTGGCGCGGCTACTAGCTTTGACCTCAGGGAATTTTCCTGTGTGAGTCTTCCCGTGGTTTACCTCTGAGAGTTCTCTCTAAATTGAAAGGGAGCAAGAGAGATGGGTAAAAACAACAGCTCAACAAGCCAGGTTTATTTTAAGTGGTACACACAAACAATTCTCTTGCAGCACCAAACTGCTGCAACATGGTCTCAGGTAACTACTATTTACAAAGTAATTCAGGAAGAGCAAGGCCAATTAACTTAACAATTAAGAGGTGTGCTAACAGCACAACACACACACACACACACACACACACACACTCATCTGAATTAACACCCACAAATGATTCTATAGACATCAACCAAAGTGTACAAAATGTCGGTCTTGGAGACCGTGTCCTTCATTACCATCCCATGCCATACACCAGTTTAGCATCTGATCATTTCCTATTTCTGTTACAGTCATCATGGGAATTCTGTCTAACCTGCTTCTCTGTAAACAGGCCAAGATGACTGACTTGAACATAAAGGACATCTAAAATGCAGGATTTAACTAGCATAAACTATTGATTGCATGTTTCGAGATGCCAGCTGGATCTCAATATTTGAGCTGTGTAATATATTCTTTCCATAAATGTTTCTGTAATGTTTCAGTTATTGCTGAATGTGTCGTATTTTCTGTTTTCATTGTTGGGGGTGCAGAGCTGGAATTATGCAAGTAAGCTTCCTGCTTACTTACCTTCTGCCAGCTCTACCATCTACTAACTTTGGAAAATAGAATTAACCATTTGTGTGAATATTTGCCTATTTGTCCTCAGATTCATTTCCTAGTCTGCTCTTAGTCTGCTTTTCTATTGCAGAAAGCTACATTTATTTTAGGCTCCTCTATTTTCTGTTTTCTGGGTAAGTGCAGCCAGCAGAAGAAATGGTAGAAAATCAGAGGACAGAATGAAGGGGGAAAAGGATGGTATTTCTCTCCCTTCCTCCCTCTCTCACATGGGCCTTCTGGCAGATTCTTCCCTGGATAGCCACGTTTTCATTGGCCATCCACAGGATAGACCCACTGTGGTTCTGCCTTCTGCAAGATGGCTCCAGACATAGACAAAAGTACTCCCTCCCTTTATATCTCCAGACTTGAAGATGGTTCTTAGTTCTCTTATCATTTAGGTAATTAATTTCCTATATTAAAATTCCTTCTTTTTGCAATACATCCAGATTCTTGCTTCTCTGATTGGACATTGACAGTTGCACTTCCACACCACTGTTTCATGTCCTCATCTATCAGATGCAGTTAATAATAATACTGAACATATAGAGTAATGCAAGGATGTTTAATGCAGCTGTTCTTAAGCTTCAAGGTGCATCCAAATTATCCGGAGAGTTTGCTACAGTGCAGATTTTATGGCGTTACCGTCAGAGTATCTCATTCATTAGGTGAAAAGTGCGACCCAATAATTTGCATTTCCAACAACTTCCCAGGTGTTTTGGGTGTTGCCAGTCCACAGACCATACTCTGAGAACCACTAAGTAAAGTGTTACACTCATTATAAGTATTCTATAAATAAAGTAATAAGAATTAATGTTCATTGTCATCCTATAATTTTCTTTTGTCTTTCCTAATTATGGTTGTACCCAGGATTTGAAGGAATTCTCAAATTCAGAATAGACAAAGGTATGTGAATATAACTAGGGATTTGGGTGTAAATGTGTTTGTGTCATTTTATGCAGGATAGAATTAGTTGTCCACACGTTTCACACTGAATGTGGCAAACATATGTATATATCTCTATGTAGGCAGGTAGCTAGATAGCTAAAGGTAGATATATAGAGATACAAATATACACACATATATTTCTGTTCCTACTTACTGAACATGATTGGTAAATTCTTATAGTTAATAGAGTCCTTTTGGAGAAATTAAAACAGGCATTTGAGTTATATCCAAGAAGTAACTTTTTCTTTCCTATTAGGGAGAGTTTAACTGAATGCAAAGAAGAAAGAGGAGAGAGTGGAAGAGGTGGAGGGGCAGGAGTTATAGAGAGAGGAAGAGAAGGGTGATGTTATGTTGTTGTTGTTGTTATTATTATTATTATTATTTTGGAATCTTGCTCTGTCGGCTGGAGTGCAATGGCACGATCTCGGCTCACTGCAACCTCCGCCTCCTGGGTTCAAGCAATTCTCCTGCCTCAGCCTCCCCAGTAGCTGGGATTACAGGCATACACCACCACGCTCGACCAATTTTTGTATTTTTAGTAAAGACAGGGTTTCACCATGTTGGTTACGCTGGTCTCAAACTCCTGACCTCAGGTGATCCACCCACCTCAGCCTCCCAAAGTGCTGGGATTGCAGGTGTGAGCCACTGCGCCTGGGCAGTGATGTTATTTTATATGTGGCATTTAATATATAAAATAGCCTATCACTTTAAAAGATTTCTTAATATATTAATAACAAATGCTACACAACTCACCACTGTACAGATATGCTGAAATGGATTATCCAGGCTTGGGAAGCTGAGCATATCTTGAACCTTGAACCTAGAACTCTAGTTTCAAACACAAAACAGATGTCTTAACTTGTATTTCTATAAATATTGAAAGTGCTTTTACAAAAAATTGAATCTCCCTTATACCCATATAGCTAATAAAATAAAATTGATTGAAATGAGGAAACATAAAAAGATATATCTCTATATATACATATATATATAAATCTGTATTGATATCTATATATGTCTATCTATATCATTAGAATGCAAAGAGGAATGTAAGGGCAGGAGAGCATATTTCATTCTAAATTCCTTCTAGATTTGGGGAATTTTTCTCCCATCCTAATCTTTACAGCTGACTCATCTATAATTAATATGACAGAAAGTCTCTTAACATAAATTCTACCTCAAATAAAATTTTTACCTACAATTTTACTTAAAGTAGTTTTCACTAGAATCAAAATTTTATCCACAATAGTCTGTTTTTCATAGAAACAACTATTCGCTGATTTATGCTTTCATGTTTGTTGGATTTATATAACAAAGTAAAAAAGCATAAACAGCACTGGAAACAAATGTAACTGATCTTCATCACTCACACAACTCAATTGGAGGGAACCCAATGGTATGAATTTAGTAACATGTGATCTAGCCACCAGTGTTTGTAGCTGTATTAGTTTTCTATTACCGTGTAACAAATTACCACACATTAAGCAGGTTATATCAGCATATAAGTATTATCTCACAGGCTTCACTGGTCAGGAGTCTGGTACAATTTAGTTGGATCTTCTGCTCAGGGTTCTAAAAGCCAAAATCAAGACATTGGCCAGCTACACTCTCATCTGGAGGCTCCACAAAGGAAAGATCTGATTCGAAGCTCATTGTGTGTTGGCAGAATTTGTTTTCTTGTGACTGTGAGACTGAGTTCACTGTTTTCCTGTTAGCTGTCACCAGGCACTGCTCTCAACTCCTAAGACCATACTGAACCCCTTGCTACTGGGCTGCCTCCAAAGGTGATTTGCAACATGGCTCCTTGCTTCTGCAAAGCCAGCAGGAGAATCTCTCCCATCAGGAAGGCCCAGTTCCTTTTAAAGGTTCACCTGATTAGGCCTCAGTCTTACCCAGAATAATCTCTCTTTTAATTAACTAAAAGTCAACTCATATGGGGTCTCAACTGCATCTGCAAAATCACTTCACTTTTGTCATATGTCATAATGTAGTCACTGGAGTGAAATCCATTATAGTCATAGTTCTACTCATACAGGAAGGGAAAGGACTGCATAGGACTTATTTATCAGGGGGTTACAATCTTGAGGATCATCTCAGAATTCTGCCTACCACAGTGCTTGTGAACATGATTTAGTTTGATTTACAGAGCTATTAGAGAGTGAGATTATAAAGGTGGTTAAGACAGCTTGCATTCTAGTGACATTTAGAAGGTATTGTTGACTTCGTCTGGGATACTGACAGATGTTATATGGATAACCATTTATAATAGTTCAGGAACTACAGAAAAACTCCAACAGGACATATTTTTATGTTAAAATGTTATTTAAAAGATTATGAAACAGCTAAAATTATTGTTTAAAGGGGTAGTAAAGTGCCAGTGAGGGAAAATATAAGTTGGCTAATAAATATAGATATTAAGAGGAGTACTTTGTTCTCAGTTATCTATATATTTAATTATTATTTAATTATTAATGTAGCCATTCATTATTATTTTTTCTTTGTGTAGGTAAATTAGAGAATATTCTGAACCAAGGCTAGAAATCTTTTACTGCCCTCCATACTGAGATCTCAAGAGTTAAAAATCACACTCATCTCCGAGACCATTGAATCAGAAGAATCTTCTGCTTCTTCCAAAGAAAATAAATGACAGAATCTCTAATTCGGGTAACAAGTTTGAAAAATCAACAGGTCTCTCTCTCTCTCTCTCTCTGTCTCTCTCTCATTCTCGCTCTCGCTCTTTCTCTCACTTGCTCGCTCTCTCTAGCTCATGACTCTTACTACGTAAGAAAAATTTTATCCATGACTCCTTTGCCATCCCCAAGCTTGGACTTGTTTTGATGATGACCTTAATTTTTTATCCTACATCTATACTTGTATCTACAACTTAAGGAATGATCTTTACAAACATTTGGAGAAAAATGAATTGAGCAGCTGCAAATCTCAGACAGGGGAAAACCTGTGAAGGGTATGAGACGGACCTGGCTTCACATTTCAGCATCACTAATTTAATTGACCTTAAACAATTTACTTAATTTTTCCGAATTTCAGTGCAAAGATAATCAGATCTAACAGTAATATATAGTAAGTGCCTATCAAATATTGAATAAACAAACAAGATTTATTACTACTTTTTCAATCAACTTCAATTTTAATGGAGCCTATTTCTACTAAATCTTAATCTTAATGAAATCTTAATGAAAACAATTATTTTTTTCTACATTTTAAAATATTTCCCAGAGCATGTTTCTTGAGCCATTGGGCCCATGTGATGCTACTGGAGGAGAAAAGAAAAACAATAGTAAACGGCAAAAGGAAGTACACTGAACAGGGCTGGAAGAGTCACAATGAGCATTATCATAATAAAGGCTCTGACATGTCCCACATAAATGAAAATGCTTACTGTTTTTCTAAAATTTGCTAAAATTACATTGGATAAGCTGAGGGAAATGTGGTTTTAATGCTTTTAATACCTAAAGTCTAATAGAAATTTGTTTGTAATCACCAGAACTAAGAAAAGATACATAAAGATATCTACGAGAAAGAATACTATCACTACAGTGAAAAACAAAAAAGAAGTAGCATTGATTTGCTTTTATGGTAGCAGATGATCACTGTTACTGCCATTCAGCAATATTATTAATAATATCACAGATGACATTAAGATTCATCTATTACTGAAGAAAAATAAATTGTGGTTGCTGTTATTTAAACTAGGTGATACATTGCAACATGTTATGGCCCAATCTTACTGTAGAAAATGTCTTAAGAATCAGGCCCTATGGAGTAAACAAGGGAGGGCAAAGATCTCCACCTCCAACACTGAAACCAAGAAGAAAATTCTAAGGATATTTTTGACTATGTTATCATCATGCTTTAGAGATCAATGGATAAGAATGCTAGCAGAAATATAGAAAAATAAAATCTCAGTTCCATAATAGAAGAGCAAGGCTGGTGAAAACTTCAAGAGTGGTCAGAAGGAGTTGAAAGGTAACATTAAGAAAAAAAAAAAAATAGACCTTGTTTTTGATGTCCAGAGCTGTCCTCTGGGGTACAATCAATCAATGTGTCAGTCTTTCAACCACTTCAGATAGGCATGACACATGAATGTAGAAAGTTAGAACAAAAAGCACTGACTTAGCTTATGCTAGAATAACTTTAATTCCTAGCACTTTCCCTGTGATGCCCTAGAAAAAAATGGTGAGACACCGCTTCTCTCTTCATTCACACTTTGGGCTTCTTGTTGCCTGATGGGAAGTGGCAAGGTAAAGTAAAATTAGCAATAAGCAGTAATCGTTGGAGTGATTGTCTAGAGCTTTTTAACTTTCCAGAGCCATGGTTTTCCATCTGGCAAAAGAGTATTAAATGTTTCATTTAAGGAATTTGTAAACTCAAATGTACAAAACATATACATTATTCCAAGTTCGACAAATTTTAATGTTTGACTTAACTAGTCGCACCCACTGATTTTGGGCTTTCTTGGGAAACTGCTTACTCCTTTGGTCAAACTGATCTGCTAAGACCTGAGACAAAATGTATTGGATGGATGATTGCCCCAAATAAATAACATATAATGTAGTTTTTTGGTTTGAAGAAACTGAGCTTTAGAGAGATGAACTATCATTCCCAACTCAGTGATCCATCTAATACATGATGACTTAAAGCTTAGGTCTTCCGATGAAGTAGCTTATGTGCTTTCCATTGTACCACTGCTTAAGTAGGAGTCAATATTGATAAATACCAATAAGTTAGGTGAAGCCCTTTGACAGCATATTACAGAAGAGATAGGTTAGTATGTTAGTGTAGACCTGAAGGAAATGGAAATGAAACTGGGCTTGCAAGAATGATATGCCACAAGGAAGAGAAAAGAAGATATTTATTGAAATTAATAGACCTTTAACAGAGGAATGTTTTAAGAGATTATCTTCACAGGATTCGTCTTGAGAAGTGGTAGAAAATCATGTTAAAGAATTAGGAGTATTAATAGTCCTTGCTATATGTCAAGTATTATATATGTATTATTTCATTTAATCCTCTCAATAACCCTTGAGGGAGGAATTACATGTTGATCTTACTTGCAAGGAAACAGATTCAGAGAGGCTCAATATCATACCGGGAAGGACTTTGCTGAAACAAATACATTAACACTACTATACACTTGAAGCTATTCTAAGCTGTTTGCAAATACTAATTTAAGCTTTGTAGTAGAGTTAGGAGGTAAGTATTATTATTTTTAGTTTACAGAGGCATTTCCATCAGGTGGCAGAGTAGGCGTCTAGGTGCCTCACCACTATGCCATGCTGCCCGGTAAGTAGTGGAGCTGGAATTCACATTGGCCTCAGTAGGATCCCAGTGCAGATACTTCTAAGAACTAAGCATTTTTTCTTCCTCAGCTTCAACAGTCTTTACAGACAAGGAAATCTAGTCAAAGAAGAGGAAGGCGCCTGACTTTGATGGTGCATGATCGGAAGACACAGGTAGGCAAATGACAAACTATTTTTGTGATGTTATGTGAAACAGAAATTAAATGGTCACAAATGAAATCCATCTAGTCTTGCCACCTTGGTCTTCATGCCATAATAGTAGTAAAAATAATAATGAACCATTATTGTATGCTTACCAGGTTTTAGGTACCATAAAAATATTTTTCTTCAATTAATTCACCCAACCTAGAATAAGCACAACTCTCACCATTTTCTCGGTGAAGAAACTAAGATAAAGGGAGATTAAGTAACTTGCTCAAGGTCAAGCAGTTATTATCCTCTAGATTTATGTTTAAACCCAGGCAGGGTGACTCCAAAACCTGGATCCCTAATCCTTAACCTAGATTACCACCCCCAAAGCTTCAGGCTCCTTGTCTGTGTGCATTGCAGCCCCGAAAGTGGCTTGTGTTTCCTCTCACCCTAGTACACACAGACTTTCCTTTAATTAGTGTGGTTTTTTTTCTGCAAATGACTCCTCATGATTTTTTTTATTCAAAGTACATGAAAACGATTCAACCAGTAGGAAAAAATGAAAAGTTTTATATATAATGTGAGTGAAACTATGAGCATTTTCTACTTTAGAATTGAACTTCCAGAAAACAATCATAAAGAAGGCAATGTTTTGCAATTCAAGTATTAATTAGCACAGCATTATATATTTTCCGAGTCTTAAAGGAATGTAGAATCATACTCCTTTTGTATTAGAATGCATTTTTGAAAGTGTTAGCCAGGCCAGTCCTTTTATATTAGAATGTATTTTGGAAGTGTTAGCCAGGCCAGTGGTATAAATTGGCTATACGTTTTTTCTAGTATAGTTATTCTGGAGCAGTTTTCTAATTTCTATGTCCAGATAGTGACCAAACCTAATACTACTAAAGATCATAAGAGCAAAGAGAAAGTTATAATTAATCGAGCTTTGTTAAAGGTAAAGTGCAAATTCTCCATTTCTACTCACATATGCCTCTTTTTTTGAGTATGATTGTATGCTCTTTTGAACACTCAGTCAATGCAACTTTCATTTTAGGTCTAACAATAGCTCTATATGCAACTTTGCCAGGTTAGCTCAGAATACATACATAAGAAGAGCATTATTTTCTCTTAGCTTCCTAAATCAAGTATTGCAATGGTCAAGGGAACTGATCACTCTTCGAACAGATGGCTCCCTTGTATGCCCCCCATTGTCTCTAATACATGTTAATTTCTAGAAATTCTATTCCATATGAAGAAGGAAATTTAGGGAGTTGTTAGGGGAAAAGACTTAGAAAAGAAACTGAAGGTTAAGAAGATGATGAGAGCTGATGAATGGAGAGACCAGGTAATCAACTCTGCAACTGAAGAGCACAGAACACTCTGGTAACAGAGGAAATCACAAGAACATGAAATGAAAATAAGCTTAAATAAAATACAATTTTTTTCCCAAAGCAGGAGCTATTTTAAAAGAAAATCCATAAACTTGGAAATTTGGGTGGAAGTGTTAAAGATTTATTTTTAAAATTACCTTCTCTATACTCTCATTTATTTCCACTTTCTTCTGTACAACAGGCTCAACAAACTTTTTACAGAGTAAGTTTTTTTTCTAATATAAAAATACAATAATCCAGCAACACAACAAGACTGATGAGCTGTCACCAGACAGGAGTGTCTCCTCCCCCTTGCTCCTGGGATTTAAACCTATTAGACGCCCCCAGCGACCAGTCCTGCCCAGCAATCAGGTTCCATCCTGGTGTGGAATCTGATACCTTAATATATTAAAAAGTCAATTCCGTCCACGAAAGTTGTCTTCTTAATTGGTAATGTGTCTTATGTGGCATAAATTATCAGTGCTTATCATGAATTCCTAGCCTAGAAAGAAAAATTAACAAGTTTTTCATTTCTTTTCATCAAATTTCATCTTGATAGATTCAGACACTTTAGGTAAAGTAATTTCCATTATCAGATCACTAGAACATTTATTTTTATTAAAAACAAACAAATTGATAGTCCAGGGTTTCATGTATTTCCAGAGCTGAGGTCTTGCGCACATTCGGAGACTGTGTGCACGACATTGGCTGGGGACCCGGGCAGCTGCTGCATTCTATCAGCAAAGCAATCTTACTGCCTCTGTTTCTGTAACTTGAAAGTATGGCCCTTGTGAGACATTCTGACACCATGAATTTGAAGTCTTCTTGTACTGTGACTGCCAGAAAGTTTAAAATGTTAAATAATCTCTCAAACTTGCCCTAGAAAGTGAAGTTGGCTTATTAAAGTTTTTTTTTCCCTGTTTGAAAAACTTCTTTGTTTCACTAACGGCAGGTCTCCTGTGTTTTGTAATGTTGTTATTGAACAAGTTTAATGATTTGCTGAGGACCTCATCTAGAGGCATTACCAAGCAGCTCGAGATTAGAAACGTATGGTGGTGGAGGCTCTCCTAGAATAAATGAAAATATTTTATTCAGCTACCGAGAAGGGTCTCCAGAGATCAAATTAGAAGCTAGCTGTGAAGGGAGATGTTTAGGCATGCTCTGGAATTATTTATCAGCATTTTCTGCTTGTGTGAGAATAAGCAGACATTAAGTTTAAATTAAACAAAGGGGTAAAGAAAACAAGTTTTTTCAGTAATTTGACTGCTAATGATATTTCTGAATTATTCTCAGCTTAATAGTTTAAGTAATTTGCAATGATAATAATTGTTCCTGCTAAAGCTCCAATAGCATCGATGTTTTTTTTTTCTTTTTGCCAAGATTAACCTCCTTTAAAACCTTTAATGGACATGTAATTGCAAATTTATTGTGGGCTTTGTTAATTTTTAAATTTGTTTTCTTCTTGACATTTCTTTTAATTTAATTTTATTTTATTACATTCATCAACAATTTGAGAAACTCTCTTAAAAGTCCATTAAAAAGGAATAAGTGTTCTTTATGTTGCACTTGTTTGTCTTTATTTATAATGAGGCTAAGCTTGTAGATAGAATAAAGGCCGTTTAATTATTACTTTCAACATTAATGTGCTTTTCTCATGTACTCATTCAAAATAAGTATGTTCTTAGGGTTTGTTGGAGTGAAGTAAACTATTAACATGGGGTTGCAATTGGTCCTTAAATAATTAAATAAAAAACTAGACCGTATTCCAAATTAACACACAGGTCTGTATTTTAAATAATATCTAGGTGGTGAAGTTGTGCTAAAAGCCATTAAATTTTGTTCTTAAAGGCACACTGCATGTTATCACAAATGATTATAATTTAAAACATTTTTGTGTGAAATTCAGCAGGTTAATAAACTAGAAACTAAAACCCTAAGTGTTCTAGCTGCTTTTCATATTGAGGAAATGTAAATATATAACTCGACATTTTGTCAGCCAGTAAATCATCTTTCAAGTCGCTATATTAATCATGCCTAGAGAAAGGACCAAGTCGGCTAAAACTTCCCTTGACACTCACTGTTTCAAAGGTGAAATACTTGGTGGAAATAATATTGTTCTTAGAAATTCATGTTGCGTATTTGAATATTCTTCATTCATATTAACTATTTTTAAAAGGATTTGGTTATCTATTCTCAAATAATTTCCATTAACTTATTCCATTGTGATTTAGAATTAAATTGTACCTTAGATTTTTAAAAGGAGTGAAAATAAAAGGGAAAAGAAAAAAGCGAGATGAGGTGAACTGAGGACTCAATAAAAGCATAATCCTTCTCTGGCCAGAGGAAAAATAATGCTTTTTAAAAACTGAATAAATTTATGTGTATATATGTATGTGTGTGTGTGTGTATGTGTATATATATACATACACACACACACACATACATATACACACATACACATGAATTTTCTGTTTGTGTGATTTGAGAAGAGTGTTAATTTGCTGTAATTTTTTCTCTTAATCTGAAATGCCACAAATGTGAACAACTTTCAAACACTTTGCAGTGACATTGTCAACCCTCTGCTAATACTCTTTCAGTGCTTGGGAACCAAATAATTACGAGATGAGGCATTTAAAAAGTCAAGAAGGTGATACAATGCTGTGAATTAAAGTGAGAAAAAGAAGTCAGTACCTCTATAAAAGAAGAGAACAATTCAAATAGATATTTTAGTAGAAATATAGCAAATGCCTTAATATTCGTTTCTTTAAAAGTATTCTTAGGTATTGTTTACATATGTATCTGCTTGATTTTTTCCCAAATTGCTTAATTTTCTGAAGTGCCAGATGTTGATTTTTTCATGTCGTATCTAGTAGTGACAGAAGTGTCTCAGATTCCCCTCCCCCCAGCAAAATACCTATTTGTAATATATTGGATATCCTTTCCATAACTAAGTAGTTAGTGTGTTATCTCTTTCAAATGTATAAGGTAAAAGCATAGTAAAAGGCAGTTGCTTTTCAGTATTCTCACAGGTAGTGACAACTGCTTTCAAATATTTCTTGTCTATTTCTTCTATAAGCATTGTGTGGCTTTCTCTTTGTCTCTTTCCTTATCATGAGTCCTGCTACTCCAATCAGGGTACAGAAATTCCAACAAGAGTACATTCTCATCATTCATGATATAATTGATGAACCGGTATGGGTAACCACCATTAAATGCTTTGTGACTGCCTTGTTCTAACTGCTTATCTAAGTTTTTTAGTAAATACTCAAGTTCTCCTTCAATGCAAATAATTGATGTCTTTCTGAGGAGTTATTTTTAGATAGCCCACATGGTATACTCAAAAAGAAAATAAAAATGTAAAGCTTGAAACCTGAAACCAACAAATTCAAATATTAACACCACATTTGGATATAATAATTAAAACTGATGATCAGATATTAAAAATGAAAAATTTTCTAGAATAAAAGTCCTTTCAATATGACTCAACCTTTTTAGGAAGAAATTTTAAGGAAAGAAAAGGTTTTATACTCAACCTTTTACACTGTGGTGCAGTATAATTATATCTAGAGGTGGTTGCAAATTATAGTAGATTTTTTAAGTTCTACTAGAATAAGAACTTGTATTATTTACTTCAGGTCTCTCTCGCTTAGCCTAGTTCCTAATGCATCATGAACATTTCAGAAATCAAAAAACCTGTAACTCAATTAATATATAGAGAGGCATTGCCCTTATTGAAAATATATATATATTACATTATATACATTCACATAATTGTATGCATTAACATATATACATTATAAAAGTGTGCATCACTTTGATGTAATTGGGAATGTAATTATTTTCATATTATGTGATGAAAAGTATGAGTTATAGTATTTACATCCAGGGAGAGCAAAGATGGACAGTACTGTTGAAGGATGGGCTTGAAAACCCATTGCAGATAAGGTAATTTTCTACATGAAAATCTTCCTAATACACATGTCTGTGCATCTAATACATGAGCTGCCAATCCTCTCTTCTTCCCTCTCTATATTTTCTGGTCTACATCTTCAACCATCTCTTGTCAGTACTTTTCATTCCTTTCATCATGCCTGCCTGGTGAAAGCCCTCCCTGTTCCAGTCCCACTATTCATTTCATACCTACCTGCACCTGTGATGCTGAGGATTACAGGGGAAAACATAACCACACAATCCAGTTGATTGGTCATTCTGAATTATATTGGCTTCAGACTCTAATAGGCCTTTCTTTCATATTTTCTTGCTTTAGTTTAAATCTTCTCTGCTTTCCTCAAGTATTTGGGCCCATGACTTCTCCCCTTATTTTGTCAGATGAATAGATTCCTACTCCAAAGACATTTTCCCTAAAGAATGGTCTCTACATCTCATTACTAAATAGCAAGATTTCCTTTTTTCTTCCTTCCTGTTACAAATGAGGATGTGTCTTCCCTTGAGTTGATGCTAATCTCTCTGTATCTACTCTAGATACCACCTTTCCTGCCTGCTCAGAAAACTGAATCTCTTCCAGTTCTATTCACTCCTTCCCTTAAGCATTTAAATATATTGAGGACTCTTTCATCTTACAAAACATACAGAAAAGAAAACAAACTAAAACCTTCCTCTATCTCAAGTTCCCCCAGCTACAATTTATCTTTTCTCCTGGAAATATCTTCATATGGTTCTCCTTTACAAACTATCTCCACTTCCTCCTCTTCCATTCACTCCTCCAAATGCTGCAACACTCTCAATACTTCAGAAAATATCCCCTTACCCAAATCCCCAGTGACGGCTTTGTGCTAAATTTTATGAATATTTATCGGTCCTCATTCAACTTTATCTTTTGACACCACTTAACAGCCTTGACTACTTTCTCCTTAATCAAACAACCTCTTCTCTTTGTCTTCCTGATGCTGTGTTTCAGAGGTTGGCAAATTATAGCTCACAGGCCAAATCTAGTTCATTCCCCATGTTTGTAAATAAAGTTTTATTGGGACACAATCACACATACTCATTTATGCATTGTCTGTGGTTGCTTTTGGAGTCTATGACAGAATTGTGTAGTAGGGACAGAGACCATATGACCCACAAAACCTAAAATATTCACTATCTTACCTTCTACAGAAAAAGTTTGTCAATCTTCCTTAGATTTTCTAACTCCTTTAAAAAAAAAAAAAAAATATATATATATATATATATATATATATATATATATATATATATATATATATATCTTTAGCTACTGCAAATCAGTCTCCTTACTAGGACCTTCTTACCAAATCTTTTCAATGTTCATGTTCATCCAAGTTACACCCTAACATATTTCCTTTTTTTCAACCCACACAGTCTCTCTGAAAGTTTCTTTGGGTATGTATGACATCTTCACATACTATAACTCCCCAGTGTATTTTTCCAGCCCAGATATCTGTTCTGAGCTTCTGCTAGTCTCTTTTTACTTAGATAGCTCCTCAACTTCTAAAATTCAACAAATCCCAAACTGAACATACCATTTCACCCACTCTACAATCTGCTCTTCCTTTATCTTCTCACTGATTGGCCCCACTCAGTTATCTGCGCCATCCAACACATTTTTACAGTGACTCCCTCTTGCCTTTCACATGTTATCCACAGAATATGTTTCTAGTTGTCACCATACCCCAGGTTATCATCAATATCTCTAACCTGCATTACTTCAAATGCCAACCAATATTCTCTTTGTCCAATCTTACCAGTCTCAGCTATGTTCATAACTCAGCCTACACTCTCCTTTTTCTCCACTCCTACCCACATCCCCCTACCCTAAACACACACACACACACACACACACACACACACACACACACACACACACACACTTCAGTTGGCTAATTTGTGATACAGGCTTCCGTTTTCCCCCCTCAAAGGTTTTACTATCCCCAATATGACTATGACTATACTATCCCCACTCTAGACTGTGTTACTGTCTTTTTTTTTAACATCACCCAATTTCCCTATGCTTTCCCTTGTCAGTATTTTTCACAATTTATTCCCTTTACTATAATGAAAGTTCAAAACAGACAAAAATTGTATTTACCTTCTTCAACAAGATCTACTCAGCAAGTTGCACAGTAGCTGGCTCAAGGTAAACACATAATAATCTAAACCGTATGAATGAATTGCAAAGTTTTGCCAATTTGAAAAGTCATTTATCTTAAAATGCTTTCTGAAATAGCTAATAAATTTTTAAATAACTTGATATCATGAATAGCCTTCATTTTAATTCTTGCCTTTTGTTTTAAAAATACATAAGTCTGTGTGTCATCTGGTGCCACTATTAAAATGGCCAATATTGAACATAAGCAATGCTGATCTGTGTCTCTTACAAAAGACATGACTTTATCCATGGATTCTTTTATTTTTGTAAGGACTTGCATATGGGCTTTAGATGTACAATATGATGCTGTGACCAAAAAAAAAAAAAAGAAAAGAAAAGTTAGCAACTGTAAATTTGAAGTCATTAAATCTCCATTTTCCAAATGCAGCTTGTATATGTGTGTAATCACCATGTTTTCTATCTTTAAATATTGTTGCCTTTAATTAATATATGTTTGATTAATGAAACATCATTTTATGAATTGTACAAGCATAATCAACCAATTATCTTACAGTAGGAGTTAAAGTGATGAGAAATATTTAATTAAAAAATAATTTACTTTGAAGTTATTATTTTATAAGTATTTTAAAAATATTTTTAATCAAGCATAATGGTAAACAGCAATGGATTTTTTTCTCCACATAGGAAACCTATATTGTCATATTATCACTTGTCTGCTGAATGTATTTCTTTGAAGCAGAAAATATTCTAGACCATAAAAACCTTTGCTTTTCACTGGAAAAATGCAGGCCATTTCAAGGTACAGAAACATAAGACAAAAACAACTTCATTTTTCCAATTTATATAGTTTATTCAATGTTCATGTCTAAATTTAAAACTTGAAGAAAGAAGGACATGTAATAAAAATTGGGGCAGACTCCTAACAGTAACCAAGTGAATAGATCTCCTGTACAGCTTCCTATTGATAGTGAATTCTCCATTTACTAAGGGAGACAGAGTGAAGCAATGCTTGGCAAATTATATTCTCTTCTGCGCTGCTGCCAAATGAAATACTTGAACAAGTGTAATTCTGCATCCTGCACTTGATGCGAGTCTAATGTCATTATATTTGGAATGAAACATTGTGAAAAGTTGGTAGCATAAGTGTTTTTGTTTTTAACAGATCTTAAGTGATTCTCTTCTCCCTCATCTTTTGAAATAATAAGCATCAGTTTCTTAAAGAAAGTGTTTCTCTTCTCCTCATTTTTTGAAATAATAAGCATTAGTTTCTTATAGGAAGAATCTGAGGAGGATTATTTATGATTTCTCTGTCATCTTCATCCGTGAGCAACCAGATTAGAGAGGTAGCTCCTCACAAAATGCCCATGCCCTGAAACATATTTTGTTATCATTTTCATTCATAAAATACATCTCAAGAAATGTTTTCTATCCTGATGACAGAGAAAAGGAAATAAAATTCATCGTTTTAATCTCTTATTTTGCTAAGCAGAATCCTCCATGGCTTTGAGGCCATCTCTTCGCACAGCCACTGAATCGGGAAGCATTTACCAATGCTTGGAAGAGTCCAGATTCCGTAGATGCGCCAAGAGATAGTCTCAAAAAAGTGATGTTCACGTATTTATGGCCACACTAACTTTTCTTGTACACTGATTTTATCATACCAGTTTCCACTTCAGAAAACAGCATCTCTTCTTCATTCCTGTTACAGAAAAAAAAAAAAAAAATTCTCCTGCTTGGTTTTTGGAGCTCCTGTGATCCTCCTTAATGTACGCCTTTCTTCAGCCCCATGGACCTCCTCAGTGTCCCAAGAACTCGTTATGCATTTATGGCAGAGGAGGCCAATGTAAAAGGGAGATATGAAATAAAGTAAATGTGGTACCTAACCATAATAGGAAAAGCATGCACATGGGAAACAGAGAAAGTTGAGTTTAATCCCAGCCCAACCATTTAGTAGGATTAACTTTTGCTTAAGTAGACAGCGTAACTTTGGAGATGACAAGACTTAGCTGAGGTAGATGACATTTCAAAATAAGTTAACACCCTTTCCAATCCCTTTACTTACAGGATTTACTATAAGATGTTACAGGCACTAAACACTCCCTTTCCCAGATGCCTTTGTAGCCAGAGATGGCTATGCAAACAGAGCTGGCCAATAAACTATAAATAGGCTGGATGAGGTGGCTCACATCTGTAATCCCGGCACTTTGGGAGACTGAGGAGGGCAGATCATGAGGTCAAGAGATCGAGACCATCCTGAGTAACATGGTGAAACCCCATCTCCACTAAAAATACAAAAATTAACTGGGTGTGGTGGTGCACGCCTGTAGTCCCGACTACTCTGGAGGCTGAGACAAGAGAATTGCTTGAACCCGGGAGGCGGAGGTTGCAGTGAGCTGAGATTGCGCCACTGCACTCCAGCCTGGTGACAGAGTGAGACTTCATCTCAAAACAAAAACAAAAACAAAAACAAAAGCTATAAATAGAAATCTGCTGGGCAGCCAATGGCAAAGCCTTTGTTTTCCTTATCATAGAGACAGATGTCATTGGCCTTTCCTTTTCTACTTACTCTTGCTTTGAACATGGATATAATACCCAGAGCAGAAGCAGTCACATTTCGACACTGAAATCATGAGACAGCATGCTAAGCCTGGGGTTAAACAGAGACAGCATTTAATATCTTATTGAACTGCTGCAACAGCACTGAACTGCTTACTTCCAGGCTTCAAGATACATGAAAAAATAATTACTTTTGTTTAATTCTCACAATTTAGAATCCATTACTTGTAACCAAAGTATTACTACTAACTGACATACTAACACAAATATTCTCCATTGAAGGCATTTAGTATTTGTCACAGCATTCCTAGGCCAAAAGTAATATTTAATACATTCCATTTATTAGCTAGTTAAGTCCAAAACTTAATACATACTTAGATCCTAACAACTTAGTGGCCTGTTGGTCATGGCACAACTTCTCAAATATTAGAATCAAACAGGACACTGCCACCATCATTTCTTGTTCCATATGGATTTTTGTGTGGCATTTTATTTTTAATATAGTAATTGCAGCAAACCCAGCTTCCCAAAGATACGATGCTATTGTAGCACTCTGATGTCAAAACTGTGAACTACTTTGAGATACAGATTTGTGCTTTGACATTCCCTGAAGAATACTCCTTCACCTTTTTGATTTTGCCTTGATGCACCATTTGAAAACAACAGCCCTAACTTTCAAAAACATTATGCTGATAAAGAGATAATAAATGTAAATAATACATGCCAGTAGCTGGTATATAATAGATGATCAATAAATTATAGATGTTATTAGAAGTATAGTTTTGTGAATTTTTGAAAACACTTTAAAGAGTACCTCCCTATAAACAATTTCTGTTTCTGAAAATAGGAAATACACTGTTCTTGTTCTTATGTGTCATAAACAATATATAGCATCACATTAGAAGCACCGTATTTAATGGATTCCACTGCACACACATACACATATATGCACATTAATGTAAAACTGAAAGCAGGCACTGGGATCAGATGCTCAGTATGGCAAACAAAAATACAATACCACAAAGATATTATTACCCCAAGCTAACTTGCCACTTAATTTTAAGAGGCTTTAGATAGAGAAATATATAAATGTACAGAACATTTCTTGCTTCTAACTCATAGTCAGATTTGCCATTGTGCAATTATTATTTCATTTTTCTTTCTTTTCTGCTTCTTGATCTTCCTCTTACATTACTCTCCCATCAGAAACACTCTCCTAATAGAATGCTTTAATTCTTACCCACCCTGTAAGGATTTACCCTGTAAATCTGAGCAAAGATTACTCCCAGTACAGCAAAACTCTAAAGGTCCTATCCACTCTCTCTTTAGTGTGAACAGTGTTCCCTTTAATTTGTTTGTTCCACTTCAGTTTGATGAGCAATCACTTTCTCAGAAAATGCGTATTTTCTAACATCAGGAACTGGAATACAAGCCCTTGTTTTCCCGAGCTAAATTTTTGCTGCTGTCAGCTGGACAAGATGTACCAGTCACCCACATACCTCAGGCTTAGTGACTCCAGAAAATAGCAGTCTATCTCACCCAAAAGGGCTTAAAAATCACTGAATACTTAACGTGAACTGGTCGATTTCTTTGAAGGCATGAGATCTAGGAAAAAATAAATCTCTATTTGCTATGGTTTCTGTTTGCATGGAGAACTTTCAGACTTTCTGGATGTAATGGGAGAAAAGTTAGACCATTTCTCAAAACACACTCCAGAACCACTGCTTTGAAGACTGGTGAAAAAGATCATGACAGGCAACAAGGTCATTTGCTTTTGGAAAGCAAAAGCATCAGAAAGCCCAATGGGATACATAGCAATGAGCAAAAGATCGCTCCTGTTTATGAGAAAGTATTGGGTAAGCTATGAAGCCCAAAACAGGGACCAATAATCTGGGTGACTGTAAACTACAAACATGCTCCTACCCATGTAGGAAACATACCTAACCTAGTAGGAAGTACTCTAGAAATCGGAGACACATTCAGGCCCACAAAATGCAATCACCTTTGCAGCATTTTCAAATGCAAATAATAATAGCTCTATATGAACTGACCATCTTCAGTCCTCAATTTCCTCAGACAGGTAAATTATTGTCCCACTTGAGATTAATAGGTTAAATGGATGTAGCAAGTAATTCAAGCAGGGTAAAAATAGAAGTCATTCAATTCTTCCTTCTTTTATCTTTTAGTTTTTTTCTTTACTCCCATTTACTCTTACTCTCTTTAATGTTATTTATTCCCCATAACTTAGGAATAAAAATGCTGAAAATGGGAGTATTAAAATGTATCACTCAATTTGCTAAAATATATCATTTGATTTGCAATCTGCAAATCCTACCATGTCAAAAGGAATATCACACATAATTCTGCACAACAAAATTTCTCAAGGTAATTTGTCTCAATGGCTTGAATACTGCAAGGGGTGAGATTTTTGTCAATTTATGATCTTAAATTTTAAAACTACATTATTTGATACTGGGCCAAATAACACATTGACCATTTTTTTTAAATTCCTACAATTAGAAAAAAGTGTAATTAGTTGATTAAAATTCACACAAAGAAGAGTTAGTGAACACATCAAACCATATTAGTAGCTTAGAAATCCTGGACATCCATATGTTTTAAACTCATCCTATGGTTGGACTGAACCTATGTCTTCTATTTCTCCCCCTGTGAGCTAGCAAAATAACCCCTTTCACGTACCTGCTTTAAAGTGAGGAGTAATGAGACAAAATTTGTAATCGGATCAAAGTGTGCTAAATACGTACTCTAATTCTCAGGGAAAACATTATGGGTATTTATATCATATACAGTAATGAAAATGGAAATTATTTACTCTGGGGACTCTGGCCACATTATTATTAAAGTATTTGCATCCTGATAAATGATTTGCATGCTAATGAGAACGCATTCCCAGAACAGCCTTTCCAAATGTTTCTCTATAGTTCTACTATCAGGTATATATGATACCATGTGATACAAAGATATGAAACCTCAAAAGGTCTGTGAAGTAAATTATCCTTTTTTCCCTTGTAATATGCTTTTGGGGGATTAGTGAATGTTTTATTTTAAATTTGCCAGCTTATTGCTAATGAGTTTTCCTTAATTCTATGGGATTTTTCACCGGCTTATATATTTATTTATTTTATTGCTTCCAAGATTACACCACAGTCACCTTCGTTAGTGTGAGCCAAAAGTCCTTTCTATCTTTGCTGGAATGGATAAAGATTCAGTCCCCTGATAGATGGTAAACAAAAAAAAAGTACTCTAAATCAGAATTATTTTCCCACTCTAATGTTTTGCATTTGACTTTTATCCATATGCAACCAAAAAGGAAAACAGAAAAGAAAACTCTTCTTTAGATTGCAAATAAGGTTTTGCCTATTTGAGTGAATTTTAATTCATCTGCTCTTGTCTCAAGTAACACTCATTATTCTTATCTCCCTAGAGATGATATTCCCAGTGTCTACCTAGATTCAGCTACTGCAGTGAGAGCACACATTTGATCTGAGATTCTGTAGATATATATTGCAAATAAAAATAAGTTGATCCTCTCAAGGGTGTTCTCACACTAGCTAAAATATAACTTGAAAGGTTAGTGGGGAAGAGGTTAGTTCCCCAAGGGAAAGGCTGTTTCCCCACACTTGCTTGTTGGAGGATGAATACGCTAATTGGAAAACTAGAAGTTCTGGGGATTTGCAAGTGGAACAGGTGAAAATGTAACTGGTGATAATTAAAGGCTAATTATCTTCAACCCACAATTGGCCACAGGAGGTTCTTCTGAGCCACATAAAAAAAGAGCCTCAGAGGGGGAAAAAAAAAAAAGACATACAGAAGAACCTACAATTCTTTTATACACCTGTGCTATTAACTATAGCCAGGAATTGAACCTGCGTACACTGATACCTGATGTCTGCCTTCCCCTACTATCACCTTCCCTCCCAAATCCGACCGAAGGATTTCTACATGTAACTCATATCATCAGCATTAGAATTTGTCCACTTTAAGTCTTTCTGGTGATGAGAAAGTAGATATTCCTGTGAAATCCCAAAGAAGACAATTTCTGACATGCGGAGTCATTGTATTAACTCTCCCAGAAAGCTTAGGGATGGAAACTGCTTTTATGGATTTCCTCTTTAACAATAGTTTATGCAGCATGAAGGGCAGAAAAACAGGCCCTTTTCACATTTCAGGCTGTGTCTGGTTTTATTTGGACATGTGTTAGGAGAGATTCCAGGAAACTTTCTCCTAGAGGTTTCATAGTTGTGCTGGGAGGAATAAGAGGACCGGCCATAGGCCAAGAGAAATGCATTGGCAGAATCATCATTCAAGGAGTGATGGCGTAGTAAGTATTTTTTCTGGGAAAGTGGGGGTACATGATGTATCTTACACTATAGCTTACACTTCTACTTCCTCATCAGCATCTAAATGTGCCAAGTAGCCTGCCCATCCTCTTTTTTGTAGCCTCTCCCTCCATACATGAACTTGACCTCTCAAAGCTAACAAGTTCATGCCTAACTCCACTCCTAATTTGACTGGAGCTGAGTGATCCAGAAATAAGCACTGATGCAAGCCAGTGATATCGGGGAGCTTCCCTAGGATTTTATACCTGGATCTGAGTGACAGAGGTGATCTCTCTCAGGTGGCAGAATTTTATGGCATAAAACTCAGAACCTGCTGGCCACTGCATTTTCCATCACATAGAGAAAGCTGGTCTACAGTGAGAGAGCATCATGTGGAAAGTAGCAAAGACTGGAGAAGAGAACACCTTGCTACCTTTTCAGCCCCTAATACTTTTGGTTCCAAATGCAGCTATCCTCCTGTGATTTGGTCATTCAACCCTTCCTTGGATAGTGAGCCAAAAACTTCCCTTTTTAACTAAGATAATTTGTGTTAGGATTTTGACATTTAGAACTGAAAGACTTCCAAATGAAGGAACACATCATGGGATACAGTTTTTTAGTGTTGTCACTGCCAATCCACAGGCCTCTCATCATCAACAGAGAGCACAGCATCCTCCCTTTTGGCTGAGCCTGGGTTTAGAGAGACGGGAACAAACAGCAAATGGATCTGGAGAGGTTCAAGAACAATGGAGGCTTATTTCTTGCCACCTGGTAATGTCTGAGATGGCACCAGGACTTACGGAGGAGGCTCCGGGTAGTGTAGCTATTCAGAAAACAGTGTGACAATTCTGTGTGAAATTAAATGAATATATACTCCACTACCCAGCAATCTGATTCCTGAGTATAACATATAAACCACATCCACAAGCATGCTAATAGATGTATTGCCATGGTTGCAAACAATTGGCCACAGCCTATTTTTCTGTCCCTAGGGAAATGAGTAAGTTTAAGTTGGACCATATGAAATTGTGAATTTTTGTCCATTTTTTTACTACAAAAAAAGTCAATTTCATATAGTTCAACCTAATGCAACGTGGTAGATCTATACTATGTAGCAGAAACAAACAAACAAAAAAATCAAGATCTTCCTACAGCAACATGGATGTATCTTAAAACTTAAAGTAAAAATATGTATATATAATATATATGAGTTTCATTTAAACAAAGTAAAAACATACACAAAAATATACTGCATATCTTACCAGGATAGATGCATATATAAGGATATGTGTCAAACACAATTAATGGGACAACTATTAAAAGAAGGAAAATTGGAGTGGGAATCAAGATGAAAGAGAAAAAACAACTGTCCAATAGAGATGCTTGGCATGGCCTGCTGATGATGATAATATGCCACAAACTTGGGAGCAATAAACCCATTTTTTTGCACCTGAGGGATAAGAAGAGTGGGACAGCCAGAAAGTCAAAGAGAAAGGAGGAAGAAAGCTTCCTGTATCAGCATGAGTCCTCAACAGAAGGCAGAAACAAGAGGGAATGTATTTAGAAGAGAGGATCTGAAACAATTCCCCAAGTTTTCCATAGCTTCAGACAAAAGCCCTTGATTTGTCAGAATGTTTCCAGGCCTTCTAGAGGTCTAGAAGGAACTAGAATTAGCTAAAAGAGAGGGTTGCCCCACAATACAAAGTCTGTTTGTGGTGACTGAGGGACATTGTTAGTGTATGTGGCCTGGACCATATAAGTTAGGGCTATGGTCTACTGGGAATGGAGGTAACTGATGCTGTAGGAAATGAAACTCATAATCAAACACCTGACATCATGATTTATGTCTCTGCAGAGTCTTGAAGAGGCCAATGGGTGCTCATGGTCAAGACTGCATTATTGCCATTCACGGCCCCGCTGAGACATGTGGTTTGCACTTAGACCTACTTAAGTGCAATCTGGGTTTAAGAGAGGGATGTCCTTTGAGTAAAAACCAGAAATTTCTAAGTAATACTAATTCAACTGAGTTTACTTGGTAGAAACTTACATGAATTGAAAATACAGACTCAAATTATAAATTATGTTTAGTAACAGAAAAACGATGAAAGTTCAATTTGTACTTCCATGTTGCTGAGTCAAATTTGTACCATATATACATGTATATATGAACACCACTTGCTACCTATAACTCATTTCAACTATTTGAAATTATCTGTCTATAAGTTCATGTTCAATATAGCATGTGATTCTTGGCTTTGAATACCATGTTTTCACATGGAGAGATATGGGTATGCTAGAAACAGAGTTGGAGGTTTCAGTTTAATAGACACTCTATTGGTATTTTAAAATAAATAACACATTCGTTAGAAACTGGTATGTCAAAAAGCTAATTACTATTCTTGGCTGATTCTTCACACAGGCAGATTTTTTTGTTGTTGTTTAGTTTTTGGAGTGTGCTTTGTTGCTGGAGACCAGTAGCTTTGCAATTGTGGGTAATACATTAAAGACGAAAGGAGCCTTCTTTTAATTAACGGCACAGCTCTAACTTGATCTAACCAGAGCAGTATCAGGAAGAGCCAGCAATGTCACCCCTCCTTATATTCGACAGCGTCTGTCTACCTCTTACAACATTTTCTCAGGAGAATTCATCCTGGAGGATAGGGATTCTGAGCCAAATGCAGACACTTAAAGCCTTGAACTAAGGAAAAATTCAGTGCCAAGTGGAAAGTATGGCTCATCGAGTGTAGTATTTGAAAAAGTAGATTTGAATAGAAAAACAAAGAGGCATCCCTAGAGCTACATTATTGGTTGATAAAATTATATTCAGCAGTAGAATCCAATTCAATCAAAATTCAGAAAACTCTAGTAAAGAGAACAGATAACTTCAAAGATTTTCTTTTTTCTTTTTTTTTTTTCCACTCTTGTTCTTCAGGCTGGAGTGTAATGGCACTATCTTGGCTCACCACAACCTCTACTTCCCGGGTTCAAGCGATTCTCCTGCCTCAGTCTCCCTAGTAGCTGGGATTACAGTCATGAGCCACCATGCCCAGCTAACTTTATATATATGTATTTTTTTTTTAGTAGAGACAGAGTTTCTCCATGTTGGTCAGGCTGGTCTCGAACTCCCGACCTCAGGTGATCCACCCACCTCAACCTCCCAAAGTGTGGGATTACAGACGTGAGCCACTGCACCCGGCCGACATCAGAGTTTTTCTAGCCGAAGTTATTTTCAAGGGTAATCAGGAGCCATGGTATTCAGACTCAAAGGCAGAGGAAGCCCCCAAAATGACACACTAGGACTTTCGCTAGCACACTTTAAGATGACTGAGTAGAGGTAGCTATAAAAATATAATAATAAAAGCAAAACTAATACCAAAAACTAATTTTTATTTACATCTTACTGTGTGCTAAACCCTAAAATCCTATCACCATCATTCTAGCAGCCAAATCCCCAAGTTACAGCTAAGCAAATTATGGTTCCAATAGGTTAAATCAGTTGCCAATATTACTAAGCTAATTATCGACAAAGCTGGGATAGAAACACAGGCGGTCTGAGTCTAGAAATCTGAGCTATTAATCACTTACACTGTAGACATTTACATTGGTTGACTTCTTGATCAGTGTCAAGAGGCTGATAGAATGGAAAAGAAACTAAGGAAAGCAAAGATTTATTTGGAAGGGAAGTGGAGGTTAATAGTGCTTTAATTCAGGACACATTACGTGTGAAGTAATTGTGGGATTTCCAGATGGACTTGAGTAAGCGCTCGGACACATGAAACTAGCATACAAGAGAAAAGTGGAAGACACAGATTTTAAAGCAACGTATAGGAGACAGTTGAAGGCAAGAACGATATTACATACAAATATAGTACCTAGGGAGAAAAATGTTAATAAAACCTCAGAGAACATTAGTATTTAAAGAATGTTTGCAGGAAGGAGAGAAACTGAAGGAAATCAGAAGAAGAATTTTCAAAAATCTAGGAGGAAGAATATGTAAGTACCATAAAGTAAGTGATTTTTTCTTTTTTTTTTTTTTTGTTCATTAATATATCTCAAGCACCAGAAATCATTTCTAGTATATAGTAGAGGTTTAAAAATAGTTGTATGTATCAAGTACTAAATAGAGGAGATTTGTTTTTGCAGTTGAAATGCTCAGGGTCCATATCCAGATAGGGTCTCTCAAATATTCTTATTTATTTATTTAGCTTGAGACGGAGTTTCACTCTTGTTGCCCAGGCTGGAGTGCAATGGCGTGATCTTGGCTCACTGCAACCTTCGCCTCCCGGGTTCAAGCCATTTTCCTGCCTTAGTCTCCCAAGTAGCTGGGATTGCAGGCATACACCACCACGCTCGACCAATTTTTGTATTTTTAGTAGAGATGGGGTTTCACCATGTTGAGTAGGCTGGTCTCAAACTCCTGGCCTCAAGTGATCTGCTGGCCATGACCTCCCAAAGTGCTGGGATTACAGGCATGAGTCACCACGCCCAACTTGAAATATCCTTAAAACACTCATTTCCCAAACCTATATTGAACATTGTCTATATGCTTAAAAAATTTTAACCAGTTTTAAAAAGATAGAGAGGGTTAATCATATAATTTTCTATGATTAAAAAATGCTAAATATCTCTTCATGCTTAGATATTTTCAAACTAGTCTTTTTAATTAGATAATTGTATAGCTTCCTACGACTAACGAATTCTAATCATTACAGAAATTTCTTAACTAAAAATTTACTTCCCAATGAGACCAATGGTGGAGTTAACTAATTTCTGAAGAAATAAAAGGCTTGAGAGTTGTATTTGTTTTTAGCCTTAGATTTGCCTGTTTTAAACACACCTACATGTGAAAACGTTCTCATTAATTTTTCAGTTGGCCTAAGATTTATGAAGCAGTTAATATGAATTTAGGAATTATCTTCCAAAAATGCATCATAATTTGTGTCTAAGTAACAACTGTTCCAAAAAAGAAAGCCACAGTCATCACTTGGTTGTGTTGGCTGACAAACCTGGAGTAATTAATCTTTGTTTTCAGTGAATATTTTATTAAATTAATTTTCAAAAATATGTGCAAATTACCATTTTAAGAGAAGCTTTTATGTGTGACAGTCAAATGTAATGAAATGACTCAGGCCCAGACAAAAGCCCCCGCCAAGATTTGAAAAATGATATACTTATATATATATATATATATATACATACACACATACACACACACACACACACATATATATTTTTTAACCCAAAGAAATCCAGGGGACTAGGAATTTACCAAATGAATACACATAGGCACATGTTTGTTATTATATACCCGAGCATATATTCACTTTTCAACTGAATTTGCTGATGGCATAAGATACTCAGGCTTTGAAGACAGACAGACCTAGGTTTGGATCCTGTCTTTGCCATTTCCTGACAATATGACCTTGAACTAATTATTTCACTTCTCTGAGCTCTTATTCATCCTAAATTAGGGCAACTTAGATACCCATTGCAAGGTGATTGTAAGTTCCAGGATGGTATAAACTAAATCTTTCTTGTCCAGTATCATATATCTGACTCCTGGCATAGTAAGAGTTTGAAAAACACTGGTCTTGTTTGGTGAATGTGCAGGATAACATATGCACTGCCTGGCATACAGAGAGTACTCAACAAACGCTACTTCACTTTCCTTTTTCCACCTACACAATTATTTGCATCAGCCCATCTCTCCCCAAATATTTCTGTTATTGGAACAAATGTGCATTCTAAGCTTGGATTGTCAGAATAATCACGTCAATCCCCTCATGGCTCTTTCCCTTTGGAGGTACCAGATCTCCTACACTGAAAATATTATCATTAGTCACAATTTAATGCACTAACATATGCTACCCAAATTCTGTCCCCAACTCCTCCATACTAGCAGGAATTACTTTCTTCATTTTCATTCATTTACATGACATTCATAATTTCAGAGTTTAATTATCATAATAGAGTTGAGTTTTACCCACATTTTGGTTAAATAAATGACAAGACATGTCAGGCATCCTGCTTTTGGTTGACATGCAAACATATGCCTCCTCCGCTGCAAATTCTATTGATGGTTCTGGTGTCCACAGCAAGTGGTGTAATGAAATACGCGCTTATTGTTATTGAAATTAGGACAACCCACAAGAAAGATTCCAAAGCAAGTTTATTATTTATTGTACATTAGAACTATTATAAAATTGAAGCAGTGACATGATTCCATTTAGCTTTGCATAGAACTATTGATCTTGATTTTTGCACAAAGAAGTCCTTTTGGGCTAAAGCTCTACACAGAAAATCAATTTGCTTAAAATTCTTCCCTTTTACACATAATAGCTTACTCATTGAGGACTGAAATTCTGCATGTGAATAACACTGCAGTCTCCTTCTTGCCAATCACTAGAAGCACTATGTAAATTATAATTGGAATATTATGGCAAAAACCTAGAGGCCACAATCTTTCCACAAGATAATTGAATGTCAATAATGATCCAGAAAAACATTTAAAGCTGCACCTCAGCATAAGTATAAATGTCTTCAAATTTAACTTTTAAAAAGTGTTTCTGTTCATTGTGCACTGAAGATTTGTCCGAGTATGGAGAAACACAAGCAAGCAACTACACCTTGGAAACACTTTGGTCCATGTACAGGATAGCAACAAGGTTAGAAGTAAAATTCTAGTTCCAAAGGTGTCACTAACAATTAGATTTTTTTATGTGGCTAGCTATTCAACCTCCCTGAATCTGAGGTTTTTTTATTTATGAAAATTACTCCCACATCTAAAGTGTTTCAACTTCATCAATAATTAAACAAACATTTTTTACTTTGAAACCATATTATTTAAATGTTGTTAGAAATGAGTAAAATACAAAAGTGGTGTACTAGAACTTCCAAAACAAGGCAGTAAAACAAGAATTAGGGGGTCTACATAGATAGGATTATCTCAAGCTTTTCTAAAATGTATCTTGTTTCATGTGAATTCATAAAAATATTTCTAATTTAAAACCGAAATAGTGATATAAGATCCTACATAATATTTCCATGTGATTTAATAAACGATGTATTAAATAGATGTCAGATTTCCAGAATGTGACAAAGAAGACTTTTTTCTATATTGGTCTGTATCTGTCTCATATGAACTTTAGGCTATTAACATACATTCATTATTTTCTCTTTTAAGGTTTATATATAAATCTGATAAATAGAGGTATGCCATTTCTGTTATTAAAAAAACTTCCTATTGTGATGAAAATATGTTTCCATGATGTTTTTAGTTCATCTAGTATAGACCTAACTTTCCAAAACATGTCACACAAATTATATTCTAACTCTAAGGGAGACAACTCAGACTCCTTGAACAGATATAAAATATACTTGTTAATACTATGCTGGAGTATTACAATTTGCCTATGATCTGCTTCCGTTCAATTTTCTTAAAGCTAATTTCAAAATCATTTTCCCGTAAAGATTTAATTGGGAGTGTCTCTCCACTACAGATCTAATTATTTCCTACTATACCATGAACACGACATACTTCCGGCCTCATATACCCTAAAGGATTTCAATTAATTCCAGCTATTGTGAAACATTAGGAAAGTAATTCCTAGACATTGTGCAATATGCCTAATTTGTATATATCTAAAGAAATGTGATCTAATATAATAATATTTTACTGGAGGCCAAATAAAGGACATAAATGTGTTATTGAAAGGCAAATCTTATATGATTGAAATTTGTTTTTCCTCCAGAGCACAATTTCTTCAAAAATTGTCAGAAACCAGGATTATTCCATTTTCTTATGCATAAGGGGGAGCAACTAATCTTTTTAACTATAGCAAATAATGACGCATTTTAATAAGGCTTTAAAAATCTGCAATTAGCATAACATCAAAAAGAAATTAGACATTTTTTCATTAACTACATGTAATAACTTATTAATGAGAAAGTACATTTTTCTAAACATTTATTATTTTCTAAATAAATCAATAACTTGGTAAACAAATTAACATAGTTTAATAGTTTAGTTTAGTTCATACTTAACGATATCTGCTAAATTTTCAAAATACATTTGAATCAGTGTGTAGAATATTGGCTGAGAATATGGCCTCTAGAGTGACCTGCTTACTTGCTATGGGGATTTGGGTAAAATTTTGATCTCCAAAATCTTAATATCTTCAACTGTAAAGTGCCAATTGAAGTAATACCTTCTTCATCTTCCTTCCTAGATTTATTATAATGATTAAATAAGATAATGCATGTAATATTGTTTAAAAAGCACTTAGACTTACTCTGTAACACCGAGGTCAACAATGAGTAACTCTTATTCCACACTCAGCTATCCTAGAAGCCTTCCTGGTTTGCAGAGAAATTTGTACAAAGTGAGCATAATAGCATTAGCCCTTGACTGGGTCAAGTTAGTCTCTTGTGGGCTTGAAAGGTTTGAGGCAATCCCAAAACTAAATTCATCTCATGGCCATAATACTACGAGGCCCCACACTCTCATTTGTTCTCCATTCCAGTGGATGGGGGTTTTAACCAGATTCCCAGGGCACACCTGGCTCACAAGCTCAACAATGAAATTCCTGCTTAATCATTGTTTCGCTGTATCTTGTACCCTTGGGTTCTATTCAGTATTACTTTGTCCCATAAAATTTTATTTTGATGCTTAACATTCCTCTCCAGCAGGAAATTATTCTCTATAATTAACCCCACTTTCCTGATGCAATCATTTGCTCTCTTCTTTAAAATTGATCTGGATAAACTGGTCAGCATCCTTGACATAAGAAGCTTTTATACATAAACACTAACATTAAGGATGCAACAGCTAACTTTCACAGAGTTCAACCTTAAGTAATTTTGGCATAGCTAAAAACACAATGGGAGTCTTATTCTACCCTTAATAATTTTCCAAACAAAGCCAGAAAAAGATATCCAACAAGTATCTCAAAATTCTCTTCGTTAGAAAGTTTTAACTTGCATACAATTTAAATCTCTTTGTCTGCAATGTAAGCCTATTTTCTCTGGTTTTGTTCTCGACAGATATGGAGAACAGCTACTCATTGTTTTGCCAGTAGTTTTTATCCTTCTGTAAGTTATTCCTCTTTTCTCAAAATCCCTTTTATCCTCATCTTCTAAAAGAGCTATTTGCCTTCTTCAAATTTGTCTATCTTTATAAAAGCTCCAAAAATACACATGTAAGTCTGGATGCACTTTTTTGTAATCTAATAAAAATACTGCAAGCAGATAATACCTGTATTGTTTCTCATTGTCTATAGCTAGTTGCTATTATACATCAAGAATTAGCTGTATACATATACTTGCTTAGCATTATGTTAAACACTGTTCATTTTGAGTTGATGATAACAACAAACTCACTTTATTTTTATGTTCCTCAACTGTTTCCTGAAATCATTTCTAATTTATTTACAACACATTATTAGTTTGATCAGTTTTATTCTTATAGCTTAAAAATATTTCCTTACATGTTGTGATATATATCCTTTAGAATATACTCTTTAGCAAAGAAAAAAAGGACATCATTTGTTTTCCTTAACAGACAAAATTAAATCCCCTTGTAGCTCCAGTCTCCTGCGGTCTTTTTAGAAATAGAAGCATCGGGACTCAGTTCCACCTAATTAACCTTCCTTCACCCCTGACACCTGTTAACTCTACTCACACCTACCACACACCCCATTTTCCTTCATTTTCTGTAGTTGTCTCTATTTTCTGGAGGTTCGTCTACACTATTTGTTTCTACAAGTAAACAGAAGACAAAGCTGATCGATATCTGTCCCTCGAGTGTTTACTTTCAGTTGGGTATTATACTCTTGCTCTCAGTCACTTTGAATTGGAATTCACATAGCCAGTAGCCCAGGTGATAATCAACCAAATCAACACCAATGTAGAAAATCAGAAGTATTCACTTTTCCTTTCATGTATCCTTTTATGCTAATCTCCTTAATTCAAAAAGCATCCTCATTCTTTTATCAACCTTCCAAGAAAAGCCTTTAAAATTATTTTCTCCGCCTTGCTGTGCTTTACCATCAAATCCACTTAGATACCAAAAGCTGTTTTACTGTTGTTGTTATCTATTCTAAATACTTGTATTGTTTTTCTCCTTTCTTTCAATTTCTGCATTTCTAGTGTTCATATAGGCTTTGATCTTCCATCTAAGTAAGTGTACAACGAATATTGAAATGTTAATTAATATAAAGTCCTCCCCTGAATATGTTAACTTTCCAATGGTTTATTTTTGCACCATTGAACACACTTATAGTTTTTTGAACAAAATTACTTACCTTGAAATTGTGTCCTTCAGCTGAGCTTTTCAAATAATGCAACTAGCTTTTCATCAAAGCAACTATTATTTTTTCTACCTTTTTTCACTGTTTAGTTTTTTTGCTATATTATTTCTACATTGAAAGAATGTAAAACTTGTCAAAGAAAAAATTATCAAAAAAATTGATTTTCAAAGATCTAATTGACTTTTATTAGTGATTCATGAACTGGACAGCATCCAATTTACAAAATAGGAAGGAACTCCAATTCGTGGGTGAGTTTTTTAAGAAGAAAAAAGTGGAGAAAAGCAGGAATAAAGAAAAAAACAGCAGTTTGATAGTTTCAAAGCTACTGTCCTTATTTGAATATAAGTAAAATTTTGTTAACTTAATAGAATTTGCCTATCATTTCTCTCTTGATTTCTGTGAAGTTCAGATCTTGTAAGTAAACAACTTTGGTATCAGTTTGGTAATACAGAAACTTACCATGAGTGACTCTATTTGGATCTCTCTTTCTGTTTTTAAAACACAATTTTCCTTTCTTTTTCATTCTAATGTCTACATTTGCTTTAATTCAGTTCCATAGTTAAATATACTCTGTGCTCACCACCCACCATTTTTCTATCTACTCCCAGTCATTTATTGGTTGACAGTGGTTAATACATTGATTGATTGATTCTTTATGATACTATGGTGAAACAATATTATCTGAATTCTTGTATATTTAATATTGGCATTTTTATAATTTATCCACTTGAAGGCCACTTGACAGGTTAAAAATTCTTGGCTTTACTTTGTTTGCTAGAATGTCTTGAGTATTTTATTCTATTTTTACTCAAATGTGTGTTCCTTTGTAGAAATCTTAGACCAACATAACGTTTTATTCTTAAAAGCGACAACCTGTAATCCCAGGACTTTGGGAGGCCGAGGCGGGTGGATCATGAGGTCAGGAGTTGAAGACCAGCATGGTCAAGATGGTGAAACCCTGTCCATACTAAAAAACAAAAACAAAAACAAAAATTGGCCAGGCATAGTGACAGGTGCCTGTAAACCCAGCCACTCAGGAGGGTGAGGCAGAGAATTGCTTAAACCCAGGAGGTAGTGGTTGCAGTGAGCCAAGGTCATGCCACTGCACTCCAGCGTGGGCCACAGAGCAAGACTCATTTCAAAAAAAAAAAAAAAGTGACAACAAATATTTCCAAATAATATATCTGATAATAGGTTTATAACCCTATTATATAAAGAACTTCTATCAGCAATAACAGAAACATGATTTTAAATGAGCAAGAAAATTGAAAAAATATTTCTCCAAAAAATGCACAAATGGCCAATAAGTACATAAAACGATGTACAACATCACTATCATGAAGGAAATACCAATGAAAACTATAATAAGATACCACTTCAGACCATTTGTGCACCGATGTTCATAGCAGTATTATTACAATAGCCAAAAGGTAGAATCAACCCAAGTATCTATCAATGAATGACATACAGTGGAATATTATTCAGTCTTAAGAAGAATATTCTGACACATGCTACAACATGCATAAGACTTGAAGGCATCACTCTAAATGAAATAATCCAGTCACAAAAAGACAATCACTGTATGATTCCATTTATATGAGGTATCTACTGCAGTCAAAGTCATAAAAACGGAAAGTAGATTGATGATCTCCAGGGACTGGATGGAGGGAGGAATGGGGAGTTTTGGTTTAATGGGTACAGAGTTTCAGTTTGCAGAATTAAAAAAAAAATTCTGGATATGGATGGTGGTAATGGTTGCACAACAATGTGAATATACTTAATGCCACCGAATTGAACAGTTAAAAGTAGTTAAAATGTCAATTTTTATTTCAAATTTTATAAAATTATTTTTTAAAAGTATGCTGATGTTTTAAATTGGCACTTAATATTTTCTAATTAAATAATTCACTTCTAGTGACTGATAATAAAATTATTCACTCTAGGAAAAGAGAGGAAAGGGACTCGACACACCTATTAGAATGCTAAAATTTAAAAATATTGACCAAATACCAAATGATGTCAAAATGTGATTCAGTTGCTACTCTTTCATATCCCCACCATGCTGGTGGGAGGTTAAAATAGCAGCCACTTTGGGAAAGGGGTGATGCTATCTTAAAGTAAAACGTGTACATAGCCTGTGACCCATCAAGTCCATTCCGAAGTCTTTACCTAAGAACAGGAAAGAGATGTACAAGAATACTCATGAAAATTTTATTCATATTAGCCCAAATCTAAAAGCAACGTAATATACATCAACAGGGGAACAAATAAACTAATTTGATATCTTTATACAATGGAATGCCACTTAGCAATGCCACAACTTGGATAAACCTCCAATATAATATCTTGAGTAAAAAATATCTGCCACAAAATAGTATATGCGGTATAAATCCATTATATGAAGTGCTATATGGTGATTAAAAATAAGAATAGTACTTGTTGTGGATGCTATTGACTAGAAAGAGGCATGAGAAAATTTTTGGTTGTAATATTCTGTGTCTTGATTGGGGTGGTGATTGCAGGTGTATGAACTTGTCAAACATTATCAGATGGTACACATAAATTATCTGCATTTTATAGTGTATGAGTTTTGCTTCGATTACAAGGTTAGGCACAAAACAAGAGATGATGATCTTTTGCCATGTTTGTTTAAATGACTCTTTTAATCTTAGAAATAGTTACTATTTTAAAGTATATTTGTATTAAAAGCCAGTATCAAATATGTTCTTCATAATGTGATGTGCTCATTTATTATGTAGATGCAATTATTTTTAATTTTAGAAAGATTTCATGAATTGCACATTTAAATATGTGATCTATTTCTTTTTGTTGGGTTTCTTCTTCAGAGACTTTGAACATGACTATGCTGTTATTTTTTCTAACTTAAAAAACTATATTTTTTAAAAATTATTTTGAACACATGACTCCTTCGATCAGACATACACAATTATTCCACTGAGATAGCTTTAGATAAAATTATAATAACTTTAACATCACCAGATCTAATGGATATTTGGTTTTTATCTAAATTGATCTGCATTTTTACCTCATTTTGGAATTAGTATCTTCCTCTTAGCTTCCTGAATAATGCACACTTTCAACTGTTCTCTGACCTTTCTGGCTTGTTTGTATCTGGGTCTTTTCAGGCTGATCGTTCTCTAGCCAATGATGAAATACAGAGCAAACTGAAGACTTTTCCTTAGTCCTATTCTTTCCTCATTCCATATCCTCTTCCTAGACGATCTCATCTATACACAACTTTACTTACCACTTATATTCAGACAACTCCAAAATTTATACCTCTAACCCAGACCTCCCCTCTAAATTGTGGACCTCAACTGCATTGTTGTACTCTCCATTTGGGAAAAATGAAAGGTAACTTAGAATTCATATTTCCAAAACCAAACCAGAGATGGATTTTCTTCCCCAATTCTTATTACTGCAATGAATGACTCCATCTTCCATCAAATTAAATAGGCCGAAACCTACGAAACATCCTTGATTTTACATAATCCACCCACCATAACAAATCTACTAAAAGGATTTGTTAGTTTTACCTATATATTTCTCGAGTTTATTTTTTTGTCTTTAAAACCATAGCAACTACATAACCATAGTAAGTATTCTAGTGTATACTCATTGTCTCTAGTCTGAGCTACAAATGCACTATACATATCCATTCTTGTTTATCTAGTCTATTTGTATAGAAGTCATAGTCATGTTGATACACACACACACACACACATATATATATATATATATTAGAGTCTCACTCTGTCACCCAGTCTGTAGTGCAGTGGCACAATCATAGCTCACTGTAGTTCACTGGACTCCTGAGCTCAAGCAATCCTGAGTAGCTGGGCCTAGGGGCACATATTACCACACCCAGCTAATTTTTTTTTAATGTTTGGTAGAGATGGAGTCTTGCTACATTGTTCAGGCTTGTCTTGACCTCCTGGCCTCAAGTGATCCTCTTGCCTTGGCCTCCCAAAGTGCTGGGACTACAGGCAAGAGCCACCACTGCAACCAGCTCATACTTTTGATCGTATCACACCTCTACTCAAAAATACTCAGTGAATTTCCACTGACGTTGAAGTAAAGTCTGAAATCCTGCAGGACACTGCATACCTGCTTTTCAATCTATGTATCTCTAACTTTATCTCGGAATTGGATACCTTCATTCTTTGCATTCAAGTGACATTGCTTTTAGTTCCTTACATGATTCACCCTACATTTTACCACAGAGATTTTGAAAGTGGTGTGCTTTTTTTGCATGAAATTCTTCCTCCTTTTTTCATTTAGTTCACTTCATGCTCATTTTTATTTCTCATCATGAATCATTACTTTGTAGAGGAGAATTTTCAACTCTACTAATCTGGTCAGAATCTACTGATATGTTATTTTATTGCACCATGAAAGTCTGCTGCTAAAATTACAGTTGTAATTTTATGATTTTTTTTACTGTGATCATTATATTAATGCATGGTTTAACCACCAGAGTTTATGTCATTTTTGTGGAGAGTCTACTTCTTAATCCACTCATGATGCTACAACAAAAAATATTACAAACTTGGTGACTTATAAATAACAAACATTTATTTTTCATAGTTCTTGAGGCTAAGAATGCCAAGATCAAAGGTGTGGAAGATTTGATGTCTGGTGAGAGACCATTCCTCAAAGAGGGCACTTTCTCATTGCATCCTCACATGGTGGAAGTGATAGGGCAGACCATTGAAGCCCTTTTTATAAGGACACTGATACCATCTATGAAAGCTTTCTCTTCATGATCTCATCACCCCACCCCCAAGAGCCCCAACTCCTAATACCATTGCCTTGGGTGTTAGGATCTTAACATATTAATTTTGGTGGAACACAGTTATTCAGACCATGGAGACTATTTGTTGTTGTTTATTATTTGCTCCTCAGTGCCTAGCAGTGTTTGATAAATGTATGCTGAAGGAGGGGAGCCACATGGTCTGACCTGAATAGACAGTTCTCAAAATAAGACATACAAATGGCAAACAGGCATATGAAAAGGTGCTCAACATAACTGATCACCAAAGAAAATGCAAGTCAAAACTACAATGAGATATCTCACCCCAGTTAAAATGGCTTTTATCCAAAAGAAACACAATAATAACAAATGCTGGCAAGGATGTAGAGAAATGGGAACGCTTGTAGGTTGTTGCTGGAAATGTAAATTAGGACAACTACGATAAAGAACAGTTTGGAGGTTCCTCAAAAGACTAAAAATAGGGCTACCATATGACCAGGAAATTCCATTTCTAGGTATAAACTCAAAAGAGGAAAGCAGTACGTCAAAGAGATACCTTCGCTTCCATGTTTATTGCAGCACCCTTTCACCATAACCAAGATTTGGAGGCAATGCAAGTATCTGCCAAACAATGAATGGATAAAGAAAACGTGGTACATATAGGCAATGGAGTACTATTCAGCCATACAAATGAGATTCTGTCATTTGCATATATGGATATAACTGAAGATCATTATATTAAGTGAAATAAGCCAGGCAGAGAAAGACCAACTTCTCATGTTCTAACTTATTGGTAGGAGATAAAAATTAAAGTAATTGAACTCATGGAGATAATGAGTAGAAGTATGGTTACCAGAGGCTGGGATGGATAGTGGTGGGAGTGGGTAGAAAGTGGGGAGCGCTAAGGGGTACAAAAAATACTTAGAAAGAATGAATAAGGTCTACTATTTGCTAGCACAAAAGGGTGACTATAGTAAAAAATAATTTCATTGTACATTTTAAAATAACTAAAAGAGTATAATTGGATTGTTTGTAACACAAAGGATAAATGCTTGAGGTCACAGATTTACCCTGATGTGATTATTATGCATAGTATGCCTGTATCAAAATATCTCATGTAATCTATAAATATATATACCTACTATGTAACCACAAATTAAAATAAATAAAAAAGTATATGCTGAATAAATAAATAAACAATAGGAGATGATCTAGAAAATTATAAATTGGGACCAAATTGTGAAGGATGTTCACTACAAGTCAACAGAGCTGATAAATAATTAGGTGGGCAATAGAAAATTACTGTCGGTTTCTGGGCAAGGGAAAAGAGTGATGTGAACCATCAATCTGAAAATAAGGTATTAATATTTGCACAGTTGGTGAAGAATTAATATCAGTTAGACATTAATTTTTATAGTTGAGATAAAGATAGGAGGTATACAGAAAACAAAAGGGCAGTGAGACTAGATAGAGATTTCTTTTCATTGTAACATTATACATGTCATAAGACAACAGAAGGAAGAATCAGTATACTTGAAGACAGGTCGAAAGTTACCCATAGTGAAGCCAGAAAGAAAAAAGAATACAAAAAATAAAAAGAACAATATATGAGAATTGTGGTAATATGAAATGATCTAACATTCATTTAATTTGTTTAACTTTTAAGATCATGGGTACATGAGCAGATTTGCTATAAAGGTAAACTTGTGTCACATGGGTTTGCTGTACAGATTATTTTGTCACCCAGGTATTGAGCCATTAGTTGTTTCCCTGATACTCTCCCTCCTGCCACCCTTCACCCTCAGATAGGTCCCAGTGTCTGTTGTTCCCTTCTATGTGTCCGTGTGTTCTCATCATTTAGCTCTCACTTTTAACTGACAATATGCGGTGTTAGATTTTCTGTTCCCATGTCAGTTTGCTAAGGCTAATGCAAAGAATGTGAGCTCATTGTTTTTTATGGCTGCATAGTATTCCATGGTATATATTTACCACATTTTCTTTATTCAGTCTACCAATGATGGACCTTTAGGTTTATTCCATGTCTTTGCTATTGTAAATAGTGCTGCAAGGAAAATATGCATGCATGTGTCTTTATGGTAAAACGATTTATATTCCATTGGGTGCATATCCAGTAATGGGATTGACGAGTAGAAAGGTAGTTTTGTTTTTAGCTTTTTGAGAAATCACAACACTGCATTCCATAATGATTGAACTAATTTACACTCCCACCAACAGTATATAAACATATATTTTTCTCCACAACCTGTTATAGTCAGAATTTTTTGGTTTTCTGACTTTTCAATAACAGTCATTCTGACTGGTGTGAGATGGTATCTCACTGTGGCTTTTATATGTATTCTGTAATAATCAGTAATGTTGAGCTTCTTTCCATATGCTTGTTGGCCACATGTATGTCTTCTTTTGAAAAGTGTCCTACATGTCATTTGCCCACTTTTTAATGGAGTTGTTTTTTTCTTGTAAATTTGTTTAAGTTCCTTTTAGATGCTGAATATTAGACCTTTGTCAGATACACAGTTTGCAAAAAAATTTCTCCCATTCTGTAGGCTGTCTATTTATTTGGTTGATAATTTCTTTTGTTGTGCAGAAACTCTTTAGTTTAACAAGATTCCATTTGTCAATTTTTGCTTTTGTTGCAATTGCTTTTGGCATCTTCATCATGAAATCTTTGCCTGTTCCTATGTTCAGAATGGTCTTGCCTATGTTGTCTTGCAGGATTTTCATAGTTTTGGTTTTTACATTTAAGTATTTAAACCATCTTGAGTTGATTTTTGTATATGGTATAAGGAAGGTGCTGAGTTTCAACCTTCTGCATATGGCTAGCCAGTTATCTCAGCACCATTTCCTGAATAGGGAGTCCTTTCCTCATTGCTTGTTTCTGTCAGCTTTGTCAAAGTTCAGATGGTTGTAGGTCTGTGGCCTTATTTCTGAACTCTCTATTATGTTCTATTGGTCTATGTGTCTGTTTTTGTAACAGTACAATGCTGTTTTGGTTACTGTAGTCCTGTAGTATAGTTTGAAGTAGGGCAATGTGATGCCTCCAGCTGTGTTCTTTTGCTTAGGATTGCCTTATTCAGACTCTCTTTTGTTTCTATATGGATTTTAATATTTTTTTTCTAGTTCTGTAAAGCGCTTCATTGGTAGGTTGATATTTTCTAAAGAAAGAAAGAAGAAAGCAAGACCCATAGAACCAAACATAAAAGCATTATGTAAGGTGATAGAACAGTGACCAAAGTTAATTTATATAGATTAAATTTATACATTAAAATTTAGCAGTTTGAGGTGTGTGTGTTTGTGTGGTGTGTGTGTATGTGTGTTTAGTCAAGTTACATCCTACATCATAGCAACACAAGAAATAGAGGGATGGAAAAATTTTCCATGGGTACATTATTCAAAAAAAGCTAGCCTACACTACAGTGTTAATTTTTGACACAACATACTCTAACAGTGAATGCAATGATAGAAATAAAGTGGATGTTAATATTGAAAACTGTAATAATACATCAGGAAGAAATAATAAGCATGAATTTGAATATGCATAAAGGATATACTGGAAGAAGCACTATAAAACAGTGATTTAAAAATGAATATTGACAAATATGCCATTATACTTGGAGATTTTTAAAAACCTCTATCAAAAACTGATACATCAAGCAGAATGTTAAGCACTAACAAAATATTTGCAAAATTTATGGATGGGCACGGCAGCTCATGCCTGTAATCCCAGCACTTTGGGAGGTCGAGGTGGGTGGATCATTTGAGGTCAAGAGTTCAAGACCAGTCTGGCCAACATGGTGAAACCCCATCTCTACTGAAAACAAAAATTAGCTGGGTGTGGTTGCGCTTACCTGTAATCCCAGCTACATGGGAGACGGAGGCAGGAGAATCGCTTAAACCCAGGAAGCGCAGGTTGAAGTGAACTAAGATGGTGCCACTGCATACCAGACTGGGCGACAGAGTGTGACTCTGGTTAAAATATATATATATATTTTTTTCTAGTTGCATATATATATATAGATATATGCAAAAAAATGGATCACTTAGTTGTTTACAAAAGAGATCTCAAAAATTGTTAGAATCAATATGATAGTCACCACCTTTTCTGACTACAATAAAATTTCACTTGAAATCAATTAATTAGAAGATCAATAAACCATATTCTAAAAATTATAAAATATTTAGACCTAGACAACACAAAATTTACTATATGGTAAAAGTTGTAGGATGAAGCTAAGGTGAATATAAGAAAACCGGAGCTTTAGTTTGTTATGTCCCACCCCCAAAAAGATCCTAAAACTAAATAAGCTAAATATTAAACTTCAAAATCCAGAAAAACAGTGCAATAAAGCAGACTTATGAAATTATGATAAAAGAAGGTAATAAAGGTAATGCCAGAAATTAAATAAAACAGGAAAAAAAGATGCTCCATTAACTTAAGTGTTGATTCCCAGAAGAATTATAAAATAAATGAGCCTCAGGCAAAACTAATTTTATAAAATAGAAAGAAGGTATAAATATCGCTATCGAAAACAGAAACATAACTACAAACATATAATAGAAGAAAACTGAATATAAATATTTGCTAGAAAATGAAAATAAGAATTGGACAATTTTGTAGAAGATATGAATTTTAAAATTGACAGGTAATAAATAGAAAACTAGTATAAATTAGTAACTATTAAAGATATTATACTAGTAATCCAACATCACTAATCTAACTCCCAACAACGAGCCTAAATTGCTTTGAAGAAAAGGTTTGTCAAATTCTAAAGAGCAAATTTTCTTAGCATATAGTAGTGTTCCAAAAGAAAAAATATATTTGAAACATCAACCAATTTCTTTCTTTTTTTTTTTTTTTTTTTTGAGACGGAGTCTCGCTCTGTCGCCCGGGCTGGAGTGCAGTGGCCGGATCTCAGCTCACTGCAAGCTCCGCCTCCCGGGTTCACGCCATTCTCCTGCCTCAGCCTCCCGAGTAGCTGGGACTACAGGCGCCCGCCACTTCGCCCGGCTAATTTTTTTGTATTTTTTTAGTAGAGACGGGGTTTCACAGTGTTAGCCAGGATGGTCTCGATCTCCTGACCTCGTGATCCACCCGTCTCGGCCTCCCAAAGTGCTGGGACTACAGGCTTGAGCCACCGCGCCCGGCCCCAATTTCTTTAATGAAATGAAATTATCTCGAAATTAAACTGGAAAATCATATTAAAGTTATTAATCAATTTTACTCTATAGGTCAAAAATCCCAAATAAAATTTAACAAATAAAATAATGAATTGAAAAAGAATAATAACAGTAATACTGAATTTTAACCAGTGAGTTTTATCTCAGAAATGAAAGAATATATAAACCTCAGAAATGAAAGAATATATAAACATCATAAATGCGTTATTGCAATTCATCCTAAAGAAGAGAACATACCGGCTGGGCGCGGTGGCTCACGCCTGTAATTCCAGGACTTTGGTCGGCCGAGGCGGGCGGATCACCTGAGGTCAGGAGTTTGAGTCAAGACTGTCTCTTCTAAAAGTCAAGAAATTCTGTCTCTTCTAAAAATACAAAAATTAGCCGGGCATGGTGGCACGCACATCTAATCCCAGCTACTCGGGAGGCTGAGGCAGGAGAATCGCTTGAACCTGGGAGGCGGAGGATGCAGTGAGCTGAGATCATGCCACTGCACTCCAGCCTGGGCAACAGAGCAAGACTCCCTCTCAAAAAACAACAACAACAAAAATAACATACCATTTTGCTAACATTTAAAAAAATTAACTAATTAATGGGGGGGAGAAATAACTCTTAGAAGCCCAGGAATAAACGATTAACAACAAAATCAGACGACACCATATTTAATAGTAAACTATACATTGGAACAAGAGAAAGATTCCAGATATTAATGATAATGTTTAATATATTTCTGGAATTTTCAGCCAGTGTATTGAGACCAGAAAAATCAATACAATTTATAAAGATTAGAAATGATGCTGGGGTTATTTTTATGAACAAAATTAAAATAAAGTAATTTTCTATATATCAAATCCAACAGAATCTACTGGCATATTTTATGACAGTTCCACCCTCGTTTTCAGAAAGAAAATCAATGCAGAAATACTAGAGCATTCCTGTTTACCCATATTAACTATGTGAAAATATAGTGGAAAACATGGTATTTAAATAACAGTAAAAGTTTTTTAGTACTTCAGTATAAATGTAATGAAAGATGTATAAAACTTTAAAAAATATGTAATATTTCTGAAGGATGCAAAGGAAGATTTGAATAAATAGAAAGGTTTATCATATTTATGACAGGGAAGGCATAATATCAAAGACATGTCAAATTTTACAAAATTAATCTATAAATTTCTTGCAGTTCCAATAGAAATCCACTGAAGATTTTTTATACTTGAAAAATTGATTCTAAAAATCATATATAAAAGCAAAATGTCAAAATAACAATAAAAAATATGCAATACCAATACAAGGAAGATAATTTTTGCTGCTTGATATGAAGATTTTTATAAAGTTATAATAATTAAGACAATTTTATATTTGCATAGATGTAGAAAAATGATAAATGGGACAAAATCAGCAATCAAGAAGCAGAGCAAAATATGTATGGGACTGTGGCAGGCCACTGAAAATCTTTAGGAAAAATATAGCTGAGCAATTTGTTTACACATGAAAATATTAAATTTTGCTTTTCAAAACAGAAGCAAAAACAACTCTAGACAAGTTAAAGTATTAAATGAGAAAAAGAAACATTAAACACATTAAGAGAAATATAGCATATCTTTGTGCCATGAATGCATAGAATTACTTCAACACACACACACACACAATTATTATAAGACTAATAATATGAGTAAAATTAGTTTTTGGAAAAGTAAAACAAATAATGGTAGTAGCTTTGACTATGTTTTCTAAAGTAATATTTGGATTCTGTCAAATAAATAACTTACTACTCAAAGTAAGTTTTTTAACTACTAAATATGTGTAAGAAAAAGGCAAATGGCTCATTTGAAAAAAATAGCTGCAAACTGAACAGGCAAATAACAGAAATAGCAATGTAATGGTCAATAAACAGGGTGTTAATCCTACTCCTAATTAAGAATATGCAAAGTAAAATAACAATAAATATTGTCTTCAATCCATCAAATTGGCAAATATTTTATAATTTGATGATAGGGAGAGTTTATGAAGACGTAAAAAAAGATAATCTTTTGTATTTTTAAACAAACAAAAGATATTTTAGCCCAGCAAACATAAGCTATGTATATTAAGCAACAACATAAAGTGTGGTTCACTTATTTTTACTCCTATAAACGCTGTGATCAATTATGCGCCATCATAGATCTTCATTGTGTCCCTTTATCTTTCTTGTCTCTACCAGATAAAGGCCACCCGATGGCCCCTCCTCTTCATGATTAATCTCCCACCATTATATCCAGCCTAAGACAGCCTCCAAAAGCCTATAGAGGATAATGGTGGTGTTTTCTCCAGGGTCTTTCTTTATTATTATTATTATTATCATTATTATTATTATTATTATTATGCTTTATACTTTAAGTTCTGGGGTACATGTGTAGAACGTGCAGGTTTATTACATAGGCATACACGTGCCACGATGGTTTGCTGCATCCATCAACCCGTCATCTACATTAGGCATTATGTATTTCTCCTAATTCTGTCCCTCCCCTAGCCCCCCACCCCACAACAGGCCTCAGTGTGTGATGTTCCCCTCTCTGTGTCCATGTGTTCTCGCTGTACAACTCCCAATTATGAGTGAGAACATGCAGTGTTCGGTTTTCTGTTCCTGTGTTAGTTTGCTAAGAATGATGGTTTCCAGCTTCATCCACATCCCTGCAAAGGACGTGAACTCATCCTTTCTCATGGCTGCATAGTATTCCATGTTGTATATGTGCCACATTTTCTTTATCCAGTCTATCATTGATGGACATTTGGGTTGGTTCCAACTCTTTGCTATTGTGAACAGTGCTGCAATAAATATATGTGTGCAGGTGTCTTTATAGTAGAATGATTTATAATCCTTTGGATATATATACCCAGTAATGGAATTGCTGGGTCAAATGGCATTTCTGGTTCTAGATCCTTGAGGAATTGCCACGCTGTCTTCCACAAGGAGCTTAAACTAATTCACACTCCCACCAACAGTGTAAACGCATTCCTATTTCTCCACATCCTCTCCAGCATCTGTTGTTTCCTGACTTTTTAAATGATTGCCATCACAGGACATTAGAGAAATGCAAATCAAAACCACAATGAGATGCCATCTCTTGCCAGTTAGAATGGCAATCCAAGGCCTTTCTTAAAACCTTTGGAGAGGAAATGTTCTCTGGGACATCTTAGGGAAATGTGATTTGGGATAGATGAAAATAAAATGTTTCCCTCCAAAATTGATATCTCCCAAAGCTTTCAGGCTTTTCCTTCTAAAACAAGGGTACGAAACCATTTTCTGTAAATGGTCAGATAGTAAGTATTTTAGGCTTTGCTGGCCACATACAGCCTCTTTCCCATCTAGTCTATTTTCTTGTTTGTTAGTATCCTGTAAACACAGAACAACCATTCTGTTTTATGGCTGTAAAATACACACACAAACAAAACCAGGCTGTGGGCTAAAGATTGACTCAGTGGTCATAGTTTGCTGACCCTGCTCTATGGCAGAAGAAGGAAGTTCTAGCAACTCAGCCTCAATTTGTGTATTTCTAGGAATTTGTCCATATCATCTAGGTTATCTAATTTGTTTGTAGTATTTTCTTAGCATCCTTTTTATTTCTTCGGTGTCTATAGTAGTGTTCTCAAATTCATTTATTTTAGTTATTTGTTTCTTCTCTATTTTTCTTCATCAGTCTAGCTAAAGGTTTCTAAATGTCATTGATTCAAAAAGACCAACTTTTGTTTTCATTAGTCTATTGCTATTACTTTTCTATTCCCTATTGTGCTTATCTCCACTCTAAATTTATTGTTATTTTCTTTCTACTAGCTTTGGGTTTAGTTAGCTCTTTTTCTATTTCCCTAAGGTACAAATTTAGCTTATTGAATTGAGATTTTTCTTCCTATTTTTAATGTTGGCATTTATTGATATAAAATGTTCTCTAAGCACTGCCTTTGCTGCATTCCATAAGCTTTAATATGTTGTGCTTTTTTTTTCTTTCATCTCTATTTCGTAATTTTCTTTGTATTTTTTCTTTGAGACTTTGTGTTGTTTAATTTCTACATGTTAATTAATTTTTCAGTTTCAATTCTTCTATAAATTTTCAGCTTCATTTCACTGTGATTAGAGAGATATTCTATATGATTTCAATCTTTAAAAAATGTATATGGCTTCATTTTAGATACATCAACTATATAGTATCGAGATTTTTCTAGCAAACTTTAGTAAACCATAGTCTATGGAATCAGAAACAGAAGAACAAAAATATGGTAATAGAATTGTTCTCTTATTAGAGATTAGCTAAAATGATATCCAGGGAGAATTAGGAAGAATACAGAAATGAAAGGATACTAACAGACTGGGGTTATCAAAGGGAGTCAAGAGATCACAGGTCATAAATGCATAAGATTGAAAGAGAAGAAAAACTGAGAAGTAAAGAAATTGGGGTAAAGAAGGGGTAGAATATGAGATGACAAACGAGTGCTAGGATGATTTCAAGTGAGACTAAGTTCCTTCCAGCTCTGAAAAGGGTACTATAGTTAGATAGCTTTGGATTTTAAACCTCTGGATTTGAGGACACATAAAAAATTCTACAGAGGTCTTCCATTTTCAGTCAAGATGGGATGATTGAAACCAGATTTATCCTATGACCTAAATTTTTAAAAAAACAGACAGAATATATGAAATGACAGTTTTCAGATGTTAGACAGTAGAGAGTGCCGAACAAGATTTCTAAGAGAAAGAACAACATTGAGAAGAGCTCTGTGATTGTCATTAGAAAGAGCATCTAGGTTGCAGCAAAGAGATGAAAAACCGACGTGTTGCTGACCATCATCCTGCCCCGAGGAGGCAGAACAAGGAGGCTGAGAGTCCAAAGAAGCTAGAGTTGTGAAGCAGTTTACCACAGAGGAGGTTACTGAATACACAGAGAGAAAAACTCTAGAAATCTGCAGGTGCTCTAACTTGAGTCTTCAGCTGACTCAACACATGTATATGAGGACAGTACCTATGCTCAGGAGAACTACCCCAAAAGAAGAGAGGAAAAAATGTATAGATTCACAGGGGTGTGAACAGTCTGTGTTCTCACTAAATCACAGTGGGAAACATCCTAATTCACAGGTTGTAGGGTGGCATAGTCAGGAGATTCCCTCAGAAATCTGCCAAAAAAACAGCTGTACATTAAAGTTTACTGTGTTCTAACCATTAAAAAAAAAAAAAAAGCCTCAAAAGGCTCAGTTTCCAAAGTTGGAGGACAGGCAATATCTGATTTTGAGATCTTTTAAAACTCTACAGTAATCAAGACAGTGTAGTACTGGCATAAAACTAGATAAATAAGTTAATAGAACATAATAGACAGTCCAGAAATAGACCCACACATATATATGCAATTGATTTTTGACAAAAATACCAATGGCAGTTCAATGGAAAAAGTTCATCTTTTCAAGAAATAATGTGGGAACAATTGAAGAGTTACAAAAAACAAAAAACATTGACCCTGGCCTTCTACCATATACAAAATATTAACTTGGAATGGTCTTAGACAGGAGGTAAGAGCTGAAACTATAACACTGCTAGAAGGAAACGTAGGAGCAAATCTTATTGACCTTACATTTGGCAAAGATTTCCTAAATACACCAAAATGCTTACTATAAAAGAAAAAAAAATTGATAAATAGGACTTCATCAAAATGAAACACTTTTGCCACTTGAAAGACAATGTTAAGATATTGTTATGAAAAAGAATAAACAAGCCAAAGATAAAAATATTTGCAAAACATCACATATATCCAACATAAGATATGCAGCTAGAATATAAAAGAACACATATTTCAGTTAAAAGACAACGCAATGAAAAAATGAGCAAAATTACTGAGCGGCAACTTCACCAAAAAACTGTGTAAATGTTAGTGAGCACATGAAAATGTGTTCAATACCATTGTCATCAGGGAAGTATAAATTTAAACCACTATTGGATGTCACTATGTATACACCAACATAGCTGAAGTTAAATGTATGAACATACAAAGTGTTGCAACTGGAACTCTCATGAATGGCTGGTAGAACTGTAAAATGCCACAAACATTTTGAAAACAGTTAAACAATTTCTTAAAATATTAAACATACCCAATTCTATAACCCAGGCTATGTATTTACCCAAAAAAATGAAAGCATATATCTATACAAACACTTATATGTGAATGTTCATAGTAGTTTCATTTGTAGTGAACAAAAATTAGAAACAACCAAATGTCCATCAGCAGATAAATGGAAAACAAATTGTCACCTATCCATACAATGAAATAATACTAAGCAATAGAATGAAGTAAACTATTGTTCTTACCATAATATAGATGAATCTCCAAGTTATTATGTTGAGTGAAAAGAAGCAGGCCAATAAAGGAGAGAGAAAAAGAGAATGCATACTGCCTGATTTAATTTTGTAGGATTCTAGAAAGTGCAAATTGATCTATAGTTACAGATTGGTGGTTGTCTTGAGTGATGGGAGCAAGGAAGGGGAGCATAGTATTCCAAAGAGGCACAAGGAGACTTTTGGGCTTGATGAATGCCATATATTCATTATCGTGATTGTGACAGTTTCACAAATATATACATGTCAACATGCATCAAATAATACACTTTATATATGTGCATTTTAATGTGCATCAATTGTACTTCAATAAAGCTATAATAAAAAACAAACTGTATTTTGATGATAATCACTAATTTAAGTGCTGTAGTTGTACAGAGTATGACAAGATCTGGACTGGGGAAGAAAAATATACATTTGTGTCCTATGAAGGCTAAAGTCATCCAGTAAAGTGGGATTACATCTGAGAGATCATTAGAAAACATTGAAAATAAAAATAAAAGGCCGGGCGCGGTGGCTCAAGCCTGTAATCCCAACACTTTGGGAGGCCAAGGCGGGCGGATCACAAGATCAGGAAATCAAAACCATCCTGGCTAACACGGTGAAATCCCATCTCTACTAAAAATACAAAAAAAAATTGGCTGGGCATGGTGGTGGGTACCTGTAGTCCCAGTTACTCGGGAGGCTGAGGGAGGAGAATGGCGTGAACCTGGAAGTTAGAGCTTGCAGTAAGCCGAGATCACGCCACTGCACTCCAGCCTGGGTGACAGAGCGAGACTCCATCTCAAAAAAATAAAAAATGAAAGAAAAAGAAAGAAAAAAAGAAAAAGAAACAGAAAGAAAGAAAGAGAGGGAAAGAGAGAGAGAAAGGGAGGGAGGGAGGGAGGGGAAGGAAGGAAGGAAGGAAGGAAGGAAGGAAGGAAGGAAGGAAGGAAGGAAGGAGGGAAGGGGGATTATTTCATCAAAGGAAAGTATGGAAGAGAGTTTTTGAAATATATTGGCAAATGTGAAAGAAAGAAGGGGCAATAAAAGGCATACAGATTTCAGTAGTTCATTACTTAGGAAATGGACAGAAATCTTTCATTTTCTTTCCTGAAAATGGATTAATAGCTACACTATACCTTTTGTTAAAATTAGTTAACATGAATATTTAACAGCTCATTACATTATAATCACGAAAGGCAAATGTTGTCACCTTCTAACATGAGTGCATCCTTTATATAAAAATATTTGCTGTATTTGTTATTTTATGCATTTATTCAGTTGTTTATACAGGTTAACTGTTATAAATACTTACTTTGTTTAGTGTCAGATTTACCAACCAAAATAATCTTAGTAGTAAACAATTTATTTTTGTAATCAACTATGTTTTTGAAGAGTTCTTATCATTCAAAAAAAGTAAATTTAAACCAATGTCAGTAATTCCTGCCTGATTACTTAACCTTAACAGCAGATTCTTTCAATGAAGTGCTAAGAAACTAGTATCTCATTTTATCAGTTAGATAGTCATATCAAGAAACACATTGCTGTCAAAACTATTTTTGGAGCATATTCAAAGATTATCTTTGTCTCAACAATGGGGTCCCTCTGACTCTCCTAACATGTATATTCTTTATTATGAAGCAAAGATATAGGTCGTGTGGTTGCATAAATACTCAAGTCCCACAAAACAGCTTGCATTAAAATAAAATACAGCTACAAAATAAGGTAGCAATTGCACCTTAATAAAATAAAATAAAACCAAATACAAGCATATACAAAATAAGGCAGGAATTACACCTTAATAAAAAACATACTCAAACTACGAATAATAGAGAAAAGAGCAACTTTAAGACAATGAAAAGAATATAATTAATGAATCATTTAGCAAATATGTTTCAGGCACTTTACTTGACAATTGGGATAAATCAGCAGGAAAGAAAAGGGGCAGATTCCTGCTTTGAAGGGGTTATATTTTAACAGGCAGTGATTGATCAAAAAAACAATAACTATATTAATAAGCAAAATATAAAATATGCTAGAAGTTTATAAGTTCTGTAGGAAAAAAAATGGAGCAGGAAAAGGGGAACCACGAGGACAAGGAAGGATATGGAGACTGACATTTTGAATAGGATGAGTAAGGTAAGCGCTTTGAGAAGGTGACATTTGAGTAAAATCTTGAATGGAGTGAGGGATTTAGCCACACAGATCTTCAGACAGAGTGCAAAGACTCTAAAGCACCTGCAGTATTCACTCAGAGAATGGAGGCAGGATGGCTGAAGAAGAGGGAGCCATGAAGAGAACAGTATGTGGAAAGGTCAGAGAGGTTATGGGCAAGATAAGGTAGACCTTTGTGTGCCATTGACTTTTTACACTGAGTGAAATAGAAGCTGTTGATGGTTTTGAAAAAGGCACAATGTGATCTAATTTCCATTTCAAGAGAATAATTCTGGCTGCACTATTGAGAATAGAGTGTGGAGGGACAGAGATAGAAGTAGCAAGACAGGGGACCATTGTATAATCGTAATACAAGTGAGATTTTATGAGGTTGAGACTACAGTGAATGTCATGAGGAGTTGGATTCTGAATGTAATGAGGAGGGTTGTACGGGAGTTGCGTGTAGAGTTGAGTATTTTATAATAGAGAGGTTGTAGGGTGTGAGGGAAAGATGGTAGTTAAGGATAAAGCCACAGGTTTTTGCCGAAGTGTCTGTAGAAGGATGGAGTTGCTATTAATTGAGATATGGGAGACTGGATGGAGCAGGTTTTGGCGGACATACATTAGGAAGTCCAGCACGTGAAAATTTCCACTCTATAAAGTGGGTACTATATGGCTTGCACAGTTCCAAGTGATAGGTGCATGAGCATGAACAAAGCGTAGTTCCAGTGCCCCAAGGAGTTAACAGTTAGGTGGGCCAATTAATAAACCAGACTGGGGATGCTCCAGCCCTAAAGGAATTGTCTAGGAAGGGTTTATGCCTAACTTCTAGAACATCATCAAATCTTGGAATACTAAAATGTAGAGAGTAAACTATAGAGTTAAATCTCAAACTAACTAGACCTCTTGACCCAATCGGTAGCATACTGATGAAGCTAATACAATCATTACTAATATTAAATAACAAGATAGTATAACATGAAACTATGTACTAAATATTCCCAATGGTTTTGTATCTTTATTTTATATATTTAAGTATTAGTGCAAGCTAAAACGATCATTTCCCAAAATGTTTAAATAAATGCACCATGCAAAAGAAACATAATAATAAGTGAAATTAATACTTTGAGAAAATATTATATTCTTTTGATGTTGATTAAGCTCAGCAACCATGTCCATATTTTCTGAGGATGTTAGATTGAATGAAATATTGGTTTGACAACAATTACTGTCTTCTAAAACAAAATATTTTCTTTTGATTATGGAAGAAATTGAATGTTATAATAAACATTTCAGAATATAAAGAAAAACACAAAGAATAGCAAAATAGTAAAAAAATAATAATAATAATAATCCCCTTTTTCAGGGTTAAACACTGTTAACTGCTAACATTTTGGTATTCGTCCTAAGACAACATTAAAAAAATGCATATTTTAAAATAAATGTAAACATACACATTTACATTAACATTTACCAATTTCCCTCAGAAAGGATTTGGGAGAAAAGAAAGATTGATCTGTTTACAAGTTATAATAACAAGTCTTAGTTAAGGCAAAAATAAACATTCTAAAATAAAAGAATGCTATGGTCAAAAACACATTTTAGAGGAAAGCATATCTTTAAAATCAAAAGTTGATAATTCAGTGAAAATAAGATTCACTATAGTAATATTTTTTTTCTACAAACTTTTGGGCACACCTACATCAAGTGAAATTTAAATTCAGTGTTTTATATAGGTCTTATCAGCATTGACTTTTTACATTGCAAGATCTTAGGATGCATGCTTTACATTGATAACAGCCATTTTCATCTAATTAAATTGTCATGATTTTATACCTGTATATATGCATGTATGTGTTTATATATTATGTATATATTCACATATTCACATGTTGACTACTTTATTCAGTCACTGGTTAATAGTAAGCAAAGGGTGACATAAGAAAATGCTTATTACAGTGAACATTATATAAAGCTTAACATGAGCTAGCACTATTCTAAGTGCTTCCTTACTTATCAACTAGCATCAACCTCACAACACCTCATTGAGCTAAGTACTATTAAGGTCTGAGCTAACTACAAAAGTACTAAGTACTATTGTTCCACCACTTTACCGATGAGAAGAAACAAGTAACAGAGAGGTAGAATACCCTATTTTTGCTTACTCTAGGTAACGCTGATGTGAAGTGGCACTGGGTTACACACCCTGGCTATTGGGCTCAAAATTTGTGCCCTTAACAGCTGTATTCTGCAGCTTTGTGAACAATCATCCAGTCAGTTTCTGCTTTTCTAGATATATAGCTATTTAAAAAATTATTTTGGATAAATATACGTAATTGTGAATAATCACTATTACTTTTAATTTAAAAATTTAGATGTTTAGCCTGAATGTTCTCTGTGAACTTTTTCTCAGGCAATTTATATTTACCAATTGCATTTTACAATTATTCAGCCAATTTACATTTCTAATTTTTTTCCTAAGATCACAGAAACTTTTCTTAGACTCAGCACCTCCCATTATTTTCCAGTATTTATATATATATATGTGATTTTTCCCCTCAGGCTTGAAAAAATAGTTTATTTGTAATTCAGCTTTTCTGGTAGCAATGAACAAGTCCCTACACTAGTTGGCCTGGTTCTATTGTTTCTTAGGGGACTACTATGTGCCTACACTGTACTTGATATTTAAATAAATCAATGACATGGATCTTTCCCTGGAAGAATTTATAGTCTAATTGAAAAGTAGACACTATACCCTTCACAAACAAAACTGCCATATCAGCGTTTCTTGGCTTTCTATCACCATGAAAAACATGGTGCAATTTCTCCTGGCTATACACTCCAATGAATAAACACTGTGGGTGATGTGCAACTCATGTTTATTCACTAAAAAACATGACATTCTTTTTTTTTCAATTTGAGAGCAGGTACTGTTTATTAACTGACCAGCTTAGAAAAATAATCATGGTAGACACCTTAGTTCATTCTTCTAAAAAACCTGTTGATCTGGTCCTCTCTGTTGCCAGCATCTCCACCTTCTACAAAATGGGTGGTCTTTTTCTTCATTCCGCCTCGTGGAGAAGATAATTCAAAGGGCCACAGGAAGTTATTTGCTTCTTTGAAGTGCTTTCCAACAGTATAGATCTCATGAATCAGATCCTCCATGCATATGATGCCATATTTACCAAGAGATCGAGCAATCCAAACGTTGTCTGTCAAAGCAGTTCTCTTCTTATTGATTTTGTCATAACCACACTTGTAGATTCGTTCATTTACTGACTTCAGAGTTGGGTACCCTCATACAATATATGGTTCTACGATCCTCAGCATGTTAACTGAAGCTTTGTTGAGCTTCACAAAAGTTCCACTGAAGATTTGACGAAGGAGAAGAAGCTGCAACACCTTTCGGACATTTTGGCCACACCGTTGATACCCCTGATCCTGACGACAAACACTGATTTGGGTTCTGCAGGTATATAGAAGTTGCCAACTTTTCTTGCCATCCTCACCATTCAAATTTCGCTGTACATCTGCCTATATTTCTTGTGATAGTGCTTCGCTTTTTCACTGATAAGCTTCCTCCTTGCCTTTCGAAGCATCTTTTGGACAAACTTTTCTCAGGCGCTTGATCTTCGGCTCTGCGAAATTCCTTCGCTTTTACTTAAGGATTTCTGGCACAGCAGGAACATTCTTTTTCTTCTCTTCAACGCCTAACACCTTCTACGGTTCCAGCCAGAAAATAGTTCTTTTTGTTTTTTGTTTTTTGACATGGAGTCTCGCTCAGCCGCCCCCAGGCTGGAGTGCAGTGGCGCCGTCTTGGCTCACTGCAACCACCATCTCCTGGGTTCAAGTGATTCTCCCGGCTCAACCTCCCGAGTAGCTGGGATTATAGGAGTAGCTGAGATTCAGGTCCCGGTCATGTCCGGCTAATTTTTGTATTTTAGTAGAGACGGGGTTTCACCATGTTGGCCAGGCTGCTCTTGAACTCCTGACCTCAGGTGTTCCACCCGCCTCGGCCTCCCAGAGTTCTGGGATTACAGGCGTGAGCCACCGGGCCCAGCCTTTTTAAAAAATAATAGTTATCATATGAGCAAATGGGAGCATTGTCAGTACAGAAATAGATTCAGATCTCTCATAGATTTTTCTTCTTAAAGTGTATCATGTTAAGGTTTCTTGATTTTTGTCATTAGTAACAAATTATTTACAACTATTGACCTTTCAATTTAAAATAACTTTTTGCATCTTATATAGCTTTTGAGGGCTTGTGTAGTTATGGAAGAGTTTACTGAGAAGGTGAACCTTGAAGGATGTGTATTATTGACTGAAAAGATATCTTTAAGTTACTATGGCTTATCTTTTACTTAAATAAATTAATCTTCTTGAAATCTGTTGTTTTCTTGAGCAACAACAAAACAATACAAACTGCATTCAAGTTCACTGAGAGGATCCATTGGACTGGTTGTGTAGCTCCATAACCAAAATTGTATTGTATTAAATTTGTGTTTTGTGGTTTAATTGGAATGCCTAGAATCAAATTTAGTTCTTCTAATGAGGTCTCATATCTAATTGGACAATATATTGGTCTTTATTTTTGCTACAAAATAATGGAAAAATGTATGTCCTCTGTTCCACTTCCCATATCTTATCTATCAGCATCTACAAAGGTTCTCACTCTCTATTGACAAGTAATTATTGGCCACCAAAAAAAACAATTTTAGGATAGTTTTCATGAAGAAACACTTATTTTAAAAAAAGGTAAATAGTTAAAACATTTTATCAATTCTAACTATCCTGGCTTTTAACTAAGACATTTGTTTATATTACAAAACAAGCATTTGCAAATTACAAATTTCTAGAAAAAAAATTATCTTTTCTAATGAAAGAAAATATTTTGAATGATGAAAATAGCAAGTAGAGAAGCATATCTACAGATTTCATATCTATACTGTGGTTTTCTTATATTTTGCAATGTATAGTCAAAGACAAATTAGAAAACCAACTGGATATGGTCCAAAGATTTTTTTTCTACAATAACCTAAAATCTGATTCTGAAATCTTTCACTGATAATTACACTTGTGTTTAAGGCAGTGTTTCCCTGTTGCTTGGTGATATGGTTTGGCTGTGTCCCCACCCAAATCTCATTTTGAATTGTAGTTCCCATAGTCCCCATGAGTTCTAGGAGAGACCCAGTGGGAGGTAATTGAATAGTGGAGGCAGTTCCCCTATGCTGCTGTTCTCATAATAGTGAGTCAGTTCTCAGAATATCTGATGGTTTTATAAGGAGATTTTCCGTCTTTTGCTTGGTATTTCTTCTTGCTTCCACTATGTGAGGAAGAACGTGTTTGTTTCCCCTTCCTCCATGATTGTAAGTTTTCTGAGGCCTTCCCAGCCATGCTGAACTGTGAGTCAATTAAACCTCTTCCTTTTATAAATTTCCCAGGCTCGGGTATATCTTTATTAGCAGTGTGAGAATGGACTAATACATTTGGTCCTCATGGCATATTTTTTAATCTAGAATTTTCCATGGGCTTTAAAGAATACTAACCAAGCTGACAATGTTTCATACAGTACATTCATCACAATGGCTGAACAGTACTGTACTCTGTACTGTCATATCCAGGGCACCATTCACTAGGTTGAACTTCAGCTCAAAGACCTTGTTTGAATTGTTACTAACTTGCCTGGTCCTTAGGAGGCAATCATCGAATCTTTCTTCCTGTGGGGGCTCAATGTTATATAACCCTCTTATCTCTTATTCTCAATTGGTTATACCTTTCTTCTCAGCAACTCTTATGACCTGTTTGGCCCAATACTATAATATTCTTATATTTTCTGCAGCTGTAGTAAAAGTACATTCTAAACATTGATCAATTTGGCAGCATATTTATTAAATATTATAGCCTTTGAAAGGTGTAACATGGGGAATATGATGTTTCCTTAAACAGTTAGTTTTGTGGACAATTAGAGTTCACCCTATAAACATATCCAGTCTAAATGTATTTTGAATATCCCTCATAAGTCTATTTTTTAATGTCCTAATTAAGTTTTCATTTTACCCAGTTTACGTTTTCCCCAGTGTTGAAATGTAAAGACCAGATGAAAGATTATTTTGTGGCTAATACTACCAACATTTATAAATTTGTGATACAAAGATCTGAATCCTAATTTAATAGAAAATAAGCCCTTGATCTTGGTGCTATGCTAGGCAAGAATCCAGTATCAAAATTTATGTAGGCCTGTGTAAATGATTTGAGGATAATAAAACACAGTTTCAAATTTTCATGAGAGCCATAGGAAAACAACAAGAACAAAAGATTTTTATAATGTTTAATGGTCCTCCTTATATGATGATATCCAAAATCAATATTATCTTTTCATTATTAATGCAGAATATATATCATTAAACTAATGAAATAATGCAATTATTGAGGAATGTTTTATTCCTCCAAGTCTCTGACCTTATGTTTTCATTGGCAAAGAGTAACATAGTAGTTTCAAGTACCTCCATGATAATGAGAAAGTATACTACAGTTGTTGGTTAATGTACTTCAATTCATCTCAATAAATAATTTTCAAGTATCTCTTACATACAATCTAGGTATATTAGATTACACAGAATAAAATGCTGGATAAAATCAAACTTTCCCCTCTAGGACTTAACACTATTCTAAAGACTGTAGGCCCAGGTAGTAGAACAAAGTTAGAATGTATCCTGTCTGTATTTATAGCTAAATTTCATATGCTTAATCTAAAATTGAACTTCTACTTATACATCAATCATGATTATGTAAGATAATATAAATTTTGTTGTATCAATGATGATATATGAAAATACAAATCTTTCATGATTTCATGAAGATAATAGTTAATCTCCCCGAGAGAGGCAGGGTTGCCTCCATGAAGGTAAAGGCATTTAGGGTAGACGTTTGAAAAGGATTTCCCATTATGGAAAAATATAGCAAGAACAAAAGAAATAGAAGTGGGAAAGTATGGCAACTTACCATATAAGTAGTTCTATTTTCCTGGAGATGATAGTACATAAACAGAGCAATGAAACAAAAAAAAAAAAAAAGAGAGAGTTTAAAGTTATGTGAAAGAAATATTGCTTTATTCTTGAATTTAAACTTGGAAACAAAATTGGTATTTAATTCCATAGAATACAGACACCAAATTAGGTTTGAAAAGGGAAATGCTAGAATTAGAGTTGGGTTTAGAAACAAAATTAGTCTTGTAATAGTAACTATGCTCTTCTAGATTGAGGCAGTATGGTCATGGAGGAGAACTGCCAAGAGATTATTTTAATGATCCAGAAGATAAATAATGAAGGCTTCAACTAGCCTTATGTCGGTAGGACTGAAAAGAAAGGAACAGATTTTTATAAATAAAATAGATGGAATTTATAGACATGTACCTAAATGTTGTAAGGCAAGATAGAATGAAGACTTAAAGATAAACATGAGGCACTTAATAGTATGTAACTGAGAGAATTCTGCTACTATTACAGAACCTAGGAAGTCAGGTGCAGAAACAAGTTGTAGGAACAAGATTGGCCCAGTTGATTTTAAGGGCTGACAAGTATCCAGGAAGAATTGCAATGTAAACTTTTAGAAATGCAGACGCTGATGCTATGGGGAGAGATAAGTGCAAGCAGTTGGATTCAGGAGTCACCTCCACAAGGGTCTCCTGTTGGGCATCTACCTGCTTACTGCCAAGCCTAGATTCAGTATTCAAAAAAAAACTCCCTCTGTCGGTGAATTTATTACAGAGCACCCACTTATTTTCTTAGTGAGGTTTTAGCTATGATTTAAAACAGAAATTCCAAAATCTCTGTTAGTTTGGTGAATGTTGCAGTATCTTTATCGGCAGTCTTAAAATAGGGAAAATACTACCCTTTCCTCAAATTGTTAGAAGCTCAGGAGATTGCATGAATCTCAGGAACATGTTTTCAATCCCTGTGCTTACCCCACTAGCACAAGTAGCATGATTCTGAGTAGGTTGTTTCAGCTCTTTTTTAATTTATAAAATTGAGTAGTAGAGTAATAATTTCTACCTTGCCTACCTCATAAATGTGCATTATTATGAAATAAGACAAGATTAAAGCAATGATCAAATGTAAGGAGTGATTATTGAGTTCTTCCTTCACATCTTCCTTCATTCCCATGTGAAAAATTCAGTCAACTGGATGGTAAGGACATTGTATGTCAGCTTCCAGGCTGTGAACAGGCTATCTCAGAGTTTGGCGAATCAGGAAAATAGAAATCAAGTCTAGATATAAGGTATGGTGATGTGTCTGTGGGAATGGGCTATGAGACTTAGTGTAATGTAACACTCACAATGCACCTCAGTTTCCTCTTCCGTAAAACTGGCATGGTAAGAGAAACTCTTAGATTAGATTGTTGTTAGTACTAAGTGTTTAGACATATTAGCAATAAATTATTATTGTAATAGGTACAGATTCTCAGTCTCAAGCTTGGATTTACAAAAATATAACGTATCCTTGCCTTTAAGTATTAATTAAAAAGAAATACAGACAGGATCTTGCTATTTTGCCCAGGCTGGTCTCCAACTCCTGGCCTCAAGTGATCCTCCCACGGTGACCTCCCAAGTAGCTGTGATTACAGGCATAAGCCCCTGCACCTGGCCCTAAAAAATTAAAATTAACATAACTCTGAAGTCTCTATTTCAGCTATAGTCAAATGGCTCATCAATTCAATTGTCATTTCTGGTTTTACTGAGTTCAGTTCAGGATTTTGACTGAGTTAATTAAGGTTTTCACTCCTGTTCCTTTTGCATACCCTCATCTCTAGTGCTTAATTATAGTCCTAGCATCAGGGGAGAGGAGTCTGGCCCCCATACCCATATCCTCTAACCTTGCTGCTCTCCACGGTTGTCAACATGCTAATCCTGGCATGCATCATCATGCTCTGGCAATTGCTGCTGACATCCATGATCTTTGTGGCCTGTGACCAAGAAGTTCACAGTGTGCTTTTGTTGCACACATCCCTATTAACCAGCTAAGTTATGATACACTAAGAACACTCAACTCATACTTGTTTATAACAACAAATACTTACTTCTTGTTCTCGCTGCATATTCATTGAAGTTCAGAAGCAGTTCTATTCAACATCAACCTTTTTAAAGCCTTTTAAAAAAATAATTTCAATTTTATTTTAGATACAGGGGGTATGTACAGGTTTGTTACATGGCTATATTGCATGAAACTGAGGTATGGGGTACAGATTCTGTCAGCCAGCGAGTGAGCATTGTACCCAATAGGTCGTTTTTCCACCCACAACTTTTTTCCTTCCTTCTCCATCTAGTAATCTGCTGTATCTCTTGTTCCCATCTTTATCTTCATGTGTATTCAATGTTTAGCTCTCACTTATAAGCAAGAACATGCAGTATTTATTTTTCTGTTCCTGCATTATTTCATTTACCATTATGGTGTCCAGTTGCATCCATGTTGCTGCACAGGACAAGATTTAATTCCTTTTATGGCTGCCTAGTATTCCATGGTGTGTCTGTACTGTTTGCTTTATCCAGTCAACCACTGATGAGCACCTAGGTTGATTCCATGTCTTTGCTGTTGTGAATAGTGCTGAAATGAACATACGAGTGAGTGCATGTGTCTTTTCACTAGGATAATCTGTTTTATTTTGGGTATATACTCAGTAATGTAATTGCTGGGGTGAATGGTAGTTCTATTTTAAGTTCTTTGAGAAATCTCCAAACTGCTTTCTATAGCAGTTGAACTAACTACATTCCCACCAGTAGTGTATGTGTTCCCTTTTCTCCACAGATCCTTCAGCATCTGTTGTTTTTGACTTTTTAATAGCCATTCTGACTGATGTGAGATGATATCTTATTGTGGTTCTGATTTGCATTTCTCTAATGATTAGTGATGTTAAGCATTTCCTTATATGCTTGTTGGTGGCATGTATGTCTTTTTTTGAAAAATGTCTATTCATAAACTTTGCCCATTTTTAAATGGAGTTGTTTTGTTTTTGCTTGTTAATTTAAGTTCCTTATGAATTTTGGATATTACACCTTTGTCAGTTGCATACTTTGCAAATATCTTCTCTCATTATGTAGGATGTCTGTTTACTCTGTTGATGGTTCTCTGTGCAGAAGCTCCTTAGTCTAATTAGGTCCAATTTGTCAATTTTTGTCTTGTTGCAATTGTTTTTGGTGTCTTCATCATAAAATATTTGCCAGGTCCTATGTACAGAATGGTATTGCCTAGGTTTTCTTCAATGATTTTTATAGTTTTAGTTTTACATTTAAGTGTTTAAACCTTCTTTAGTTGCTTTTTGTATGTGGTGGAAGGAAGGGGTCCAGTTTCAATTTTCTGCATATGGCCAGGCTGCTATCCAGGTACCATTTATTGAATAGAAAGTCCTCTTCCTGTTGCTTGTTTTTGTCAACTTTGTTGAAGATCAAATGGTTGTAGGTGTGCAGCTTTATTTCTGAGCTCTCCACTTTGTTTCATTGGTCTATGTGTCTGTTTATGTATGAGTACCATGCTGTTTTGGTTAATGTAGCCCTGTAGTGTAGTTTGAAGTCAGTAGTATGATGCCTCCCGCTTTGTACTTTTTGTTTAAAATTCCTTTGGCTATTCAGACTCTTTTTTGGTTAAACATGAATTTTACAATAGTTTTTTTCTAAATCTGTGAAAAATGATGTTGGTAGTTTGAAAGAACCAGTTTAATGATATTGATTCTTCCAGTTCATGAGAATGAAATGTTTTTCCACTTACTTATGTAATATCTCATTTCTTTCAGCAGAGTTTTATATTTGTTCTTGTAGAGATCTTTCACCTCGTTGATTATCTGTATTCTTAGCTATTTCATTTTTGTGGCTATTGTAAATGGAATTGTGTTCTTGATTTGAGTCTCTGCTTGAATGTTATTGATGTATAGAGATGCTACCATCTTTTGCATTAACACATTTATTTTATACCCGGAAACTTTGCTAAAGTTATTTATCATTTCTAGAAACATCTTGCCAGAGTCTTTAGGATTTTTTAGATATAGAATCATATAATCAAGAAAGAGAGATAATTTCACTTCTTCTTTTCCTATTTGGATATATTTTATATCTTTCTGTTGCCTGATTGCCTGGCTAGGACTTCCAGTACTATATTGAACAGGATTGATGAATGTGGGCCTCCTGGTTTTATTCCAGTTCTCAATGGGGATGGTTCCAGCTTTTGACCATTCAGTATTATGTTGGTTTTGGGTTTGCTGTAGATGGTTTTTATTATTTTGAGATCTGTTCCTTTGAGGCCTAGTCTGTTAAAGTTATTTATCATGAAGGGATGTTGGATTTTGTTGAAAACTTTTTCTCCATCTATTGAGATAATCATATGGGTTTTTTGCCATTCACCATTGCTTATGTGGTAAATCAGTTTGATGTGCGTATATTGAATCAGCCTTGCACCCCAGGATTGTGGTGTATTCACTTGTTTTTTTTTTTTTTTTTTTAGTTTGTTTGTTTTTTCTTTATTTCTTTGTTGTTGTTGTTGTTGTTGTTTTGTTGGTGACAGGGTCTTTATCTGTCACCCACGCTGGAGTGCGGTGGCGTGAACACAGCTCCTGGGCTCAAATGATCGTCTTACCTAAGCCTCCTGAGTAACTGGGACTACAGGCACACCCCACCATGATCAGCTAATTTTTTAAATTTTGGTAGAGACAAGGTCTCACTATATTGCCCAAGTCAGTCTCGAAAAGCTGGGCTCGGGTGATCCTCCTAGCATTCACCTCCCAAAGCGCTAGGATTGTAGGTGTGAGTCACTGCATCCAGCCTATATTAACTTTTTAACATGCTGTGGATTCAGTTTGCTAGCATTTTGTTGAAGATTTTTACATCTATGTTGGCCGGGAATATGGGCCTGAAGTTTTCTTTTTCCACTGTGTCTCTGCCAGAGTTTGGTATCAGGCTGGTGCTAGCTTCACAGAATAAGCTAGAGAGGAGCCCATCCTCCTCAATTCTTTTAGAATAGTTTCATTAGGACTGGTACCTGTTCTTCTTTGTGTGTCTGGTAAAATTTGATTGTGAATCTATCTGTTCCAGGCCTTTTTTGACAGTAAATATTTTATTACTGATTCCATTGCAGGACTTGTTTTTCATCTGTTCAAGTTTTTACTTTCTTCCTGGTTCATTCATGGGAGATTGTGATTTTCCTAGAATTTATCCATTTCCCCTACATTTTCTAATATGTGTACATAGAGTTATTCATAATAGTCTCTGTGGATTTTTTGGTATTTCTGTGAGATTGGTTACAATGTCATCTTTGCCATTTCTGATTGTACTTATATGGATCCTCATTTTTTCTTTATTAATCTAACTAGCGGTCTCTAAATCATATTTATTCCCCCCAAAATGCCAACTTTTAGTTGATCTTTTGTATGAATTTTTGCATCTTAATTTAATTTCATTCTTCTGTAATTTTAGTTACTTCTATTCTTCTTCTAGCTTTGAGGTTGTTCTTTTTTTTTTTTTTCCCCTACTTCCCAAGATTTTTCTAACTTCTTGATGAAGGTATTTGGAGCTATAAACTATAAACCTTCCTCTTAATACTACTTTGGGCTGCATCCCAAAACTTCGGTAAGTTTTGTCCCTGTTTTCATTAATTTCAAATTTTTTTATTTCTGTCTTAATTTCATTGCACACCAGGAGTTATTCAGGAGCAAGTTATTTAATTTTTATCTGTAATTTTAAGAGATCTTCTTGATACTGATTTCTATTTTTAATATGCCCTGGTCCAAGAGTGTACTTGGTATGATGCCAACTTTTTAAAATTTGAGATTCAGCATGTCATTTCACTATGGTTAAGAACCATTGCTGGGGAGCTAGTGGGTTTGTTTGGAGGTAAGGGGACATTCTGGCTTTATTGCCAGGGATCTTGCATTAATCCTTTCTCATCTGAAAGGGTTGGTGTTCCTTTAGTGTAGCAAAGGTTGACAATAATCAGTTGGCTTCATTTCTGGATGTTTTCAGAGGGTTAAGGGTCTGTACATAATCTGGATTTGTGGCTAGTTCTTGTCTGTGGTTCCACAGGGGTGTATATTAGCAGAATCAGAATATTTTTTGGTATTGTAGTTTGGGATTCAATCCAGTAGATGATGCTTAAGAGTAATGGCTAGTAGATAGGTTCTTAGTCATGCAGCTCTTTTGTATTTCCTCACATTCACAGGCGTGTTCTGCAGTGTAAGGGAAAGAGATGACCCCCTCACCAAGTTCATTCCTAGGCTTCAGGTGATCTCCCTCCAATCACTGATGGTGTGCTCACATTTCTTTTTTCTTTTTTTTTCCCAAGAAGAAGTCTTGCTCTGTCACCCAGGTTGGAGTACAGTGGCGTGATCTCGGCTCACTGCAACCTCCAACTCCGAGGTTCATGCAATTCTCCTGTCTCAGCCTCCCAAGTAGCTTGGGATTACTGGTGCCCACCACCACATCTGGCTAATTTTTGTATTTTTTTAGTAGAGATGGGGTTTCACCATGTTGGCCAGGCTGATCTCAACCTCCTGACCTCATGATCTGCCCGCCTCGGCCTCCCAAAGTGCTGGGATTACAGGTGTGAGCCACTGCACCCGGCAGGCATGCCCACATTTCTCTGTTAGGTGTTCCAGGATGTGGGGCTTCCTTGGGAAGAGGCCACGGCAGGGAAACAAGCCACATCCTTTCCAGACCAGCCCTTCAGAGAGAAGCACGTTCCACTTCCATACCAACCCATGAACCCCTGTGTGTCACCCCTCTCAGTGCCCTGAGAGTGTGGGACTCTACCCTGCTTAAGTGCTGAGCACAGATCTTGGCTTGGCATTCCCAAGCTTTGTGCCACAGCCCTGGAACACAGGGATCAGCCCGCAGCTTGGGGTAGAGCTCCAGCTGCACTGGGGTATCCTAAGTGCTCCCAGGTTTCTGGGAAACTACGCAGGTGGAGCAAAGCATGCAGGCTGGGCAGTGGAGGCTGCACTGTGCACCACTCCTGCAGGACAGCCAGGCAGGGGCCCTGAAGAGCTGGCAGGCAGGAGGGCCCACAGAAAAATATACCCCGTCCCGCAGGGCAGCCAGCCCCACTGTCTCCTAGCCCAGCAGTCAGCTGGGAGTTAGAGCTTCTCAGAGGGAAATGGGAAGCCATGGAGGGTAAGTGCCTATGTGTGCATCCTACCAGAGCTGTCTACACACAAAAGTCCCTAGGCATGGTCCACACTGGCTGAAACCCTGTCTCTACCTACTCTCTGGGTAGAGCCCCCTACCAGCTCAAATGTCCATAGGGAATGTGGAGTCTCCTGTAGTGAGGATCCCAGAAATACATGGTAAGAGTGAGCTGTGACTCAACCCCTTCACTCACCCCTTCCCCAGGAGCCATTTGGGGTTGGGAACTAGTCTTAGCATTTGAGTACTCCATTCAGAGTTTCCAGCTTCCTCCTTCTTCAGCCCCAGAGTCTGCATTGCCTCTCCATCCACTCTCAGTGTTTTCTCTCTGAATATCTGCTCAAATTGTGTTGGTTTACTCAATATTTTTGTCTCCCTCAATGGGAGCAGCACTTCCTGGCTGCCTCTATTCAGTCATCTCATCCCCTTTCCCTCAACATTGATTTTTATTCAAGGTTAGAGTCTGAAGGAGAGGCTCCTGTCAAGGATTGGCCAAGCTCATAGTAGAAGAAAAAGAGAGATGATGGAGCCACATAATGGATCTTAAAGTTTCTGCTAGAAAGTGCTTATGTACCTTTAATTTACATCTCATTGACAGAAGTCACATGAACTTCCAAGTCTAATTTCAACGGGTTGAAATAGTATAATCTTTTCCCAAAGAGAAACGGCAAATATTTTGAATAATGTAATCTACCCCCACCCCCCCGCAACACACCAGGCTTCTCTGGGTCCCCCAGATCACTCTCTGGCAGCAACATGAACATTTCACATACACCACCTCATCAAGGTGTGGTGAACAGACATAGTAAAGAGTTCCAGATTGGTAGAAGGACACACAGCTTCCTAATGACATATCTCCAAACACATTTCAAGCTCAGTTCTTACAGTTCTAAGAGACCTCCCCCTAACATTTACAAGGCTAAGTCAAGAATACAAATGGAGGCTCACATATTATAAATTTAAATATTTAAAAGTTGTAAGACATGCAACCAAATAATTACATAAAATATGCTCTAACTTCCGCCCTGACAAATAAGTCTTCATTAAGACTTGAAAGTTTAGTTCCTCATCAGAACATGACAGAGGAGAGAGAGCTTCCCCAGGCCCAGGTCTCAGGCCAACTTTAATAGGTATTACCTTCCCACTGCTATCTTTCTGACACACTCAAAGATGCCCATGCTGATACATTAGGACTTTCTAGCCAGCCGTCTCATGTTTTATCCATATCTCCCACATCTAAGGCTACACTCACCAGCAATAGTCCATAGTGTGGGAAAAGGCACACACAGTATTTGGGGACAAGTGCAAAAACACATGGGCTGGAAACTCAGGTGCTGTGGACCTTGTAGCATGGTTTAGAAGGATACACATAGGCTCCAGGTGAGCAGATCTCCTTGGACCCAGGACCCCTCACCAATGGGGAAGGTAACCCAAATAAATGCCAAAATGGAATGGGGGAGGGGGCCTCTCAACTATGATCTAAGAGTACTAAGTCAAAATAAACTTTGGAGGATATACACCTAAGTGACATATACATCAGAGTACAATTTCACAGGTTTGTGTATGTCAGTAATAGAACCTAGTCATAAAATAATTCTACAGGAGGACAGGTGTGGTGGCTCAAGCCACTTTGGGAGGCTGAGGCAGGCGGATCCCTTGAAGTCAGGAGTTTGAAACCAGCCTGGCCAACATGGTGAAATCCTATTTCTACTAAAAATCCAAAAAATTAGCCGAGCATGGTGGCACATGCCTGTAATCCCAGCTAGTAGGGAGGTTGAGGAAGAGAATTGCTTGAACCCGGGAGGTGGAGGTTACAGTGAGCTGAGATCACACTGCTGCACTCCAGCCTGGGTGACAGAGCAAGACTCTGTCTAAAAAAAAAAAAAAAAAAAATCTACAGGTACAAGTTTATAGTTAGATCAGAGGAATAATTTCTGGTGTTCTACCACACAGTAACAATATTGCTTTGTATATTTCAGGATAGCTAGAAGGGAGGATTTTGAATGTTCTCAACACAAAGAATTGATAAATATGAGGTGACAGATATGCTAAATATCCTGGGTTAAGTATTACACAATGTATACTTGTATCAAAACATACATTGTACCCCATACACTGTACCCCATAAATATGTGCAGTTATATGTCAATTAAAAACATTTTTAAATAAAAATCATTTTAAAGATTCTAAAATATGTTTTAAGGCTATCTTCTCTCTCACTTCTGTTCAACTGCAGACACTAACTTCATTCTTTATGACTGGCCTCGCCTTTGCTCACCTTTGAGCTAAATTGACTCACTCGGGGTATTTTAAGCAACTCCTGTCCATTTTACAGAATATCTATTTCTGTGGGAAAGAATTTCCTGAAATTTCCATGTAAATAAATGTTTTCTTTAATATTTTTTAAAGAGCTTTATTAACAGAAGTGTTCCATCTTTTAAGACCTCGTTATCTACTACTTAAAGTAATGTTTATTTGTCTTTGCAAATAACTCAACACAAATTCTGACTTTTGTCTAAGAACATCCTAACAGATCAGGATGTCCAGGTCAGTGTGATGAGTCACTAGTGACTTTTCTTCCGACTTTGGCGTGATAATCACCCTGTGATCAGGGAGTTGTTTTTGGTACATAACTGGCCAAGCTTGCTTTCTTATTAGCAAGACTCTGACTGTGGCTAATACAAAAATGTTTTTTCCTAGGTGAAATTAAATGAGACTCCATCTGTGACCTCACTAGTACCCAAACCTCAATTTCTCTGCCGCCAACATCACTTCCACAGAACATGTGCATAAATGAATAAGTACTATATCTGGTGAGGCTGGCAAGTCCTCTTTAGAAAAACAAAGGAATTACTTTACAAATCTGACTTATGACATGTGAGTTAGAATTTTGCCTGGTATGAGAATATCCAATTTTAAGTTACTTGTCCCTCACTAGCCAGGCAGTTTTTAAGAAAACTACCAATTTGCTTTATTTCACATGTACTTAATTTTTTGATTCTCAAACAGGAAAAATGTGAAACAGAAAACCTCACATGTAACCAAGCTGAAACAAGAAAGACAATTACTTTTCCCTGATGAAATGTTCTATTTCCTTACTTTGCTGTTTCATTAATTGCCCAACTTTATTTTATGCTGATCTAGATTTTAGTAGATTTCCCTGAACACAACTTGAGCAAAAGATGTTTGAATTAATTAAAAAAAAAATATGTATCTGTGGTGTTAGAGGTATTTTCATGAGCTGGGCAATGGTAAAAGGCAATTTCCACGTTTCTCTGTCACAGAACTTGTCATTTTAGAGCTGAAGTGGTGTGGGAAGATTAAAACAGGCAAAAGAATAAGAATTAAATATAGTGATACTTATGACAAAAAGACAGAATGACTGAGGGGCACATAACTTTTCGAAAGCCCTCTCTGAAGACATGAGATATGAGCTGAGAACTTACAAGAAAGATGAAGCAACACATGTGGACATTTGGAGGGAGGCTCAGCCCCCAAAGTTAACATCAATTACAAATGCTCAAGAAAAGAACGAGTTTGGTGTGTTCCAGGACTGGAAGAAAGTCATTGTGATGGGAGCATTATTATCAAAGGAAAGAGTGATAGGAAATGAGGAAGATTGATTACCCAGGGGTTGAATTAACTAGGCAAGTACAAGGAAAGTTACATTTTATTTTTAGCAGGAAGTCACTGGTGGAATTTCAGCTGAGAAGCAATGTGATCCAATATACACTTTTAGGAAATGACTTTGGTTGCTGAGTGTAGAATATATCTTGAGCTAGGATATGAAGGAATGGGTGACAGTGTAGGAAGGAGAGATACCAGGGAACCAGTTAAAATACTGATATTTCTGACTTCGAGTCTTTACATATAGACAAATAACACACCATCCATACTCTATGTTCACTGACTTTTCTTCTTGGCCTTTTATCTGGGTTCATAGTTTGTGTTCCCCTTATTTTTTCACCTCTTTTTCACTTTATTAAAATATGTCATGAAGTCCCTTACATTGGCTGCATTGTTCAGAGCTCATCCCTTCAACCCTTGTGCAGAAGAATTTGCAGAATTTTCCTCTGATAAAGGCACAGAGCAGTTTCCTGGAATTACCAGACTCCTTTGTCCAGAGGGATGAGAGTATTCAAAGAAGCTATGCACTGTTTTCCAGAAGTTGCTAGATATTATCTATAAGTCAGTAATTTTAGATAATAGGAAGATTAATTTATTTTTACCTCTTTCTGGCTTAGTCATTTTAAGTTCTTAAATTATAATTGATGAGAAAACCAACTTCATGGACATGGAAATTCCTTCAGGCTGTGAAAGAGCAAAAAAAGCCAGAAAAAAATCTGATTTTTTTATTGAAATTATTGGATACTGGCAGCTGGGTAGCATTAAGAGGATTAGAAACATGCATGGTCTTCTATTTAGTTCTCTGTCCTTATCATACGTGTCCAGTCTAATTTCTGGAACATTACTTTTGTTGTCAGTTATTAATCTTTCTGAGGTGGAACAGTTTGTGGTTTTGGTTCAGTCAATAACTTCTTTGGTATTAAAATCCTCTCTAAAATGCAGTGACTCATGTGTGTTTTTTAATTGCATTTCTGGCTAGGTATTGCAAGCTTTACTTTGGTCAAGCTGTGGTAGGGACCAAATCCATGCTGTTTACGAAAAAAAAACAAAAAAAAAGTCTCTGGTTTTAGTAGATAGAGGAAGGTGTTTCCCATTGCCGGGAGGTGTTGGATGATATTTACATATCTTTTCTTCAAAAATCTCATCATTGTGTTTTCTGTGCTTTCAAGGGATAGGTTTAAGAACAGAAATGAGATAGTGGTTTAGACCAAAAAGAATCGTAAGTAGGAAGAATATTACCATGTTTTCTAACAGATACTTTCTCTGCATCAAAGCTTGAGTCTACCAAATTATTGAAAGGAGCATTTGCAACACCAAGCCTCAGTAAAGAATAGAGGAAACAAACAAACAAACAAAAAACAACAACAACAACTCAGGGCAATGTTACCAGAGGAGGGCGTCTAAGTTCCTGGAGGCTTGAACAAAGAATTGGACCAAACAAACAAACAAAACAAAGAATGAAGCAGCAAAAGCAAAGATTTATTGAAAATGAAAGTACACTCCACAGGGTGGGAGCGGGCCTGAGAGTATTGGCTCAAGAGCCTCATTACAGAATTTTCTGGGGTTTAAATATCCTATAGAAGTTTCCATTGGTTACTTGATATGCGCCCTATGTAAATGAAGAGGCTGAAGTAAAGTTACAAAGTCATTTACTAGGTTTGCGCCCTCTGTAAATGGAGAGGATATTTGCTGTCATAGCTGAAGTGTTTCCATTTGATTTAGTTCTAGGAAGTCAACATGAATCGGCCTTACGTTTCCTGCCTCCAGACCCTATTCTCCTGCCTCAGTATCTTTTTAAAAGATTTTGTGAATATCGTTAACTACTACAATCAGGTGGACAAATACTTTTACGAGGAAAACTTTTAAAGTGTGTAGAGATTTTCTTGGATCTCTGTCGCAGTAGCCTTCCTTTCTTAAGACAGCTCCCTTATTCTTGAGTCCAGAGAGCCAAGCACTCACTTTATCTTCACTAGGAGCTACTATCCTTGCTTTCAATTTAGTCACAGGTAATTTGATATGTGTCAGTTTATGTATTAGATGCAAACTATGAATGTTTAATCCTAGGCAGCCCATGTCATCTTTGTGCTTCAAGTTTCTTGACCAAATCTTAGGTCTAGAACAATGCAATCTATGGCTTCTATGGCTGAAGATGTAGAATTTAATGCAAACATTGTAATGGGAAAATTGTTGACTACATCCTGTGTTAATAAAATTGTTTCCCATTTTCCAAACTAACTAATGCAGTGGAAAAGTCTAGATACTAACTGTGGACTCTGGATCAATTTGCTTCTATCAATCAGTAACTCTAATTCAGTCCATGTTCAAATGACCTTAAGAAAAGAAAATCAGTACCTATATCTTGTCAAATGCAGGGTTTTTTTTTGTAATGAGCTAGGATAGGCTAGGACTGTCCTGCAGTAACAAACAGCTCTAAAATGTTAATGTCATCAAACAAGAAGAGCTTCTTTCTTGTTCAGACTAAAAGGTCATTGAAAGCACGCAACGGGTGTCTTGCTCATTATACATAATATGGGATTCAGGCTGAATGAAGAGCCACTATTTCCAGCGTGCCACTTCCTGAGTCCATGGAAAAAGAGCTTCAGGGAGCAATTAAAATGTTCTAGCCTAGATATGACATACTGGTGGCTCACTGGCCAAAAGTAGTCACATGGCCTCAAGGGGCAGGGAGAGGGGGCTATGTGGATTGCATGCCAATTACAAGAAGTACAATTCTACATATGTCCTAGAGGAGGGAGAACCAGAAATACTTTGATGAACAACTTAGTGATTACCACAGCACTTCACTACTGGCCTGCCTGAAGGCTTTCTGTGGACTGCTTCATTGAGTTCCAAATACCTGATTCCTTTCTAGCAACTTAGCCTAAGGAATCAGTCCTTCCTGGAAGACTAGCAGACAAACGCTGCTGATCCAAGGAAGGAGAAGGTAGCACATCACGTTGTCTTTTTTATCTGAAATTCTGATTAGTCAAGTCATACAGGCTGGTATTGGTATCAGTCTCCTTCCCGACACATGCACAATAGCAACTCCATGAACTGACCTGCCAACATACATCCTAACACTGGTAGAGATGGTACTTTGGTGTCCTATGTCTCTGAGATTTCCCACAGGGAAACTAAGTGTTCCTGGTACTTTCCTGGCATCCTTGAACTTCTACTTCTCTGTGAAATACTTCCACACCAGGAAATCACACACCATTAATATTCATTTGGAAGATGAAGCAGCTAGAAAACATTTTCTGAGTTGTGCCCTAGTTTTGCTCAAAGGGATTCTATTGATCCTTTCCCAGATATTCTATTAGGTTCCTCAGATTTCACCTCAAAAAATGTAAACCTTAATCCCAACTTCACTGTCTAGTGGGTAGATATGTATACTTTCTACTGGCAGCATGGAATTGCTGCAGTTCAGACATTCACCAGAGATAGAAGCTTGCATTATTTGCTACCTAAAATGATTATGAACTCAGCTAAGCTTTTTTCTTTCTACCTTCATTTGTTTTAAAAGCCTTTTGAGGTGTAATTTACATTCTATAACTACACATATTTAAAATGTACAATTTTATGTGATTTGACTTATATAAACACCAGTCAAGTCATCAATACAATCACAGAATGAACACATCCATCATTCTCAAAAGTTTCCTGGTGCCCCTTTTTTGATTCCTTTCTTTGGTCTTCATCTTCACCTGTCCCCAGGTAATGCATGATGTGCTTTCTGTCACTGTAGATTAATGTTCATTTTCTAGATTTTATATAAAGAGAATCACAGTGTATGTACTTTCTTGTGTGGCTACTTTCATTCAAGCATAGCTATTTTGAGGTTTACCCGTGTTGTTACATGTACCAGGGATCGACTTCCTTTTACTGCTGAGTAGTATTCCATTAAATAAATAGATCACAGTGTGTTTATCCATTTAGTTGTTAATAGACATGTGTGTTTCCAGTTTTTTAATACTACAAATGATTCTACTATGGACATTTGTATAATGGTCTTTGTATGGATATATGCTTTCATTTTGCTGAATAAATACCTACAAGTAAAATGACTAGGTAATTTGGTAGAAGTATATTTTTTAAAACTGCCAAGCTGTTTTCCAAAGTCCCATATCATATATTTTCAAAAGCACTGTATGAAAGTTCCAGTTTCTATAATTTATCTTCCAACACTTGGCATTGCCAATCTTTTCCATTTGATAACATTACAATACATATGTAGTCAGATTTCCATCTGGTTGTGATTTCTCTAATGACTAATGAGGTCATCTTTTCATATGCTTATTTGCCACTCAGATATCATTTTTGGTGAAGTATCTCTTCAAATCTTTTGCCTATTTCTTTCAAATGTTTGTTTTCTTATTGAGATTCTATTTTTTTGTTTAAAATATTTAGATTTTGAGACAATCACAAACTTATACAACACTTTATAGAAGTATATATACAAAGACACAATTGTCCTCACCCATTGGAGAGTAAGTAGTCAACCTGATTCTGCATCACCTCTTAATACATTAATGTGTATTTCCTACAGAAGAGATTATCACGCATAACGACAGCACATCCATCAAATCCAGGAAATTAACATTTGTGTATTATCACCATTTACTATTTAGAACTTACCCAAGTAAGTTTGGCCAATTATTACAATAATGCCTTATAAAGCAAAAAAATCCAACTCAGAATCACATGTAGCCGGGTATTATGTAATAGCCATGTATTTTTAGTTTCCTTAAATCTACAACATTTTTCTTTCTTTTTCAGCCTTTAGGACCTTAAAACTTTTAAAGAAGGCAGGTCAATTATTTTGTAGGATGTCCTTCAGTTTAGGTTTCAATTCTGGTTGTACGTTTTTGACAAGAATATAACAGAAATAATGCTGAAGTTTCATATTTATATATTACTGTTTTTTCAAAACACCTTTATTGAGGCATAATTGATAAACAATAAACTACTCACACTTAAAGTATTCATTAAACTTTAACCTATGCATACATTGTTACCAAAATCAAGATAATAAACATACCCTTGACTTTCCCAAAATGATCCTGGAGCCCTTTGTTATACCTCTGCTCGGGCCTTCTCTCCCAACCCCAAACAACAAATGATCTGTTATCTGTCACTGTATATTTGTTTGTATTTTCTATATAAAAGAAATTATACATTATGCACTATTCTTTGAATTCTTTCACTTGACATACTTATTTTGAGATTCATTCACGTTGTAACATGTATCAACATTTATTCCTCTTTATTTATGAGGGAATATTCTATTGCATAGTATACCACAGTTGTTGGCACCTGTTGATGGACATTTGGGTGGTTTCCACATTTTTACTTTTAAAATAAAGCTGCTATGAACAGTCATGCATGACTTTGTGTGGACATATGCTTTTATTTTTCCTGGGAAAATATCTTGGCATGAAATAGCTGAATCACATGGTAAGTGTATGTTTAACATTTTAAGAAATTGCCAAATATTTTTCCAAAGTAGTTGTGCCATTTTACATCCACCAGCTGGGTGAAAGATCCAGTTTCTTAACTTCTTCACCAGCACTTGGGAGGGTCAGACTTTTAAAGTTTAGCCATTCTAAAAGGTGAGCAGTGGATCCCTTCATGGTTCAGTTTGCATTTCCAAAAATTCTCTACATTGAGAATTTTTCTATGTGTTTATTTGTTATCCATAGATCATGAGCTGTTAACAAATCACTCAAAACATGCTTGTTAGAGAAATTTTAATATTATATTCATAAAGAAAATGTGTGGTTCTGTATCACAATTCCCTATGGCTTTTTTTTCTTTACAGATCAGAGGAGTTCAAAATATGTGTTTTCTTTTTTTTCGTTCCTTATCATCAGTGGTACATGCCTCTGCATTGAAGAGTTGAAAACCTAGAGCCCCTTTCTTTTGGAGCTCTTCAAAATTAGTTATTAAAATACAAAAAGACCTAGGTATCTCCCTCAAAGCATTTTTTATGGATGCTATGGTTTGTTGCTACTTATTTATTTACTTTAGTATGCAAAGTTTATGATTAAAAGCAGAGAAAGGTTCTCAGAAATACAAAAGTAAAGACATTTTCCACATACTCTGTTGGCTTTCTTTCTCAAATAGCAGGTTTTTTTTGTTGTTGTTGTTTTGTTTTGTTTTTTTTTTTTTTTTTTTTCAGTCAAGGCTATCTTAATTTCCTCCAAGGCACTGAATTTCATGATGCTAGGTGCAAGGAAGTGATTCTGGAAATTAAATATCTAACCAATGCTTTAGATACTTTGGGATACAAATAATAACATTCAGAATATGAACAAACCTGTTTCCTCTTTCTCCTTTGCACACAACTAAACTAGAATCCCAATTGCCCTTTGTAGTTGGCAATAGTCATGTGGTTAAGTTTGGGCCAACTGAATAAAAATAGACATAATATATGCCACTTCCAGATCTGCTCATAAAAATTCATCCATGTGATCCTCAGCATTCTTTGACCTTCCAGGATGATCTTGTTAAAAGCATTAAAAATTATAGGTCAGCAAGATGGAACAAGACTGAGCACCTGAATCATCATTTGGAGGCAAACCACACATGGATCAGGAACACCGATTTGGTGGATTATGTGAATAATTTCCATTGTCTTAAATCGCTGAAATTTGGGAACTTGTTTGCACAGCCACTAGAGTTATCTTTACTAATGCAGAAGTCACTAGGGTCAGAAAGATACATCAGTAATAAAGTTTCTGCATTTTTCTACCGGTACTTCTTTCTCCTTTTTCGGACTTCAGGCTTCAAGCCCTTGATGGAATGCTGAAGTCCACTGAGACAACAGTGCTTAGAGTTTAATTGAAAGGCATAACTACTGTGCAACAGTCCTTTTAATCAAGATGTTAAAAGGAAAATTTATTAAACTGTGATTGAATATATAAAATTAAGATGTAATGCATTTTAAATATATTAGCTCAAATTGTAAAATATTAAATTAAGATTTAATATATTAAATTAAACACAGATTAAACTAGATTGAAAAAAATGCTTTTAAAATCTCAAATACACCAGAGAAATTATTAACCATTTTATTTAAAAGTGAAAATCTAGCAAGTACCAAGTGACAAAATGGGGAGTTTTCAAGGGAAACTGGTTGCACTGAGGACATAGTAGTTGCTCCCTGAGGTAAATGAGACTATTGAAAGACTAAAGCTGACATTTGATTCTGGATTAAAGAGAATAAAAGCAAAATGTAATGATACGTTGAATTCCACCAGATCCCGTGAGATACTAGTGGCAATGCCAACCCTGATGGTGAGCACGTGGCTCATCTATTTAGAGTTATTCTCTTTTCCCACACCAAACATAAAAACCCCTTGAAAATGATTTTGTTGTTTGTGTTTATTTTTTTGTGAGATAAGCTGGCTCTCTGCTGACACCAACCCTTAAGTCTAGCAGGAAACTTTTCACAGGGGGAAAAGAAAATGGAAAGAATGGTATTTAAAACTAAAAAAATGACATGATTGCATTTTTCCTGTTTAACCCTGATTATAAATGAATGCAAATATACTTTTTTACTAAATAAGAATAAGTTCTGGTGCAACCCTTTAAATAGATGTTGCTTCATCCAATTTTTACAATGTTCCTGTAAGAAAATTATTATTTGTCCAATTATACAGATGAGGAAATTACAAATCAGAGAGGAGAAGACATTTTCCAAGAATAAAACAGCTAGAAAGTGATGTAACCCAACCCAAGGCTTTATTTTATTCCAAATTCCATGCTCTTTCCTCTCCCCATTAATGCAACACTGTGTGTGTGTGTGTGTGTGTGTGTGTGTGGTGTCTATGCTGGACTATGACAGTGATGTCTACGTTGGGCTACAACAGTGGTCTATATTATGGCTGAATTATATCTGTGAAGGAAGTAAGACAATATTCTCAGAGGGACAAGTAATAATCTGTGCATAATCACAGATTACAATAGTAAATAATAATTATAGCAGTTACTATTTATTAAACACTAAATGATGTGAGACACAATGATAAATACTTTGCAATACTTCATTAGATTATCTGAACAATTTATAAAATCGGAGAACAGCATGGGGGAAACTGCTCCCATGATCCAATTACTTCCACCTGGTCCTTCCCTTGACACTTGGGGATTATTATAATTCATGGTGAGATTTGGGTGGGGAGACACAGTCAAACCATATTGGCATCTATCTTATAAAAAGGGCTTAAAAGTATTTGTTGAATAAATTAGTCAACCAAATAGTTATCAAATGTCACATTTGTGCTGAACATATATTCATGCTAAAAAAAAATGCCTAAAAAAAAGAAGACATGGTGTCTATTTCAAGTGGCTTACAATCATCCAATTTATTAGTAATATAGAATAGTATAAAGGCATAGAAATAGATTCAAATTTGTAATTCCACATTTGCCAGTACCAAAATTGTGAACGTCATAATTTTTTTGGTATATGTCTTCACGGCCTCCCAAAGCCAAAAGGTTAGATTATGTAATAAAAAGCTAACTTCCCACTCTTACAATCTGTCACTACCCTCAAAGTAAGTCAGTTCGTGATAGCACTATGCAGTTTATATGTGTAAATCACTGGCATTTAGCAGGAATTGGTTTGAAGGATTTGCAAATTACAACATATTCCACTTCAGGAAAAAGGCATATAAATCTGTTAAGATTTTTGAATGGTTATAAATAGCAGAAAGGTTGATCTAGTCATTTTACTTTTGTGATTTTATTTAATCCTAAACTCTGAGTTTCAGTCTTCTCATCTTTATAATGGAGATTCTGTGAAGAAATAAAAAATCTTAACCAGAAATAAGCACATAGTAGATGCTAGGCAAATGTAATTTTCCTTTTCCTTTCTGCCTCCAATTATTTTCTTGTGACATCTAAAGACATTTAAAAATAATCTTTGTCCCTCTAATCCATTACATACAGACTGATGTTCAAAACATTTAACAACCAATAGAGCATCAAAACTGACCAATCAAAACAAGACCCTGCCTTCTTATCAGAGATTCAGTTCCAATCAGTCTTCGGGGGCTGGACAGCTGTGTTCATCCACTTACCTCACTGTGACTGAGCAATGGTATGGTATAGTAGCAAAGCTTTGATATTCCATCCAAAACTCCAATTTTAAAATTCAGCATTATCCTTGAGCTTCACACTTTTCTCAACACCAACTTTTACTGTATTTATTTTCATTAGAAAATTGAAAAATAAAAAAAGAATATTTTCTCTTCATTGCAATCATGAAGATTTAGCCCAGCAACAAATACTGATCAAGTGCCTATATTGTACAAGGCAATATAAAATTGACTGCTGGTAGAAATGAGAACAACTGGCAAAAACGAACATTCAGAATCTGTAGCTTGATTCCACTATAGTAAAATGACAAATTTCATCATCTATAAATTACAATAGAAATATAATTTCATGAAATATTAGGTAGTGGTCAATGGTTCCCAACAATTTATCAGCATAGATTATTTAGATTTTGGCCAACAGCTCTAAAATTTGAAGTATGAGCCAATTAAATTATTTAAATAAAAGTGTTTTAGCCATAACATGATCAAAGAGAGTCTTAAACATTGTGGGATATAATCCTCTTGATTGAAGATTGTATGTGTGCGACCCCTTAGGTTTTATTGTCATCCCACCAAATATTGTTTCACAAATATTTAGACTAATTTATCCAGGATATTTTTGTCCTGCTCCTCTACTGAATAACATAAGACAAAAGTGTTGCTAAAGAAGTTAACAAAAGACCATTGCTGGTTATGACACAAAGGCATTTCACATTTCTTGAGGAAAGGGATGATAAAGGAAATAAGTCACTAGTTGATCATAACTTGGCAGAAAATTGCTAAGTGTACAAATACTACTTAAGAACAGAGAAAAAACCTTATTAATGAAATGTCACAAAATATCACAGTTCATTAGTCCTAACTTCCTGATGTCTGCTGAACTAACTATAGACTTTAAAATAATTTCTTTCATGCATACGTATTTTAAAATACCAAAAATCTTAATCATCAAATTCACGAAATATGAAAATTAATAATTATTGAAAAAGCAATTTTAATATATCTTAAAGCTTCTTACTTGAAGATTATAATGAGCAAAATATCTAAATTCAACCAAATTAATTATTATGAAACAGCTTTAAGCTTTAATTTTAATTCTTGGATTTACTGAACTCAAGAAAGTATTTGGCAACCTGTTTATGAGTTATGTATATTGTAATGAAAGCTGTAAATGTATTCATAAGCACATTTATAAAAATTGTAATGGTGTGTGTTTAGAATCTTTGATTTTGTTAACCTTAAAGTTGCAAGAAGAGTAAAAATCTCTTGAAAGTACCATATCTGTATAACTTCATTTTATTCTTTATTTCTTTGTAGTACTTAAGTAAGAATTTTCTTGGTCAGTGGTAGCAGGATTTTTCTTATTGCACAAGCTTCCATGTAGATGAGACCTTTTTTATTCCTTAAGTGTCTTATTCTTTTTTGAGCTATTATAATTCTGAGATAGGCATTAAAATTAAATAAAACAATGGAAATTGTGTGTGGAAATACCCACATTTGGTTACACCAACATATTTTCTTATTTTTGCTTAGAAACAAAGGGAAAATAACGTGTTAGATTCCCTCATTTTCTATGTCTCTTTCTAAACCCTGGGTCTCTAAGTCAGCTGAAATGAAATCAAATAATAAATAATATGGTTTGGCTCTGTGTCCCCACTCAAATCTCATCTGAATTGTAATCCCCATGCGTCAGGGGAGGCTGGTGGGAAGTGATTGCATAATAAGGGCGAATTTCTCCCTTGCTGTTCTAGTGGTAGTGCATAAGTTCTCTGATAGTTTAAAAGTGTGCAGCATTTTCCCTGATCTCTCTCTCTCCTTCTGCCATGCCTTGCTTCCCCTTCATCTTCTGCCATGATTGTAAGTTTCCTGAAGCCTCCCCAGCCATGCAGAACGGTGGGTCAATTAAACCTCTTTTCTTTATAAATTACATAGTATCCGGTAGTTCCTTACGGCAGTGTGAAAACAGACTAACACAACCAATAAATATTCCTCTAACTATAAAATCAAACTAAAATTCTGATCTTATAAATTATTTTGAATTCTACCCCAGCAATATTATTTTCATTCTAACATATGTTCGAGAAGTAAAATACATCATGAATAGTATTTCCCTTGAGGATCTTTCTGCATCTACTTTTCATAATTATTTTCTTGCATTTACCCCTAGGGATCATCCTTCTCATAAGGTTTATAATTATGAGCATCTTGCCTATAAATATTATATTTAAAAGATTTAAGCCATGTCTATATCCCTTCTTACACCATGCAAATGTGCATGTACTCGAATATGAATATCACAGTTCGCTAGTTGCTCACTTAACTAAAATATTTCTGTTTAAAACAACATAAAATCATATATTCAGAATTTAAGCCTAGAGTTCTATAACACAATGTACAATTTAAGTAATAGAAATAAAACTTTTCACTTGGCTTTAATAGGAATGCTATTTTCAGTTGATGGCACAGCATTTGCTTAGCAACAACACTAGCTTCCATTTCATTTTAGAAGACTTGATCTAGTTTGAACATTATGCATGTATTTTGGCTGAAAGGAAAGTTATCACAGGTGTATGCCTTCAATGTGCAAGAGTGCTTGCAAAAGCAAGCTATCTGAACTAAGACCGCCATATCAGATAGTGAAGATATCATCAAAATGTTTCCTTTGTGTTATGTTCAAATGAAAATCATTCTACCTACTGAGCATAAGAACTGGAATCTTCAGCAAAAGTTAAAGGGGTTTCAGCCTTCTGATATTCAGATTTGGCTTGTGGGATTAAGAAAGTAACTGAGGCTCAACTAAATAATAAATTACTAATTCAAATGTCAGGCATCAGTGGTCTGAAATAAATAGTGTTTACCAAGAAATTCCAAGGGAGAGGCTGACATCAGTAGATGTTCAATAAAAAATTTCTTGAATAAATGGGTAAATAAATACTCAAGGTCACAGGAGACAAAGTTTCATTTTCACAGGATATTTGTCACTGCTCTTTTTTCACATCTTCACTGTGGGAGCTGCACAGTACCTATTGACGGATAGACTTACCAAGGAGGAGAGAAACCACAGGCTTACAAAGCTCCCAGTTACATAGAGTCAGAAGTGCTAAAAATGATCAGAGATTTTTATGTACACCTTCGCACTTTTTTTTTTTTTTGGAAAAGCAAAGGGAAGTTGTTCAGATTGTCAATGGAATTTTGAGATGCAAAAATTAAAATATTGTGAAATAATACTGTGAAGTATGCAGAATAAACATTGCCAGCTATTGTCTTGCCCCTTTGAAGTTTGACATTCGCCACTGAAACCAAAAAAAAGAAAAGGTAGAAGCATTGTACATAACTTTGAACAATCAATTTAAAGACAGCAGACACAGAATTAAAATGAAGAATAACTTCATTTTTAAAAAATAGCAGGAGTCTTTTTCACAGTTGGGAATTTGGTGTGGAGTTGAATGATGAATAAGATAACATATTAGAAAGTGAGTTTGCAAGAAGGTGAAAATAAAAAGTTTAGGGAATATCTGTAAATACATAAGTTTGGTGCACAAAATTTGTACAAGAATGACAAAAAAGGTAGTACTGGTTGAGTCTATATTTTAAGCCCAAATTTTATACATTTTAAAAAGTAGGTATTTTAATTATTTTGACCAAAAAAAAGTCACATAAAAATTGCTATCAAACACTGTGAAGCAACACTGTGCAAGAGTTTGAGACACAAAGAGAAGAGGAATATATACAGTTGAAACTGAAGAAGGAACTGAGATGACAGAAAATAATTATTCAAATTGGAGTCTGTCCAGGATACTGAAACTAGAACAAGAGCCATGTGGAGCTCATCATATAGAGTTTGAAGAAATTGTATACAGAGGCTTTGTATGGAATAACAGAGTCATATACACATGTATAAGTGCTATGGAACACTAACACACGTGTGTAATTCCATACAAGGAGGAGGTGATTCTGGAGTCTATTATATTTTGACTCAGAAACTAAATGATAGACCATTATAGTCGCAATCACTATTCAGTAACTAAGAGTCATCTGATAGTGACTCCCACTCATAAAACAAAGCCACTGGATATTTTGTGAGAGATTGAATTTTCTTACTGAATATCAAGTCCTGCCCCAAGCTGATCTCTTCTTGAGTAACCAAGTATACCATATAAGGGAAGGGAAAAGAAAAGGAGGACTAAAATAAAATGTTCTCAAAAAAGCAGGGTTTATTTTTTATTTTGAATTATTAAGTAAAAAGGATATGCCATAAAATAAGATTTGTATATATTTTTCAATATTTCAACTTATTTAGCAATTTTATGACCACAAAAGTTTTGTAATTCATCTTCAGTCTCCAGAAGATCCTTTGATGCCTATGGTTCATGTTCTAATGGTCTCATTACAATATCAAATCTATTAAGCCTCTTTAATATAAGATGGAAGGAAAAATGCTGAGGGCTTTGGAGGCAGGCACTCTGAGTTTTCATTCCAGCTTTGCTCACCACAGACATGCAATCCAACCTCTTTGACCTTGAGTCTCATCATCACGAATATTGGAATAATAGCATTTAGCCCCATAGGGTTGTTTCAAAAATAAATCGGCTTATGGCAGGTGCTCAATAGATGCTATATTGTGTATTCAGTCAGCAAATTGTTATTGGTGATGGGAACAAAAAAGTAAAAACACATCATGTTCCTGCCCTTGAGTGAAAATAACAAACAGACAGGCAATTACAACACAATGTAATAAATTCACCAATGCAGACTTGCCCCTAGTGATTAAGGGGCCTGGATTCCAAATGGAAACAAAAAATTCCCAAAACCTCTTCCCACCATTGAATATTCCACTCTTCCACTTCCTTGTCTAAAGTAGTGAAGTGATCACAGTAGCAATGAGACTATGTAAAAGTTAAATGAGCTAAAGGAAATCATAGCTCCTTTGGAGGCATGAGGACATGGAAAATCTCCATTCCCAAGAAGCTGTGAGATCATGTCTGATTTAAGTCCCAATCCTAAACAAACCAGGCCTCATGCTGGGTTTCATGTGTAGAATTTCATGTCCAATCCCTGTAATGAGGTGATAAGGCCTGTGTCACAGTTAGTCAGTAGCAGGCGATGGCAATTAACAGGATTGCACTAACCTGGAGATGCGCCAAGCTGGCAAAAAAAGGATTAGAAAGTAAATGAAGTGAACAACCACGAACGAGCAAATAGGGCTTAATGGACAGTACAAGTCGGTGAGGCAAGAATGGGCCAATTTGCTCTCATTGATTTTCACTGCCCATTAAGCTGCATTCCTTTTTTGCTTTCTAATGCATTTATCTTGGCCTAGGCACGTTCTCTGGCTGTCATCCTGGGGACAATTCCATTGACCGCAACAACTCAGTGAATGACTGAGGGGGACCAAAGTATGATTTGACCTCCAGAGCTCTCTTTCAGGCATCATGATGCAATGTTGTGATGACTTGGAGAGTCAGAGACAGAAATTCCAATGGGGCCTCATATTAGACCCAGAAAATCATATGGTTGAAGAGACTTTCATGAGAAGAATGCAAGTACAAATAGCAGAGTTTCATTCAACTTGTGTGTTCTACTTGATTTATAAATAATTCGCAAAGTAATGAAAACACTCTAACCTGTCATTGTCCATGGTTCTAAGTAATCTCCAATGGAAGCACCAAATGACTTCTGCTATCCAGAATAACTAAATGTTGATGACAATTTGTTGTTCACTAATTATAATAAGAGGAAAGTCATGCAGCTATTTAAACTCTAAGAATAAAGAAATTTTAAGTGCCAGCTTGGTTGGGATACTGAGAGTATTTCAGTATTTCGGTATCCTCTGTAATAAACCCTTATTCTACTCCTTCTATTCATATTCATATTATTTTCTCATCTCCTCTTGTCTCCTGGCCATTTTCCTCTTTATTTATTTTTCTTTTGCTGTCTCTTCTCTCTCTCTACTTCATCCCTACTGGATGCTTTTTTACTTTTTAATTCCCTTACTTTAAATGGAAATGTACTCCAAAGGTAAATAAGCTATCCACTACATTGCAAGCCAATCAGGAAAATTTGCATCTGTCCACTGGATTATTCAAGAATTATGTTCAGAGTAATTTCCCCATACCCTGCCATTTGTGCTTACTCTCAGAATAAAGTGGCTTCTGAGATTTTGAAATTTCATCAGTTGCTTATGGGAGAAAACAATCTCTATCCAAGTTGTAGTGAAACTGACTGACTTGTGAACCTGAGTCAAGTTTCATGTCTTTAAAAGACAAACAAGACAGAAAACATGTGTCTACCCAGAATAAGTGCTTTTCTTGTGTTAAGAACTAAAAGATTGCGCACAGATAACTGTGGTTTGCATTTACCTCAGTATGAATTTATCTGTGAAAGGAATCACATTGGTACCTTCAGCAATTCAGATTCTTTCATCATTACAGAGAGATTTAGTATCCTCCAATGCTGCTTAAGGAAGCCTCTGAGTTTTTCCAGGATGTGCTGAAAGGTCAGACCTTACTTAGCTGGTAACAGTTAATGAGTTTCCAACCTGACAAGGAACGACTGCAGGCCTGAAAAAGATTTTCTTTTTCAAGCTAATTAACAGGTATTTTTTATAAGTCCAGTAAGATAATTTATTTCTCTAGTCACCTTTGTAAATAATGCCTTATTTGGCACTAGTACACACCAAGAAATGATTAGAGGCAGCTAATAAATCTACTACTTGGTCATAAATATGAGATACCTTTGTTTTTTGTTTCATTTTGTTATAAGCAATTAACAAACAGAGTGGGGGGCGGGTGGATGCGAAGAAGAAGATATGGGTAAATCTTGAATGTTACAGGTTGATATGATTTTTGGATTTGTGTCCCTGCCCAAATCTCACGGGTAATTGTAATCCCCAGAGTTGGAGGAGGTACCTGGTGGGAGGGGACTGAATCTCGGGGGTGGATTTCCCCCTTGCTGTTCTCGTGATAGGGAGTGTGTTTTCATGAGATCTGGTTGTTTAAAATTGTGTGGCACCTCCCCTTTCTCGCTCTTCCTCCTGCTTGGGCATGTAAGATGTGCGTGCTTCCCTTTCACCTTCCACCACGACTGAAAGTTTTCTGAGGCCTTCCCAGCCATGCTTCCTGTACAGCCTGTTAAACCTCTTTCTTTATAAATTACCCAGTCTCAGATATTTCTTTGTACCACTGCGAGAACAATACACACATCATATTGCATTTGGATATTAGTTTTCTCCTCGCTTATGCTTTGCCTCCCAGTGGACCACTTTTCTACCTTCCATAAAGTAGCTTTGCATTCTTTAAATGCATACTGGGAATTACATGGCCAGCTGCTATGATGTTTCTCTGGGGCTGCTGTTACTGCACCCAGTAGAAGAGATACTGGGAACATACCAAACTTCACAAAAGTGTTAACTGCAGCTGCTTAAGAAAGAAAAAAAAAAAAAGCTGTCTTAATCTAAGTTATGCATTGCATGGCACGTGCATTTGATGTTTCCTTATATGTTTCCAAAGCAGCAAGTGCAACATATCACACTCAAACTGTCACCATCTGAAACACAGAGCAGCACACAGGCAAAACGTTCCAGTAAGACTATTGCACATATACGCCCCACCTGAGGCACCTGGAAATAACTAAACTTCTAAACATAATGTAGTTTGTAGTTTGCTTTAACAAAATAGAAAGCTTCTGTATTGAAATCAATTTAATTTTAACTGAGATTAATTTATCCTGGTATATACTTCTAATTATTTCATATTTCCCTTGGATTACTTCCAAATATTCTCTGAATGGTTCTTCAATTCTCTGTTTCCTCCCTACCTCCTATTCATTCTCTCAAATTTTCTTCCTAAAAATGCACATTTTTTCCATACATCACTCTTCTACTTAAAAACTGTCAATGGTTTCTCTGTGCCAAAAAATAAAGCTCAAATGCCTTAGCTTGACATTTAAAGTTCTCTGCCGTCTGGCCTCAACTTGCCTGTGGTTGTTGCCTAGTTCCCTGTACATCTAAACATAAATCCTCTGTTTCAAAGTGATCTAATTACTGCTACCCCCTACTCTATTTCCATAGCCCCCAGTAAAAAATTCCATGAGTTTTCTGAATGCTGATTATCATTCTCTGTGATTGAAATGACCACTACCCCCTTCCCCTTTCTGTCACACTTTATTCCGTCAACCTTCCAGATTCCATTTGCTCTGGAAGGATTTCTCCACATCTGCATAGCTCCTGGAATTAATGGAGCCCCCCTACGGGAAGTGTGGTTCTGGAGAGGAAAACAGGTAACGTCTAGAAACTAGAAAGAAAGACTGAATTTTTGTTCCAGCACTCTTACACAGCAATAACATGACCTTGAATGAGTCACTTGACCCTCTGATCCTTCATTTCCTCATTATTAAAATGAGATTAATAACTGCTTTCTATAACAATTTCAAAGTAATATGTCTAAAAAGGTACTTTGAAAATAATAAAGTTTATTTGAATGTAACATATGATAATTTTCTTCTGAACTAGCATTTCCCATGCAATTATAATATGCCAGGACTATTCTAATTCATAATAATATTATGGTTGTTAAGCACATTTTTTCCATACATCACTCCTCTACTTAAAATCTATCTCTCTACTGGACTAGAAATACCTTGAAGGCAGAAAACATTAATTCCATTTTTGAATTCTCAGTGTCTAGCATGTAGTTACTACTCATACTGTTGTACACATTTTATAGATAATAGAGCAGAAAGGTTAAGTTAATTGTCTGTGCTAAAACAATGGGCAAGAAGAACTGGGATTCAAACCAAAATAAGTGGATGCCAGAGGCTGCTTTTATCGCACTACATGACACTGCCTCTTATGCTATCTTGTAATTAATTATTAACATGTATTTCGTCTTATACACTTCTAGAGGACAATCACCACTACTCATCTTCTTTGTATATTTTATATGACCTCCACTGTCCAGAATGCTTGTCACACGACTCATTTCCTCATCTCCTTCAGACGTTTGCTCAAATGACACCTTCTCCATGAGATTTTCTCTGACATCTACCCATATTTAGCACTTAAAATACATGAAATTATAGGCCACAGCCTTTCCTATTTACCTCATCCTCTTTATTTTCTCCATACCACTTATCATTTGACAACATCCATGCTTTACATATTTATTTGTTTTTAATTGTCTTGTTCTACTAGAATGTAAGCTCTATGAAGTCATGAATTTTTGTCTGTGTCATTTACTACTGTAACCCCACTGCCTAAAACAGTTCTTTTCATATATTATAAACTCAATAAATATTTGATAATACATTAGTAATTCAGCTTAGTATGTGATTGATCAAGTGATTTGGGAGTTTTCTCAACTGAAGGTTACTGACCTTTGTATTCAGTTGTATAGAACAAGAATACACACAATATCTACAATTGTGACATTCTCTTTAGATGAATCCCTGGATACTGTCAATTGTATTAAGAGGTGCAATAGGCCGGGCACAGTGGCTCACTCCTGTAATCCCAGTCCTGTTGGCGTTCGAGAGAGGTGGATCACGACATCAAGAGATAGAGACCATGCTGGCCAACATGGTGAAATCCCGTCTCTACTGGTGGGCGCCTGTAGTCCAAGCTACTTGGGAGGCTAAGGTAGGAGAATTCCTTGAACCCAGGAGGAGAAGGTTGCAGTGAACCCAGATAGCGCCACTGCACTCCAGCCTGGCGACAGAGCAAGACTCCTTCTCAAAAAAAAAAAAAAAAAAAAAAGAGGTACAGTAAATGCACCACAATTCGGATAGGCATGTTGGAATTGTGCTTTTTTAAAATTGCAAATGTGGCAGGCATGGTGGCTCACGTCTGTAATCCCAGAACTTTGGGAGACAGAGGTGGGTGGATCATGAGGTCAGGAGATCGAGACCATCCTGACTAACACAGTGAAACCCCGTTTCTACTAAAAATACAAAAAAAATTAGCCGGGCGTGGTGGCGGACACCTATAGTCCCAGCTCCTCGGGAGGCTGAGGCAGGAGAATGGCATGAACCTGGGAGGCAGAGCTTGCAGTGAGCCGAGATCATGCCACTGCACTCCAGCCTGGGCAACAAAGCGAGACTCCGTCAAAAAAAAAAAAGCTGCAAATGTGTTTCTTTTTTTTTTTTTAATTTATAAATTTATGAATGCGTATTTTATGAGATAAAAGCATCACTATAGGATAAGCTTCTATATTCTATGAAGACTTTGTCCATCATAATATAAATATATCCATGTTGATCACAGGGTAAAATGTAAATTCCTAATCATGAGCTATAAGTCATTTTAGGATGTAGTCTCCACCTGCATATCTACTTTCATCCCTTATCAGTCCCATTTCAGAGGCAAAATAGCACAGCAGCTATACCACAAGCTTTGGAGGCAAGCTACCTGAGATTGCATCCCAGGCTTATCATTAACCTTCTTCATGCCTCATCTTCCTCCAGTAAAATAAAGATAGTTACATTCACTAATTCACAGGATTGTTGTGGAGAGAAATGAAACGATCCACACAATACACTTAGAAAACTTTCTAACACAAAGTAAGTTTGTGGTTATTGCTATTTTTATTAATGCCATTTTACAGTCCAGCCACTTGAAGTTCCCTAGCCTTTCTCATGCATCTATGCCTCTTCTTCAGGTTAGAGAAAATATTCATCCCTAACTTATCCAACTGGCAAATTTCTTCTTACCTTTGAGATCTCAACTCAAATGCTGCTTTCTATGAGAAGTCTTTCCTGACTTTGCCATTCAGACTCAGGGATTACTCCTCCAAAGTTCAACATCATATTGTGCATAACTTAATTTTGACAGTTAACATCATGCTTTATTGGTTTGCTTGAAATTCTCTCCTCTACTGGACTAGAAATATCTTGAAGGCAGAAAACAATAATTCCATTTTTGAATTCCCAATGCCTAGCATGTAGTTAACACTCAATGAATATGAATTGACTATATAAATTAATGATTTGAGTTTTCGTTTGTATTTTTATATTTACATTTATTTAGAAATACATGTATTTGTACTCTGCCTAGTTTAAGATTAAATTATTACTTAGATTTTGGACATAAAATGTGAGTGGTATCCATTTTGGGGAAGAAACATTTTTCCCTTATCATGATGTTTTCCTTCTATGTGAAGAAAGCTCTATTTATGCAAATTCTTGGCCCCTCCACCCCCTCATTTATTCCTCCTCACCTGCGAGTTCTTAATCAGACTGAAGAGTTTGGAATGAAAACTGATCCTCCTAGGCCAAGCCCCTCCTTCTCTCTTTCAAGAATGGACTACCCACAAAGAGAATGGGTTCTGGGTTGCTATGGTCAGATAGTCAGCTTGGCTATGAAAACCCAGTCCTCATGGTATAAATTGTATCTTGTGCTGAAAATTTTCCCCAATTTTGAATTTTGATATCAAGAAGCTGGTTTATCTTTAGATATAATCCACGTTGGCAACTGAGAGCAATATTCACAATTAAGCAGATATTTTTTCTTCCAATTGCCTTTCCCTTTGGTCTTATTTCTCAAGTGATTTAGAATTCAGGCATGGAACAATGAAGCTCTTTACTGAACCCTTGAAACTATAAACATCTTTCATAATTTAACTATGTTTGCACTATGACATAAATGAAAATGTATTACTCAACAGTCTTATCGTGTCTACAGTATTGCATGCATGTATCTCAAGCAATGTTGGTGGGTATAAGGGTCTATACAAGGAAGATGCTCACTGTGATTATGAAAAAAAAAAATGAAATAAACCTTTTCAATCTACTGTGACACCAAAAGTAGCATGATCTTTTTTACCAATTAAAAAAATCACTCTTCTGATGCTAAAAAATTTCTAGGAGAAAGGAAGCAGAAAATTCATTCATCTGATTGGTACTGTCTTAGAACCTTCAGATACTCCAGGCAACCTCTTGCTTACAAACTTCATTTTCACAGACCCTAACATGCCACTTATCTAGTGAGAATTTCATATCTATGCAGGTTTCATGATTCACTTATTTCACTTTCCATTGAAAATAAACCTTCAATGAATAAAATGTTTTTTTTCCACTTTATTAAGTAAAACATTTAACATAATGCAAAACAATTTTAAGTTGAAGTATCGTATTAGATTGTGTTGATTTGTTAATCAAACATGATGATAGGTGACAGAAGTGGTTTGCATTTGCATTTTATAACATTATAATACTATAAAATATAAGAATAAGAAACTAAACAAATTACAGTTATATTAAAATATATTTTCAGGGAGAGTGGGAAAAATAGTTTCTTATCATTATATATAATTACAGTTCTAAGATTTCACTAAGGAACTATCCCAGAGTTTCAACTTCTATTTGGTAGATTTCATTTTCATATTCATTTTTATACAGATTTTATATATCTCAGTCACATTTCAGCTTATTTTATCTGGAAAAATATGAGCGAGCCATAAATGGCACATTATTACTCATTTCTTTAGTCATTTCTTTACGTTTAGCTAAAATATTTTTTGCTAATATGGGCTATGATTTCAAATTTTGACAGACATTCATAAACACTTTATATAAAAATTATATTTTTCTTCTTTAAACCTAGAGGAGGTAATATAATTGATGAAATACTTGTATACATAGAGCTTATAACATTATCCCAATATATATTAGATGACTTATCTTTAGAAGGCATTGTCTTACATCTATGAAATTACATGAGCTATAGGCCAAATGCTTAGCTTTCATGAAGTTTTCTCAATACCTTCAAGAAGTTTATTAATTCATCCAGTTAACTAAGATACTATTGTGGCTCCTTTATATTAATCAGTATTCTGCCCCAGTATAGATTAATGATATCTGTCCATGATATGTATGTATTAGAAAATCTTTTTAACTGAATAAAATGTCTTGAACATATCTGTCTTGCTCACACTCTTTTTTCTGTGTATATTTTTATCTATAAAATATATGTAGCAGCTATTGTGTTGTATTAAACAAAAACTTCAGTACAAATCTTACTGCACCTACCTTTGCATGCTCAGTTTAATGATACTAAAAGTACAACAACAAACGTGGGAGTCTGAAATTTTTTTTTTTTTTTTGCTTTTTATTTTTTATTTTTTTAATTTATTTTATTTTATTTTTTACTGTCAATAATTATTTATTATTATTATACTTTAAGTTGTAGGGTACATGTGCATAACGTGCAGGTTTGTTACATATGTATACTTGTGCCATGTTGGTGTGCTGCACCCATCAACTCATCATTTACATCAGGTATAACTCCCAGTGCAATCCCTCCCCCCTCCCCCCTCCCCATGATAGGCCCCTGTGTGTGATGTTCCCCTTCCTGAGTCCAAGTGATCTCATTGTTCAGTTCCCACCTATGAGTGAGAACATGCGGTGTTTGGTTTTCTGTTCTTGTGATAGTTTGCTAAGAATGATGGTTTCCAGCTGCATCCATGTCCCTACAAAGGACGCAAACTCATCCTTTTTGATGGCTGCATAGTATTCCATGGTGTATATGTGCCACATTTTCTTAATCCAATCTGTCACTGATGGACATTTGGGTTGATTCCAAGTCTTTGCTATTGTGAATAGTGTCGCAATAAACATACGTGTGCATGTGTCTTTATAGCAGCATAATTTATAATCCTTTGGGTATATACCCAGTAATGGGATGGCTGGGTCATATGGTACATCTAGTTCTAGATCCTTGAGGAATCGCCATGCTGTTTTCCATAATGGTTGAACTAGTTTACAATCCCACCAACAGTGTAAAAGTGTTCCTATTTCTCCACATCCTCTCCAGCACCTGTTGTTTCCTGACTTTTTAATGATCACCATTCTAACTGGTGTGAGATGGTATCTCATTGTGGTTTTGATTTGCATTTCTCTGATGGCCAGTGATGATGAGCATTTTTTCATGTGTCTGTTGGCTGTATGAATGTCTTCTTTTGAGAAATGTCTGTTCATATCCTTTGCCCACTTTTTCATGGGGTTGTTTGTTTTTTTCTTGTAAATTTGTTTGAGTTCTTTGTAGGTTCTGGATATTAGCCCTTTGTCAGATGAGTAGATTGCAAAAATTTTCTCCCATTCTGTAGGTTGCCTGTTCACTCTGATGGTAGTTTCTTTTGCTGTGCAGAAGCTCTTTAATTTAATGAGATCCCATTTGTCAATTTTGGCTTTTGCTGCCGTTGCTTTTGGTGTTTTAGACATGAAGTCTTTGCCCATGCCTATGTCCTGAATGGTACTACCTAGGTTTTCCTCTAGGATTTTTATGGTATTAGGTCTAACATTTAAGTCTGTAATCCATCTTGAATTAATTTTCGTATAAGGAGTAAGGAAAGGATCCAGTTTCAGCTTTCTACTTATGGCTAGCCAATTTTCCCAGCACCATTTATTAAATAGGGAATCCTTTCCCCATTTCTTGTTTCTCTCAGGTTTGTCAAAGATCAGGTGGCTGTAGATGTGTGGTATTATTTCTGAGGACTCTGTTCTGTTCCATTGGTCTATATCTCTGTTCCGTTGGTCTATATCTCTGTTTTGGTACCAGTACCATGCTGTTTTGGTTACTGTAGCCTTGTAGTACAGGTAGCGTGATGCCTCCAGCTTTGTTCTTTTGACTTAGGATTGTCTTGGAGATGCGGGCTCTTTTGTGGTTCCATATGAACTTTAAAGCAGTTTTTTTCCAATTCTGTGAAGAAACTCATTGTTAGCTTGATGGGGATGGCATTGAATCTATAAATTACCTTGGGCAGTATGGCCATTTTCACGATATTGATTCTTCCTATCCATGAGCATGGTATGTTCTTCCATTTGTTTGTGTCCTCTTTTATTTCACTGAGCAGTGGTTTGTAGTTCTCCTTGAAGAGGTCCTTTACATCCCTTGTAAGTTGGATTCCTAGGTATTTTATTCTCTTTGAAGCAACTGTGAATGGAAGTTCATTCCTGATTTGGCTCTCTGTTTGTCTGTTACTGGTGTATAAGAATGCTTGTGATTTTTGCACATTAATTTTGTATCCTGAGACTTTGCTGAAGTTGCTTATCAGCTTAAGGAGATTTTGGGCTGAGACAATGGGGTTTTCTAAATATACAATCATGTCATCTGCAAAGAGGGACAATTTGACTTCTTCTTTTCCTAACTGAATACCCTTGATTTCTTTCTCTTGCCTGATTGCCCTAGCCAGAACTTCCAACACTATGTTGAATAGGAGTGGTGAGAGAGGGCATCCCTGTCTTGTGCCAGTTTTCAAAGGGAATTTTTCCAGTTTTTGCCCATTCAGTATGATATTGGCTGTGGGTTTGTCATAAATAGCTCTTATTATTTTGAGGTACGTTCCATCAATACCGAATTTATTGAGCGTTTTTAGCATGAAGGGCTGTTGAATTTTGTCAAAAGCCTTTTCTGCATCTATTGAGATAATCATGTGGTTCTTGTCTTTGGTTCTGTTTATATGCTGGATTATGCTTATTGATTTGCGAATGTTGAACCAGCCTTGCATCCCAGGGATGAAGCCCACTTGATCATGGTGGATAAGCTTTTTGATGTGTTGCTGAATCCGGTTTGCCAGTATTTTATTGAGGATTTTTGCATCGATGTTCATCAAGGATATTTATCTAAAATTCTCTTTTTTTGTTGTGTCTCTGCCAGGCTTTGGTATCAGGATGATGTTGGCCTCATAAAATGAGTTATGGAGGATTCCCTCTTTTTCTATTGATTGGAATAGTTTCAGAAGGAATGGTACCAACTCCTCCTTGTACCTCTGGTAGAATTCAGCTGTGAATCCATCTGGTCCTGGACTTTTTTTGGTTGGTAGGCTATTAATTATTGCCTCAATTTCAGAGCCTGCTATTGGTCTATTCAGGGATTCAACTTCTTCCTGGTTTAGTCTTGGAAGAGTGTAAGTGTCCAGGAAATTATCCATTTCTTCTAGATTTTCCAGTTTATTTGCGTAGAGGTGTTTATAGTATTCTCTGATGGTAGTTTGTATTTCTGTGGGGTCGGTGGTGATATCCCCTTTATCATTTTTAATTGCGTCGATTTGATTCTTCTCTCTTTTCGTCTTTATTAATCTTGCTAGTGGTCTGTCAATTTTGTTGATCTTTTCAAAAAACCAACTCCTGGATTCATTGATTTTTCGGAGAGTTTTTTATGTCTCTATCTCCTTCAGTTCTGCTCTGATCTTAGTTATTTCTAGCCTTCTGCTAGCTTTCGAATGTGTTTGCTCTTGCTTCTCTAGTTCTTTTAATTGTGATGTTAGAGTGTCAATTTTAGATCTTTCCTGCTTTCTCTTGTGGGCATTTAGTGCTATAAATTTCCCTCTACACACTGCTTTAAATGTGTCCCAGAGATTCTGGTATGTTGTATCTTTGTTCTCATTGGTTTCAAAGAACATCTTTATTTCTGCCTTCATTTCGTTATGTACCCAGTAGTCATTCAGGAGCAGGTTGTTCAGTTTCCATGTAGTTGAGCGGTTTTGATTGAGTTTCTTAGTCCTGAGTTCTAGTTTGATTGCACTGTGGTCTGAGAGACAGTTTGTTACAATTTCTGTTTTTGTACATTTGCTGAGGAGTGCTTTACTTCCAATTACGTGGTCGATTTTGGAGTCAGTACGATGTGGTGCTGAGAAGAATGTATATTCTGTTGATTTGGGGTGGAGAGTTCTATAGATGTCTATTAGGTCTGCTTGCTGCAGAGATGAGTTCAATTCCTGGATATCCTTGTTACCTTTCTGTCTCGTTGATCTGTCTAATGTTGACAGTGGAGTGTTGAAGTCTCCCATTATTATTGTATGGGAGTCTAAGTCTCTTTGTAAGTCTCTAAGGACTTGCTTTATGAATCTGGGTGCTCCTGTATTGGGTGCATATATATTTAGGATAGTTAGCTCTTCCTGTTGAATTGATCCCTTTACCATTATGTAATGGCCTTCTTTGTCTCTTTTGATCTTTGATGGTGTAAAGTCTGTTTTATCAGAGACTAGTATTGCAACCCCCGCTTTTTTTTGTTCTCCATTTGCTTGGTAAATCTTCCTCCATCCCTTTATTTTGAGCCTATGTATGTCTCTTCGTGTGAGATGGGTCTCCTGAATACAGCAGACTGATGGGTCTTGACTTTTTATCCAGTTTGCCAGTCTGTGTCTTTTAATTGGAGCATTTAGTCCATTTACATTTAAGGTTAAGATTGTTATGTGTGAACTTGATCCTGCCATTATGATATTAACTGGTTATTTTGCTCATTAGTTGATGCAGTTTCTTCCTAGCCTCGATGGTCTTTACATTTTGGCATGTTTTTGCAATGGCTGGTACCGGTTGTTCCTTTCCATGTTTAGTGCTTCCTTCAGGGTCTCTTGTAAGGCAGGCCTAGTGGTGACAAAATCTCTAAGCATTTGCTTATCTGTAAAGGATTTTATTTCTCCTTCACTTATGAAACTTAGTTTGGCTGGATATGAAATTCTGGGTTGAAAATTCTTTTCTTTAAGAATGTTGAATATTGGCCCCCACTCTCTTCTGGCTTGGAGAGTTTCTGCTGAGAGATCTGCTGTTAGTCTGATGGGCTTCCCTTTGTAGGTAACCCGACCTTTCTCTCTGGCTGCCCTTAAGATTTTTTCCTTCATTTCAACTTTGGTGAATCTGGCAATTATGTGTCTTGGAGTTGCTCTTCTCGAGGAGTATCTTTGTGGCGTTCTCTGTATTTCCTGGATTTGAATGTTGGCCTGCCCTACTAGGTTGGGGAAGTTCTCCTGGATGATATCCTGAAGAGTGTTTTCCAACTTGGTTCCATTTTCCCCCTCACTTTCAGGCACCCCAATCAGACGTAGATTTGGTCTTTTTACATATTCCCATACTTCTTGCAGGCTTTGTTCATTTCTTTTTCTTCTTTTTTCTTTTGGTTTCTCTTCTCGCTTCATTTCATTCATTTGATCCTCAATCGCAGATACTCTTTCTTCCAGTTGATCGAGTTGGTTACTGAAGCTTGTGCATTTGTCACGTATTTCTCGTGTCATGGTTTTCATCTCTTTCATTTCGTTTATGACCTTCTCTGCATTAATTACTCTAGCCATCAATTCTTCCACTTTTTTTTCAAGATTTTTAGTTTCTTTGTGCTGGGTACGTAATTCCTCCTTTAGCTCTGAGAAATTTGATGGACTGAAGTCTTCTTCTCTCATCTCGTCAAAGTCATTCTCCATCAAGCTTTGATCCGTTGCTGGCGATGAACTGCGCTCCTTTGCCGGGGGAGATGCCCTCTTATTTTTTGAATTTCCAGCTTTTCTGCCCTGCTTTTTCCCCATCTTTGTGGTTTTATCTGCCTCTGGTCTTTGATGATGGTGATGTACTGATGGGGTTTTGGTGTAGGTGTCCTTCCTGTTTGATAGTTTTCCTCCTAATAGTCAGGACCCTCAGCTGTAGGTCTGTTGGAGATTGCTTGAGGTCCACTCCAGACCCTGTTTGCCTGGGTATCAGCAGCAGAGGCTGCAGAAGATAGAATATTTCTGAACAGCGAGTGTACCTGTCTGATTCTTGCTTTGGAAGCTTCCTCTCAGGGGTGTACTCCACCCTGTGAGGTGTGGGGTGTCAGACTGCCCCTAGTGGGGGATGTCTCCCAGTTAGGCTACTCAGGGGTCAGGGACCCACTTGAGCAGGGAGTCTGTCCCTTCTCAGATCTCAACCTCCGTGTTGGGAGATCCACTGCTCTCTTCAAAGCTGTCAGACAGAGTCGTTTGCGTCTGCAGAGGTTTTGGCTGTGTTTGTTATTGCCCTGTCCCCAGAGGTGGAGTCTACAGAGACAGGCAGGTTTCCTTGAGCTGCTGTGAGCTCCACCCAGTTCGAGCTTCCCAGCAGCTTTGTTTACCTACTTAAGCCTCAGCAATGGCGGGCGCCCCTCCCCCAGCCTCGCTGCTGCCTTGCCGGTAGATCACAGACTGCTGTGCTAGCAATGAGGGAGGCTCCGTGGGCGTGGGACCCTCCTGGCCAGGTGTGGGATATGATCTCCTGGTGTGCCTGATTGCTTAAAGCGCAGTATTGGGGTGGGAGTTACCCGATTTTCCATGTGTTGTGTGTCTCAGTTCCCCTGGCTAGGAAAAGGGATTCCCTTCCTCCTTGCGCTTCCCAGGTGAGGCAATGCCTCGCCCTGCTTCAGCTCTCGCTGGTCGGGCTGCAGCAGCTGACCAGCACCGATCGTCCGGCACTCCCCAGTGAGATGAACCCAGTACCTCAGTTGAAAATGCAGAAATCACCGGTCTTCTGTGTCGCTCGCGCTGGGAGTTGGAGACTGGAGCTGTTCCTATTCGGCCATCTTGCTCCGCCAAAAACTGAAATTTTTTTAATGTTTAAGGCTGTTATATTGGAAAAGACATGATACAAATGGTATAAATTAATCAACACTTATTAAAATGATACTTAATATTTAACTTAGATATCACTTTTCCTGCCTCAGGAGACTTGGTAAGAAACTTGGGAATTTTGAAAAATCTGTACATTTACAACTGGAAGAAAAGAAGATGTCATTGAAAGAAACAAGATAATCCTCATTCACTGAAAATCCTCGACAAATATTTATCCAAGGGCTTGTGATGTACCTCATATTGTATTTTAGGAAATTGACCCCAGATAATTCCTGATTCTTTTTCTATTTTGTAGAAGTGTTTGCAGTAAGTTACCATGTTTGAGATTCCATCATTTTGAAATTCACCTAAGTTAAGCCAGAGACTTCTGTATCAAGAATCTTTTGACTTCGAGTTAATGAAATATTTCTCAAACTCTCTGAGACAAATTGACACTCACTTTCCATTCCCACTTCTTTCTTAGTGCATTTTCTTCTACAGTAATGACTGAAATGCTAAAAACTACGTTTCCCAGACTTCCATCTTAGCTTCTCTATGAGAAAAAGAGATTCTTCCAATTAGTAGTACTGAGAAGCTGCTGAGAAGATGGAAAGGAGAAAAAAAAATCCATGTGTCTATTAACATTTGCTATTTTTGCTGGCCAGCAAGGTCACGAAGTAGAACTTTTCTGCCTCAGCATTCCACTATGTCACGGCTAGTGATGTGGGTGTTAGAAAGCAGTCGGATTGTGGCAGAATGAACAGCCTGACTCCAGTGTGCAGACTCCAGCTTTGATGATGTCAAAAGAAGATTCTGGAGCAAGAAACTTCCTGATCCAGATTCCTTTTCCTGGATTTGTAGTTTTTGCATTGTGTTGCTGAACACAATTCCTCTTTACGCCACACTTTCCTCCTTACGCCACACTTTCCTCCTTACGCCACACTTTCCTCCTTACGCCACACTTTCTGATGTACCCAGTGTTATAGCTTCCTTGGCAGGACAATTCTGTAGTGTTCTGGAAGTCAATTCTAGAAGCCCAGTCCTCCAGGATTTCCAATCATTTGGTAAATATTTAATTCACTCTTTTAAATTTTCTTCTGCTTAAAATATCTTGTGATTTTTCTTTCATGCAATGAACCCTAATATACTGATATAAACTATACTGAGTTGTAAAAGGAATTTACTGGCTAACATAATTAAAACACCCTTGTGTAAATGTGATTTCAGACAGAATGAGTCCAGAAACTCATAGACTTCAACAACATAGCCCAATGCAACTCTCTGCTTTGTCATTTATTATCTTGGCTGAATCCTCAAGTATGGTGGAAGATGGCTGTGGCAGCCTGGCTTCTCACATTCCCAGGATCCAGTCCTGTGCTGAAGACCAGCTGCCTCTCCTTGGCAATACCAGCAGAAGATTCAGTGAGTCCTATTGGCTCTGATTAGATAACATGCCCATCTCTGATGTAGTCATTAAGACTAAAGCAATTTAAAAGTCCCATTTACCAAATTTGCGCACTGCGTGTTACTCTTAGAATTGAAGAAGTAAGAATGAACTCTATCCTAAACATAATCTACGAGAACTGAGACTTCTTCAAGGAAATTTAGGTGCCATTACCACAAGAAGAACCACGTGATTCAAAGCCAAACAACAAATGTCCACTGCATATTTTTCTTAAAATATAAGCACTTCCTGAAGGATTATAATTTTATCATTTGCATATTAGTAAAAATTTATTCAATCAGATTACTTACCTTTCCATTTTGATAAAGAATTGTTAAATAGAAGACATTAACTTTAAAATACTTACCTAATTTCTACTATGATGTAGTCTCTAATCTCTGCCCTTATGAATCTTCCAAAGCAATAATAAGGCAATTGCATAATTCATTACAAGTAGAAAAAACAAAGCTACCAGAAGACGAGTAGAGATAAAGTGCTGTTGACCCTCAGAAGAAGGATGAATTATTTCAGTTGGGAAAATTGAGAAAAGCTTCATGGAACTCATAGAAATGAAAAGAGATCAGTACAGGTAAATGAGAAATGGGCAGAGCACAAGAATTTATTGAGAAGTTTATTGAAAGCAGTGTAAGAAAGAATTTTCTAAGAATTGTAATAATCTTTTCATAATTACCTTTTTGTTTTTTTTTTGCAAAGTTCATATAACGATAATGCCAGAGGAATAGGCAGAAAGAGATGTCCTCACAATTGTTGGAGAGGATGATTCTACAGCACTTGTGATTAGATATTGTCTGTTTCATAATTTATTTGTACTTAATTTTTTTTTTTTTTTGAGATGGAGTTTCACTCTTGTTGCCCAGGCTAGAGCACAATGGTGCGATCTTGGCTCACTGCAACCTCCACCTCCCGAGTTCAAGCAATTCTCCTGCCTCAGCCCCACCAGTAGATGGGATTACAGGCATGCACCACCGCATCAGGCTAATTTTGTGTTTTTAGTAGAGACAGGATTTCACCATGTTGGTCAGGCTGGTCTCGAGCTCCTGACCTCAGGTGATCTGCCTGCCTCGGCCTCCCAAAGTGCTGGGATTACAGGTGTGAGCCACTACGCCCGTCCTTAACCTTGTTTTTAAAAGGATTTGAGATGGCTGACCTAGCAATTAATTGGATATGCGGGCCAGTGAGAGAGAAGAGATAAAGATGACATTCGATAAATATATGTTGAAAAATGAATTAATTTATTGAGCCTTGGTAAATGGAAGATGGAAATATCACTATGAGAGTTGAGCAAGTCAGGAAGGAGTTAATTTGTAGAGGTAATGGGAATTGACAGCAAATATATTACAGCAGGCACTTCGTGTGTTTGTAACTACATGAATTGGTTGTACCAAAAATAAAAAATAAGAAAGAAGACGAGGAAGAAGAAAGAAGACAATTTACTTGCCTTGTGGCAGTCTTCACAAGCTGTGAAACATGCCCCCACTGAACTTCAGTTGTGGTTAGAAAGCGTAGTATCGTGAGTCTCTCCCTAAGTAGACAGACAGCAGGTGGAACTGACTTTGCTTGTGATATCATGGGACTCCCAAATAGTCCATCTTCTGTAGCAATTGGAAAATTGCAGCAATTGCAGTAATCGGAACTTTACTTAGAGCTACTTGGAGTCAGGGGGCTCACAATGCATTCTATAAAAAGTATCACACTATCCTTCCTTTTATCTTCTCTCAAAAGGTGCATGAATGGCACTTTTCATGACTGGCCACCCTAATAATATCAGTGCAAAGATTGTCCAGAGAGGAGAATTGGACTCCCCATTTCAGAAACAGCTGTTTCAAAACAGTCAAAGCAATGCATTCATATGTTGTTTAAGTGCAATAAATATTTCCAGTATTCTTGTAGCATATATGAAAGATAGATATCATCTTGACTCTGTAGATTAAAAACAAATGAAGGAAGGAAAAAGATTGAGATTTGCTCACACTAGCAGACCACTGTAAATAGAAGCATAAACCAGAACTGGATGCTGCCTAAAATCAATGCTTTCAGCTTTCCCCAGCATACTTCATGCCCATGTTATTCCCATAAGCAGCAATGGAAAAAGGTATACCCTTCCTGCCCTCCTACAAACAAAACACTTGCTCAAGTGTAATTCTGTTTCACTGGTTTAATATAGACATCACATATCTAAATTCAAGTCTACAGGATTCAGACAGTTCTGGCTGTACACTTGGATAGATGACCTCAGCCCTAGTTTTCTCATCTGCAAAATAGAGACAGCAATAATAATTTGTTCATATGATAACTATTGTTTTCAGAGTACATACTGGGTTAGGTGTTTAGTACAAAGTTTCAAACCCGTGTGTCCTCTGAAACCAATACTTTTATTCTTAAGAAGTTCCTTTTGCTGATAAAAGACATTTGTTTTTTCCTGATAAGTTTCCACTTATAAATGCATTGTTTGCTTGAAAATAATTAGTATATTTGCAATGTTCAGTTGTTCATTTTAAAAGGTAAAGAAACAAGAGACTTTTTAGCCCTGTGAAACTATTTTGAGAGTAATCTCTTTAATAAAAACAACACTCTGTGTTTTAAATCTTTCATTATTCACTTGTGTATGGTGAACTGAGATGGATATTTCATCCTCCTTGGATCTGAAGACCAAAATATGCTCAGCTGCAGACCAATTACGATATTCAAGTATTTTCAAAACTCTGAATGGGATATGTTGAGCTGTGCTTGTGTGATTAGCTTCATTGATCTCTATAGAAAATGCAGTGCTTAACTTCAATCAGTATAGTAGTTGAGTAGTTCAAGGAAGTTTACTCTTCCTTTGAAATTCACAAGGAACATACAGTACAAAGCCAGCCGTGTAAGGGTCACAATGACAATTTACCAAAATTAGAGGTCTCAGGATCATCTATAATCTGTCCATTTGAACAGATTTGTGTTTCATCAGATGTGTGTTTGCAGTCTTACCTTACTTACAGATTACACGGTGCAATTACTTGCAAACAACTATTGATTACTTTAAAAATAAATAGGAATCCATTACAAGGGAGTCTCCACTCTTTCTTTTGTTCAGAAATATTTTATTGTCTTCTAGTTGAAATAGTGATGTCTTGTGCCTGGAAAATGATCAGGCATTCACTGAAAAATATGAAGGCTTTTAACACAATGAAAACACTTAAGTGGAAAACTGGTGGTTAATGGATCCTCAACAATAACAGACATAAAACTTGGCGAGCTCTTAATCTATCTTTCCACCTATCCAACTAATTATTTCTATGACACCTATGATCAAAGTTACTTAGTTGAGCTGAGAGAGATATTAGAATTTCAACATAATACATGATGAAGATTTTCTCCTGTCTTTACTTGGCCGGAACCATATTGGGATGTATTAGGATTAGTGATACAATGTCTGTAACGTACGCTGAGCTCCTTGGAAGGGAGTCAGTACAGAATTTGAAAGCTTAAAATGTTATGCTTATCTCACCCACACTTTGGAGGGAGTCTTTCCTTGGCAACTCAGGTGATATTTGGCCTATCAGTTGTTGTTGACAATTTATTTGCCATCATGTTCAAGACTTGGCAGGTATTTTGATTATACAGAAGACCAGCAACTTGAGGATTGTTCTGCAGTCTTCCAGAGTCAAAGCAAAGCTCTTCATGGAGATAATAAAAGAAGGAAATTACATGATTCTACTTCTACTTCCACTTCTCACAAAGACCGTTATCGAAAGCAGAATCGCATCAAAAATAGCCTGCTCATCCCTTCTGCCAAGTCCAAAATCAGGAGGTCCATGATCAATAGTGTAGTGACTAAGGAACAGTTCTGATATATTTTGAAACACTGTTTTCAAACATTTGCACAGAACAATTTTGAAAATGTAGAATTCCTTATTCTCAAAACTCTTCTGATAAAATGTAGATTTATTTTGTAAGATGATATTTATTAAAATTATTCAAGATATTGTCCTAGCTGCCAGTTGTTGTTTCTTTTGCTTTCTGCCCTGCGAACTCACTGAAAGCTGTTTGTCTTTAAGGACCTGCAGATAATTGAGTTATACATGCAAGGATGATGATCAAATGGCAGGTCAAATGTGTATCCTATGAAAGGGTTGGTGGCTTTCAGCGTTCAATCTCACCAGGTCGTTGTTACAGAAGTAGTAAAAAATATTCTTCACATATAATCCTTTCACACCATTTAAACAGAGTCAGGAAAGCTTTCTCAGCTTTTTGTGAGGTTCCATCAAGTAGAATAAACATAATATTATATATATAGCCATTGCATAAGGATTTAGCTGCATGAACTTTGAAGGCAACATTGTTCCAATGTTCCATTTGAGAATAAAAGAATATACTTGATTGAATACTGCAGATGATGTCCATAGGAACACAGGTAAGTTATCTCATTCATTCAGTGAGTCACTCGTGCACTCAATGAACACATATTTGCATTCAACAAATCCATTACATATTCATCTATTCTGGTAACAAGGAAACGTTTGTTCCAACAGGAGATTGAGTTTTTGTGAAAAGTTTAATTTATTCTTTTGTCAAATTCTTTAGATCTAGACAATCAAAACTGACATATAAAAAATTGTAATTTTAATAAATGTTATAATTGTGTAAGTGTCGGGCAGTCCCAAATCTTATTTCCATCAAAGGATTCTTTGCAAGTTGATTTCACTGGTGCTTTTCTTTTCTTTTTTTTAACTTGTCATCATAATGACATATTGGAAGACTATCATAAGTGGATACTACTAAAAACACGTTATTTTACTTTTGAATTCACCAGTGCTTTTCAGGTCAACAAATTATTGGCAGTAGTATTTGGTAACGTATTCATTGCAATAACAGTGGTCCCCAACATTTTGGCAGCAGGGACTGGTTTCATGGAAGACAATTTTTCCATGGAAGCTGGGGAACCATTCCACTTCAGATCATCAGGCATTAGATTGTCATAAGGAATATGCAACCCAGATCCCTCTCATGAGGAGTTCAAAACAGTGCTCGGACTCCTATGAGAATTTAATGCCACCACTGACCTGCCAGGAGGCAGAGCTCAGGTGGCAATGCTCACTCACCAGTCGCTGCTACTGGTCTGTGGCCCAAGGGTTGGGGACTCCTGCATAGCACATTAAACCCTTTTATGCCTAGTGTTCCATTATTGGAACTCTAAGAATGTGGGAGTTGTTTATATCTACTGCTCAAGGTCATTGCCAAGCGCTGATTGCAAAAATTCAAAAAATTGCAACTTCAGGCATAAATGGGTTAACTGTACCCAAGGAGGAGGTAGATGCTTTGGTTTAGGATCTTGTCCAATCTGCTTTAACTGTTATTTGAATGGTAGAAGCAAACGTTTTTCCAAATTCTCTTGTGTCAAGCAACAGCCAAATATCAAATGTCAAAGCATCAGCATAAACATACTTCACACATTGACAATAAGAGTAATACCTAGGCCGGGCGCGGTGGCTGAAGCCTGTAATCCCAGCACTTTGGGAGGCCGAGACGGGCGGATCACGAGGTCAGGAGATCGAGACCATCTTGGCTAACACGGTGAAACCCCGTCTCTACTAAAAAGTACAAAAAACTAGCCGGGCGAGGTGGCGGACGCCTGTAGTCCCAGCTACTCGGAAGGCTGAGGCAGGAGAATGGCGTGAACCCGGGAGGCGGAGCTTGCAGTGAGCAGCTGTGATCCGGCCACTGCACTCCAGCCTGGGCGACAGAGCGAGACTCCGTCTCAAAAAAAAAAAAAAGAAAAAGAAAAAGAGTAATACCTGTTTTGATATGAGATTATATTTTCAAGTCTGTTGACCTGGGTAATTCTCTTGTGCATAATATCAGGCAACCCTCAATGTCTACCTCAAAGTGTCCCTCTAGACAGTTATTTCTGGAATCTGTGAGATATGATCATATACATTGTAAAGTTGCCCATCGCACCCTCAAGTCACCTCAGGTGTCACTTGTAAAGCTGCTTTCTAATCATCCTCTGTTCTCTTTTGTTGTTAATTGTTACTATCCATTTGTCACAGATGAAAATATTTCCATTGCATAAACTCAAGGAGGTTAAAATGTTAGCTTTCTGCCCTCAAAAAAAATTAATTAAAGAAATGTAATCTAGTTTAAAAAAAAAATGTCAAGAAGGCATTGCAGAATGCTAAAGGAAAGATTGCTCATGAACTTCAGCTTAGCAATTGGTCTGTTGAATCTATTTGAAAGAAAAATGTGAACAGAGAATTGCCCAGGCTAACAGGCCTGAGTAGGGATGGCTACAAATCCTTTTTTTTTTTTCTTACAAAGAAAATGGAAATTGATGTTTAGAAAGCATTGCCTTTCCATGAAAAAAAATTAATAAAAATCATTTTGTTACATGCAGCATGCTTTAGGGGCTAAAATCTAGGTGAAGTTAAAAGTGATCCTTTTCTTTCTTTTCTTTTTTTTTTTTTTAATTGTAAAGGACACTAAGAAGCAAAGTTTTTCCTGTTCTTTAGTCAGGAGGTGGGGCAGAACTCTGGAATGTATGATTGCTCAAAAACATCTGCACTTGCCAACAGTAAACTTATGGGAATAAAACCTTTTTTGTAGAAGTGATTAGATTCTCTGAGCTTCAAAGAGAGTTGCGGCATCTTAATTACATGGAATATAACTACTCCAGTTAAAAACAAAATATTCAAGGTGAAAACACGGTAGGCAGTATGATTTTAACCTTGAAACTGAAGCTTTATCTTATCACTGTATTGCCCCATAATGGAAAACTGAACTTGAGTTAATCAGTATTCCTGATTACAAATAGGAAAATTGAGGGGATTTTTCAGAACCTTCTTTTTATTGTAAAGGAAATGTCATGACCATGATTTAGATTGAAACATTTTGCAGAGGATAAAAGGTTTTTAAAATTCTGATAAACACAGGCTAACTTCTGAGATTTATAACTTATTGAACTTTTTATGCATAAAACATTTAGATTAATTCATTTAAATAAACGATTAGATTGTTCTCCTGTCACTGCCTCAGATGTACCTACTTGGTCTTTCTTTTTCATAAAGTAAATTTAGTGATTAGCTGAGTACATTTAAATACAATTTGTCTTGAATAAGAAAAATGTGAAGATACAGTAGCTGTAAACAACTAAATAAAGCTATAACAATGCAAAGAAGAGACACAAAACTGAATAGATGAGAGAGTTGCAAGCATTGAATATTGATTGAGACTCTAGTTCACAGTAAGTGTATCTGCCTATCTTACTTGTTTGTTTCATATTTTTAACTAGGCTGGGAAAAAAACCAACAAGACTACACGAATACTTTATCATTTTACTGTATACTTGCTTCTGTGTCATTCTAGCAAACCTTGTTGCATGATAATGACAACCCAAGCTTGGAGCAATAGAGACACAGAGTTTATTCACCAATTCAGTACACACCAAGCAAAATGAGGCCCATATGTCTAAATGCTAGGTTAATTTTATAGCTTGTATGACCCCAGTGTACACCAGAGTTCTTCCATATTACTCAGTGGCAGAAAACACTCATAGTTCAGGGCAGTTGCAGACCATTTTAGGAATCCCACCTCCTCGGAGTTCCATTTCAAGGCAAATCATTGTTCTGATTTAACTCAAAGAAGTAAAACAAGAAATGAAATATTTGCTCAAAATCATCATGCTTTCCAAAATTTCTTCAAAGTAAGAATTGTATTAGGTTTGACCCAGAATGGGACCCGTTTCCTCTCTGTGTGCTCCGAGCTACCCATTTCACTAAGAGCTCCAGCAACCAAAAAACCAGAGTGTATCCTGACAGTTTGTGATAAAGGCCATAAGAAAGCCCTGTACTCATAGTTACTCCTGTGGGAGTTTTCCTCTTATAACCTCTGTCATTCACGTCTTCTGGCTGAATATTCAGCATTTATAAATATCAACATATTTCATCATTTTCAGCTGAATTAGAGAGAGATTTATACAAACTGGAGATAAATGAGAACATGAGAATTACAAGAATAGTGCACTATGGAGCAAAGTTCCTGAGAATTACTATAAATCTATGTATGTAGAACACCAAAGAAAGCAGGTTTAAACCAAATCATGACCTGCATTAGCCTTTCATTTTTACCATTTTTCTCCAATATATTGTTTCCAAAAGAAAAAAAAAAGTAAAAATAATTCTGACATGTTGGAATAGTGCTGGAGAAGCATTAAGATGATCCATTCACTTTTTGTTTATAGACAAAATGTATAAAGTGCTAAAGTGCTGACAAAGGGACTAGACGGGGCTCAGTCCTCTGAATTAGATTCTAGTCAAAAGCAGTCTTTTCTTTTGGCATCAGCCCTACTTACTTCCAAAGACAAAAAGGGTCACAATTTTTTTTCTTCTGGAGGTTCTTTACTCCTTTCTGATGTTTTATCCTGTTGTCCCTCTCCCTTGCTGCTATTTTTGAGTTAGTTATGCAGCTTAATTTGATCATGCTTAGCACAGTGAGAGATCAGACTCATCTTGTGTTCTCCTTTTGGATCATTTACTGCAAAATGTTCTAGATCTTACAAAATTGCAGGATTCCTCTGTCAACTGCACACATAAAAGCATCCTCCATATGTCTTTGTCTTTAAACTTTCTTCTAAATATTTGAGAGTGAAAACACAAAACACATGGACTGAGAGATCAAATGCTCTCTATGAAATATAATTTCATAGCTATGTGTCATAATTAATTCCCAGTCTTGTGACATAATGTTAAATATACTTTGGATAACTCATAAATCACCTAAAGATATACATATACATATACATATACACACACATATACAGAGAGAATAATCTCTTCTACTAAAAAAACTTTTAAGACTAACAATATAATGTTTTTTAATGTTCTGTGTTTTCATCTGTTAGATGACTCAATTTTCTCTGAAAATTTGTTCTGCAATTATATATAATTGACAAGATATATTTATATAAGTTGGTTTATTTGGCAAATGCCTGGGTATTTGAGTGTGTTGCATTTTTGTTTTTTATTTGTAGTATGTTTGATGCTTGTGGTGTGTGTGTGTTTGTGTGTTCTGTCTCCCCAGTGATTATGCATCTTAGAATTCTTGAGAGTTATGTCTATTTGATGTATAACATCATTACTATGCAGTTTATGCTAGTGTAATTCTTCAAAACCATCACTAACTCAACATAGACCAAGATAAACATAACTTCTTAAGTTGAAATGTTTCAAACTTATTCTGGCCAATTTAAGTAGGGTAGAAAGTTCAATGTTACTGTATTTTTTACACACAAATTTCTTTTATTATGAGCTAATACCTATATCACAAAAGAAAAATATAGAGAAGAGATGATAAATAAAAATAGCTGAAATCCTTTGCTCATCACTGTCAGCATTTTGGGGTGTCTTTTTTCCCACCACTGCGTTTGAAAGCAGCTTTGCTAGATGCCTTTATTTGCAACTATTCTGGGCACATAATGGAAAGAAGAGTAATAACGCCCATTTATATAAGGAAACTCAGGCCTCTCATCATGAGTTTTGGTGCCCATATGTAAACTGGCACATGATATCATGTTACATGTATTTCCTAGTCTTGCTCTGTTAAGTCATCTTTCTATGCCCTTCCAATTTGCCTAAATTAACAAGCAGTTCAACTGACAGACACTGTAGGGCATGATAGTTATGAGAGAAGACTAACAAGGAAGGCTTGTGTGTCTCATTCTCCAGGTAATGATGTGTATTTTAAAGGAGGTCTTCCAATGTTAGTGTCTTTTCTAATGCCACCTGGAGCTAGGATTCCCTGCAGAATATCTCTGATCACATTAGCAGTGTTTATTGAAATCCCACAGGGTATAAAACCCTGTGCTAGGATCCTGTGGCACTTATGAAAAATATTCATAGTCCTAGATTTTACCCAGGTGTCAATTTAGTACTAAAATATTGTATGTATATGTCAGTAAAAAGACAAGGGTTGGAAGGGGCAGGCTGTAGTATGAAGAGCTGCAGAATCAAAGTCAAACATACTTGCATTTGAATTCAGCTTTATGACGTTGCTACTCTGGGAATATCAGAGGGCTACTGAGATTTTCAGAGGCTCAGTTTCCCATGTATGAGAAACAGAAGCAGTAGCATCATTATCATGATGGGTAATACTTATTGAATGATTATCATGCTCCAGGCATGCTCTGTAGTACTTTGCATATTTTAACTCAGTTATTCCTTATAACAAACCTGAGAGGCAAACATTATCTCCCCATTTACAAATGATAAAATTGAGGCATACAGGATTAAATAGCTTGCCCAAGCTCACATTGCTAGGACATGAAGAAGTCAGGATTTGATCCTGGGCAGTCTGAATCTAATATCTGAATTCTTAACCTCTATTCTACACTGCCTAATGAGACTTTTGTAAGAATTAAATAAAATAACAGATATCCACTATTAGCAATGAGCAAAGCCATAACTTGTAATAGCCTCTGATTCCCAGATGACCTGAGAAGTTTCTCAAAGAGAAAGGTTTACTTGAAGGAGCAACTTGACTTGTGACTTCACAGAGGAAAAAGTAATGAAAAGTTGCTCTTTTTTTTTTTTTTTTTTTTTGAAATGCAAAGAACATTTACTTGAACTTTACTGCACTTCTCTGGGTGTGAAATTCTTCCCTCTCAAAAAACCTTAATTCTGTCCCCAAACAGAATTAAGAATAAAAAACAGAATATTTTTATTTTAGCCTCCAAATTTTCTGCTGAGAGTTTCAAAGGTAAAATCAGAGGTAAGGTCATTCCTTAGAAATAGTATAGCTGTCATACATGGATTTCAACACAGATTTCAGAATACAGAGTTTTCTACAAAACATACAACGACAAAAGTTATTATGCCCTTTTTAAGTCTATATTCATCAGGAATGTTTACTCATTCAATAAATGCATTTTCATTAAGGCAATCAACATAAGAATCTACTGTATATCAGACATAGTACCAGACCCTGAGATTACAAAGGCGATTTGTTCGTATTGCATCACCATTGGTACATTCATAGTTCTTATTACTTTGTATCCTCTTCCTTCTTAGTGCAAGATTACTCTGGTTTGGTAAGGAGAAACCAAGTCCTAGTCCCAACTTAGTGTATGATCTTTGGCAGAATCTGGTATCAACTCCTGGGTTCAATTACATGGAGTCCTGGCCAAAATAGTTTCTTCAAATACTCTTACTCAATCTGATTGAACCTCGAGAGTTTGCTGAGAATTTTGAGACAAAGACATCGATTCTTCACACTTAGCAGCATCATATGACTATGAAGTCCTTAGAGCTTCCAGCAGGCATATTTCCATCTTGAGGACAGCTAGTCTTAAGGTGAAGAGAACCCCACAGATGCCAGAGTGTTCAGATGGGAAAAAATTACAATAAAAACAGGTTCTTGATGCTATCATTAAACTGCTGTATTAAGCCACCTCTAAAATTTGACACTTCCAGTTGTTTCAGTTACATGTGAACCAATAAATTCCCTTTATTAGTTAAACCAATTGAATGTGGACTTTATGTTCTTAGAAGTAACAGACTTGTGATTATTATAAATTCCTAGAGTCAATGCAATCTAAAGTTCTATTTTTCATAACCCTGAGAATCAGAGCCCTGAGATGCACTAGAAAAATGAATTGCCCTTCGTACCAAGTGTATCTGGCATACATTTTGAGCTCCCTGGATCTTACTGGTACTCGGCTACAGAGCCACAAATGATCAAATAGTTTGTTGATTTGCCAAAGTTTTTAGCTTGTTTTGTTTTGTTTGGTATGATTGCCTAAAAGAAATCCAACAATTGGACAAATATCAGAGTATCTTTATAACTTGCTGCAATGGTTCAAACATAGCCCTGAGATGCACTAGCAAAATGAGTTGCCCTTATTACCAAATGTATCTGGCATACATTTTGAGCTCCCTGGATCTTACTGGTACTCAGCTACTGAGCCACAAAGGATTAAACAGTTTGTTGATTTGCCAAAGTTTTCAGCTTGTTTTATTTTGTTTTGTTTTGTTTGGTGTGATTGTCTAAAAGAAATCCAACAACTGGACAAATATCAGAGCATCTTTATAACTTGTTGCAACAGTTCAACCTGATTTAGCACTTTTGATAACCAACGACTGAATAATAAGAAATTCCTGGACTAATGCCTATGAAAATACCTTTAAAGACATTGCACTAAATCTAATATTGTCAAAATGACCTATAAAACACTGCATAAATTAGGAAGAATAGTAAACATAAAGGTGCAAACAAGTATTATTTCTTTATGTCTTCCATCTTCTTTAAATTTTCTCCTCATTTGCTCTACCCCACTCAACTAAACATACTGCTCTTCTCCAAATATGCCAGACACAATTCCAGCCTCTGAGCTTTTGTGTTGGCTTTTGCTTCTATCTAGTAAAAACTAGGTTGATAGGTTGATGATTCTCTCAGTTGTTTCTCTAGACATCAACATAATTCTCTTCTTTACCTTCCTAAAGTCCTTATTCAAACATCTCTTTTCTATGAAGTTTTCCCTGCCCACTCCACTTAAAAATATAGATACTTCCCTACAAACCAGCAATTTCTACCCCTTTCCTGCCTTGTATTCTCTGTAGCACTTATCACCATTTAACAGCCTATGTGCTATATTTTTTTGTTTCCTGAGTGTCACCATCACTGGAATGTACCCTTCATGAGGACAGGTTTTTGTCTAATTTCTACAAGAGTCCCTGACACTCTTTAGCTAATAAATACATGTTTGCTAAACAGAGGAATCTGACCTTTTACCAAAATAAAATTATATCGGTATTCCCAGATGTCACATTCAAGAAGGTGTCTAAGAAGAGAAGCAATTAAGGTAGATATAATTACAAATGAGAAAAGATGAAAATATGTAAGGCTGTGAGGGGTTATGATTAAAAAATAAAACACTAAGGAAATACACCTTGATGTTTGGAAAGAAAAAAATAACCTGCATTATTTGGTGTGGATAAGAAATCAAGACTTTAGACAGTAGAGTTTAACACTGTGAAGAAGCGCCTGAAAGGTGTAATTCCTGGGTGAATAGAGAATAGTTTAATGGGAGAGAGCCTGAAGATTTGCATCTGCCTTAAACCTTTCCAATGGTGAGCCAGGAGCCCTCAAGGAGAAAAATTGCATATCACCTACTCTGTAAATGGCTCAGAGGAGAAGTGACATTGGATCGGCCCAGTCTTAAAAATAAAATTACAGGGCAAGATTCAAAGGGAAGTTTCCCATTCCTGCCTTCAGAAAAGAGTCATGAACCATCAACAAGGGAATAAGACTGTAAGAACTTTGTAAGCGTCTGTGACTTTCATCACTTTCCCACGTTTGTTATTTTTATCTCTTCAGTATTTTCCCCAGAGGAATTAGCAGTGAAACCTTTAAAACAAAAGAGGTCTGTGTGATTCTGTCAGAGGTAGGTAAATAAAAGGTCAAACTGGCAAGACTTCACAAGCTTCTGCCTTCCTTTTTGGTGGATAACGAAACCCCAAAAGATAGAATGGGCGGCAGTGGCTATCAAAAACAGAGGAAAACTGAACTGAATGAGTCTTGCCAGCCTACAGTGAGAAAGAAGTGAGGAAGAATCCAGTATGAGACGGGCCCTGTGTCTGGGTTGCAGAAATGCCTTCCAGCTTCTCAACATTTAGAAATGTATTTCTTCTAAAATATAAGAGTTCATATACAAGTGGGTTCAAAAACTGTTTTAAGTACATTTGTGGTGCAACTATTTTAAAATGGATATTTTAATCAAATGAGAGATGCTTGGGATTCCTTTGGAATGTGATGTTATGCAAAGCATTTTTAAAAGCTTCAAAATAGATCTAGGTGAGCATTGGAGGCCAAATCATAGACTGGCTAGATGATTAACCAGTTTGACCTATCATGGCACACATGACCTTCTATGATTATGTTGAATAACTGCTTTTAAATGAATGTGCCATGGAAGTCTAGGCTAGTATATCCCTTGGTAGTAGAAACTGTTTCTAAATAGGGCAAAATATCAAATGCATTTGATAATGAACCAAAACTCTACAGCTTGCCTCTGAAAATGTTCAAAATGATATGACACATTAAAACTTCTACAATGTTATCACCACATCTTGCCAAATATACTGAGTGTGTTAATGATGATACATCCCTACATGATACTGATAGAACAATGGTTCTCGATTTGGAGCAACTTTACCTTCTTGGGGACACTTGGCAATGTCTGGAGCATTCTGTCTTTCAAGACTGGAGCAGCTGTTACTAGAATCTGGAGAGTAGAGGCCAGGTGTGCTGCTAAACATCCTACAATTGCACAAAAATGTTCAATGTTATGGGAGTAGTCTCCACAACAAAGAAATATGAAGTTCAAAATGTCAATAGTGCTAAGCTGGGTATGGTGGCATGCATCTCTAATCCTACTACTCTGGAAGCTGAAGTGGGAGGATCGCTTGAGCCCAGGAGTTTAAGTCCAGTCTGGGCAATACAGCGAGGCCCCATCTTTTATATAAAGAGATTTCAATAGTGCAATAGTGCTGCAGTTGAGAACACTACTCATAAAACATTAGGCAGTGAACTTAGCGAAAAGAAGTCAAAACAAAACAAAAATCTTATGTATAAATATTATGTTTCTATTTTAATTTTTATCGTAATTTTTACCATCTAGAGAATTTTTCTTAGGATCACACCAGGCAAAGAATGCAGTTGCTGTCAACCTATGACCTAATATTTAACAACTGTACTGGAATTAAGCACATGATACACCCCCAAAACACCGTGACTACATTTTCATCTTTCTCCCCATTAATAGACAAATGATTCTGACTCACTTGATAGCATTCAATTGTGTTCTATCACTTGGCATTTACATTTTAATAACACATTGTAGACGACCAACAGCCTGTAGGTCAAAATGTTGCTCTCCTGTAAGCTTATCAGCAAAGGATTTTGTTTACTGACTTCTTAGATGAAAAGTATCCCCCCGCCAAAAAAAAAGAGAGATAGCAAGAAGTAAAATGAATAAGCAAGGCCTCACCAGGACCTGGTGCTTTGTTTTGGAATAAGTCTTCCATAAAGTGATGAGATGTCCCGTATGGCCAGCCAGACACATTCCTTGAATGATGAGACAGGTCTCCAACAATAGTGAAGTGTTCTATCAATCCCTGAGTGATGTTACCATGTACACATGCAAACATTCCATCCCCAGGAGAGGATTTCTGGTAAAACAATTTGGCCCACTCTCCCAATTTAAACAACTGCAGATACATTCCACTGTGTCATTTTCAATAAAGACAGGTGGCCTGCTGGTTCTTCATACTGGAGCTCTTTTCTGTGCTGTGAATGATATGTAAGCTGCAATTTAACCATACATGTGTATAGAGTATTTCTGGTGACATAAATCAGAGGCTCTTCAACTGGCTTTACATCAAGCATTCCTATTCTCTGCACATTTCATAGAGTGATAAGGCAGCACCTCTTTTTTTCCTAGAGTATCAAGTATTAAAATATGAGTCAGCTACTGGCAAGAATGTTATGAACTTCCTCACTAGCAACTGAATTAAGTGACAGCATTAATACACAGATAAGCTACCCTGTGTTCCATTCCAAGCCTGAATGATTCTTTTAATGTTTGTCATTTAATGTGGCACCACTTGTGCACCCATTGTCATGTTCTTGCAGTAATAATTCTATGCTAGTAGAAAGCTTCTAGAAATCCAAACAGCAGTAGTCAATGTATAGAGGAGTTGTGTGAGAGGCATTCAAAATGTATGGTTCTGTGGTGCTGTGGTATCTTCACTTCTGGATATTAAAAAAGCTATTGGTGCCAAGTTCTCTTCAATGAGGTTTATTTTATTTTATTTTTATTTTATTTATTTTTGGGACAGGCTCTCACTCTGTTGCCCAGGCTGGAGTGCAGTGGCACAATCTCAGCTCACTGCAACCTCTGCCTCCCAGGCTCAAGCGATTCTCCTGCTTCAACCTCCCAAGTACCTGGGACTATAGGCATGCACCACCACGCCCAGCTAATTTTTGTATTTTTTTGTAGAGATGGCTTTTGCCATTTTGCCCAGGCTGGTCTTGAACTCCTGGACACAAGGGATCTTCCCACTTTGGCCTCCCAAAGTGCTGGGATTACAAGCGTGAGCCACCATGCCCAGCCAAAGTTAATTTTATGTTAACTTTGCCAGCAGATAAAGATGAAATACTTACTACTCTATAAAACTCAAAAAGAATTATGATTTTATGGTCTTGAATGTGGCTTGATTATAAAAAGCTTTTTGCTGAAGTAAATATAACAAGGTTCCAAGAGAGAGGCTTTGCTTCCAGGACCCATCTCCTGAGACGAACAGTTATTTGCAAGCCTATATGTTTGTGATACTAGAGGACTAGCATCAAAATAAATGGAATTTAAAAAAATAATAAAAATAAATAAATTTTTGTCACAATTTTAAAGAAAATTCCAGTCCCTTCAGATTCTTCCCACCATTATATGTTCACATATATGCCTGAGCACTCTGACCTGCATTCTGTTAGGATGGTGCAAATGTAATTGCAGTTTTTGCATTGTTGGATTTTGACATTTGATATTGGAATACAATTTTAAATAAACGTGGTTATGTTATGCATCATTTTAATGCACATTTCTCACTTTATATTTTTCTGCTAATGACTTGTTACTTACTGTTTATATTATGTTTATTTGAGACCATGGGAATGACATTAGACAAAAAGCAAATTCGAGCAATTTTCTTATTCAAGTTGAAAATGGGTAAAGCAGTGGAGACAACTCTCAACATCAACAACACATATGGCCCAGGAACTGCTAATGAATGCAGAGTGCAGTGCTGGCTCAAGAAGTTTTGCAAAGAAGAAGAGAGCCTTGAAGATAGGGGACATAGTGGCCGACCATCGGATGCTGACAACGACCAATTGAGAGCAATCATTGAAGCTGATCCTGTTACAACTACACAAGAAGTGGCCAAAGACCATTCATTCTACCATTGTTTAGCATTTGACGCAAATTGGAAAGGTGAAAAAACTCTGTAAGTGGGTGCTTCATGAGCTGACGGACCATAAATCAAAAGAATCATCACTTTGAAGTGTCGTTTTTCTCTTAAGAAGACACAACAACAACAAACCATTTCTCAATCGGATTGTGACATGGGACAAAAACTGAATTTTATATGACAACCAGCAATGACCAGCTCAGTGGCTGGACTGAGAAGAAGCTTCAAAGAGCTTCCCAAAGCCAAACTTGCACCCAAAAAAAAGGTCATGGTCACTGGTCTGCTGCCAGTCTGATCTGCTAAATCTTTCTGACTCCCAGTAAAACCATTATGTCTGAGAAGTATGCTCAGCAAATCGATGAGATGCACCTAAAACTGCAACACCTTCAGCCTGCCTTGGTCAACAGACAGGGCCCAATTCTTCTCCAACAAAGCCCAACTGCATGTCACACAACAAATGCTTCAAAAGTTGAACAAACTGGGCTGTGAAGTTTTGCCTCATCCTCCATATTTACCTGACCTCTTGCCAACAGGCTACCACTTCTTCAAGCATTTCGACAACTTTTTGCAGGGAAAAGACTTCCACAACCAGTAGCAGGCAAAAAATGCTTTCCAAGAGTTCATTGAATCCAAAACATAGAGTTTTACGCTACAGGAATAAACAAACTTATTTCTCATTGGCAAAAATATGTTGATTATAATGGTTCCTATTTCGATTAATAAAGATGTTCTTGAGCCTAGTTATAATGGTTTAAAATTCATGGTCTAAAACCGCAGCTACTTTTGCACCAGCCCAATAACCCTTAGGAAATATCCAGAGGTTCTTACAGGATGTCAGTTCTATATGAACTGCTTTCTATGAACTCTCAATATAAACTTTGGGGACTGTAATAAAGAATCCTACTCAAAATACGTAATTTTCATGAACAGCTTATCACAAAGTCAATCAGGGAGGGGATATAAATATGTTTTCCTGAATCGTTTCTGTGAGCCATGCTGTATTAAATTCTGAAGCCTCAGCCCTTAAAGAGGGGAAGATATTCCCCAAATCTCTGGGCACTGTAACAATTATAACTCCACTGGAGCTGATTTAAAACATTGGTCATGCCTCTTCCCACCTCCATGTGTGATGCTGGGTTAGGGAAAGGAGATAAGGGAGAGAGGGCAAGTATCTTGGTATATAAAAGAGCAGAATGTTGCTATTTTTTGACCAGTATTGACTAGCAGTGTCTTCCTTGCCCTAACTGTCCCTATAACTGACTCTCAGAGGTTACAAGTGTGCCTTTTAGGCAGCCTGGTAGAGCTTCCTCAGTACTGAGCCTTGACTCAGCTTTGAGTTCAAAATGTCAGCTCCAGAATAAAAGCTAGTGGACTGTCTACACCCAGCATGGGAGGTGGCCTAACTTAGGTAGAAGAACAGCAAAGCAGCCTTAGCTCAGTTACTGTCTGCGATGCCCTAGACTAAAAGGGAATTCAAGTGCCAGTGCCCTTGCCATGTCAGACAGGGCTGGGTCTGGAATGAGAGACTACCTAGCACCTTTTCTTTTCAGCTTTGACTCTAACCTAGGTAAAAGAGTCAACGGTATCTAAAATGGAAGTAGAAAAATGCAGAAGACACTGTGTAACCGCATCAAGTTGCCTGGGATGCTCCAGTTTACTTTCTGTGAGACCTTGACTAAGTCACCTAACACGTCTGAGCCTAGGTTTCCTCAACTGCAGAATGGGATAATAAGAGTCCCTACTTCAAGATTAGCTTATCTAAATGGCTATGTCAGCTAAATGCATTTGTAAAATTGTATTTTAAAATCCAGATATCTGTTTATGTGTTACGACTGAAACATCAGCAATATTTTTTAAAAGAGAAAAGTTTTCTTTATTTCAGAAGTGATTTCACATCTAGATATTTTCTACCAAAGCTATTTGTTCTTCCCTGAATACCCTTCTAGTAGGCTTTTTCAAATACTTCTCATTTTCTTGGAAAAATCATAGTTTTGAAGATGATGTACGGACATCAACATTTTCTATATCTCTTAGTCTCAAGCTTTACCTTACTTGTGTATTATTCATAATCGTATTAAAATACATTTTTCAAGGTAGAACCCTCAGATATCTGACTTAACAGAACTATGGTGGGGCTCAGTATAATTATAACACACTCTGCTTCCCAAGAAATCTGACACAGGTGATCCACAGACCACACATAGAGAAACATTGTTTTAAGATGAATGTGAAAATCTTTTGCACTGACCAATTCCTGGGAATGTTTGCAGCTACGTGCACTGTAGTTTACAAGGAATGCCTTGCACTAGACAAACAGAAAAAACACAAGGACAATTTGTCTAATTTTAAGTTTTGATTTGATCATGTATTCTATACTTATAGAAATTAAGTTATATTTTGAAATAACTATAGCATTGTATACTTTTTATGCATGGGTGACTCTATGACCAAAAAAAAAAAAAATGCTTTTTAGAAGCATGGAAGAGGAAACTGACCTTGAAAGAATGCAGCACAGAATTATAACTATATCTATGGGGGAAATGTCAAATCTCTATTTTTGTTGCACAAATAATGAACGTAATAAAAGAAGCAAAGTCTAAAAAAGCAAATGATTTTTCCTAAGCAATATCTTTCTTTCTTAGAATTTTTATTACATTTTACTTCTTTATCTAAAATAAGATGGCATAGTCAAAATCATGTAAGAACTGGTGTTATGATAAATATTTGCCTGAAAATATTGTAGATTCCTGATTTAAATTTGCAAATTTCTTCCTCTGTCTCTGGCTAATGTTCTCCTATTCAGAGCATTTTCCTTATTACCAAGAGCTTCTGGAAAAATTTATTTAGCCTTTTGATGCAAATGATTTATTTTTCTTTTTGCTCCTACCCCACCCTTCACTGTCACCCACAGCATTGCCATTCCCCAACAGGTGCAAAGAATGCACTATCCCTGCTTTCATGCAAGAAATATATAGGACTAGTAAGTGGCAATAAACACACCAGTGATCATAATATTGGAATTTTTAAATAAAATGATAGATCTAACCACTTTTTATGCAGCAGAGCCATGACACCACAAATGAGTAGGCACTTTTTTTTTTAAAGTAAACATCTCCTGTCTCTAATTCAAGAGAGATCACTTCATCATCCAGTCTCCTCTGTGTGGGGTAAATGTGTAAGTGAAATTTTGTTGGAGGAATCTTCTTTGCTTATTCGGGTGCCTGCAACAATCCATGATTTTGCAACGAGGCTTGTTTTCATTTAAAGTAATTTTAGATCTAAACTAGAAAAAGTTTGCTGTCTAGACTCAGTACGAATTCCCATAGTACCTCAAATCTGTATTAGGAGCATTATATAAAGACAAATTTGTTCTTGTGTCTCTTCATGTACAAAGCGTAATTCAGCCCTGTAGTGAGCTCATCGCATTCAGACAACCATGTGTGAACCTTATGTTATTCTGCCCTTTTCCAATATTTAAAAACTGATATCTATCTCTTTAGAGGATAAGTGTTTTCCTAAGTTGAAAAAATTTAGTTCAGCCTTGGCCTGCATTAACTCTATGGAATTCTTCAAATGCATACCAGGTTAATGAAGGCTAAACCACGGTGGGCTAAATTTTTTGATAAATATCGAAGTCTTCTTTGATCCTGATAACCCACAAATGTTCAGCATGAGTGAGTTTTCACGGTCAGCGTGCAGTGATTTTGATATTTAACTTAAGCTCTAGCCCAATGTGGTTTATTTTACTTATGTGGATGGTATGCTTAGAACTAAGGAGCAGGAAAAATTAGAAACAGCACAAGGGTACATGACATATAAAGCACTTTTCCCCATTTGGCTAAGAGTCTGCATCATTTACTTGTGGCTTCAAGGGCTCTCTCTTTGTGTGCGAGTTCGTTTGAAGTAAAACAAACAAAAGCTTAGGGAATGTTTCTTTGCTTTATTTGACCAGCCCCTAGCTGCTTTCTTGTATGAATTCAGGTCTCCTTTTCCCATCATGACAAAGCCTCTGACCCTGAACAGAGGCTAGGTGTCTTTCCATCACCTGGCAACAGGAGGTCCGAGAAGGATGAAATAACAATTAAGTAACAGCAAGATCAAGAAAAACAATGCTTTCAATGCTTAAGTAGTCATCAATAACAATCCTCATCAAATGCACTGTAGACCCAAAGTTCTTCAATTTTCCATGAGTCAGATAAGTCCTAGCTCTGACTTTTAGGATTCAATAAAAGTTAGGATTCAAATGGAAAGAGAGAAGTGTCTATCTAAACTACATATAACGTATAAGCAACTTACTTTGTGATTCCATTTAGATGCCCTAGGAAATCAGGATCATGGTTACCTTGCGGGGATAGTGGGTGGAAAGGAGCTTGGGAGGTGGGGGGCTTCGGAGGTATTGATCATCTTGTTTTCCTTGATCTTGCTGCTACTTACACGGATGTATTCTGCTTTTGAAATGTATTTAATCTGTGTATTAATGTATTAACGTACGTAACCCAGGATTCCTTAACCGGCCCTAGGGACATTTTGGATCATATGATTCTTTGTTATGGGCATTTTCCTGTGCATTGCAGGATGTTCAGACATATTCCTGACCTCTACCCACTAGTTGTCAGTCGTATCTCTCCTCTCTAGTTACAATAATCAAAAATATCTCCCAAATTGCTAAATGTCTCCAGGAAACAAAGTCTCCTGAGAACCTCTAAAGTAATCTATCATTGTTAAAGACTATAAGTCAGATGCCTATAGGAAATAATTCTTTAAGATAGGATTATTGCATCATAACAATGAGTAACATTACCAGACTTGGAGAAAATTATGTGGGTTGGCATTACTTGAAATTCGCATTGTCTTCAAAATCATCAAAGTTTATTATAGTTTGGATACACCATGTTTCCCACTGCTTAACTTTCATGTGTAGCTTCTATAAATCAAACACAGCCAACTCAGAAATGCTTTTGACAGCTGATTGATTGATTAATCTCAGTTTTGAGCAGAATAATTGGCAAGAAAAGGGAACCCATTATAGGACTACATTATTTATAGAAACAAGGGGACTCAAAATTACCTGCAAGACCAATATATGAGACTATTCTCAGTCCTAATAACAAAACCTGACTTTACAAATGGCTGTTGAGGCAGACAAGTAACTAATTGAAAGGAATGGAAGTTGCCAGGTCTCGAGGCATGAATAATTACTAATGTAAGTTCAGATTTTTCACAACCGATAAAATTAGTAGCATCTGAGTTACTACAGAGACAAGACAAACAAGAAACTATAAGATAAAGTACTGTGGATAAAGAGTCAAACAAAAAGATGTTTAAAAAATGAACATTCACATTCTAGGCAAACATTTTAAAAGGCACCAGATTCACAAATACCAGCAAATCCTGGTAACTCTTTTTATTAGGAAAAAATGCTTTCTGTTTAAAGGGCATCCAACATGTTTTTGTTTGGCTTTTGTTTTGGTTTTGGTTTTTTTGCTATGTGTATTTTTTCATGATGACTTGTGACTTGAAAAGAAAAATAACGCCATCTGAATTCAATGTTTTACCAAGAACTGTTTATCAGTGTTTCATTCTGTGCACTCAGAGCATAAACGCTTTCTTTTTTCCTGAAGCCAGATTTGGATCACTCACTTGAGCTGGGCCTGGGGGAGAAACACAGAGTGTATGATGAGCTGATTAATTACCAGAAATCAAATGCCTTGCAGTCCAGAGCTCTGTGTTGAAAGCAAGCACCAGGACTAGAGGAATGGTGAGATCCATATGCAGGCATGGAGAGACAGTAACACCTCGGGGATTAAGTTTCACTGTGGGCTGAAACAAAGGATTTAAGAATGATTGTTTATCCTTGACAATGTCACCTGTGCCAATCTTTTTTTAACAAGTGCTTTCAGCATATGACTTTTAAAGTCAAAGAAATCCTGTTAAATCAACCTCAAGAGTTTGTCATCTTTAAAAAATCATTGCTTTTCCACCCTTTATGCACTCCTTGAAACTTAGGTAGTAATTCATAATTAAAGGCTAGGAGATGTCTTATTTCAAGCCTTGTACACATAAATAGAATCTTTTGAGGCTATCTCTCTGGAAGGGCTTCTTATTTAAAGTGGTGCCTATGTCTACAAGGGAGATATAAACAGAGAGAAAATAATATGAAATGTTGGGAACAATATACTGCCAAGCTCAGAAGTCTTGAAAGGTATTAATAATCATAGATGGGCAAGATCAGCTAGTTGACAGACTTTTCATGTCTTCAAAGATCATAAAAATATGGAACTTCTTCCTTCAATTCACACTGGAGGTTGGTTTCTTTTCCATGCCTCACAGCCATAAAAGCCCCATTACCATTACAGATCCATTTGCATCAGTAGACTAAGGTCAAAGGACCCAGTATTAAATTCCTACACAGGCAAGTCTGCTTTTTTAAAAAATATTTTGTTGGTGGGGGTCATTTTTTCCCCAGAAATTGCTTGTGCAATTTACCCTTTTCCTCCAAGAAGCACCCAGCGATGGGATCCAGAGCTGTGATGCTGTGGCGCTACTTTACATGAAGGGCTATGTCTCAGAAACGTGTGTTGTACACTTAGAATCTGTGGCTCCAGCTTTGCCAGTTCAAATCACTGAAACACCTTAGCCCTTCTTTAAAACAGGTAGATTTTAAAAAAAAAAATCAAAGTTATTGATTCAAAAGAACACTAGGCCAAACTCTTTTTTTTATTTTTATTTTTTTTCAGATGGGGTCTCACTCTATCACCCAGGCTGGAGTGTAGTGGTGCAATCTCAGCTTACTGCAACCTCCACCTTTTGGGCTCAAGCAATCCTCCTACTTCAGCTTCCTGAGTAGCTGGGATCACAGGTGTGGGCTATCATGCCTGGTTAATTTTTGTACCTTTTTTATAGAGACAGGATTTCATTGTGTTGCCCAGTCTGGTCTCGAACTCCTGGGACTCAAGGGATCCACCAGCCTCAGCCTCCCAAAGTGCTGAGATTACAGGCATGAGACACCATGCTCCTCCAAGGCCAAACTCTTTATAAACCACCCAAGTTTGTCTGTCCTGGAAAACAAATGGATGGTGAGCTCTAATAGTAAAACATAAAATTACTCTTTAGTATTGACTTTCTTCTCAGTTTGCCTCAGAAAGCCACATGGTTTTATGTTAGCAGAGAAAGCGAGACGAGAGTTATTGAGGAAAGGGGAACAAGTCAACTCTGTAACTATAAATATTTTAAGATTAACCAATGGCATTATTGGAATTCATTTTTAAAACTACTTACACCAAGAGGAAATCAACACCAATAGGGGAAAATGTGGGATAGAAACGTTTAAAATGTTTAAAATTTGTGGACTTTATCTACCCTTGTCCAATGAGCATTTTGTGCTTTGTAATTACCATCTTCTCTTGGCCCAGGAAGCTAGCATCCTGTGGCTTAGCAGGGCATTGGGCAGAGGTGGGCACGTCAGCCTAGAGGTTAAAAATAGAATCACTCTTACTTGGCAAAGCACTTACTAAGATTCCAACCGCCCATGAGCAGAGCAAGTTGCCTAAATAGGGGCCTCTACTGGTTGTCCTCCCCACAGGAACACCAAATTTTAACAAAAAACTACACACAAAAAACACCATCATAAGAACCAAACATTAGGTGAGCAATCAAACTACCTGTTTTAAGTTCATATCACTAAAAGAGGCATTGAAGAGGGTAAGAAAGATAGTCTTGAATTGCTCACACCACCCCTCCCCATCCCCCAGCAGTGGCCACATGGTGCAGAGAGAGAATCTGTGCACTTGGGGGAAGGAGAGCACAACGACAGGCACTTGGCATTGAATTCAGTGCTGCCCTGTCATAGCAGAGAAAAAAGTCATACTGGGCTCAGCTGGCACCAACCCACAGAATGAGCATTAGGACCAGTCCTAGGCAGAGGGAAATCACTCATCCCAGCTGTTGGAAATCGAGTTTCTCAGCAAGCCTCATCACCATGGGCTAAAGTGCTCTGGAGTCCTAGGTAAGCTTGAGAGGCAGTCTAGGACACAAGGACTATAATTCCTAGGTAAGTCCTAGTGCTAGGTTGGACTTAGAGCCAGGACACGAGGGTGGCACATGACTTAGGAAGACATAAGCCAGAGCAGTTAAAGGAGAGCTTGTGCCATTCCTCCCCCAAACCCAGGCAGCATGGCTGACAGCAATTAAAGTGACTTCTTCCTTCTGCTTGAGAAGAGGAAAGCAAAGAGTAAAGATGACTATGTCTCGCATTTTAGTACCAGGTCAGCCACAACAGGATGGGGCACTGGGAAGACTCAGGGGCCCTCATTCCAGGCACTAGCTCTTCAACATTTCTAGATGCACCCTGGACAAGAAGGGAACCTACTGCTTTGAAGAGAAGGATCCAGTCCTAACAGAATCTATTACCTGCTGACTAAAGAGTGCTTGGGCCCCGAATAATCAACAGTAATACCCAGGTAGTACGTCATGGACCTTGGGTGAGACTCCGAGAAGTGCTGTCTTCACGTGATACCCAGCACAGTCCCAGGTGTTGTGTCTATAGTGAAAGATTTCTCCTGTTTGAGAAAAGCATAGGGAAATGTAAGGGGTATTTTGTATTGCACCTAGGTACAGCTCAACCACAGCTGGGTAGAGCACCTGGGAGGTTGAGGCTGCAGTGTGCTGTGATCACAGCACTGCACTCCATCCTGGGTGAGAGAGTGACACCCTGCCTCTAAATAAATAAATAAATAACATGCTTAAGTAAAACATCCTTTACCCTAAAATAGTATATTCAGTGAAAATATCCTTCAAGCATAAAGGAGAAATAATTTTTGAGACAAACAAAACCTGAGGCATTTCATCAACACCAGACATGTCCTACAAAAAATGTCAAAGGGACTTTGTCAATTTGAAAGAAAAGAAGATTAATGAGCAATAACAAAATTTTCTGAAGGCACAAAGCTCACTGGTAATAGTAAGTATACGGAAAAACAAAGAATATCATAACACCGTATGGTATGTAAACTACTCTTATCTTAAGTAGAAAGACTAAATAATGAACCAATCAAAAATAATAACTACAACTTTTCAAGATATAGACTCTACAATAAGACATAAAAAGAAACAAAAACAACTTAAAAAGCAAAAAGTTAAAGCATAGAGGTTTTTTAGTTTTCTTTTTGCATATTTATGTGATCGGTCTTAAGTACATCAGTTTAAAATAATAGGTTATAAGAGACAGTATTTACAAGACTCATGATAACCTGAAATCAAATAATAGATACAAAAAAGCAAAATGTTACTTCATATTATTGGAGGAAATTACTCACACTAAAAGAAAGATAGGAAGGAAGGAAAGAAGAGAAGACTACAAAACAAATAACAAAATGGAAAAAGTAAGTTCTTACTTATCAATAATAATATAATCAAAAGATATAAACTGACTTACTGGATTTAAAAAACAAGACCCAATGATCTGTTGCAGGAACACAGTTCATCTATAAAGACATACACAGAATGCAAACAAAGGGATGGAAAAAGATATTCCATGCCAACAGAGACCAAAAAAGATCAGGAGTAGCTAAATTTATATCAGACAAAATAAATTTCAAGACAAAAACCTAAGAAGAGAAAAATAGGTTGTTATATAATGACAAAGGGATCAATTCAGCAAGATGATATAACAATTGTAAACATATATGCACCCAACACTGGTACATATTATTATTTTAATAATATTATTATTAATAATATCTGGAGATTTTACACCCCATTTTAAACATTGGACAGATCTTCCAGGCAGAAAATCAACGAAGAAACATTGAACTCAATTAGCACTATAAAATAAATGGACCTAATGGATATTTACAGAAAATTTAATCCAACAACTGCAGAATGCACATTCTTCTCTTCAGCACATGGATCATTCTCAAGAAGAGACCATATGTTAGGTCACAAAACAAGTCTTAAAACATTCCAAAAAAAAATGAGATAATATCAACCATATTCTCTTACCACAATGGAATAAAACCAAAAACCAATAACAAGAGGAATTTTAGAAACTATACAAATACAAGGAAATTAAAAAAACATGCTCCTAGATGACCATTGGGTCAATGAAGAAATTAAAAAGAAAATTGATAAAATTTTTGAAACAAATGATAATTGGAACATAACATACCAAAACCTATGGGATACAGCAAAAAAATACTAAGAGGCAAAGTTAGACCTATAAGTGCCTGTATCAAAAAAGAAGGAAAACTTAAAATAAATAACCAAATAATGTATCTTAATGAACTAGTGAAGCAAGAGCAAACCAAACTCAAAATTAGTAGAAGAAAAAAAAATAAAGATTGGAGAAGAAATAAATGAAATTGAATAAAGAAAAAAATACAAAAGATCAATGAAATGAAAAGTTAACTTTTGAGAAAAGATAAATTAAATTGAAAAACCTTTAGCCAGACTAAGAAAAAAACAGAAGACCCAAATAAATAAAATCAGAGATGATAATGGAGACATGATAGCTGATACTGCAGAAATTCAAAGGATCATTAGTGTTTACTATCAGCAACTATATGCCAATAATCAGAAAAATCTAGAGAAAATGGAGAAACTTCTATACACAAACAACTTATCAAGACTGAAACATGAAGAAATCCAAAACCTAAGCAGACCAGTAATAAGTAATAAGATCAAAGCCATAATAAAACTCTCCCAGTCAAGAAAAGCCTGGGACCTGGTGGCTTCACTGCTGAAATCTACCACACATTTAAAGAACTAATACTAATCCTACTCAAATTATTTCAAACCATGGAAGGGAGAATATACTTCCAAATTCGTTCTATAAGGCCAGTATTACCCTAATACCAGAATCAGCCAAAGACATGTCAAAAAAAATAAAAATAAACAAACACATGCCAAAATCTCTGGTGAATATTGATGCGAAAACCCTCAACTAATTACTAGCAAACCAAATTCAACAGTATATTAAAAAGATCCTTCATCATGACCAAGTGAGATTTATCCCCGCAATGTAAGGTTGGTTCAACATATGCAGATCAATCAATGTGATGCATCATATCGACAGAATGAAGAATAAAAACCATATGATATTTTCAATTGATGCTGAAAAAAGTATTTGATAAAATTCAGCATCCCTTCACGAAACTGGGTATAAAAGAAACGTACTTCAACATAATAAAAGTCATATATGACAGACTCACAGGTAGTATTGTACCAAATGGAGGAAAACTGAAAGCCTTTCCTCTTAGCTCTGGAACACGACAAGTACTTCAACACAGTACTAGAAGTTCTAGCGAGAGCAATCACACAAGAGAAAGAAACAAAGGGCATCCAAATGAAAAAGAAGACAAATTATCCTTGTTTGCACGTATCATAATCTTGTATTTGGAAAAACCTAAAGGCTTCAACAAAAAACTATTTGAACCAGCAAACAAATTCAGTAAAGTTGCAGGACACAAAGTCAACATACAATAATCAGTAGCATTTCTTATGTCTACAGCGAACAATCTGAAAAAGAAATCAGAATGTAATCCCATTTACAATAGCCACAAGTAAAATTAAATACCTAGGAATTAACCAAAGCAGTGAAAAATCTCTATAAAGACAACTGTAAAACACTAATGAAAGAAATTGAAGAGGACATAAAAAATTGAAAAGATATTCCATGTTCATTTATTGAATGAGTCAATATTGTTAAAATGTTCATACTACCCAAAGCAACCTACAGATTCAGTCCAATCTCTATCAAAATGCCAATGACATTCTTCACAGAAACAGGGAAAACAATTCTAAAATGTATATGGAACCACAAAAGATCCAGACTAGATTAAGCTATCTTGAGCAAAAAGAACAAAACTGGAGGAATCATATTACCTGGCTTCAAATTATACTACAGCACTATAGTAACAAAAACAGTATGGTACTGGCATAAAAACAGACTCACAGACCAATGGAACAGACAACCCAGAAACAAATGCATACATCTACAGTGAACTAATTTTCAACACAAGTGCCAAGAACATACACTGGGGAAAAGACACTCTGTTCCAAATAAATGGTGCTGAGAAAGCTGGATATTCATATGCAGAAGAAAAAAAAGTAGACCCTATCTCTTGCCATATACAAAGATCAAATCAAAATGGATTAAAGACTTAAACCTAAGACCTCTCACTATGAAACTACTACAGGAAAACATGGGTGAAATCCTGCAGGACATTAGTCTGGGCAAAAATTTCTTTAAGAATACCCCACGAGCACAAGCAACCAAAGCAAAAATGGACAGATGGAATCACATCAACTTAGAAAGCTTCTGCACAGCAAAGGAAACAATCAACAAAGTGACGAGACAACCCACAGAATGGGAGAAAATACTTGCAAATTACCCATCTGACAAGGGATTTGTAATCAGAATATATAAGGAGTTCCTAACAATTATATAGGAAAAAATCTAATAATCCAATTAAAAATAGGCAAAAGATCTGAATAGACATTTCTCAAATGAATACATACAAACAGCAAACAGGCATATGAAAAAGTGGTCAACACAATTGATCATCAGAGAAATGCAAATCAAAACTACGAGATATCATCTCACCCCAATTAAATGGCTTATATTCAAAAGACAGGCAATAACAAATGCTGGCAAGGAGCTAGAGAAAAGAGAATGCTTGTACACTGTTGGTGGGAATGTAAATTAGTACAACCACTATAGAGAACAGTTTGGAGGTTTCTCAAAAAACTAAAAACAGACCTAGCTTATGATCCAGCAATTCCACTGCCAGGTATATACCCAAAAGAAAGGAAAGCAGTATAGCAAAGGGATATTTGCACTCCCACGTTTGTTGCCCCACTGTTCACAATAGCCAAGATTTAGAAGCAATCTAAATGTCCATCAACAGATGAATAGATAAAGAAAATGTGATATATATATAGATATATATACACACACACACACACAATGGAGTAGTATTCAGCCATAAAAAAAACAATGAATGCTGCAGAGGATGGATACCCTATTTATCATGTTGTGGTTATTACCCATTTCCTGCCTGTATCAAAATATCTCACGTATCCCATAAATGTAAACATCTACTATGTACCACAAAAATTAAAAAACAAAGTATATTTTTAAAATCCCAACTGTCATCTAGATTGGTAATCCTTTTGTTGCTAATCAGAAAATCATGCCTCTCCCAGGCTTAAACTTCAGGACTAAGAACATATACAAGTATATGAATTAGAGAGACAACAGATAGAAACTAGTTTGACTACAAAATAGAAAAAAAGTAGAAAATAACCAAGAAAATCCCAAGGGCCTGAAAGTTTACAGGATTTTTTAAAAAATTCCACCTTTTACAAAACTAAATAACATGGTTTTCAGTACTCATCCACCTGCACCTTTTTCTTTCTTCTGTTCCTTTTTATTTTTTCTTGTACTATACTACTGATTTCAGCCTTGTATTAGTCCTTGCCTATCCTATCCTACCCTCCATTCTGCAGTGATTTTAATGAGTCTTTCTCCATTTGTTAAGGGAATATAATGATAAAAAAGGCAAACAGTTTCTTTCCTCAAGTAGCTCATGCTTACACTTTTGATGACCAATTTTCAATATCTATTCATTAAATCATCCCACTGTTAAATTATAATTATTCTCCCTTGTTATCTTTTCTACATTTTTTCTTTCAGATTTTTATCTTATAGATATGAAATATTTTTAGAGTTCTATATATTTATCTATGGTTTTGCAACTCACTGGTAAGTTGAAGGGGTTTGCTGAATATTTTATAAGAAAGTACAGTTTTGGGAGACTTAAAAATTTTTCTTCAAAACTTCTCTACTCACTGGACAAATGATAATAGTTTACAGGTGATATCTAACCCTGGGCTTCTTTGAGATAATATTTTACAGAAGTATAAGACATTTTTTTGTTTACAAAAATTACATTTGCTTTTAAAGTGCATTTTGTAAGTTCCTCTCTTTTGGCAGAAAATTTACCCTCCTAATTATGTTTACCTTAGGCTAATATTAAAATTGGTTTGCATTCCTTGACATAAAAACTGCCTCAGGGAGAGGGCACAGAAAGAGGGACTTGACCCAGAAACATGCAGACACGGGAGATATCTGCCCAGGGGTGCAGATTTAACCTAGATAGTACAGCAAGTGGATAAGCCACAAACATGTAACCAAGAACTTGTCTCTAAAAAGTGAACTAGAAATCTTATTAAAACTTTTCATTCCTGCTAATTTTTCCTATTATTTTATTGTTTATGCTTTTTCAGATAAAGATAACAAAAACTATTCCTTATTCTCAACTTTCTTATGTTATCATTTTCTCTTTGCCTGTTTAGAAAAATAATATATAAATTTTTGGTAATTCTAAAGCAGAAATAATTTAGTTGGCTTTATTTTAGTAGGAATTTTAGTTTTATTCTCTTTTTCTCATTTTGCTTGTGTGTTTTGATTCTAGCCTAGATGCATTTATACATATCTTGGATGGCATATCTTCCTCCCCTCATCATCATTAACCCTCTCTAAAAAGTAATAACAATTGTAATTAAATGGTGCTTTATTCCAATGAGCTTCAAATGACTTATAGCCATTATTTTAGGTGTGGAAATACATATCTCTGTGAAGTAGGCAGGAGGCAAGTGGCAGTATTCTCATTTCACAGAAGGGAAAGTTATCTCATAGCGAGATTAAATAAATTGCCCAAGGTCACATAGAAAGCTATTGAAAAAGGAAATTACTGTATATTCAAGCTACACAGCCCGTCTTCAGTTAGAACCTATTACTTGAGTATAAGCCATATTGTATCTTATTAGCAATATATTTCATTGCTAATGGCAGTTTGATAAAGACTTCCATGGAACAGGCTTCCAAATGTGTGGAAGTCAATAGTTACCTAAAAAGATATACAAAGAAAGAAAATGTATTCTTCCTAGTATTTGAAAGATAATAGCAAGGACTTCATTGGGCTCCTATTATGTGTCAGTTACTATATTCACAGTGAGATGTAACTGTGAAGACTCAGACTCTGCCTCAAAGGACTAAAAATTTTTTAAATATAACTGATTTTTAAGAGATAATTACATTTATATATAAGAAAAGAAATATATAAGGCTGTGTGTTCATACACTAAAAGAGTTCAAAATACCATGCTGTTTGAGTTCCCTGGTATATGTTCCAGAGCTTTCTGATTTTCCCCTTATTATCCAAGTCACACGGTTCACTAGTCATTGATGTTACCTCTAACCTCTTTTTATGGTGGCTACTTTTAACCCTCTAAAATATTACATTAATTGAGAACTAAATGGTAAAGACTGTTCAAATTAAATATTTTATTTAAAAAAAGATTTTATAATTCTTATGTAATATAATGGACATTTTTCATGGTAGATGAATAAGCTTTAGAGTTCAGATCTTTTTGACATCCAGTTTATAGACTTCAAGATGTTTCTGTTTGACTGTACTTCTGTCAACATCAAGAATATAGTCTGTCTTCTCAACAATTATATTTTTATTGTCGTATTCTAATACATTTATCACAACATAAAGTGAGTATCTTCATCAATCTTAGCAATGTTACTTAAGTCTTTTGAAACATTCTTCGTTTCCCTAGTCACCACCCAACCACAGAGTAGCTTTCAGAAATCACTCACCTTCATTGGTACTGCAACTCACCATTTGGAGACACTGTCCCATATATTTTATGCATAAGAGTGGGAATATTGCATGTAGAAATCATTAAAGATATTTCAGGCTGGGCATGGTGGCTCCTGCCTATAATTCCAGCACTTTGGATGATGGTCAAGATGGGAAAATCACTTGATCCCAGGAGTTTAAAAATCAGCTTGGATAACAAAACAAGATCCCATCTCTACAAAAAAAAAAAAAAAAAAAAAAAAGTTTTCAAAAATAGCTGGGTGTGGTGGCGCATACCTCTATTCCCAGCTACTTGGGAGGCTGAGCTGAGAGGATTGTGTTAAGTCCAGGAGGTTGAGGCTGCAGTAAGCTATGGTTGTGCGATTTCATTCCAGTTTCGGCAACAGAGAGAGACCCTGTCTCAAATATACATAGTTTAGGTAGCTAGGAAATCAGCACATTCCCAGGGCCTAAAAGACATCAAATGTTTGAATATAAATCAAAATCTAAAAATATCTCTTCACTATTCCCTTGCTTTATAGTCATATGATTAGGAAGTGTATATTGGTTAGTGTGAAGTTGTTTAGGTTTTTTTTCTATTTTTAAACAAATTTTATTGTGTATGCTCAGGGTGTACAACTTGATACTAAGGAATACATATAAATAGTAAAATTGTTACTATAGTGAGGCAAATTAATATATCCATCCACCCACATGCTTATCCATTTTATGGTTTCTTTTTGTACAGTTAAAGTCTAGTCTTTTGTAGGAATCTCAAATACAGTCATTGCCTATAGTCCTCATATTGTACATTAGCACTATGTTCATTCTATGTATCTTCTACTTTGTATCCTCTTACCCCTGCAGAGAATCTCTGATGTTGTCTTGTAGTAGTTTCATAGTTTTAGATTTAAGTCTTTAATCCATATTGATTTGATTTTTGTGTATGGTGGGAGATAGGAGCCTACTTTTGTTCTTCTACATATGAATATCCAGTTTTCCCAGCACCATTTATTGAAGAGACTGTCTTTTACAGAGTGTATGTTTTCAGCCCTTGCGTTGAAAATAAGTTCACCGTAGATATATGTATTTATTTCTGGGTTGTCTGTTCCATTGGTCTGTGAGTCTGTTTTTATGCCAGTACCATACTGTTTTGGTTACTATAGTGCTGTCATATAATTTGAAGTCAGGTAATGTGATTCCTTCAGTTTTGTTCTTTTTTCTCAGGATAGCTTTGGCTATTCTGGGTCCTTTGTGGATCCATATACATTTTAGGATTGTTTTTCCTGTTTCTGTGAAGAATGTCATTGGCATTTTGATAGGGATAACAATATTAATTTTTTCAATGAAAGAATGTGGAGTATTTTTCAAATATTTTGTGTCCTCTTCAGTTTCTTTCATTAGTGTTTTATAGTTTTCATCATGGAGATCTTTTACTTCTTTGGCTAAGTTAATTCCTAGGTATTTAATTTTACTTGTAGCTATTGTAAATGGGATTCTTTTCTTTTCTTTCTTTGTGTGTGTGTGTGTGTGTGTGTGTGTGTGTGTGTGTGTGTGTGTCAGGGTCTCACTTTGTCACCCAGGCTGAAGTTCCATGGCATGTTCTTGGCTCACTGCTGCAACGTTTGCCTCCCTGGTTCAAGGGATTCTCCTGTCTCAGCCTCCTGAGTAGTGAGACTACAGGCCCACACCACCATACCTGGCTAACTTTTGTATTTTTTGGTGGAGATGGGATTTCACCATGTTGGCCAGGCTGGTCTTGAATTCTTGACCTCAATTGATCCACCCTTCTTGGTCTCCCAACATGCTGTGATTACAGGAATGGACCACCACGCCTGACCTGGGATTACTTTTTTAATTTCTTTTACAGATTGTTCACTGTTGGCATATAGAAATGCCACTGATTATTGTATGTTGATTTTGTGTCCTGCAACTTTACTAAATTTGTTTGCCAATTCAAATAGTTTTTTGTTGAAGTCTTCAGGTTTCTCCAAATGTAAGACCATATCATGTGCAAACAAGGATAATTTGTCTTCTTCCTTTCCAATTTGGATGACCTTCATTTCTTTCTCTTGTGCAATTGTTCTAGCTAGAACTTCTAGTACTATGTTGAATAACAGTGGTGAAAGTGGGCATCCTTGTTGCATTCCAGTTTTTTGGCATTTGGTAAAATACTAACTGTGAGTCTGTCATATATAGCTTTTATTATGTTGAAATATATTTATTCTACACTCAGTTTTTTGAGGGTTTTTGTCATGGAGGGATGCTGAATTTTATGAGATGATTTTTCAGCATCAATTGAAATGATCATGTTTTTTCCCCTTCATTCTGTTGAGACGATGTGTCATATTGATTTCTTCTTTAACCCACTGGCTGTTCACAGAAGCATGTTACTGAATTTCCACATATTTGTGAATTTTCTACAACTCTTCCTGTTATTGATTTTGAGTTTGATACCATTGTGGTCTGAATTGACATGATTTCAATCTTCTTAAATTTATTGACTTGTTTTGTGGTCTAACAGATGGTTTATCCTGGAGAATGTTCCATATGTGCTAGAGAAAAAAGTGCATTCTGCTGCTTTTGGATGAAAAATTCTGTATATGTCTATTTAGGTCAATTTGGTCTAAAGTGCTATACAAGTCCAGTATTTTCTTATTAATTTTTCTGTCAGGTTGGTCTTTTAATTATTGAAAGTAGAGTACCGAATTCCCCTTACTATTATTATATTGCTGACTATTTCTCCCTTCATGTCCACTAATATTTGCTTTATGTATTTAGGTGCTCCCAAGTAGGTTACAGATACACTTACAATTGTTATGTACTCTTGATGAATTGACTCCTTTATCATTAAATAAAACTTTTTTTGTCTCTTGTAACAGTTTTTGACTTAAAGTCTGTTTTATCATATGTAAGTCGAGCCACCCTGATCTCTTTTGGTTTCCAAATGCATGGAATGTCTTCTTCTATTTCTTCATTTCCAGCCTGTATCCTTAAAGCTAGAGCGGGTCTCTTATGGTCAGTATATAGCTGAATCTTGTTTTTGTAGCCATTCTGGTACTCAGTGTCTTTTAGCTGAAAAATTTGACCCATTTATATTTAAGGTTATCATCAATAGATAAGGAGGACTTACTGCTGCCATTTTGTTATTTGTTTTCTGGTTGTTTTGACGTTCCTTTGTTCCTTTCTTTTTCTCTTGTTGTCTGCCTTTGTGACTTGATAATATTCTGTAGTGGTAAGCTTTGATATCTTTGTTTTTATTGTTTGTTTATCTGCTGTAGTTTTTTGTTTCTTGGTTGCCATTTGGCTTATGTAAAACATCTTATACTTTTAATCAACTACTTGAAGCTGATATTGACTTAACTTCTGTTCCATACAAAAACTCTAGGCTTTTATTCACCCGTCCCCATTTATGTTTTTGATATTACAATTTACATTTTATAGTGTGTATTCCTTAAAAACTTATTATGACTTTCATTATTTTTGTCCATTTAACTTATAAGCTTTCCATATTGGAAGTGTGGATGATTTAAACACTGCTATGACAATATTAGAGTATTTTAGATGTGACTATGTATTTACCTCTACCAGTGCATTTTGCACTTTTATATTAGTTCAGAGTAATAATTCTTATCCTTTCATTCCTGCTTAAAGAACTTCCTTAAGTAGTTCATGTAAGGTAGACCTAGTGGTGATGAATTCCCTCAGCTTTTTGCTTGTCTCAAAAAGACTTTATTTCTTCTCCATTTTGGAAGAACAGTTTTGTTGAGTATATTATTATTGACTAGCAACATTTTTCTTTCAGCACTTTGAATATATCATCCCATTCTCTCCTGGTTTGCAAGGTTTCTGCTGAGAAATCTGCTAATAGTCTAATAAGAATTCCCTTATATGTGACCTGACATTTCTGTCTTGCTGATTTAAAATTATTTCTCTGGCTTCAACTTTTTACGTCCTCTTTGGGGACCTTTGAACTTCATAATTTTGATGTCCATATCTCTTCCAATACATGGGAATTTTTTTCAAAAATTATTTTATTAAATATGTTTATGTCCCTTTCTGTGCCTTTTCTCCTTTTGGAACTCCAATAATACAAATATTTGTTTGCTTAAGGGTGTCTTATAAGCTGCGTGTATTATCTTTACCCTTTTTCTTTCTTTTTTCCCCCCGACTGAGTCATTTAAAAAGACCTGCCTTCGGGCACAGTAGCTCATGTGATCCAAAGTAAGTGGATCACTTAAGGCCAGGAGTTTGAGACCAGTCTGGCCAACATGGTGAAACCTCCTCTCTGTTAGAAATATAAAAATTAGCCAGGCATAGTGGTGCATGCCTGTAATCCCAGCTACTCAGGTGCTGAGGCAGGAGAATCACTTGAAACTGGGAGGCAGAGGTTGCAGTGAGCCAAGAGTGAGCAACAGTACACTACAGCCTATGCAATACAGCAAGACTATTAAAAAAAAAAAAAAAAAAAAAAAAAAAAAAAACTCTGTCTTCAAGTTCACTGATTCTTACTTCTGCTTAATCTGGTCAGCTGTTGAAGCTCTCCACCGCATTTTTAAATTTTATTAACTGACTTATTCAAATGCAAGATTTCTGTCGTATTCTTTTTTATATCTATCTGTTCTCTGAATTTCTCATTAGATTATGAATTATTTTTCTAATTTAATTGAATTGTCTATCTGTATTCTCCTATATCACACTCAGTTTCCTTAAGATCATTATTTTCAGTTCTTTATCAGATAATTCGTAGATATCTGTTTCTTTGGGCTCAGTTGCTGGAGAATTATTGTGTTCCTTTAGTGGTGTCATGTTTTCTTACTCCTTTCCTATATCACACTCAGTTTCCTCAAGATCAACATTTTCAGTTCTTTTTCAGACAATTCATAGATTTCTATTTCTTTGGGATACGTTACTGGAGAATTATTGTGTTCCTTCAGTGGTGTCATGTTTTCCGACTTCTTCATGTTTTTGTGTGTGTCCCTATATTGATTGCGCATCTGGTGGAGCAGGCACATCTTCAAAACTGTACAGAGTAGCTTTTGTAGGGGAAGATTTTCACCTGCAGATGTGACTAAAGGTGCTGGCTGAGGAGGGTACGTGGCCTTTGGTTTGGAAATGAGCACAATGGTATAGTCTCCATGCAGCTTTTTTGGTTGTGATCAATGTCAGCAGTAACTTCAGGGGCCTCAGTGGTCTAGACTATATGAGTTTGTGAAAGTAGTGATGGCAGTAAAGGTTATTAGGGTCTTTGGTGGCAAGGGATTTAGGGACCCTCCTTTTCTTGTCTTTCCCACATTAAGGAGTCTTAACTGAGAGAATCACTCTTGATGTTGGGTCTGACATATCCCACCAGCAGCTGTAGCAGTTCTGGGATCCAGGGCACAAGTGCTCAGAGCAGTTGTGGAGTCATGGTCCTGGGCTCAGGGCCTTGCAAAACTACTATAGCCCCTGGGACTTGAGGTGCAGGTTTACTCTTCATGGCATAATTGGATTCATTTATCTCACAAAGCTCTGTTGCTCAACAGCCCAGGCCCAGGGAGCAGGGATTGACCTGTGGCTCTGACTCTGTGGGCCAGGACACTGGCGTGGCTCCAAGGAGGGGTGCTCTGAAAGCTCAGGGCCTGGGGAGCACGGCACATGTCTTAGTTCATTTTGTGTTGCTATAACCTAAAACCACACAGTACAAAAATTTATTCTCTCACAGTTCTGGAAGCTGGGAAGTTGAAAATCAAGACACTAGCATCTGATGTGGACCTTCTTACTATGTCCTCTCATGGCAAAAGACAGAAATGAAAGAAAGGATGAACGCTAAGTCTTCAGTTGTCACAGTGGCAGAAAAGAGAGAACCCACTCCCACAAGTTCTTTTTATATCTGCATTAATAACCTAATTATAACCTAAACACCTTCCATTAGACCCTGACCTCTAAACACTGTTGTATCAGGGTTTAAGTTTCTACCACATGAATTTAGAGGGGATGCATTTAAGCCATAACAGTGCAACTGTAATGTAAGACCCAGAATCAACAGTGTATAGCATCAATTCAGGCCCTGGCAGATAAACTATCATGCAATTGTGACTCTGGCCCTGGGATGATGGGGCGTGGCAGTAGCCCAGGCTTTGTGAGTCCTGAACAGCAGCAACAAGAACCCAGGAATGGCAAGCTGCATCTGTGGCTTGCACCTCAGGGGACAGGGAGCCAGCCGCACAGAGATGACTCTACTTCCCAGGAGTGTGAAGCACCTCAGCAACTCAGATTCTGTGCAGGGTTGGTCCAGTTACAGGAGAGTGAGTAACTTTGACTGTTCAGCCTGGAGGACAGAATGGCTCAGCTCAGCCAAGGCTCTCACTCCCTTCGACATCAGGTGCCGCATCAGCTCAGCCCCAGAAAGCATGGCTACACAGGTCAGTTGAGGCTCCACAGGAGGTGGTGTGCCATAATGGCTTGAGCACTAGGGGTGTGGCTATTCTGGTGTACCAAGGGTGTGAGCTCATAGAGGATGAGGCACCATGTTGGCTGTGATAACAAGGGGATGACTGTTCCCATGTTCCAAGGTCTAGAGTCTCCCAAGTGGCAGAGTGCTGGGTCAACTCAAGCACTAGAGGGCATGACTGCTGTGGTGTGCCAGAAGCCTGAAGTCCCTGGGGGGCGTGACACTGTGTTGGTTTCAGCACCATGGACACAACTGTTCCAATGTGTCAAGGCTCAGGACCCCAAGGAGGCAGGTTGCCAATTCAGCTTGAACCGCAGGGGGCAGGGCACACCAGCAAGGAATAGGAAGATGGAATGCTTTGCAGTGCTTAGACCCAGAGAGTAGAGCATAGCCTCAGCATGGCTCAGGGATGGCTCACTACCAGGGGGGCATGGTGCCATTGTGGCAAAGCCTCAGGGGTGCACCCTTAGGTATGTAAAGTCTACTTTACCCTGGAGCAGGACATGCTCTAGCAATGGTTCCAGCTCTAAGACAGCATCTCGGGCCATAGAGTGATGGAGTATAGTATCAGCTACTTCTCTGGGGATAGCACAATGTGTGGACTCTGGGGATGTCCTTCAGCTGGGTTCAGAGCCTGTGAGGACTGCAGAAGTCCCCTGTAGTGAAGTGTAGCGACGTGAAGACAGCAGGTGTCCACAGTAGTGATGGAGGCTGCTGGGTTCCTCTGTTTACCTTTTCCCATAGGGGGAAATCTCTCCTGGTTCCAAGCTGATCCCAATTGGGGGAAGGGGTGGCAGAGGCAAGGTGGATTTTTCCCCCTTTCCTGTACAGCCATCTGGATTTCTGTGCTTGGCAGGCTTTCTGCTGCTCCTTTGCTGTTCCCGTGTGCTCTCCTTTAGTTATTTTGGACAAAATGTAGTTCTCTATTTGTTGTTTGGGGATTTTTGTGTGTGTGACAGGGAAGATAGGTAGGAACTCCCAGGTTTTGTGTTGCTCTAAAAGGAAGAACATTTATCTATGTGCATATTCTGATACATAAGTAAAAATTCACACATTTACAAATACATATAAAAAGTCAGATTCTCAAGCATGGCTTTTCTTTAAAATCCACGTAACATCTATTTCACCTTTAGTTAATAAATGAATTCATCACCTGCCTCCACTTTTCTATTTTTTTTTTTCAGTTTTGTTCTATAAATCTTTTTATCTATTTTTCTTTTGTTACTCCAAGGTTATAAAAATATACTACCTTCTAAATAGATAAAAATTATCTTTATTATTTTATTGTTGTCATTTTGGAAACAAAGACAGAACATAGCAAGAGATTTGAAAATTTGCTTTAGAATAAATCAAACGTTCTAAGGTAAACTGCAATGTCCGTATTGACTGCATTCATTAGTCAGTATCAATTTTGGACTCTATTTTGTCTATCCAAACCTAAACTTTGATATTTACAAAAGTTAAGGGTCATATTTGTATGCACTCTTTAGTCTTGTTTGTGATCAATAATGTCCTTGCTCCTTAGTTATTCAAAAATGCATGTTTCAGGACACTGGGGACAATGTACCTTGAAGTGAGATTTGACTATATGCCATTGTTCACAGCACCTCCACTGACAAGCGGTAACTTTCTTCTCTAAGATGAATACAAAAATATTTAGTCGTAGTAATACAGAAATATAATTTCAACTGCTTTCTCTCCTTGGGGGGAAAAATGTACCTAAACTATTATAACCAAACAATCTTCCTTCACTGAGCTTATAAAGTAATTAATTTGGCATGTAAATCTTAAAGAGAGAAAATGGAGATTAGAAAAGAATCCATGATTGTATTTACTAATCATACTCATTTTCACATTTTGTAATTATTAAATCTCCCTTAAGAATTTGTTCTCCAAAGGAGAGAAACATAAATTATCAACAATTCTAAAAACAGGTTTGTTAAATGTCAAAGTATTCTTACCATTTTTTTCTTAGTTGTTGCTCTTGTGGCTAACTGTTCTCTTATTAAGTACACAGATACGCTGGAAACATAATGAAGGCTGACCTTTCAGTTGTAGGTGTGCCTTAAAAAGATCAGGTCTACAGGGCCTGCCATCCATTTTCTGCATGGTTGTTGAAAAGGTGGCAAAAGTCTTATGCAGAACAAAATTCTTTTTATGCTTTCTTTTTCACATTGCTTCTTGCATGAAATAGCAAGGCAAAGAAGTGCAGACTTACAAATCTCATTCATTGGGTGTGATGTATACAATATATATTATGCACCTATCATATGCCTTCACCGTTTTGTACACTGTGGATACTATGGGGAATGAGGATTCTTGATATAATAGAGTATGTATTTTGGGGAAATGAAGAAGTGAGATGGAAAATATAAGGATTTCACATAAAGGCATACCTCAGAGATGATAATGCGGGTTTGGTTGCAAACCATTGCAATAAACTGAATATCACAGTAAAGTGAGTAACACAATTGTGTTGGTTTCCCAGTGCATATTGAATTTGTGTTTACGCTACACTACAGTCTATTACATGAGCAGTAATAGCACTTTGCCTATGAGGTAAACATGTACAAAGGTCAGGGTGGAGGCATGACTAAAATAAGATGTTAAGAATGATATGAACTTGTCTTTGCTATTTCTGCCTAATGACTCAGTCTGATATAAAACCCTTTCTTCTGGTAAATGGTGGTATAGAGTATGGGATGGTGTGATAGCCAATTTGACTTTTTATTAATCACAAAATAAAAAATCTCTAGCTTAAGTTTGGAGATTTCTCAAAGTACTTAAACAGAACTGTCATTTGATGCAACAAATCCATTACTGTGTGTATACCCAAAGAAATATAAATTATTCTACCGTAGAAACTCATGCACGTGTAAGTTTGTCACAGCCCTTTTCACAATAACAAAATCATGGATTCAACCTAGATGCCCATCAACAGCAAGGACTTAAATGAGGGAGGAGGGTACTAAACATTGAGTACACATGGATACAAATAGGGGAATCACAGACACAAGGACTTACTTGAGGGTGGAAGGTGGGAGGAGAGTGAGGATCAAAAAACTACGTTCGGGTACCATGCTCACTAACTGGGTGATGAAATCATTTGTACACCAAACCCCAGCAACACGCAATTTACCCATGTAACAAATCTGCACATGTACCCCCGGATTCTAAAATAAAAGTTGGAAGAAAATAAACTAAAATTAAAAATCTCTAGCTTAAAAAATTCTGATTATAATTTTAAAATATAGCTTACCAATTTTATAGCTGATACTTGGCTTTGCATTTGTTATTTTGATTTGAGTTTCTCTGATTATTAGTAAATATGAACATTTATTTACAGAGTAATTAGCTACTTCTATTTTCTTTTGTGAATTATATACAAGCATACCTAAGAAATATTGTGGGTTTGATTCCAGACCATTGCAATAAAGCAAATATTGCAATAAAGAAAGTCACATCTTTGTTTTTGGTTTCTCAGTGCATATATAAGTTATGTTTAAACTACACTGTAATCTAGTAAGTGTGCAACAGCATTGTGTCTAAAACATGTATATACCTTAATTTTAACACACTTTGTTACTCAAAAATGCTAACAATCACCTGAGCCTTCAGTTCAGCCTTTTGCTAGTAAAAGGTCTTGCCTTGATGTAGATAGCTGTTGATTGATCAGAGTGATGGCTTTTGAAGGCTGGGGTAGCTGTTCAATTTCTTAAAATAAGACAACAGTGAAGTGTGTCATATGAAGTGACTCTTCCTTTCACAAAAGGAAGTCTCAACATGCAGTGCTGTTTGATAGCATTTTATTCACAGTATAACTTTTTTCAAAATTGGAATCCTCTCAAACTTTGTTGCTGTCTCATCAACTAAGTTTATATAACATTCTAAGTTCTTTATTGTAATTTCTACAAGGTTCACAATATCTCCATCAGGAGTAGAATTTTATCTTTTGAAAATACTTCCTTTGCTTATCCATAAGAAGCAACTACTCATCTATTCAAGTTTTATCATGAGATTATAGCAATTCAGACACCTCTTCAGTCTCCACTTCTAACTCTAGTTCTCTTGCTTGTTTCTACCACATCTGCAGTTACTACCTTCACTAAAGTCTTGAACTCTCCAAAGTCATTTATGAGGGTTAAAGTTAACTTCTTCCAAATTCCTGTTAATGTCGTTTTTTACTTCCATAAATCACAAATGTTCTCAGTGGCATCTAGAATGGGAAATCTTTTCCATAATGTTTTTAATTTCTTTTGCCCAAATCCAACAGAGGAATAACCATCTATGACAGCTATAGCCTTATGAAACATATTTCTTAGATAATAAGACTTGAAAGTCAAAATTACTCCTGATCTATGAACTGCAGAATAGATATCATGTTAGGAGACATGAAAACAACATAATTCCCTGTACCTCTAGATTAGAGGTCTTTGATGACTAGGTGCCTTGTCATTGAGCAATCTCATGAAGCAAACTCTGCTAGTTTTAAACTTTCCATTTGCAGCTTCTTTACCTCTGTCAGCATTCATAGAATTGAAGAGTGTTAAGGCCTTGCTCTAAATTAGACTTTGACTTCAAGGAATTTTTTGACTAGTTTAATCTATCCACAACACTAAAACTTTCTCCATATCAGCGATAAAATTGTTTTGTTTTCAATACTTTGAAAAAAAAAAATTTTTTTTTCTGATTTGTAGGTCTCAACAGTGGGCTTAAAACATTCAGTAAGCCATGCTGTAAACAGATGTGCTGTCATCTAGGCTCTGTTGTTCCATTTATATAGCACAGGAGCATAGGCAGACTGAATTTAGCATATTGTTAAGGGCCTTGTGATTTCAGAATGACAAATGATCATTAGCTTCAACTTAAAGTCACCAGCTGCATTAGCCCCTAACAAGAGAGTCAACCTGTTCTTTTAAGTCTGGCATTGATTTCTCCACTCTACCCATGAAAGACCTAGCCAACATCTTCTTCTAATACAATACCATTTTGTCTACACTGAAAATCTGTTTTTATTGTAGCTACCTTCATCAATTACCTTTGCTAGATCTTCTACAGAACTTGCTACAGTTCACCTTGGAAAAGGTGCGGGAGACATCAACACTGGCTGCTTTACCTAGCACTTTTATGTTAGAAAGATGGCTTCTTTCCTTAAATCTCATGAAGCAAACTCTGCTAGTTTTAAACTTTCCATTTGCAGCTTCTTTACCTCTGTCAGCATTTATAGAATTGAAGAGTGTTAAGGCCTTGCTCTAAATTAGACTTTGACTTCAGGGAATTTTTTGACTAGTTTAATCTATCCACAACACTAAAACTTTCTCCATATCAGCGATGAAATTGTTTTGTTTTCATTCATGCATTCACTGGAGTAGCACTTTTAATTTTTTCCAAGAACGTTTTCTTTGCATTCACACCTTGGCTGTTTGGCACCTGAAACCTAACCGTTGGCCTGTCTCAGCTTTCAACATGCCATCATCAGTAAGCTTAACCATTTCTAGTGGTTGATTTAAAGTGAGAGACATAAGGTTATTAACTGGCCTAATTTCAATATGGTGTGTCTCCAGGAATAGGGAGGCCTGAGGAGAGGAAGACAAATGCTGGAATCACCATAGCAGATATAATAATAATAATAATAAAATTTAAAATAGTGTGAGAATTACCAAAACGTGACACAGAGACACGATGTGAGTACATGCTATTGGAAAAATGACGCCAATAGACTTGCTCAACTCAGGGTTGCCACAAACCTTCAGTTCATTAAAAAAAAAAAAAAAATACTTGCAAAGCACAATAAAGTAAAGTGCAATAAAGTGACTTATGCCTGTAGTGACCATTGCTACGAAGAAAATTGATAATAAAAATCAGATAGTGTTAGGCGTGGTGGCTCATGCCTGTAATCTCAGTACTTTGAGAGGCTGAGCAGGGCTGAATGGTTGAGCCCAGGAGTTTGAGAGCAGCCTGAGCATCGTGGCGAAACCCTGTCTCTACAAAAAATACAAAAGTTAGCTGGGTGTGGGTGACATACACCTGTAGTCCCAGTTACTCAGGAGGCTGGGGAGGGAGAATCATGTGAGTCTGGGAGGTCGAGCCATGCAGTGAGCCATGATCAGACCACTACACTCCAGCCTGGGTGTCAGAGTAAGACCCTTTCTCAAAAAATTAATAATTAATTAGTTAAGTAATAATAATACTAGGATGCAGCTTGATTGGGTAGGAGAAGAATCCTACTTTAAAAAGGGAAGGTAACTGAAGATGTAACATTGAGGCTGTCATCTGAATAATGAGAATGAATTAGTCAGGCAAAGTTCTAGCAAAAGAGTTGTCCAGACCTAGGGAATCAAATGCAAAGGCTCAGAGGTAATAACAAGCTTATCATATGTGAAGAAAAGAAAGATGGGGAGAAAGTTGACAAACTGCAAGACATGGAGAAAATGAAGCCAAAGAGTTAATTGGAAGCCAGATTAGAAGGGCTTGAAAACCTAAATTAGAAGATGAGATTTTATTCAATCCAAAAGTCTTTGTATGGTTTTAAGCCAAAAAAAGAAAAAAAAAATGCCATGGTAGGGTTTGTATATTTAAAATATCCATTTGTTGATATGTTGAAGTGGGACCTTAGGGAAATGAAACTAAAAGAGAGATCAAAAAACTACAGAAATAGTCCAAAAAAGAGATGACAGTAACTTTAACTTTGGTTAAGAATGAAAATCATGAGTAGTTTGTTCAGGAAATGCTTTGAGACACAGTCCAAGGAACATGCTGATGTATTGTGTGTTAGAAGAGAGGGAAATAGAGGAATCAAGTATAGCTCCTGAGATTTTGTATACAAGCAATTTGGTAGATGATAGACCCATTAACTGAAGTAGAAAACAGTGGAGGAGAGAGATTTAGAAAGATAGGAAAATCAAGAGTTCTGCCTCTTGAAGTGGGGTTGCCCTTTCCAATTTGAAGATGATGTAGGCATAAACCTCTAGCTATGCTGGATCAATTTTAGGAGAAAAAAAAATTCTCTACCTTTAAAGGAGTACTAAGCACACTATACGCCTAATCACAATTAATTCTCACAACATTGTTATGAGGAAACTGCTGTTATCATATTCTTTATACAGATGAGAAAATTAAGATTTAGAGAGGATACATGCATTGTGAAAAAAAAATAAAAAATAAATCAGCAGTGGGCATTGAAAATCTACATCCAAGGCCGGGCGCGGTGGCTCAAGCCTGTAATCCCAGCACTTTGGGAGGCCGAGGCGGGTGGATCACGAGGTCAGGAGATCGAGACTATCCTGGCTAACATGGTGAAACCCCGTCTCTACTAAAAATACAAAAAACTAGCCGGGCGTGGTGGCGGGCGCCTGTAGTCTCAGCTACTTGGGAGGCTGAGGCGGGAGAACGGCGAGAACCCGGGAGGCGGAGCTTGCAGTGAGCCGAGATCACGCCACTGCACTCCAGCCTGGGCGACAGAGCGAGACTCCGTCTCAAAAAAAAAAAAAAAAAGAAAGAAAATCTACATCCAAATCTGGCTGACCCCAGAGCCCAAGCTCTGAAATACTATGTGTCAAGGAAAGGGCCCCAGTACAGAAAAAGTTGACCAAAATTCCAAGGAAGAAAGCCATTTCCAAGTCTCTGGGAATGGATCTGGATTCAGGAGGGTTTCATCATAAGAATAAAAATGGGATCTAGAAAGTCGATCCTATATCAAAGGCAGACTAGTACCAAATTGTCTTTTGGCTCACTCCCATAGCCATTAGACTAAGGAAGATAAATTTCCTCTCCCTGTGAAGACCGTTCCAAGAACCAGAGATAGCACATAGTTTGCCACTTGGCTGTTAAGTGGTTCCGGTTGCACGGATTGGAAAGATTCTGGTTTAGGAATCGGTCAGTCAGTCTGAAGGCAATTTCCTCCTTTATACTAGTCATCACTGTTTGGGCAGGACATAAATAAGCTGCCCAAGCAATTGCTTCCATCAGACCCTCGCCAGCTCTAATCCTGGAGAGGATATTGAGAAAGAAAGAGTTAAACCAGCTGGGTGCGGTGGCTTATGCCTGTAATCCCAACACTTTGGGAGGCCAAGGCGGGCGGATCACCCGAGATTGAGAGTTTGAGACTAGCCTGACCAACACGGAGAAACCCTATGTCTCCTAAAAATACAAAATTCCACGGGCATGGTGGCACAAGCCTGTAATCACAGCTACTCGAGAGGCTGAGGCAGGAGAATCGCTTGAACCCAGGAGGCTGAGGTTGCGGTGAGCCGAGATTGCGCCACAGAACTCCAGCCTGGGCAACAAGAGCAAAACTCCATCTCAAAAAAAAAAAAAAGAAAAAGAAAAAAAAAAGAAAAGAAATAGTTAAACCAAGTTATCTTAAGAGTTATGGTTGAAGGAACACATTCAGCATTTTTATGTTGAAAATAGCCTTTCCATATTTCTCACCAATTGGTAGATTATTTCCTCTTTGGATAACCTTTAGAAAGATTTCCTTCTAAAAGGAGTTTAAAATATATCTTTTAGGCTGGGCGTGGTGGCTCACGCCTATAATCCCAGCACTTTGGGAGGCCAAGGAGGGTGGATCACCTGAGGTCACGAGTTTGAGTCCAGCCTGATCAGCGTGGTAAAACTCTGCCTCTACTAAAAATACAAAAATAAGGTGGGCATGGTAGCGCATGCCTATAATCCTAGCTACTCGGGAGGCTGAGGCAAAAGAATCACTTGGACCTGTGAGGCAGATATTGCACTGAGCTAAGATGCCACTGCACTCCAGCCTGGGTGACAGAGTGAGACTTTGCCTTAAAAAAAAAAAAAAATTCCTTAAATTATGATAAAGTAGAGACTGGTAATCACTACATCAGGCTAGACAGAGCACTGAGATCTGAAAGATAAAAAATCAATTTTAGGACTAATAAGTAAGGCCACAAGACATTTCATAATACTTAGAAGAGTAATCTCAGCTACACCATAAAAGTACTTAAGGTCCTATTCCAATTCCTTAAGCAGAGAGACTTAAAAATTTATATCTGGACCATATGCTATAATTTATCAATATGACAATCAATTAATTACTTTTTTATTAATCTGATTCTAATTAGTTAATTCACTTGACAGGTAATACCTAATAAGACTCAGACACTGTGTTGGGTGTTGGATACAATGCTGGAGAAGCTTGTTGACCTCTTGGAGTACGCAGTTTGGGGAAGGAGGCAAACAATGTATAATTGCAAATACTAATAACTGAGAAGAAGAAAAGAATAAAACTCAGTGGGAGATAGTAATGAGGAAGACCTAGTTTAGATTGGTTAATCTAGGTAGGTTTCTTTGCAAAGGACCCAACTGGGGAAGAAGGAATGAAATGCAGGCAGTTAGAACAGCTCATGCAAAAACCAAGAACCTGGTGAAATTCAAGGAATCGAAAATCATGGTTGTGGCTGGAGAGAAGTGAAGGTAGAAGGAGATGGATTTGGAGAATAGGACACAGATCATGAAAGATCTCATTAAAACATGTGGGCATTTTAATTGCTTATTTCTAAATGCAAGAGAAATTAAGAATGCAGCACAACCTGATAGAGATTCTTAAAAGACCATGCTGGCTATTATGTCAATAGTGGATTAACAGAGAGCAAGATTAAAGCCAGACAGGACATGTGCTTAGGCTATATTTTATATGGGGAATCTTGATGGTGGCTTAGCCTAAGAAGTACAGTTGCAGTAGAGATGGGGAGAAAGGTATGGATTAGACATTCATTTTGAAGGTAAAATAAACAGAGCTCGGTGATGTATCACAGCTAAAGAGGAAGAAGTGGGTAAAAAAGAGCAATTTCCAATTTTTAGCCTTGAATCTATGGGTAGATAGAATACAAAGAAAATTGATATTGCTTTTATTATATTGTCCAAATTCAGTTATTCTTGTTTACATTTTTTACTGTTTTGCCAAATAAAATGGGAAAAGTTATTGATTTCATTTTTGGCTGAGAGAATAAGAGGCATTTCTGCAATGACCTCAGATAAAGAGAGCAGCCAAGCTTTCTGTCTTGGAAGACTTTTCCTCTTTGTCTTCCTGGGGAATTAGTAACAGAATTCTTGTCCCATTCTTCAAGCCCAGGCCTGCAGAGTGAGCCTGCTCACAAAAGAATATTCTGGGAGGATGGAGTGCAGAGGGATAGGGGACTAGCCTGAGCTAGGAGAAGTGGAATTGGATTCCTCAGGAGTTGAAGGGGTTCTTTTGGCAATACTGACAGACTCCTATTCACCCAGTTCCAAAAACAAACAGAAACTTACTGCGGTTCTTAACGTCTATCCGTCCATTCATTTCGACAGCAAGTCCTAGAAAGCAGTCTTCAAATTAACATTTTAGCATAAATTTAAGTAAGTTTATTTCTGATAATAAGAAATAGAAAATATAAGATCCTTAAGAGATTAAAGAAAAGGTAGTGTTTGGCCAGAATAAAAAATGACTCAGGCAGGGCGTGGTGGCTCACGCCTGTAATCCAGCACTTTGGGAGGCCTAGGCGGGCAGATCACCTGAGGTGGGGAGTTTTCGAGACCAGCCTGAGCAGCATGGCAAAACCTTGTCTCCATTAAAAATACAAAATCAGCCGGGCGTGGTGGCGCATGCCTGTAATCCCAGCTACTCTGGAGACTGAGGCGGAAGAATCGCTTGAACCGTGGAGGCGGAGGTTGTGGTGGGCCGAGATTGCGCCATTGCACTCAAGCCTGGGCAACAAGAGCGAAACTCCGTCTCTAAATAAATAAATAAATAAATAGATAGATAAATAAATACTCAACTCATGTTTGATAAAATGTTTTAAAAGCCACTGAATCTGAAAAAAGGCACAAACATTTATGAATAAACTTTTGTTGATGTATCTTGATAATTTTGATAGTCCCACAGAAGATTCCAGTTACAGTGAAAATAATTGACTCTAATCTCTGCGGCTTTGGCTGTTGCAAGTTCAGAACATTCCCAAATGGGCCCTGAGATCCCGGTCCTAACATCAAGCTTAACTCTGAACAGAAATATTTTTAAGGTAGAGAAAAGTAGGAAGTCTTACAGTTTAAAATGCCTTGAATATTCACTAGATCTTTGAAACACCTGAGGTCTTTATATTGCAGGGTAAGGCATAATAGCAAATTATGATAAGGGATATGTGTTTCTCTTATAAAGTGAAAAAACTGTGTATTCAGATTTCTTCTCTGGATAATCAGTTCTGAAAAAGGATGTGTATGGAAGTTGAGGTTCTGAAAACTGACTCCCTTAAAAGTAGCTATGCATGCAGATCTCTTAGAAAGTTTATACTTTCCACCAGTTTGAAGACTTTTCCTGTAGACCACACTGTCTCTAGTACAGAATCTTCATTGTTGCGTTCCCAAAGATTGAGAATTTGATGAACTTGAGCCTTAGTGGTACTGTATTGTTGTTGTGCTCTCTCTCAAGCTGGGATCTACCTTTGAAGGTAGATATATTGAGTAATATTGAGTAATTGAGTAATACTGAGTGAATATTGAGACATATTGAGTAATAACATGTGCGGAAATACTTTAAAGCTTTGGTGTGAAAGATAATATGCATGATACAGTACATAGTGTATGAATACAGTTGAGGCAATAAATAAGTTGAATAAATACAACAATGTACATTAATCTACATAAAATCCTCCTCAGTATTTTTGCACATAAAAATATACATGTAAAATATTAAGAAAAACAGTTCTCTGCAGTTTCAATGTTATGCATTTTATGAGTTTCCTCAGGTTTCAGGATCCTGTGGACATTTCTGATATAATACTTTCATTTTCAAGTAAAGTAAATAGCATTCTTTCTTTCTTTTCCATCCTATCTTTCTTTTTGTGTGTGTATGTAACTCAACAAGGCTGTCTTAGAGCTACCCAATTACCAAAAGAAGAAAGAAAGAGAAGAAAAAAAAAGATATTTTTAGCGTAGTTATTAAGAGAATGCCAAAAAAATCTGTTTTTTGTTTAACAGGTTTTAGATTCTTCAAGAGAAGAATATATTAGAGACACTAACATTATATGTATGTGTGCATACACGCATACATATATATTTTATATATATATATAATATTTTAGTTTTTCTTTTTTCTTTTTTTTTTTTTTTTTTTTTTTGCTCTTTTAGAAATGAAAAAATGAGCTTGGGTCCTATGAGGTAGACTATGGTTATGAAAATATGCCCCTAAGCTTAACTTACAGTTTTTCTCACTCTTCTATTAACCTGGTGAGTGTGAGTATGTGTGTGTGTAACTGTGAATCCTGACACATGCACTTAGACTAATTAGAGCAGAGTCATTTTTATGCTTTACATTCTGCCAATTTGAAACTAACTCGAAGCTGTTCCTAAATGCAATATATCTGATCTAAGTGTTCCATACATATACTTATCTACTGATATAGATACTGAACTCAAATATAAGATACTTAAGTTCGGTAGGCTGTTTTGCATAATGACTTCAAAGAGCCTTCCTTCCACCCCGAGTATCTGACTTGAATTGAAATTCAAATTTAGCTTTATTAGGAAGATTTTATAGGGAGGTTAATTAAGTTTTGACCCTCTTGAACCCTTATTCTGGGAAGATTCTGTAAAATATTACACTTATGAACAGTTGGTCAGCATATCAACAGCATTTATCGAGCATATTTATGAACAGAACACTAAGGGCTATAGCTAATTGTGAATAAAATAAAGAATTTAATTCCTTTCCATAAGAAAGTTAATATCTAATGAAAAAAATACAATATATATTCAACTAAATGTCTCCCGCTAATATAACAATAACCAGAAACCATACACACAAAATCAACATAGTAAGTAATCAAGAAAAGTAGAAATTGAAAGGATTTTAAAAAAAGACAAGAGAAAGTGCCCACAGCAGGGTGATAAATGTTGTTCATGGCTGGGCACCGTGGCTCACACCTGTAATCCCAGCGCTTTGGGAGGCCTAGGCAGGGGGATCACAAGGTCAGGAGTTCGAGACCAGCCTGGCCAACATGGTGAAGTCCTGTCTCTACTAAAAATACAAAAATTAGCCAGGCATGATGGCAGGCGCCTGTAATCCCAGCTACTTGGGAGGCTGAGGCAGGAGAATCACTTGAAACCAGAAGGTGTAGGTTGCAGTGAGCTGAGATTATGCCGAGACTGCACTCCAGCCTGGGTGAAAGAGTGAAACTCTATCTCAAAAAAGAAAAAAAAAAAAAAAAACAATGCTGTTTGCCATCTGCTTTGTTAAACGTGGCTTATTGGATCAGTGCAGTTGAAATCGGAAGAAATTAGTCATAGAGCATGTAATGCGTTGGCAGGTCTCTATTTTATACTAAGGATGTTAGAAGACATTTTTCCCAAATCATTTTCCCAAATTACAAATATAGCTATTTAAGATTTCTAGGTAAAATGCAGAAATAGTTTTCATCAAGTTCAGAGTACTTCTCAAGTTATTATGGTAAAAGCTGTTCATGGTGGTATTTAATTATAAGAGCCCAAAACAATTGTTTTCAGAATTATTAGGTTTTTTAAAAATATTTCCCCAGCAATGACCACTACCACCCACTCTCATTCTTAGACACACAAACTTACCCACATTCTTCAGCCTTATTTATCTAAATTCTTGGAGTTCATTTTAACCATCCACTGTAGTCCAATCATCTAATTTCCATATTCATTGCTGAGTAAGGAGTCTGATCACATTAGATGTTATACAACCCTCTTGAGCATGGAGAAAATAACTTTTTGTGTCATGACGCCTACTTGAACTTAACACTGTGGGAGACACTCAATAAGCATCCACTTATTTGACTGGTGGAAGGAGGAGTCTGGAGCTGTATCTGGAGGCAAAATTGCATATTCATCACTTTTCCAAATTCGGATATATAGATGAATTTCTCAGTGTTTAATTGTTCAGTGAAGCCTTCCCCCAAGATTCCTGTGGAGTGTAAATGATAAAAAGAGAATTAAAAGATATCTTAAGGCTGTAAGCTTCCCTTATCTGGTCCTTCGCTTTAGCCGAAACTCTGTTATATTCAGAAGACCCTCTTACCACTGAGTAGAAATGCTGGGAAATGTGGGTGAGTATGGAGCAGCAAGCCTCTCCTTTGCATAATTTGAGGTATGCATAAAAGGCATTTCCATGCCAGAATCACCCTGCAATAAAAAAATACTAATGTTAAAAGTTCTTGTGCATAAACTTTTAATACGTCTGGAGGCAAATATAGTAGTTTCTGATTGGTGTTTTAAGAAAATGAAATCAAATATAATGTTGTACTGCATTATTGATAGCGTCATATTTGATATTAACTGGGTTATTCTTTGTTGCTTTTTTTTTTTTTGAGACGAAGTCTCACTTTTGTCCCCCAGGCTGAAGTGCAATGGCGCGATTTCAGCTCACTGCAACCTCTGCCTCCCGGGTTCAAGTGATACTCCTGCCTCAGCCTCCCGAGTAGCTGGGATTACAGGCACCTGCCACCACGCCTGGCTAATTTTTGTATTTTTGGTAGAGACGGAGTTTCCTCATGTTGGCTAGGCTGGCCTCAAACTCCTGACCTCAGGTGATCCACCCGCCTCAGCCTCCCAAAGTGTTGGGATTACAGGTGTGAGCCACCACCCCCGGCCTCTTTGTTGCATTTTGAAGGGTAAGTATTCTTTCATGAAACCCTAATTTTGGAAAAATACATGTACTTATTACCTCACAATGTAAAATATATTTTTAATCTGAGCAGAGATACTTATACTTTCAAAACCTTATTAGAATAAAGTATCATATCTTTGAAATTTTCTTGTGGAAAAAAAAATATGTTGCCTCACCTTGAACCAAGAATAATAATTACAGAGCACTTCCTAGTGAGAGAATGTCAAGGTGTGGAGATGTATCATGGAGGCAGGTCTATCAGGACACAGCACTGGAGGCCTCTGAAGTGATTTTGTCACAATAAGAGGGGTGAAAAGATTGATAAAGATTCTCAATCTCTTGGCAAAGTACTGCTCAAGGGCGTCCAACCTTTTGGGTTCCCTGGGACACATTGGAGGAAGAAGAATTTACTTGGGCCACACATAAAGTAGACTAACACTAACAATAGGTGATGAGCAAAAAAAAGGAAAAAAAAAATCTCATAATGTTTCCAGAAAGTTTACAAATTTGTGTTGAGCCACATTCAAAGCAGCCTTGGGCCACCTTCAGAATGTAAGACTCAGGTTGGACAAGCTTGGTCTACATGATAATTTTGCTCTGGACCAAGCCTGGAATGATGACACAAAGTAGTTGCTCAACAAATCTTTCTTGAACAAATGAATGGCTAAAACCCTGGAAGGTTGTATTTTGCCCACAATCTCTAGTGTTACTTCAAATCAAACTCAGAACTAAACCTAAGTAAACATTAGAATAAATTTAACCTAATCACTTGGATTGTGAGGCAATTTTCCCTAGAGCTCTACATCTCTACATTTTTAGTCTTTACCAGTTCTCAGGTAGAACTAACAACATTGGCCAACAAAAGAAATAATTTCCAGAAATTGAGTTGGGGAAATAAGACCAAATTACTTGAAATAGTCTTTTTTTTTTTTTGAGACGGAGTCTCACTCTGTCGCCCAGGCTGGAGTTCAGTGGCGCGATCTCGGCTTACTGCAAGCTCTGCCTCCTGGGTTCACACGACTCTTCTGCCTCAGCCTTCCGAGGAGCTAGGACTACAGGCACCCGCCACCACACCTGGTTACTTTTTTGTATTTTTAGTTGAGATGGGGTTTCACGGTGTTAGCCAGGATGGTCTTGATCTCCTGACTTTGTGATCTGCCCGCCTCGGCCTCCCAAAGTGCTGGGATTACAGGCGTGAGCCACCATGCCTGACCTGAAATAGCTTTTAAAAAATTAGTTAAAAATATATATGTTAATCTAGCAAATTAACATATATAAAAAGAAATGAAAACAATGAAGCAAAAAGAAATTTTAGTTGTTTATATTTGTATTGGATACAGAGTAAGTATATATATTTATGGAATATATGAGATGTTTTGATACAGGCATGCAGTGTGAAATAAGCACATAATGAAAAATTGTTTATAATTTTTAAGAGGATTTGGCCTAGCATACCAGATTAGATCATGATTCCAGTGTTACACTTATAATTGATACATTTTTGTGTTTTACATTATAATGCTGTTTATAATCAGCATTAGAACATTTCAGAAAACCTAATACTTTACTTGTTCATAAATTAACTCAATTTACAAGAATAACCTAAATACTTGAGGTATGTTTCTTAGTCAGACACTGAAATATTAATCAAAAGCCAACATTTACCTGGAAATAGATGGGGCTAGGGAAGTGAAAGGAAAAGCCTTTATTCATCAGGCATTGAAATTCTGTACTAATTCCCGTAAAGAAATTAAAAAGTGATGCAAAACAAAATGAAAACCTAACTTTAAAATATCTCTACTTTCCCCTCAGCCCAGCAGCCTCCACTTTCTGTTCCAGTTGTGCCTTTTGGATCTTTTTTCTTTCTTTCAATCAACAGATTCATTAATCAATGTACAAAATTGCCACAGTTGTGGCTGGAACACAAATATAAATACATAGATTGTGATCTCAAGAAGCCTATGTCTTGATTAATTGACCTAGTTGAGGAGAAAAGACATGAAGTACTAATAAAAAATAAATATAAAAATGCAAAAGATAATCTGATAAATTACAGGCATATGATAAGACAAGCTCTGTAGGAGGTCAGAGGTGGAGGCAGATTTGGGGGGCACCACACAGTTTGGGTCTTGCAACACTGATAATAATCAGAAGGGTTGAGTCATAAGGACAGATAAATTCCAGGCCAGAAAAATAGAGGGAGTAAAAACACTGATGTAGAAATGCATTCAACATATTCAGAGACTAATGAATATATCTGTCTGAAAACTGCAAAGGATTTGTATAATAGGTATAAAAAAAGGATAGAAAAGTAGGTGAAGGAAGATGGTAGCTATTGCATCTAGCATATTGCACCTTCTCAATCTATTCTACCTATGTCTTTTTAAAGGGATGGCTCTCACCGACCTTGTTTGCATAGGGTTATCCAAACCTGCCCTTCTCCCTTTCTCCACCTCCCTCACCTGATTGGATCAGGAGTGGATACCTGAAAAGACGTGAATGAATCAGATTATCTGCTCCAGAAACTTGGAATAGGAACATTGTAAGACTGAGCCATTTATCTCTGGGAAGTAAAACAGCAAGAACATGGAACCAAAGTCAGTGCTGTGGCAAACTAAAGGCATGTGTAAACTGTAGTTATTATGGGAAAGCAGAAGGAAGTGTCCTGCAGAGGAAATCTAAATGAAGTGGGAAATGGAGCCAAACATACAGAGAAATACATGAGAATGTCTAAAAGGGTAGTCTCTGGGACTAAGCCACCAGGAATCAATCCCAGCTCTTCCTTTAACAAGAAAGGTAATATTGGGAAAGTTACTAAACCTCCATGTACAACAGAAGATAAAATACAAACAGTAATTACCTTTGCATTGTTGTGAGAACTAAATGATATAATGTGTAGAAAGTATTCAGAACTAGGCCAGGTTCCTGGTAAGCAATGTTGCATGTTATTATCATTAAACCATCACTTTCCAGTTTTGCCTATATTGCTTACATGGAGTCTTTGTGGTCTTAAAAATTAATTCTCCCCTCCAAACAAATCTTATTTGTTTGTTGAGCTAGTTTGATCAGTCCTATTTGCCTTACAACAAAGTACTTTCTAACCTGAATGACTTAAAAAAAACTTGGATCAGACTAGGAAGATCTTGAGTATTAAATAAAGAAGTTTGAATCCAGAATACTGAAATGTTCTTCTTGGATACCTTTTTTCCTCAATCAACCCATTTCCCAGAATTTATCCAAGCACACTGAATCTCCCACTTGCCCCAAACTTCCAATTTGGTGAAATATGGTAAAATAGAGACCATCTGCTTTTAAAAATTTCATCAATTCCTTTTAGTAATACATTTTTGCTCTAGAAAAATGCAGTTTAAATTCTGGAATTTTGGTAAGCTCTTCCTGTAATTTTCAATGTGCTTAAAAATAGAAGAACTTATACTAGGAACACACTCAGCCTTTTCTGTGGGATCATTGTCAAACCCCCGCTATTCGAGAAACCCAGTATAAATTTTCATTCCTAAAATCCTCTAAGAAACTCAAGTTTTCTGAAGTGATCTGTTCAGAGATTTGTGCATTTTTCAGTGATCTGTAACACTGTGTTTTTCTTCCCACCGTCTACTCCAGGTAGGTTCACAGGTGGGACCTGAAGAACATTTTAGGATTTTACCATGCAATTTTTAATTATTTTATTAAAACAATGAGTTTTCACTAGCTGTAAAAAGATATTGCATTGTAAGTAGATATATTTGCAGTTATTTTGGAGGGAAAACTTTTCAAGACTAAATTAGTTTTTGAAAACTATCTTAGATTTTCATGTGAATTACATTCAGGAAAGAAAACAGTGACTTTTACATGACCATCGGTAACAGTTTGTGGCTAAAACTGAAGTCTACAAAGTTGATTATTTTTGAAGAATGAAAAAATAGTAAGTTACCATATTTCAGTATTACAACTCGATCTGAATATGATAATCCTAATTGGGATGTTTTCTCACACGTATTTGAATTGAAGAACAGTTTTTAGCAAGGTACTTTAAATTTATTTAATAATACTAAAACAGAGAATTATTGTTTCAAAAAAGCAAATGATAAAAATAAAACTGTATTTATGTTCTATTCTGTGTTTCTAAATCTAAATCAAACTATAAGTTAGTAAATTGATATTTTTAATACAACTTTCTTAAATTTTAATTTTGAAATAAGTTTAGATTCATGGAAAAGCAGCAAAGATAGCAAAATGAAGTTCCCATATACCTTTCACCCAGTTTTCCTAATGTTAATATCTTACATAACAATGTAACAGTTTTTGAAACTAAGAATTAACAGTAGTACAATACTATTAGCTGAGTTAGACACTTCACCAGGTTTTCCACTAATGCCCTTTTCTGCTCATAGATCCAGTCCAGTATGCTGTATTGTATTTAGTTATCATGTCTCTTTAAGTACCTCAAAACAGTGATGGTTTCTTGGTCTTTTGTCATTTTTCATTACCTTGACACTTTTGAAGAGTACAGGCCAAATATTTTGTAGAATGTTACTCTGTTGTCTGATGTTTTCTCATGATTAAACTGAGCTTATGAATTTGGAGAACAATGCACCATAATATCATGTACATGATAGCAAAATGACTTCTTTCTGGTAAATATTAACTTTTATTACTTGGTTAAGGTAGTGTCTACCAGGTCTCTCCACGATTTTTCCCTTTCTATTTGCTATTCGTTGGAAGCAAGTCACTAAATTCAGCTCCTACTCAAGGAATGAGGAAGTAAGCTCCCCCACCTGGAGGAAGGAGTATCAAATAACTTGTAATAATTATTAAATATTTGAAGGTAGACATTTTGAGGCTATGCAGATATCCTGTTTTTCTTTAAAGTTCTACCCACTAACTTTGGCATTCATCAGTAAATTTGCCTACTTTAAGGTATTGCCTACTCTATGGTATTGTAATTGTGATATTCTGTTTTCCTAATTTATTGTATATTTAGTACTTGGAGTTCTTCTGTGCAGAAGATGTATCCTTCTCTACCACATATGTGTTTATTGCTCATTTATATCAGTATGAATTTGTGAGTTCCTGCATCATAATCTATTTTAGTCTCTTTTGTGCTGCTATAACAAAATACTGTAGACTAGGTAGTTCATAAAAAAAGTGAAATTTATTTTCTCACAGTTCTGGGGGCTGGGAAGCCCAAGATCAAGGACTAGAAAGTTCAGTTGTCCGGTGAAGGGTACTCTTTGCTTCCAAAATAGTGCTTTGGTGCTGCATCTTCCAGAGAGGAGAAATGCTGTGTCTTCATATGGAGAAAGATGAAAGGACAACAGGGCTGAATAATGCATGAAGACTCTTTTATAAAAGTCTTAATCTCATTTATGAGGGAGGAGCCCTCATGGCCTAAACACCTCTAAAAGGTCCCATCTCTTAATACTATCATATCGGTCATTAAGTTTCAACACCTGAATTGTGAAGGGAATCCATTCAATCCCTAGCATATAATCCAATACTATCATTATTTGTTTATTGCCCACAATATTGCAGCTTTGGCCATTGGTGTCTCTTTTCGTTTGGCTCGAATGTCCTTTCGACAGTACCCTATTCTTTTTTTCTTCTTATGTGCTTCCTTACTGCACCAGGCTCACCTTGTATATTCCCTGCTCTGTCCCTAGAATCAACTATTTCTCTGAGAAATTTTATCTCTTTTTATTAGAAAATGGTGTTTAGAAACCAAGATTAGGGTGCCAGGTGTGCTTATTGCTACTGGGGTGTCACTGCTTTGAGTACATCTCAGTGGACAGACCTAGAAAATATATGTGTGAATATTGACCTATGTCTGAAGTTATTTCTGTATTTATCTGCCTGTATATATTTAAAATATACATGAAATTGGCTGGGCGCGGTGGCTCACGCCTGTAATCCCAGCACTTTGGGAGGCCGAGGTGGGCGGATCACAAGGTCAGGAGATCGAGACCACGGTGAAACCCCGTCTCTACTAAAAATACAAAAAACTAGCCGGGCGAGGTGGCGGGCGCCTGTAGTCCCAGCTACTCAGGAGGCTGAGGCAGGAGAATGGCGTAAACCCAGGAGGCGGAGCTTGCAGTGAGCCGAGATCGCGCCACTGCACTCCAGCCTGGGCGACAGAGTGAGACTCCGTCTCAAAAAACAAACAAACAAAAAAAAACAAACAAAAAAAATAAAATATACATGAAATCAGTGTGATATCTCTGACTCTGACAACATTTCCACATGCAAATTTTAAGTCAGCACAGATTTCATTCTAATATTTGTACACTTAGACTTGAAGGGTTTTTTGTTTAACTTTTAGTTGTTTATTATATATATTTAAAGAGAACAACATGGTGTTTTGATATGCATCCTTTGATTCACTAAGATATTCAATCGAGTTCATTATTTAGAACATCTTAAATTTTACACTGCATTGAGCTTATTTAACATGATTAGCAAATGTTATATTGTACCCAGATAATTACATTAACTATACATTCTTTCCACAAGCATTTACTTAACACTAATTTAGCACTGAGAGAAGCAGCAATAGTAAGACTTACAAGCCCTCTTCTCTCATAGAACTTATATTTACAGAGTAAATGCATTATGTACATTATTTTAATTACCTGTAATTTATTGAGTTTTGGTGTATGCTTTGTCACAAATGTACCCTCAAAGTTCTTGCTCTCGGAATAGTAATGTCTAAGGGGGCAATACAAAGGTATTATAAAAGTTTTGCCTTCATCACATGAACATATAGCATATCCATGTAAAATCCAACTTTTTTAGGTTTAGTTTTTTTTTTAATACTTTTTTTCCCAGTTTTATTTTCCACTTTTCTTATTAAGTCCTCAATAACTAATCAAATAAAAGTACTGAAATGTTTATTACAATAAATATTTATCATTTATGCCTTTAAAAACAGATCACAACTGTCATGGCAACTTACATGATAACAGGACAAACAGACTTTTCAACAATCTCAGTTGGAAATGAAGCTCTGATACCTATATTTGCTGTATGTACTTGGCCCCTTGGCTGCCAAACCCATACCCCTCTGTTTAGATGGCAGATTGCCTACTTATATGTTGGCTGCTCTCTTGTACTATGACATGAGTTCCAACCAATGACAGCTAACAAAATACTTCAGGAGGCAGCTCTTCTTACAGGAGGTCCTTTCTCATGCCAGAGTTAGAGAAGCAATTGGCATCCCACATCCATTTAAACTTTGTTACACCTGTTGACACTTTCGTGCCAAAAGCAGACAATGCAACAAATGAACAACAGAAAGCACAAAGAACTTAATGAAGCTAAAAAATAACCCTTTTTACAAATAGATGCTCAATTTCACTGCTGATTACTTGCACAGTTGACATTTAATTAGTGGCAAATAAGGATTGCCTGCTAAGTGACCAGAAAACACTGCACTAAGGTATCCCACATCTCTTGGATTTTGGCCTTTATCACTCCATATTGTATAATGCAATGAAAGTCAATAATAACACTGAATACCTCTTTTGTCTATCCTTTAAAAAAATGCAGACACATGTCAGTCAAAGAAGGTCCTTTTTAAGATAGCTTTCCTTTAATGGAGAATTAAGGTAATTATTCCAATGATTGAAACTCCCAAAAGCATTGAATTACTTAGATTGTCTCTTTCCTAGAAGAGGTGAAAGCTACAGGTGGGAGATGAGGGAGACACATTGTAATACTGTCCCAGGACCTCATTTTAACAAACATCAGGTGACCATTAAAAACATATATATTCCAATAAAATGTATGTTCAAATATAATTAAAAATGTTTACTTATGATTATATGCATTTTTGTCTTATTTTCATTGCTTGTCATTTTTAAATTTTGTTGTATATCTTATCATAAATACACGCCTAAAATATGTCTCTGTAGATAAAATGAATTGTGTTTTCATAAAGTGCTTTAATTATAATGGTGCACAATTCTCCTCTTCCTCCTTGACTCCCAACTCTTCTTTAAACTGACATGAGGCCAGCGTATCAATTTTCTATTCAATGTCATGAATATGATGCTGGGAAACAAAAAAAGTATTCATTTGTAATAATTATGATAGAAAAATAATTAAAATAGCAATAATAATGTCTCAAAGACTGTCAGGAGTGGATGGGGTATCTAGTTCCCTGACATGGCTGCAAGAATCATAACGATCTTTTCCCTGCTTATTTCACAAGTCAAACAACAACAGCAACTAGTATTTATTAAGGACTTATTGTTTATCAGACCCTATACCAATTTTCTTTAATTCATACCTTATTGAATATTCAAAACACTAAGTGAGGATTTCACAGATTTCACAGATAAGTAAACTGAAGCACAGAGAGATTAAATAGCACACCCCAGTACAGTGATGAGCGAGTGGCATAGTGAGGCTACGAATTCAAGCAGTCTGTCATTTGAGTCCCTAACCTTAACTTATAATATATAACTCCATCTCTTCTCTCACTACTTTTATTTTATACCTCACATCACACTGTATACTGAATTTTTAAAGGTCTTCCAGCATACCATTACTTGACCCACTGCTTTTGTCTGGACAAATGCCCCTCTCCCCATCCCATTCACCTCTCAAGGTTAACTTCCACTCAAAATTCCAAGATTACTATCACTCTCTTTCTTGGTTTGATATCACTGTCCTCCTTGATCCCTCAAGTTTAGGTTCACTGTTTCTTCTGAATGTTCCTGTTACACACTATTTCTAACAGCATTTTTAAAGTTGTATAGAAATTGAGAGAATTAATGTCTTTCTTCTGATCTAGATCCCAAATATTTTGAAAGAGAAGACTCTATCTATCTTGGTCACTTTGTATCCATAGCACCTATGAAGGTGAATAACACCTAATAGATTCTCAACAAGTATCTGTTCATGCAGTCAGTCATTCAACACACACTGTATAACCTGAAATATTCTAGGTCCTGGGGATACAACAGTGAACATCACAGATAAAATGCTTGTCCCATGGCATTTACTTTCTTATTGAGTATTAGGCTAAGTAGTAAATAAATAGAATAAACTATGCTGTAGATGATGAGAAATGTGATGGAGAAAAATGAGACAGTGAAGAGGGTTAGAAATTGTGGCAGGGTTAAGGACTTTACATGTGGTGGTTAAGGAAAGCATCACAGGGAAGGTAACATTAGAGAAAACACTGAAAGGAGTGTAATTATATCTGGGGGAAGAACTGTTCAAAGCAGAAAGAAATTGAAGGCAAATGTCCTAAGGTAGAAGTATAAAGTGACTCTTGGATTTAGCGATATGGCATTCATTAGCAACCTTCACAAGAGCAACTTAGGGGTATAGATAGGAGTACCCTGACTGGAATGAAGACATGAAGCAGAAATAACAAGGAGCTTATCCTTAAAGAACACCACAGAAATGGTAGTTGGAGGAGGAAGTGTGTTTGTGAGAAGATTTTTTTAAGAGAGTAGGAATAACAGCATGTTTATATGATGGAGAAATTCTGACTGAGAGCAAAAACCTGATGATACAGAAGAGTGAATAGGATTACCACAGGTATGCACTTGAATAGGTGGAATAAAAAGATGGCTTTAGATAGAAGACCCTAATTAGCAGTTACTTTATGAAGATATTATAGAAGTGTATTTCTCTTTAATGTAACAGTCCAGATGGAACAGATCAGATCTACGATGTTGGGACCACAAGGTCAGGATCACTGGCTCGCACTGGTTTCTTTTTAACCACCATTAAGCTTGTTCTGATCTACTTTGTACAGAATGGCTCCTAACCACATTATAGCAAGTGAGAAATGAAAAAATGGGTAGAAGGGTGTATATGTGCATGCTCTTTCTCTTCAAGGTCAAGACCCAGAAGTGGCATACATTACACATTCCATGATCCTATGGCAAAACTGAAATGCAAGCCCATGTCTAATTCAAAGGCCATTGGAAAATGTAATTATTATTCTGGCCTATGTGAGTTACTTAAAATTTGTAATTTTTTCCCATAGCAGAGGACAGTATGGATTTGGCAGGTGAGAAATTAGATTAACGATTGTCTCCACTTCATGAAGGAAAAGTGTAGTTTGCGCGCCCAGAGAAAGGAGACTTTTCGATGCCTCAGGAGGGAAAAAATTAATAGGGAAATGAAATCAAGTCTACATTAACCCCCAAGCCAATAAATCCCTAATTCTGTCAAAAAATATGTTTAGCTCTCATTCATGTCAAAATGAAATTGATTAAATTATTTTGATCATGGGATAACTAAAGCATGGGTAAACAGATCCAGGTTGGACCCCAACTCCTGCACTTACTATGTGTGTGACCTTAAACAAGCTACCTTACTGATTTAAGCTTTAGTTTCCTCCTGTAAGAAATAGGGTTAACAATAATATTGGCCTCATCTGGTTGTTAGAAGAACTGAATATAAAGTAGTTGGGCTAGCCATAGTAAGTACATGGAAATCTTAGCTATTATTTCCTTAACCTGACAAAAAATTCAAATGCAAAATTGGAATCAGTGGTTTTTATTTTATTTTTTTGAATATCTACACAACAATGAAAATATTGAGTCTATCATGTACTTTCATTCCAAAATTATTATAGTGTAAGTTACAAAGAAATGCTAAGATGTGACAGTAATAATAGTTGCCCAATCATTCTTCTATGAAAGCTTTCTGACTTTTCCAGCCCACTTAGTAGCCCCTTCCTGAACCCCTAAATTCATCTTCTTTGAGTTATTTATACTTTAAGTTATTAATGTAGTAATTATTAATTTCATGGTGATTTTTCTGTTTACCTGTGTTTTCCCATTAGAGACAAAGAAATATTCTTGAAAAATATTGACAAGAAAGATAGCTAGATAGGCAGACAGACAGACAGACAGACAAACAGTATAGTCTGTAGAGTTGTATAAAATTCATTCAAATTCTGGTTCTATTTTACACAGATTTGTGACAAATTCACTCTGAGATTCATTTTATCCATTTGTAAAATGGGAATGTTGATACCATCTTGTAACTGTGTTGTGATTTAGTGAAATAGCAAATAATAATTTCTTTATTAGAATCCTAACATAATGAATTTTTGTTTAACCTATATCTCCTTTCACATGACTATATACTCTGTGAGGGCAGAGACCTTGTATTACTAACCACTGAATTCCCAATGTACATCCTGGAATCCTAGGTGTAAATAAATATCTGTGAATGAAGGCATAATGCCACTGATACGGTTTGACTCTCTGTCCCCATCCAAATCTAATCTCAAATTGTAATCACCATAATCCCCATGTATCAAGGGAGGAACCCAGTGGTAGGTAATTGGATCATGAGGGCAGTTCCCCCTATGCTGTTCTCCTGATAGTGAGTGAGTTCGCACAAGATCTGATGGTTTTATAAGGGGCTCTTTCCCCTTTGCTCCTCACTCTTCTTTTTCCTGATGCCTTGTAAAGAAGGTGTTTTCTTCCCCTTCCGCCATGATTGTAAGTTTCCTGAGTCCTCCTTAGCCATGTGGAACCATGAGTCAATTAAACTTCTTTCTTTATAAATTACCCAGTCTTGGGTGGTATCTGTATAGCACTGTGAAAATGAACTAATACAGTCGTCAATGACAGTCTGAATTTTTTTCAAATAGTATTAAAACAAGACACACAAGGGGTGGAGCAAGATGGCCGAATAGGAAGAGCTCCAGTCTCCAGCTCCCAGCGCAAGCGACACAGAAGACAGGTAATTTCTGGATTTTCAACTGAGGTACCAGGTTCATCTCACTAGGGAGTGCTGGACAATCAGTGCTGGTCAGCTGCTGCAGCCCGACCAGCGAGAGCTGAAGCAGGGCGAGGCATCGCCTCATCTGGGAAGTGCAAGGGGGAAGGGAAACCCTTTTCCTAGCCAGGGCAACTGAGACACACAACACCTGGAAAATCAGGTAACTCCCACCCCAATACTGTGCGTTACCAAGGGTCTTAGCAAACGGCACACCAGGAGATTATATCCCACACCTGGCCACGAGGGTCCCACGCCCACGGAGCCTCCCTCATTGCTAGCACAGCAGTTTGCGATCTAGCTGCAGGGCGGCAGCGAGGCTGGGGGAGAGGTGACCGCCATTACTGAGGCTTAAGCAGGTAAACAAACCCGCTGGGAAGCTCAAACTGGGTGGAGCCCACAGCAGCTCAAGGAGGCCTGCCTGTCTTTGTGGACTCCACCTCTGGGGACAGGGCACAGCTAAACCAAAAAAAGGCAGCAGAAACCTCTGCAGATGCAAAGAACCCTGTCTGACAGCTTTGAAGAGAGTGGTGGATCTCCCAACATGGAAGTTGAGATCTGAGAACAGACAGACTGCCTGCTCAAGTGGGTCCCTGACCCCTGAGTAGCCTAACTGGGAGACATCCCCCACTAGGGGCAGACTGACACCTCACACCTCACATGGTGGGGTACACCCCTGAGACGAAGCTTCCAAAGCAAGAATCAGACAGGTACATTTGCTATTCAGCAATATTCTATCTTCTGCAGCCTCTGCTGCTGATACCCAGGCAAACAGGGTCTGGAGCGGACCTCAAGCAATCTCCAACAGACCTACAGCTGAGGGTCCTGACTGTTAGAAGGAAAACTAACAAACAGGAAGGACACCCACACCAAAACCCCATCAGTACGTCACCATCATCAAAGACCAAAGGCAGATAAAACCACAAAGATGGGGAAAAAGCAGGGCAGAAAAGCTGGAAATTCAAAAAATAAGAGCACATCTCCCCCTCCAAAGGAATGCAGCTCATTGCAAGCAACAGATCAAAGCTGGAGAGAGAATGACTTTGACGAGTTGAGAGAAGTCTTCAGTCCATCAGACTTTTCAGAGCTACAGGAGGAATTACGTACCCAGCGCAAAGAAACTAAAAATCATGAAAAAAGAATTGAAGAATGGATAACCAGAATAATCAATGCAGAGAAGGCCATAAACGAACTCACAGAGATAAAAACCATGACACGAGAAATACGTGACAAATGCACAAGCTTCAGTAACCAACTCGATCAACTGGAAGAAAGAGTATCAGCGATTGAGGATCAAATGAATGAAATGAAGCGAGAAGATAAATCTAAAGAAAAAAGAGGAAAAAGAAATGAACAAAGCCTTCAAGAAGTATGGGATTATGTGAAAAGACCAAATCTACATCTGATTGGGGTGCCTGAAAGTGAGGGGGAAAATGGAACCAAGTTGGAAAACACTCTTCAGGATATCATCCAGGAGAACTTCCCCAACCTAGCAAGGCAGGCCAATATTCAAATTCAGGAAATACAGAGAACACCACAAAGATACTCCTTGAGAAGAGCAACTCCAAGACACATAATTGTCAGATTCACCAAAGTTGAAATGAAGGAAAAACTGCTAAGGGCAGCCAGAGAGAAGGGTCAGGTTTCCGACAAGGGGAAGCCCATCAGACTAACAGCAGATCTCTTGGCAGAAACTCTACAAGCCAGAAGAGAGTGGGGGCCAATATTCAACATTTTTAAAGAAAAGAATTTTCAATGCAGAATTTCATATCCAGCCAAACTAAGTGTCATAAATGAAGGCGAAATAAAATCCTTTACAGATAATCAAATGCTTAGAGATTTTGTCACCACCAGGCCTGCCTTACAAGAGACCCTGAAGGAAGCACTAAGCATGGAAAGGAACAAGCCATTGCAAAAACATGCCAAATGTAAAGTCCATCGATGCTAGGAAGAAACTGCATCAACTAACGAGCAAAATAACCAGTTAATATCTTAATGACAGGATCAAATTCACACATAACCATATTAACTTTAAATGTAAGTGGACTAAATGGTCCAATTAAAAGACATAGTCTGGCAAACTGGATAAAGAGTCAAGACCCATCAATTTTCTGTATTCAGGAGACCCAACTCACATGCAGAGACACCCATAGGCTCAAAATAAAGGGATGGAGGATGATCTACCAAGCAAATGGAGAACAAAAAAAAGCAGGAGTTGCAATACTAGTCTCTGATAAAACAGACTTTAAACCATCAAAGATCAAAAGAGACAAAGAAGGCCATTACATCATGGTAAAGCGATCAATTCAACAGGAAGAGCTAACTATCCTAAATATATATTCACCCAATACAGGAGCACCCAGATTCATAAAGCAAGTCCTTAGAGACTTACAAAGAGATTTAGACTCCCATACAATAATAATGGGAGACTTCAACACCCCACTGTCAACATTATACAGATCAACAGGACAGAAAGTTAACAAGGATATCCAGGAATTGAACTCATCTCTGCACCAAGCAGACCTAATAGACATCTACAGAACTCTCCACCCCAACTCAACAGAATATACATTCTTCTCAGCACCACATAGCACTTATTCCAAAACTGACCACATAATTGGAAGTAAAGCACTCCTCAGCAAATGTACAAGAACAGAAATTGTAACAAACTGTCTCTCAGACCACAGTGCAATCAAACTAGAACTCAGGACTAAGAAACTCAATCAAAATCGCTCAACTACATGGAAACTGAACAACCTGCTCCTGAATGACTACTGGATACATAATGAAATGAAGGCAGAAATAAAGATGTTCTTTGAAACCAATGAGAACAAAGATACAACATACCAGAATCTCTGGGACACATTTAAAGCAGTGTGTAGAGGGAAATTTATAGCACTAAATGCCCACAAGAGAAAGCAGGAAAGATCTAAAATTGACACTCTAACATCACAATTAAAAGAACTAGAGAAGCAAGAGCAAACACATTCGAAAGCTAGCAGAAGGCAAGAAATAACTAAGATCAGAGCAGAACTGAAGGAGATAGAGACACAAAAAACCCTCCAAAAAATCAATGAATCCAGGAGTTGGTTTTTTGAAAAGATCAACAAAATTGATAGACCTCTAGCAAGACTAATAAAGAAAAAAAGAGAGAAGAATCAAATAGATGCAATAAAAAATGATAAAGGGGTATCACCACTGACCCCAAAGAAATACAAACTACCATCAGAGAATACTATAAACACCTCTACGCAGATAAAGTAGAAAATCTAGAAGAAACGGATAATTTCCTGGACACTTACACTCTCCCAAGACTAAACCAGGAAGAAGTTGAATCCCTGAATAGACCAATAGCAGGCTCTGAAATTGAGGCAATAATTAATAGCCTACCAACGAAAAAAAAAGTCCAGGACCAGATGGATTCACAGCTGAATTCTACCAGAGGTACAAGGAAGAACTGGTACCATTCCTTCTGAAAATATTCCAATCAATAGAAAAAGAGAGAATCCTCCCTAACTCATTTTATGAGGCCAACATCATCCTGATACCAAAGCCTGGCAGAGACACAACAACAAAAAAGAGAATTTTAGACCAATATCCCTGATGAACATCGATGCAAAAATCCTCAATAAAATACTGGCAAACCGGATTCAGCAACACATCAAAAAGCTTATCCACCATGATCAAGTGGGCTTCATCCCTCGGATGCAAGGCTGGTTCAACATTTGCAAATCAATAAACATAATCCAGCATATAAACAGAACCAAAGACAAGAACCACATGATTATCTCAATAGATGCAGAAAAGGCTTTTGACAAAATTCAACAGCCCTTCAGGCTAAAAACGCTCAATAAATTCGGTATTGATGGAACGTACCTCAAAATAATAAGAGCTATTTATGACAAACCCACAGCCAATATCATACTGAATGGGCAAAAACTGGAAGCATTCCCTTTGAAAACTGGCACAAGACAGGGATGCCCTCTCTCACCACTCCTATTCAACATAGTGTTGGAAGTTCTGGCTAGGGCAATCAGGCAAGAGAAAGAAATCAAGGGTATTCAGTTAGGAAAAGAAGAAGTCAAACTGTCCCTGTTTGCAGATGACATGATTGTCTATTTAGAAAACCCCATTGTCTCAGCCCAAAATCTCCTTAAGCTGATAAGCAACTTCAGCAAAGTCTCAGGATACAAAATTAATGTGCAAAAATCACAAGCATTCTTATACACCAGTAACAGACAAACAGAGAGCCAAATCAGGAATGAACTTCCATTCACAACTGCTTCAAAGAGAATAAAATACCTAGGAATCCAACTTACAAGGGATGTAAAGGACCTCTTCAAGGAGAACTACAAACCACTACTCAGTGAAATAAAAGAGGACACAAACAAATGGAAGAACATACCATGCTCATGGATAGGAAGAATCAATATCGTGAAAATGGCCATACTGCCCAAGGTAATTTATGGATTCAATGCCATCCCCATCAAGCTACCAATGAGTTTCTTCATAGAATTGGAAAAAACTGCTTTAAATTTCATATGGAACCAAAAAAGAGCCCGCATTGCCAAGACAATCCCAAGTCAAAAGAACAAAGCTGGAGGCATCACACTACCTGACTTCAAACTATACTAAAAGGCTACAGTAACTGAAACAGCATGGTACTGATACCAGAACAGAGATATAGACCAATGGAACAGAACAGAGTCCTCAGAAATAATACCACACATCTACAGCCATCTGATCTTTGACAAACCTGACAAAAACAAGAAATGGGGAAAGGATTCCCTATTTAATAAATGGTGCTGGGAAAATTGGCTAGCCATAAGTAGAAAGCTGAAACTGGATCCTTTCCTTACTCCTTAAAAGAAAATTAATTCAAGATGGATTAGAGACTTAAATGTTAGACCTAATACCATAAAAACCCTAGAAGAAAACCTAGGAAATACCATTCAGGACATAGGCATGGGCAAGGACTTCATGTCTAAAACACCAAAAGCAATGGCAACAAAACCAAAATTGACAAATGGGATCTCATTAAACTAAAGAGCTTCTGCACAGCAAAAGAAACTACCATCAGAGTGAACAGGTAACCTACAGAATGGGAGAAAATTTTTGCAATCTACTCATCTGACAAAGGGCTAATATCCAGAACCTACAAAGAACTCAAACAAATTTACAAGAAAAAAACAAACAACCCCATGAAAAAGTGGGCAAAGGATATGAACAGACATTTCTCAAAAGAAGACATTCATACAGCCAACAGACACATGAAAAAATGCTCATCATCACTGGTCATCAGAGAAATGCAAATCAAAACCACAATGAGATACCATCTCACACCAGTTAGAATGGCAATCACTAAAAAGTCAGGAAACAACAGGTGCTGGAGACGATGTGGGGAAATAGGAACACTTTTACACTGTTGGTGGGATTGTAAACTAGTTCAACCATTATGGAAAACAGTATGGCGATTCCTCAAGGATCTAGAACTAGATGTACCATATGACCCAGCCATCCCATTACTGGGTATATACCCAAAGGATTATAAATCATGCTGCTATAAAGACACATGCACACGTATGTTCATTGTGGCACTATTCACAATAGCAAAGACTTGTAATCAGCTCAAATGTCCATCAGGGACAGACTGGATTAAGAAAATGTGGCACATATACACCATGGAATACTATGCAGCCATAAAAAAGGATGAGTTTGTGTCCTTTGTAGGGACATGGATGCAGCTGGAAGCCATCATTCTCAGCAAACTATCGCAAGAACAGAAAACCAAACACTGCATGTTCTCACTCATAGGTGGGAACTGAACAATGAGATCACTTGGACTTGGAAAGGGGAACCTCACACACTGGGGCCTATCACGGGGAGGGGGGAGGGAGGAGGGATTGCATTGGGAGTTATACCTGATGTAAATGACGAGTTGATGGGTGCTGACGAGTTGATGGATGCAGCACACCAACATGGCACAAGTATACATATGTAACAAACCTGCACGTTATGCATAAGTACCCTAGAACTTAAAGTATAATAATAAAAATAAATAAATAAAACAAAAAAAAGAAGTTAAAAAAAGAGAAATAAGTAAAACAAAACGAGAAAGAAAAAAAAAAAAGAAAAATAAGACACACAGCCTGAAATCTTTTTACTTTCTATAATTCTGTTATGGGGTAGCATCTGCCATGATGCACACCCTCCACTTCATTATTTTGTGCTGAAAATGGGTGATCTCCTATCTTTGTTTATTTTATGTCAGGGTGACCTAACATATCCTTTACAGGCCATTTGTACCAATGCCACAGGGCTTCAAGGTGTGCTGTGCAAAATTCTTGTATGCCTTCTGCCCATTGTGCTAGAATAACTCAGCAATTATTCTTACTGCACAATAGCCGGCCCCGTGTATCTGTTTTAATCTGAATTGTAGTGTGTATTGGTTAAAGAGGAAGCCTGGTCAAGCACCACCTGTTTCATGCTGAGAAGCTTTTACAATGAAGAAAAAAGATACTGTGATGCTGATAAAAATAACAGAAGACTGAATGCTTTTGTCTATGACTCCACCAATAGACCAGCAGCACTGAAGGATGGAAACTACTGCTTCTCAGTGGACTATACACTTAACTTTTTGTAAATGTTCTATTTACATAATAGAAATAAATTATTTTATATTTAGCCTTCATTCCCTTTGCTTAATCAAGATACTACATTCCATTTTGTGAGACAATATCTGATTGCTAGTATTTCTGAAGTGATATGAGACATTAATCCAGTGGACTGAGAAGGTTTCAATTTTTCTTGTAAACTACTTGTAAAATTTGTCTTCCATTGCATATCCCTATCTCTATTTCTTTTACAGCTCTGTTTGAAAATTAACACTAATTTCTTAAATGGTATCATAAAAAGAACATATTTTACCTCCAAAAGAAGAATAAGATATAAAATAATTTTCAAGGAATCTTTCAGAAAAATATTACACAAGTTTTTTTAATTCCCAGCAGTTATAAATTACCAGTACTGCATTATAGTTTGGTCTGCTCTAAAAGAAAGGAGGGAACAATAGAAATTGTTTATGATTTATGCTTAGGTTAGGAAAGAAACTATATTTTAACAGTGTGTGCATTCCACAAATTTCACTTTCACTAAACACTTCCTCCCTTTATGAATCAGGATAAATCTCACTTTTACCCTGAAGGGAAGCTTTACATGTCACAAAAAAAGAAACTAGCTGAAAACAAGTGTTCTCTGTAACAACAAAGTAGTCTGTATGTCTGAAGGCTTTTAGTTTTTTCAACAACTTTTTTTTTTTAAGATGGGAAAATTTACTGTCTTGGTGGAGGTTTTATAGGTATTTTTTAGTCCATATTTGTTACACTTTTGTTAGCTTCAAAAATAGTTACCATGGTAATAGTTCCATATATATCTGATCTTAGAGCTGAATTATAGAAAATCTTCCCACAGGGTTGCATACAATGCCATTGACGGGTTTCATCTAGCCTATTATTTAAAGTAGGAATTATTTTAAATAATATCAAATTGTTACATTCTATTCAAGACTTTCTTTTGTAACTCTCAAGTTGGTGAAATCCTTTGGTGTGTAATTTTGGAAGAACTGTGTTTAATTTCAATTTGTATTTTTAATCATTTTTAACCACTTTTCTTTGTATGAATGCTATATAAGCTTAGATATAGATGATAGTTTATTTTCTTTTATAACTAAATGCTCCTAAGGACTTACCAAAAAATAATTATTTTAACATAAAATCTGTAGTAGATCATAATATTGGCAACTTCTAAGAACCCTTAGATACAAGAAACTCATTTTCTCCAACAGGTACTCATAATATATGAACAAGAGTTATAAATAAATGAAACATGACCCTAGATCCACAGGCTTTAAAGGAACTTTGATAAGCCATCCAGTTTAGTCTCCCCACTCCAGTCTTAACAGTCTTCACAGAAATTAAATCACCCAGTATAGCAGTTTTCTAGAGAACATTCTGTAAAGATGACTCCTCTGCCCTCCATGATACTATACTTCAATGTTTCGCAGCTCTTATTTTTCAGAAAGCCTTCCCCGTATTTAACCACTTTGTATCTGGCTGCATTTTAACTACCCCTCCTCCAGCTCTTTGCCATATTTGCTCACTAACATCTATAAGATACTCCTTAGTCACGGAAAGAACTCAGAACTCAGGAAGTCTCTAATATGTTTTAAATTAAAATTTTGTTAACAATAGCAACCTGAATATGAAGAAATGTAAAAATAACATGCACTGACAATTTGAGATTATGAAGAACACAAGGATAAGTCTACCTACTGAATAGTTATTAAAAATGTTGGTTTAAAAGACTATTTACAAATGCTGAAAAGTCTTTTGTACATTGTAAAATAAAAGAAAGAAACAATGAAATTGTAATATTGTAACATAATGTGATTATAACCAGATCTAAAAACATGTGACTATAGAGGCTTAGAATGAAATACACCCATTGATTACTATGTTATGGTATTGAAATGTGAGTTTTTTATTCCATTTACCAATTTTTGGCAGTTTCTTATTATTTTATAATTTTTTAAGGGAAGAAAAATAAAATACATGCATCAAGTCATACATGAAGTTAAACCTACACCCATTTTCAACTTTTTCTCTCTTGCTTGCCTTCATCTTGGAGACTGAGGGAGCTCAACACAATTTAGAGCTTTTCTCTCCCAACCTCGAAAGCAGGAAGTATGACCATGGAAAGAGCTCTGGAAAATGAGACATATGCAGACATCTGCTGGGATATATCTGAGAAAACACACTTTCCTTCAGAAAAGAAAGACTGATAACTGTTGGTAGTCTTTATCTTCTGTTCACCCATCTATTTTTCCAGCCTTGAATGGAAACTTCATTCCTAAACTGAAACTTTTATCTAAGAACCATGATTGAAAGTCTAATGCTGCTCTTGATATAATTTAGCTACTCAGCCAACACCAGCAATTTTGAGACTTCTGTAATAAAAGTAAAATAAATCTCTATTTGTTTCAACCGCTACTGCCCAAACAATCTGGGTATTATAGCCAGAATATTTTCTTTTTATCCAATAAGGACAATATTATTGTGAGTCTGGTATCTTTAAATCACTATGAGAAACGGTTTCACAAATTTAATCTCATTCCTCAAATTGTTGGATTGCAGAGTAACTTGAAAACTTTTGTTTTTTAATATATTATAGATATGTTATTTGCTATTTTTACTACACAAACTTAAAGGAAAGTTTTTCTTTTTTTTTCTTCAACTGAAAAGATTTGTGTTGTAACTAGATGTGAATTAATATGAAGATTTTGATGCTGAACAAATAAATGAATCCCATCAATGATTATGTTTCCCCTATTATACCACTTTGTTTTACATATTCAGAGAAATAGTCTTGGCAAAATACAATTTTAATTTACAAAGAAAGCACCTGCATTTGAGTTTTTCTTGTTTTTGATTAACGTTTAATAAGGTTCCAAGTCTGAAATCATCAGCAAGCCTGCTTTTTAAAAGAAATTTAAGTGACTGCATAGCTGTTGTAACTGGCATTTTCATAGAAAATATTCCTCCTGATTATGTGTGCCTTTTATGTATTACCGGCCCATGTTACCAAGTTAGCTAATGCTACCTTCAAGAATAAAATAATTAAGGTATTTTGTGCATTCATAGATGGATCAAAAGCAGAAAGAACATAAGCCAAGGAAATGTCCTCATCTTTATACAGTCCCTTTGAACTATATTAAAATTTAGGATTGCTATTTTTATTTTAACAAGTAAAAGGAGATGCTGTCAGAATGAAGATAAGATTAGGATTCTACACCAAATGAAGTATTTCTGACTCCTAGTTCCTGTTCCATTCTTTCTGCCAGAAAAGCAGCAAAGATACCACCCACATTGCTGCCTTACTGTTTTTCTGAAGGTCATTCAGGCAAAGGATTTCCAGTGGAATTCTCTCTAATATAAATCTATCTATGATCACGTTGTTTTTCTTGGTGAAACCAAGGATTGTGTTTCTTCATTAGAAAAGGGTTGCTTTTCCACTGTTGCGCTTCACAGAAGCAATATCTTCCTCTCCTTTTGCACGTGACACCCACGGGAACACTGAAATCCACAATCTCTGGAAATGTACAGAAGTTAGATCCAAATGCTTCAAAATAAAGAATCTAAATTAAAAGGTCTGTTGGCACAGGACGTATTTCCACTAATAATTTTGAAAACTGTATTAATACTCCTCTGATGCTATTTTTTTTCTTCACAAAAGAACCCATTTTTCTTTTCACTTGCCTCTCGGGGAGCGGGGGAGGGGGGGATGTTTACCATTGAAAAGTGGTTTCTTAGCCAGGGTGTAATAAACTTAACACAAAGGAGAAGAAAAGGGAACTATTGGCTGGGTTTTGAATTTATGCTCACAGTTAACACTATGTAGTATTTAAAATAGCTTCATTTAAAATATCACCTTTTAAAAATATTACTTTATAATTATATATTTATGATCTTATTTTTATTAAAATAAACAAGTTTAGCAACTAAGATCCATTAAAATCATCTTGGACTCAGCTACAACTCTCAACATTTCTCGTATGTTGAGAAAATAAGTGAAAATAAAACTAACCAAAAAAGTAGCACTGCACAGGCAACAAAAACGAATGAGATTACATCAAATTAAAAAGCTTCTGCCCAGCAAAGGAAACCATCAACAGAGTGAACAGACAACTTACAGAATGGGGAAAAACAAATTTGCAAACCACATATTTGGTAAGAAGCTGACATCCAAAATATATAAGTAACTCAAACAACTCAATAGCAAGAAAACAACCCAATTAAACATGGGCAAAGGACCTAAATGGACATTTCTCAAAATAAAACATAAAAATGGCCAACAGGTGTATGAAAAATGCATAACATCACTGATCAGTAGGGAAGTACAAATTAAAAAGCACAGTGAGATACCTCCTTATACCTGTTAGAATGGCAATTGTCTAAAAGATGAAAAGTGTTGGACAGGAAGTAAAGGGAACCCTTTCACACTATTGACAGGAATGTAATTTGGTACAGTTATTAAGGAGAACAGTATGGACATTCCCCCCAAAATTAATACTATATCTGCCATATGATCCAGTAATTCCATTTCTGAGTATATATTCAAAATAAATGAAATCAGTATGTTAGGATACCTTCACTCTCATGTTTACTGCAGCATTATTCACAATAGCCGAGATACAGAAGATATACAAACAACCTAAGTGTCCATCAACAGATGAATGGATAAAGAAAATGTGGTATACACACACAATGGAATACTATTCAGCATTAAAAAAGAAGGAAATCCTGTAGGTGAGTTAGCCAAGTACAAAAGACAAATATCATATGATCTCTTCACATATGGAATCTAAAAACCTGAACTCATAGAAACAGATATCACAGTGGTGGTTACCAAAATCTGGAAAGTGGGAAATTGGGGAGTTGTTAGTTAAAAGGTAAAAAATTTCAATTAGGAGAAATAAGGTCAAGTTATCTACTGTACAATATAGTGACTACAGTAAATAACAATGTATTCTATTTTGAAAATCACTAAGAGAGTAGATTTTAAATATTCTCACCACAAAAGATGATAAGTATGTAAGTAATGCATATGTTAATTAGCTGGATTGAACTATTCCACAATGCACACATATTTCAAAGCATCATGTTGTACATGATAAATATATGCAATTTTTATTTGTCAATTTTTTTAAAGCAGCAACATTAAAGAAAGTGAGAGGAAAAGGCCGCATATTTTAATATTACCTATTTAGGAATAAAAATTTTCCCTACAACAAATTTCACCAGCAGTATCTTCAAAGATGTTTGTTAAGTAGCTCATATATTATTTGAAACTGTACTTTTCTTCTTAGTCCTTGCTACAGAAAATTTCCCCAATACTATCTAACCTAGTGAAATAGTTATGCCTTAGTAGGCATAAATAAGCTAACATATGTATGTTTGTGTTTCAGTAGGGATTAATAAACTAAACTGATTCATTCTCTCTGTAAGGTAGAAATTCTTAGAAACAATTGGTTAAGGAAATATTTGATCAATTTGGCACAGGTAATTCCAGACAAACAAGAAAGTAATCTTATATGTTCTTGCGAACAGATAGTGATAGTTGCAAGATATGAATTAAGTAAGTTTTAACAAGCAGTGTAATTATTTCTGTTAGATAATCCTTAATCTCATCTACGAAATGGAAAGAAAAGAAATACCTTCCAATAACAGGAAGAGTGAGAGAGTAAGAGATATAAAAAATTGAAATGTGTCTCTTTTCTGGTTAGCTCAGTGCGAGAAGCCATGAGCAGCAAAGTCTCTTGCCACACTGTGTACAAGGTGATGCAGGAAGTCCTGCAAGGAAACCAGCGCAAGGGCCCCAAGTCTGGAGACAGCGGAGTTGCAGACTAGTTGGAGGAACTGTGACCCCCAGAAAGACAAGCGCCTCTCGGGCACCGTCAGGCTTAAGTCCACTCCCCGCCCCAAGTTATCTGTGTGTGTCCTGGGGGACCAGTAACACTGTGACGAGGCCAAGGCCGTGGATATCCCCCACATGGACATTGAGGCGCTGAACAAACTCAACAAAAATAAGAAACTGGTCAAGAAGCTAGCCAAGAAGTGTAATGCATTTTTTGCCTTAGAGTCTCTGATAAAGCGGATCCCACAAATCCTGGGTCCAGGCCTAAATAAGGCAGGAAAGTTCCCTTCCCTGCTCACACACAACGAAAACATGGCGGCCAAAGTGGATGAGGTGAAGTCCACCATCAAGTTCCAAATGAAGAAGGTGTTATGTCTGGCTCTGGCTGTTGGCCACGTGAAAATGAGAGCCGATGAGCTTGTGTAGAACATTCACCTGGCTGTCAACTTCTTCGTGTCATTGCTCAAGAAAAACTGGCAGAATGTCCGGGCCTTATATATCGAGAGCACCATGGGCAAGCCTCAGCACCTATATTAAGGCACATTTGAATAAATTCTACTGCTACCAAAAAAAATTGTGATGCCTTTCAGCAAAATAATTTTAGCACCTGTGTCATCTCTGGCATTTTTCAACATACTAGCCACTGAGGTAAATTGGAGAGTAGGGTGTGATAGAAGGAAGAACAACTTAAATATTTCTAAATTTTAATTATTCTGATTTAAAAGATTACAAAGTTGAAGTAGGTCAAAATTAAAACTCTGGGGAAGAGTTCCCTTTTTTTCCATGTATGGGAAATGAAACAGCATCAGGTAAAATGGGGTTTACTATGTTTGCAAACTTTATTAGAAATTAGCTGTTTCTAGGGAGCTGAAACATTTCAACCAGTGCCAGGAGAGAAGGCAGGAACCTTTGTATTTCGAAAGAATAATGAAACTAAAGAGTTGCAGCCAAATTTTGAAGGGGAATCCAAATGCTGTTTGGGGAAAAGATGACTAAATGAATTACCAGCGGCTGTTTGTCACCTCCCAAAGCTCTGTTGCAGGAAGACATTACTGAATAGCTTTTATAATCTTTTTTTCTTATCCTTTTCTTTCAAATCAAGTCAAGCAGAATATAGTTAAAGGCTTAATTTTCACTGAAATGTTCCGTGTGAAATTAGACCTTCTGAATCCAACTTTTCCCAGCAGCCTTTTTTTTTTTTTAAGCAGTAAGTAATCAGTGTTTAATTACTTGACTTTTACATGGTACAACCTTTGAGACCTTGCTGACTTAGTGAGACTTCAAGGTGTATTGTTCAGAATGTTCAAAGACCCTGTATGTCCTGTTAGCATTAACAATAGTAAGATTAGAAATGGAGAAAGTGGACTGTAACATGCTCTTTGGATACACCATTGCACACATGATAAAAGCCTCAGATTACTTAACTTTTGATGTTACCAGGCACAAGGTAGAAAAGGAAACATAATTCTGTGCTTATGTTTTTACTTATGATTTCAGTTTTGTTCCTAATGACTGGAGCTTGAGGCCTTCAGATGAAAGATATGTCTTTGTGACTATAAAACAGAAAATGAAGGCAAGAGTTGGCAGAATTTTTTTATTCTATGAGAACAGACAAATATATAATTCAGAACCATAATATGTGCTTTAGTGATTATTTATGAGCTCTATATATGTTAAGTGTATTCCCTCTTTTAAGGTTTTGCAGATGGAGTCTGTAAGTGAGAGACTTTATGCTAACCCAAATTAAAACTCATACCACTTTAAAATTGTTTTACAGACTCGATCTATGTAAAAATTATCATATTAATACAGTTTATTTCTTAATTTTTAATCAAATGTTAAGACACCAAATACATTAATATAAGGAAGAAAATTATAGAGTGCTCCATGTATACCAGTAACAAATTAAAGCCATCTGTGTGATACATGGAAAAAATTAATCCAATGACCTTGTGTCGTTTTAAACATACGCCATTTCTACCCTACCTACGCCAAAAAAATTTTTAAAGAATTTGAGATTCATTTCTGTTTAGTTTGCTTGCTTGTGCTGCTGTGATAAAACACCACAAACTAGGTAATTTATAAATAATAGAAATTTATTTCTCAGTTTTAGAAACTGGGAAGTCCAAGATCAAGGCACCAGCAGGTTGGTGTCCGGAGAAGACCTGTTCCTCATAGATGGCACAGTCTAGGTGTCATGACATGGCAGAAGAGAACAAACTCACTTCCTTAAGATCGTTTATAAGAGCCCTAATCCCATCCATGAGGGCTCTTCTCTCCTCTTAATCACTTCTTAAAACCTTTTTATGCCTAGTGTTCCATTATTGGAATGCTAAGCATGTGGGAGTTATTTATATCCTACTGCTCAAGGTCATCACTAGGGTCTGATTACAAAAATTCAAAAAATTGCAACCTCAGGCATAAATGGGTTAAAGACCCCCACCTCTAAATACTATCACATGGGCAATTAAGTTGCAGCATATGAATTTTGGGGAAAGCATTCAGGTCACTCCAATTGCCCACAAGCACAAATACATATATAATAAAAAATCAAAGGGAAATTTAAATTAAAAATTCTCAGAAATAATGACTGTCTTGGCAAAGGCTTGCAAATATGGAGTTATTGGTCACTTATTTTGATCTTTCATGTTTGATTATTATTTGTGATAAGTTATGATCTCTTTCTGGTGTTTGCTTTTTCAAAAAAATTTTTAGCCTCTAGGGGAACATGGTAGTAGCCCATCCTACTCTAGGGACTAACTACATTCATAATAAGTAGACAGTGTTGCTTCTTTTTTTTTTTAGAGATAAACTGATAATTTTCTTCTTATTCCTCATCTATACCAACAAAGAGAACTAATGTACATTAGATATATTTGGGTGTTGTCATAATTTTATTCCATTTTGCATTCTTATATTTTCTGATTTTTTGCAATAATTATGTATTTCCTTATCATCAGAAAAAGCAATAAACGTGGTTCATATAAATAATTTTAAACTTTTTTAAAAAGTTTTTTATTATACTTTAAGTTCTAGGGTACATGTACACAACGTGCAGGTTTGTTACATATGTATACGTGTGCCATGTTGGTGTGCTGCACCCATTTAACATGTCATTTACATTAGGTATATCTCCTAATGCTATCCCTCCCCCCTCCCCCCACCACACAACAGACCCCAGTGTGTGATGTTCCCCTTCCTTTGTAAAACTATTTAAAAAGGAACAATCCAGAGAAAATACATTTGTTTTCACCTAGAATTAGGTTAATTCATGTGAATTGAGAAATTTTGAAAGAAAAAAGTGCAAATCAACTAAAAATGAGGGTTTGACCATGCATATTCCTTTTTTAGTGTGATTTTTATAGCACAACCATTGATACAATGATAGCCACTTCCATAGAGTTGCCATGAGGTTCAAGTGAGATAGAATGAATGCACCTAGCACTAAGATTGATGGGATTCAGCATCTGAAAGGGGGAACAGGAGGAGAAGGAAGAGAAGATGGAGGTGAAGACAGAGACAGAGTCAGAGACTGTGAAGGAGACAAAGATGAAGACACAGGCCCAGACCACCCAGACCAACCCTAAACTGTACTGCATTACATATTGCTGCTTTTCTTTCCCCTTGCAGCTGTAAGTTATCTATCTGAATGATATGTGCAATTTTGAGTGTTCTTTACTTTTTATATATACTACTGCTACTATTTATAGCTGTCTCTGCCAGTTTAGGCCTTTTTCACAAAGAGAATCTCATTTAATCATTATAGGTGCCATGTGAGATGGACACTTTCTCCATTTTTAAGAAGAAGCTGAGATTCACAGAGCTTGACTAATTTGCCAGAATTCACACAAAACTAGAAGAGATTCAGATAATTTAAGCTCCAGTCTCTTTGTTTACATAGGACTTTTAAAATCTTAAGACAATTTCTATTTTTCCTTTAAAGTCTATCTTTTTGTTGTTCTCAGGGCTAAAGTAAAAATTTTAAAAACATATATATGAGGAAGTAATATGCACAGCAGCAAAAATCTTCATCTGAAACTGATGTTACAGAAACTGAAAAGTTACAGAAACTTTTTTTCAGGACACAGTACAAATGACTGCATAAGTTTAATGGGGCAATGAATTTCTTTTGTAATGATTTCAACTAAAATGAACAATTTTATTTTAGCCATACTCACTTCAAATATGGAAATTCTGGCCCCACTAAAACAATTCTTTCTATTCTTTTAAGAAGGACACTCTAGATTATTTCATTGTTATTGATTTTGAAATGTAAATAAAATCAGGAAAATAATGAGCAAAGCAATCTACACTTTTTGTTCAGAATTTGTTAGTTTTATTAAATTTATACCAGATATATTCTTTTTTCATGACATTGGAAAAAATATTTCTTCTTTTCTGCACCCTTTTTTTGTACCCCAAAGAACCATTTTGGCTGCCTAGTTTATCTGTACTTGCTGAATAAAAGAAAAAAAAAAAACTAATTTGTTGTTTAACAAAGGTAGTAAAGCATGATTTTGCCAGTAAAACTTTTTAAATTTATTGAACAATTCTTCCATACTTTATAAATTATTTTTATCTAATTGTAGCTACGTTTAAGTTAATTTAAAGCATTTTCTCAATAAAAATGTAATGTTTATATTTTTCTATTACTTCCAATTGTTTTGTATTAATTTGATAATTGATTAATCATCAAATTTGGCAAATTGTCATTTTATCTGGCAATTTTCTGAAAAAAAAAACTCATTTTTTTTTTTTCCTTTTTTAAACAAACAAATGCAACTGGTTTACTTTAGTTTGAAGCTTGACCTAACTTGGAAATAAACAACTGGCCTAATCACATATACAGTAGAGATATTTAATTAAAACCATATAAAGTCTGCCTTGATGGACTATGACATAGATATACTCAGCTGTGTTCTTGTGCTCATGTAATAAGTCACTGAGGCGACAGCACTTTACATTAACCATCCGCCTAACACTAGTCGATCCTTACGTCACAATCCAAATTGGTGATAGAGGTTGTGCAACAGGGGAAGTAAATTAAAACCTTCAAAATCTCTCCTTAGTTTGCATTTCCTTTTTAAGAATAGTTGGATTTTGACTGCTACCTGTTGTTTTTGTTTTTCTGCAGGGTCTAAGAATTTCCCCTGGGGATGGGGAGAGAGTGGTTGGGGGAAAGCAAGGGTGGGTATATATTTACATTATGAACAAAAATGAAGACAGATACTCTTTTCTTTCTAAACTACAATAGAGAAATACATATATATCAATGACTTGGAGTGCCCTACCTGAATGACCAGAAACAAAAGTTACCTGTACCTTTGGGCTGTCAGGCTGTGATAAACTATAAAGGGTTTCTGTTCAAAGATGATTTAATACTGTTAACAGGGAAAGAAGGCAGCAGGGCATATCCTTTGGAGACTAATATTCTTCATATCTGAAATGCAGTTTTGGGTAAGGTCTCCAAAAGAGACTTTTAGAGATTGGGAACCTGCATGTTTTTGCAATGGAATTTGACAAGCGTGGCATTTCTTACATAGCAGGCATGCCAGGTAACATCTGTCAGAGAATCTTAGTTGCTTGTGGTATTTGCTAAATTGTAAGTTATTTGATATACATAATTGTTTCTAAATTTTAAGTTGATATATATTTTAAAGTGTGTGTGTGTGTGTGTGTGTGTGTGTGTGTGTGTGTTGGAGAGAAGGAGATTGACTTATAAATTGAACGCTTAGAAAATAGAAAGCAGTAAGACCTTTCTCTTTTTTCCCAAAGCAGATTTTTAAAGTTAGTTGAAATATTCTTAAATCCTCACAATGTTACCAATAAATTCTGAGTATATGTCACGTAAATGAGAGTTTCTCCTCAGGATGAATTTCCAAAAAAAATGTTTTTTGGTATATCCTATTTTGAGTTTCCTAATTTGCTTCCCACTGGATAATTTATAAATTTGAACCCAGAGCTGCTCCGTTTTAATAGAAACTATTAACATTTGTCTTAGTCTAGAAATAATATTATTAAAATTTACATGTAATATATATAAGTATGTATATATGCTATACCAATCTTAATTTGTGAAGAATGTCTTTTCCTATGTGTATAGGAAAGGAAAATAATATACCTTTTCAAATTTTGCAAAACACAATTTGATATTTTGGTGATAAAAAAATAAGACTGTGCTCAATCAAAAGATGGCTTCCTAAATAAGTGATTTAGCTAATAAAAACATCACTTACTTTTGCCCTAATTAGATACATGTAAAGAAAAAGATCACTTCTCATGTGAATAGGCAAATACAATTGTATCAAGGATAATTAAAAATATATTTTTTATTCAAATCTTTTTTAAATTTTTCCAGAGGTGAAAAAAATGTTATAAGACATACATGAAATAAAATGTTGTACTGGAATATCTATTAACAGATTACTTAAATTGGCTGCATGCCAGCAAAGAAACATCTTGTCTTAAAACTTCTTTTGGATAGTAAGAAATTTGATTCAGAAATAACAGAAAATTACATTTGGCTAATCGTGTTCTAACATAAAGCAATGCCATTCACATCAGAATTTATTTTGTAATTTTGTAAACTATATTTTGCTTTTCAGGCCAGTTTTGTTTGTTGGTCAAGTTTTCTGACATAAAGGCATAGAGCATTGTCTTTGGAGGCATCAAATGATCAGTGTCTGTGGAATCTCCTGCTTCTAAACTGAGGAAACTCAGACTCAAACTAATATGTTCAGTTATTAGTTTGCCAAGGACATAGTAAATGCTATATAAATATTAACTCTTTTTTTAAAAAATATTCTACTTTAAGTTCTAAGATATATGTGCACAATGTGCAGGCTTCTTACATATGTATACATGTGCCATGTTGGTGTGCTGCGCCCACTAACTTGTCATTTACATGAGGTATATCTCCTAATGCTATCCCTCCCCTCTCCCCGCACCCCATAACAGGCCCTGGTGTATGATAGTTTGCTCAGAATGATGGTTTCCAGCTGCATCCATGTCCCTACAAAGGACATGAACTTGTCGTTTTTTATGGCTGCATAGTATTCCACGGTGTATATGTGCATTTTCTTAATCCAGTCTATTATTGATGGACATTTGGGTTGGTTCCAAGTCTTTGCTATTGTGAATAGTGCCGCAATAAACATATGTGTGCATGCATGTGTCTTTATAGCAGCATGATTTATAATCCTTTGGGTATACACTCAGTATTAACTCTTTTATCTGGAAGCATTTGTTTTATAAATGGGAAATACTAACATCTAAATTAAGTTTGTTTTTGTAAATTCCTATTATTTCTGCTTCTTAGTTGAAACATGACCCATTAATTTATGTTTGCCTTATTAAATGTATTAATTCTACATATAAAAAGAAATATGTGTTGATGATTATTTATTATATGGGTATTAATGAATATAAGAAAACGTTCAAGAGTTAAACGTTTGACTAGTTTTTGTTCCATTCCCCATTCATCTTTCCTGCTAATTTTTCAGTCCCTTTTAACTTTGGGAAGAACTAGTCGATGGCTTTTACCATCTCTCTGTCTGTCCATCTATTATTTATCAGTCTATATCCAGGGTGCCTATTGTTGCTGCAGTGATATTCTATCTAGTGCATATTGCAAACTTCAGAGAAGCAGGCGCAAAGAGCAAACTAGCAGAAGGCCTTGATTTAGCAGATCGAAAGGGAAAAAATTCTCAGGCATGAGGGGCTTTGTAGTCTAGTGAGATAACAGAACAAAGAAAACACATGAGCTGCAAAAGTTCTGAGAAATAGTAAGTAACAAAATAGGATACTTAAGTAGTGTTGTCAAATTTCTGAGTATAGAAAGAAAATTGATGTCACCTCTACAAACCAGGTAGTTTCCAAAGAAGTTGCTTCTAATCGAACCTTCACTGCATTCAAAAATGTCTTTCAAAGTAACGTTTTGCATTGGTAGAGGCATTTTATACTATGTGTTTGTAAAATATTTATTTTGGAAGTCTCACATTTGGGGAATTTCATAAAGATCCTTTCTACCTGAGCATTTTCCGTAAGAGGATATAGGTTTATTGGATTAATAAAGGTATTTTAAAGCAAAGTTGTAACCCTCATAAATTAACTTAACAAATATTTTACCTACTTACTGATCAAATCATTGACAAAAAATTGTATGAGTTAATTAAATTATAATGAATGAATGAATTCCAGGTAACTGAGGCTCGTGAAGCATAAATAACTATATGACAATCACAGCTAATATATGTTCCATGGGAAAGATTCAAGTGCAGATCTAAGGAGATAAGAACAAGTTACAAAATGTGTGTGTGTGTGTGTGTGTGTGTGTGTGTGTGTGTGCACACTCAGAAACATGCAGGGTTGCAGGAGAGGGAGGTTGGAGGAAGATCCAAACAGGCAGACATAACCCCAGGTAAAAAGAAGGTGGTGAACTTTTGAACCCTACTGGCATACAGAGCATACAATATTACCCACCCACCCAATTCTGCAGACAATACAATCACAGTTCGCAGAGTAAATGTTTAATCCCATTGGTGTGCACTTCAAGTAAGAATTTTATTTCATTGGTATTAGTTCCTTATTTTTCCAGTTGTTTTTAAGTTGTTAGAATATTTGTTATTAACAATATTACTTTGGGCTTCTATGCTTTTAAAGCATAAGGACCAACAGTTTAATTTTGCAATGAAAAACCCCTACTAATATACCAAGAATGTAGAGTTGCCTAATATATGTTTTTTAATTATAATGGCATTTTCTGCTTCTATTCCCCAAATGTAAATAAAATGTTTGGTTATTTAATTTAATGTGAATTAAGTAGTTTGTGTCAGCTGTTAATGATATAAAATTGAATAAAATAATTCTTTTTAGAGATAAAAAGCCTCTAAAGATAAATCATTCTTTTTAGAGATAAAAAGTTACTTTGTTACACCTTTTACTTCATAGGGCACAACTGAAAGAGAAAAGCAAATCATGCATTGTACTTCTGATATTCTTTGTTCTCTCTAGGATCATGTGCATGTTCATTGTATTTTATAATTTTTAAAAAATCTTCAGTACCAGTTAAATTTGGCAACTTATACCCAAAAGTAGGATAATCATTTTCGAGAAATTGTGGCTTAAAGAACATCTACTTTTTCTCCTTGTCTTTGTCAATAATATTACTAGAGTGGAGGGAAAGAGTGCTCATTCAAAACATGTTAGGTACACTGGTAAAGAGTAACACCCACTAATAATGCTAGTGTGTATTAGTAATAATTAGTAATGATTAATAACAATTGCTTCTGACTTTCCAGAATTTGCTGTGGATTATTTAATTTCTCTTCTCTGTTTACCCTCCCATTTTACAACTGAGAAGAGAGGCAAAGAGAAGTCATCCAGCCAAGATAACAAAACTAGTAATTGTCATAGGTACAAAGCTTATAGGAGGCCACATGACTTGACGTTGCCTTCGTCTGTGGAATGTAATTCTTCGTGATTTAAACCAGTAACAATTGCATTTTCTATCAGTGTTCTTTGTTTTCTGCTTAAATTATTTAAAAATCAGAAATAATAATAAACAAAACTATTAAAATTATGAAGTAAATTGAAGGGTTTCTCTATAATGCATGGCATTCTTTTTTTTGTCACATGACCTCCGATTTATATATATTTATAGATTTAATTGAGAGCACACTGTACAATACAAAGTTGAAAATAGTAACTTAGAGGAGAAACAGTCACAGATGAATTGTGGTAGAAGATACTATGCTTTATGTAGCTAAAAAATATTAAAATTTAACATATTAACATCCCCATATCGACTACATTTTGTGTTACATTTAAGAATATTGAAGAATATTCAGAAAGCACATTGGAAGATTCTTATAAAATATATTCATGCTTCTAGAAAACTAGGATAAATTAGTTATGCAACATACACATCAGTATGAAGCAATTTATGAAAGCATTTAAGTTATATTTCTGGAAAATGTGTGGTTGCTTTCACACACACACATACACACACACATACACCCAGTATTTAATCCTATATAATACATATTATTTATATAAAGTGCAAGCACACAATACTTTGTATAAATATATTATCTTTATTATTATATTATCACTATATAGTTAAATTTATAGAATATATTTTAAATATATGATAAATGCATATACTATAAAACTGCATATTTTATTTAATTATGAGTTGCTTTGTTTTTCAATTTAAATGTGATACATATACATCATAATTCAATTTATATATAATAATTGTAATTAAATACATTTTTGTAACTGATCATTTTTTAAATTACAATAAATAATTGTCCGATTTCAGCATTTTTACTAGGAATATTTGTTATTTCTAAGTATCTGAGAAAGATTTTTAAATATTCTAAAAGCCAATCACAATGCATTTGGGATTTTCTTCAATCTAGTAGAAAAAGAGAAAGATTTCATTTATAACATTGCAAATGTAATCCTTGTAGAAAGACTTTTGGTAACCCTTTTTCCACTGTGTTAGTTTGCAGAATTAGCTTGAGTTTGTTCAGCTAATTCCCAGCCATTATAAAATGTTCCAGCTCTTTCCAATTTCCATATAACTTCTTAATTTAGTGACTTTTACTGAAGAATTCCAAAGATTGAGTTATAGCATAAGCGAAGTTTTTTATTTTGAATTCTACTAAGCACAATATATATTTGTGCCATATTAGAAAATAAATGAATTTTTTAAAAAATTAAGTGAACAGCTTTTCATTTGGTTATCACCAGTAGTATTTTAAAAGTCTTTATCAAGTATAAACCTTTACTTTTGCATACTAGTACCTAGTACAGAACCTGCTTGTAGTAAATACATAATAAATATGTATTGAATAATTTATTTTATGTGGATATTAATTTTATTGGAACCCAGATACACAGAAAAGTCCATAGATAGAATGCCATTTTTGCTCCTAATGTAAATCTAAATATGATTTGAAAAAGAAAAGGCAAAATTTTATAAGTAAATCAAATTACATTTCTTAATAAGCTTCTCCTTTACAAACTTCTAAAATAACTAATAAAGCAATTATGAATAATGTTAAATTTTTCAAGAAGTTCAGATCCTTTGCAGCTAAGTTTAAACCAAATTACTTCCCATGAAAGACATTAAGGAATCATTCCCAAGCTAATCACTATCCATGAAAAATAAAATCATAATTGAGTAATATAGTCCATTAACACTGGAATTTTCCTTTCTTAACTATAAATTGCTATTTACTGTTACTTTGTTGTATATAATATTTTGTCAGGAAATGCCAAATGTCAATTCTGCATCTATATAACCTCTCCTTTTATTCCATAATAAAATTAAATACACATTTTGAGTCAATATAATCCTTACAGTCAAATTTCTGCAACCATCAAACACTTGTAACCTGAATGTGTATACCTACACATGTCCCATTGCTAAAGAAGACACTATTTTTTTTTCTATTTCAAAAGACATGAAAGCCAGAAGCAATTATCTAGGTTTCATGTTAAGCCTTTAGCTTAATCCACACATTATGTACTATTGGTAAAAATCAAAAAGGGACTGGTGTTTTGAGTAGGGGAAAATTAATACGCTTAAACATAATTCTTCGTATTACAAACTCTATTTCCCTCTTTTTATTTTTCTTGTTTGCTTTGGGAAAATATATTAATCTCTTTTTTAATTTTTAATTTTTATGGGTACATAGTAGGTATATATATTATGTGTTACATGAGAGACTTTGATACAGGCATGCAATGTACAATAATCACATTAGCGTAAATGGAGTATCCATCACCTCTAGCACTTATTCTCTTCATACATATTAGAATAAATTACAATATTTTGCATAAACCAAAACTGTATATTTAAATGTTGCCCATCTCACATTTTGCAGTTGGGGTCCAAATTCTATCTATAAATTTCTAATAACAAGCCCACAAATTACTATCACAAAAATAGAATCCCAATTAATGTATAAGTTAATAGTCCTTCCTTCATAAAAATGGCTGGGTTTGCTTTAAGTCTCCTTTTCCTATGTTATTTCTCAATGATAATGATGGCAGCAGTGGGCCCTCTGGAGTGGCCACTGCGAGGACACTGGCTGCAGCAGGAGAGATGCGGCAAGGGTTACACACTCCATGGGGCCCATGGGAGCCAGGAACAGGCAGGAGCCACCCAGTCATGGCTCCGGACCCAGGCGTCTCTGCACTCTCAGGGACATGGGAAGCTCCTGCCCTTGCAGGCTCCAAAGTGCTTGCTCCTGCTGTCTTGCCTCTCCTGACTCCCGGCACCCACTCCAGTGCAGAGCAAAGTTATGGCTGAGCCTGGGTACTGTTGTGACTCGGCTGGGTGTGTGCATGCTCGGGGTGGCACTGACAAGACAGCCCCCTGACTCCTTGGGGCACTCCCTCTGGACTTTGGGTGCTGACAAGTGTGGGAGGGAGGCCAGGGGTGGCTGAAAGTGGCTTGATGAGGGCCTGCAGGCGCCCCTCAGCACCAACAGCCTGGGCTCCGTAGACAGCATGTTGATGGTTGAAGGCAGATAGGTGCCTGGGCAGAAAGGGGCGGATCCCTGGTAAAACCCCACCTTCAAGCTAGGGAGCCTGAGGGCAAGGCTGCCAGTTACAGATGGAGTCCACTCCCCAGAATGAGAACTTATGGTGCTTTTTCCAGGCCTGCCCATGGCTGCCCATGGACTAATCAGCATGCGCTTCCTCCCTTCTGAGCCCATAAAAAAGCCAGACTCAGCCAGACTCACACAGATGTCAGGACTACCAGCTTCCAGGAAGGAAGGAGCTACCCACTTCAGGTCTCCTGAACTCATTGGGACAACCTGCCTGCAGAAAGGGGTTATCCACCATGGGTCTCCTCAGGGATGTTCTGTTGCTTAATGAAGCTCCTCTCCACCTTGCTCACCCGCCAGGAATCTGCATACCTGATTCTTCCTGGATGTGGGACAAGACCTCAGGACCCACCTAATGGCAAGACTGAAACAACTGTAACACAAACAGCTCTGAAACATGACCCCACTTGCCCCACTGCCAGCAATGCAAAGGAGAGAAGAGAGAAGGAGCAAAGAACTGTGGCCCTTCAGAGAGCCCAGACCTAGGAGCTCCCCAAGCCAGGCCTACGACACCCTCTTTGGGGCTCTGTGGTTCCTGGCATCTCCAAGCTTCTGGACACCACCAGGTTTCCAGTGCTCACAGTGGAAGCTGCTCACAGTATGCCTGGTCCAGCTGCAGCCTCACAGGCAGTCAACACCTATGCTGGTGCCGCCATAGCCAGCACACCTGGCTATGCACAGTGGTCAGACCCTGCACTCACTCACACACCCCTTGCCACTCCATACCTGGCTTGTCTTTCACAGATGTGGGATCTGGGCCAGTAGCATGAGCCAAGCACAGCCTGATGGACTGAGTGGGTGGAATGAGCCCAGCAGCCCAAACAAAACTCAGGCAAAGGTGCCACTGGACACAAGGATTCTGGCTGGAGAAGCGATACCCTAAGGATCCTGTTACAATAATATTTTATGTTATTCCTTAGAGTCTCTTAGAAAATATTATCTTGTATTCAGGCACTATTTTACAATGTTTTAGAAGTTCCAATGTTTAATACTTCATTGAACTTTTAAAAATGTGTTAAAATAACTCATTTAGCACTTTCTATGTGGCTACACCCTACATTGTCAAAGTAGACATAATAATAATTTGAACAGTGTTATGATTATTAAACTGTATGCTACTTCTTTCAAGAGAAGTGAAATGACAGAAGTTCTCTAACAATTTATTTAAAATCACATTATTATTGACATTTGATGGGTGGTTTATGTTTTCAAATGAAGGAGATATCCACTCAATGTAAAGATAGACCATTACTTTTCAGAAGAAAAAGTAAATCAAAGTGATCCTTTTAGAGCCACATTTCTGCAATCATCAGGTATTTATGAACTGAAACATCTATACTTGTGTTGGTCTCATTTTTGAGCAGGATGTTATTCATATTCCATTACTGAATAGGATTTCTAATTGCAAAAGACATTAAACTTATAAAAAATTACTAAGTTTTTAAGTTGTCTTTAATTCAGAAATTAGATTTCTTCTCTTTTCATAACTGCTTAATAAATTTAGAAAACAATACTTTCTCAAATACTTTGTTACCTTTTAGAAATTGTTAAGGTCATTTTCTGAAGCATTTTGTACTGACAGAAAGTAAATATCTTAGAGACAAAATAGTTTATGCAAATTTACTTATCTCAGTGTCTGAATATTTTTCACAACTTTTGGGAGTTAAACTATAAAGTATAATCATAAAGCTGGTGCTTTTAAAGGATGCTCAGAAGGATTTTCATTGCCATTGTGTGGACTAACCATTTTTGTAGATTTGGGGTTTTGGAATGTTAATACAACTTAGAGGAAATAAAATAATCAATAAGATACAGAATTGACTGGTAGAAACAACCACAAATAACATTCTGAAAAGTTGAAAGACTCTACATTTTGAGTGTTGATCACCTTCCTAAGTAAACATTTCTTTTATCTTGTTCTTTCATGATTGCTTTGCTTAATGACTAGTATTAACTCAAGCTATGAAGACCATTGAATAGTTGGTTGTCTCTGGTTGTGGTTGTCTCTAAAGGAGACTACTCCAGAATAGACCCTTCCACTTGGTTTGTGTGGCCTTTCACATATCTGGCAAACTGGCTGTTTCAATTAGTATTCATGGCACCTTTACACTCCGATAAATCTTCATGAGATGTGACTTTATAATGTCCGGTAATCTCTACTAAATTAAGTGTCAAATGTTGGCTTTAAAAGTATATATTGGCCAGGCACGGTGGCTCACACCTGTAATCCCAGCACTTTGGGAGGCCGAGGAGGGTGGATTACCTGAAGTCGGGAGATCGAGACCATCCTGGCTAACATGGTGAAACCCTGTCTCTACTAAATATACCAAAAAAAAAAAAAAAAAAAATTAGCTGGGTGGTGGCAGGCACCTGGAGTCCCAGCTACTCCAGAGGCTGAGGCAGGAGAATGGCATGAACTCGGGAGGCGGAGCTTGCAGTGAGTGGAGATCGCACCACTGCGCTCTAGCTTGGGTGACAGAGCGAGACTCCATTTAAAAAAAAAAAAGTATATATTTAAGGCCAGGCATGGTGGCTCACGTCTATAATCCCAGCACTTTTGGAGGCTTAGGTGGGTGGATTGCTTGAGCTTAGGAATTTGAGACCGTCCTGGGCAACATGGTGAAACTCCATCTCTACCACAAATACAAAAAATTAGACAGGCACGGTGGCATGCACCTGTAGTCCCAGCTACTCAGGAGGCTGAGGTGCGAGGATTGCTTGAGACTGGGAGGTGGAGGTTGCAGTGAGCTGAGACTGTGCCACTGCACTCCTGTTTTTTTGATATCTCAAAAAAAAAAAAAAAACAGGTATATATTTAGGAAGACCAGATTAAACTATTTCTCTAGCTTTCTCACAAAGTGTCTTCAACTTTTCGTATCACGTTTTCCAAAGTCTCTAAAGTTTTGTTTTGTTTTTGTTTTCAGAAACATCACTCTCAAATTATTGATTTAACTCCTTGAAAATGCAGTTGTTACTCTAAAAGCACATATATTTTTTAACATATGATGCTACTAACTTCGGTGTTAGACAAGACAAGGTATTTTCAGAATAAAGTCAAAGCTTAATAACATGATTTGAAACCCTTGGTGATTTAGATGTTGCTTTAGGCTCATTTTTCATGACTTCATCTGGATTTATATTCTGTTCACTGCTTGGAAGTTGTCGTTTACCTCCTAACTTCCAGTGACCGAGAACGCTATTGTCTCTGCTTGAGACAGTAACACCCCTCCCACCCCACTCATATCCTCACACATGCTTTCACTTGGGGAACTCCAATTTAGCCTGAGCTGATAAGGTACTTCTTCACAAAGAGTTTGTTGACCTTAAAAAAGCATGGGTTTAGTTCCCACCAAATATATCAAAATAGAACAATACAATGAGCTCCCAAGTAACTGCCGACTAGATATACAGTTATCATTCTGTCATTCTCCATCTCAGTTTCATTACAATACATTTGAATTTACTATATATTGCCTGTATTACCCCTGGACTCTAACTTCAATGTTGTATGGGATCAAGTCAGTCTAATTCACTATTTACACCTATTGCCTAGCCAACACAGTGCCTGGCACAAGGCGAATTATTTCAATATTTTATGAATTGAGAGCTTTACATTTTCAGTAGGAACAGTCTCTAAAATATATTGATATAATTTGTATTTGAGACTGGAGGTGTCTCGAAAGTACATTTTTTATTTTTATTTTTTTGACATCACTTAATACGTATCTAAAATAATTGAAGTTCATGAATCAAGAAAGAAAGCAATATGCTAAGGATGTAACTAATATAGATATTTTGAATGAACACCAAGATTAGCTCTGAGCTTCTTGATAAGCACAGCACAAAGGAGTTCCACATGATATATAATTCTAATTATCAGGAAGAAAGATTCCAGTTTTTCAAGAAAGACAATTTATTTGATTGAGGGAAAGAGTCCTAAACTATAAATGTGATTTAGCTCACAAACTTGATACAGAGGTATCTGAAAGTATCACTAATGATATTTTCAAAAACATGTATTATGATTTATTACTGCCTATCAAAGTCGACAATATATATGGGGTATACCTATATATACATGATATGAACATTTTCTGTTTTATAATAAGAATAAAGAAAGCAAGCATAATGATAGAGGTTTTACTTTTAAGTAAATTAATAGACATATATTCGTTGAAATACATGGACATCCCGCATGATTTTTAATAGTATTGGACAGTTCCATAAGCCACATATCTTAGCTTTTGATCTCTCTGATTAACTTGTCTATACAAGTCACGCTAATTACCCAAGACTGATAATTGGCATTCAAAAAGGTAGCAGAATGCACCTGCCACTCTGACCACTGCCGACCTTCACCACGAATTAACTGAAAAATCCATGTCAGGCAGCTAATTGAACGAAGCTGTAGACTTGTAAGTGGTAATGGTTATGATTACTGTGTAACATACCACATAACGGTAATGATGTAATCTAGGTCTTGATAGGCTTCAAACCGAAGTCTAAGGAGTCATATTCTAGATGAATAGGAGAATAAATGACAATAAGAAAACTTTAAATAGACAGAGCGCCCTTGCCTCTGTCTCCAAAAAGAGAAATATTCAATTGGATTTAAAAGGTTGGTGCGTGTTATGCGGCATCCTTGTACTTGATAGCTCGTTAAGGTAGATAGGCCTGTCAGCACTTCTTTCATTTAGGCCTGAGGAGTTATTCTTCATTTGCAGCAGGGAGTGAGGAGTCAGATTGGAACTGCTGACTGCTGCCTTTCTTAGCAGTCGGTGAATTGCACATTTCAATGAGGTGCATGCTGAGCATGGCACGCGTATGTGGAGGGGCTTACCAGTTACTTATTTGTTGCGTGTTTTCAGAGCCATTACAGTAATGAGATTAGTGATGCACAAGCTGATCATGCTTTCTTTACACATTACACTTTGTATACAAGTGACAAATATGAAGTGAGCAGCCAGAAAATGTCATTTGGTGAGAGAAAGCATGATGTGTGGGTGTTCTGGCTTAAGCACACACTGTGTGCAGGATGGAAGAGCTTTTGTGGACTAGATGAATCCTGCTGGGCTCTCAGCCCTAGTGCTCACAGATAAAAAAGAAAGCTTGTCCTGTGTGAAATTTGCTCCTGACTCCGGAGTCTATCCCATGCTTGTTAGAATATATGACATCTTATAAATATCCTCAGCAAGACACGTTACTGAACCTCTAAATGAGAAAAATGAAGCCTTTCATAGCAAATGCATCAGCCCAATGACCAGCTTACTCATGAGCAGAAACTGAACATGTGTCCAGAAATGCAAAGTGAGGTTTCAGAATGTGCTGTCAGTCCAGGATATTCTAAATGAGGTTGGTGCTTCTGTGATTCAACAGTATCCTGTGGTGTGTAAATGGGTTACACTTCTGGTATTTGTTTCCATAGATTCATGTATTTTCTGTGTAAATGATACTTGAAGTTAATGGTGACTAGGAAACTGCTTAATGGAGCTCAGGAGCAGATCTGAGAAATGGCATAGGTCTACCAATAGAGCTATTAGAATGGTTGCAGATTTGCATCACAGATGCTACATTAACCTTGCAAGTGCATAAAGCCTGGTGTGTTTATACTGTATCCTGTCAGTAGGTTTGCAAGCTGTCTGCCATAAAACCGAAGTCATGGTATGGGACTATTAGGGGTGTAGCATATGTCTACTATGTGTAATCAGCATGAAGGGTAGATGGAATGTTCTTTTACTTTGGTAGATACAAGTTAGGCTAAGAAATATGTTTTCAGTTTGAGTAGAGATATTGATAAACAAGGGAATTCAAGATCTTGCATTAGAGGATTAGGAATATGCACAATAAGCAAAAACTGGAAAAGAGCATTATGATTAAGGAAAATATTGTGAGATCAATGGTAATCTTATTAACTCACAATGCCAAACTTTGTTTCCAATATATGAGTTTGAATTTATATTAAATGCTTTTGAATTCAATAACTGGAAGCCAATTCAAATTACAGATTTACCCAGTATCTGGAATTTTAAAAGAAAAGGAAAGGTCATGACCTGAAAATGATTTTAAAATATTTCCTGAAAATAACTTCCTGGAATTTATAGTTGGTATTGTAATTATTGATTCCAATCCAAGGGATTGAACACATTTTTAAAATAAGAGCCTACTCTATTTCCTTAATTAGGGTATTAGGGTGAGGTTTATACGGAAAATTGTGTGTATACAAAATTTCTCCTCTAGCACAGTGTTTTTTAAATCATCTATTACTCATTTGATCAAAGACACTAAGAAATAAGATTTTTCCACTAAAAAAGAAAATGTCTTATCAGCATTTTACTTTCCAAAATTTTAAAATCAGAATTTACAGGAGTATCCTCAGATATTATTTATACTGATTTTACCTCATTATATTTTTTTCTCTGTTCTGAATTCGTAATACACATTCGTAATACACTCTGGCATATGCATATGCATATATGTACATGTATAAATATACATATGTATGTAATGTCATTAGTCTTTGAGATAAAATTGTGACAGTAAACGTGAACCAAAATTGGATAAGTATTGCAACCAAATATTTCCAAAAACAATTAGCTTTGGCATTATAGCAGATATTTGTCAGTGTTTCCAAACAATTCATAGAGTCAGTTTGACCATCTTTATTCATAAGACACTATTCAAAGTTTTAAAATGCTTGCAATATTATAGATCAATGTGAAATATACTGGTCTAGATGCTTAAACAGAGAATATTATGTTAACTATTTGTGGTTTTAGATCCTTTCAATCGTCTTTTCACCTCATGGGCCACAAATGTAGTTTGAAAACTGCCAAAATACATCTACTATTGCATTTAACACATAAAATTAGCATCCTTTGAAGCTCCAATTATTGTAACACACCTAAAGAAGGTCAATATTTAAACCTAAAATTTAATTCCATCATTGCCTCCACTTTACCTATAAATTTCAGAAACCTACATATGCATCCTGGGATAACATTCACACTAGTTGAGCTGCAATGTATTTTATACAGAATAGTGCAGTAAGAATGAAAGAATTGTCAGCTATCATTCTAATTTGCTTATTTCTCTGCAATGTGTTACATTCTTAACAGGTTTGATGAAGAGGAAAAATGTACACATGAAAACTCACAAAAAAAGTATTCTAAAGATGGGTGAGGATGAGGTAGAAGAGTTAAAAATCCAAAAGAATTTTTTAATAAAACATGGTATTATAAAGTTTGTATAAATTTAAATCACCTATGTTAACACAGAAAGAAACCTAATCTTTTAAAGGTATAGCTACAATCAGTATTAAATCTAATAGGGGTAAGAAAACAATAAATACCAAAAAGGTGAAAATTTCCCCATCCGAATACACTTATCTTCTTATAGCAACTTATTTCCCTTATCAGGTTAATTTAAATTTAAGTTCTATCGAGAGAGTAAGACGTTTTATATTAAAGGTTAAGGGTGAAAAGCAAAACCTTCCTTTTTGTAAAGATTGTTTCAGGAAAACACTTTATTTCTAGAAGAAAATGGAGAGAAGTTACTGGTATAAATTAATATTTCAAAGGGTAATAAATGCCCACCACATTAGGAATGGTTTAAAAATTCATACCAGGGCTTTGGGAATATGTTTCCATTACCTGGATATAAATCTGTTTTTTTAAATATTTCCCATCATATTTATTTGAAAGCTTTTTAAAAAGTTGAGTGGATAAAAAAAAGTTTGTCCTTAAACAACAGTTTTGTATATTCATAGATGCTTGCATTATTAAGTTAATTTTGTTAGCATTTCATGCACAAAGGATGAAACCATCAGCCATTCTTCAGAGCACATTAACGTAAAACATTAGGAAACATAAGGAAGTCATAGAAAAGAATCCATTTAAGTTATCACCATGCACCTAATCAAAACAACAAGGAACCACAATCACATCATGGAGCCTGGTTGATCACAATTACATCTGCATGGGGGAGAGAGTGGCAGTGATGTACTTTAGTGACCGAATGTTTAGATGAGACAAATCTGGCCTATGTCAAATTTAGTTCCATTTCATATTATGCATGACAAAGGCAGTGATGCTAGTAAAAGATTTGTTCATGGACAGGCTCAGCGTCTACCACAGCATCACTGCTTTACTGTTATAATCCATTTAAATGAAATTACATGCATAAATTTAATGATCTACTATTGTTTTTAGAAACATGTCTTCTAAGAGCTTTAAAAAACACCAAAAAATATATAATCATAATTTTAAAGTGGGTAGATATTAACTTTGAAAAACCATGAAGTTAAATGTTTGCACTTTAAATTTTGAGTGAAGAAACTAGAAATTTTGTGGGAAAGTATATTAATTCAATATACTTTAAAGTTCTTAAGGATCTTAATAATTTTGGCAATCAGTCTGTGTCTACTTGAAACCAAAGAAACTGATTATTCACTGAAGTAACCAGTTAAGCTGATCATCTTCTATGTAATTAAAAAAATAATTGTTTCATTTTATTATCCAAAACCAGAGAAATAATATGACTACGTCTACTTGCTGCTGACCATAGGTAAAAATAGAAAAAATATATAGACAGTTGCCTATATATTGAGAATGCCTAAATTTCTCACAAGAATAATTAGTTCTTATTTCTGAATAAAACGTCATTATTAAAAAGATGTGCTAAGGATTGGATTTTTCCATATTTTCTTAACAATTTAAAATCTATTTAAACTACAATAAACAAATTGAAAACAAACATTACAATTTCTATCTTTTTGATGGCAGCTTCCTTTTAAAAGGTTTATTTTTAAAAGAATAAAATGTATTGGATGGGATTTCAGACTCCTTAGCTACGACTTCTTGTTGATTAAGATTATTTTAAACTGTCTTAAATTTAAGCTTGTATGCTTCCTGTATTTTCATTCAATCTCATCTACATTTTATATTTACAATTTTTTCATTGTGAATATATAACCATACTGTAGATAACAAGTTCAGGGAAAATTATCTGTTAATTGTGATTAGAGTGTGTATACTTAACGTTTAATGTGTGATTATAAAAAAAGGAAGAATCATTCTGATTTTACTGCTACCAATGTATAAATGTATTACAATCGTTGTATATGGTTAGTCTAAATTGTTGAAGTAAAATACATTCATCTAGGCCAGGCACGGTGGCTCACGCATGTAATCCCAGCCCTTTGGGAGGCCGAGGTGGGCGGATCACAAGGTCAGGAGATGGAGACCATCCTGGCCAACAAGGTAAAACCCCGTCTCTACTAAAAATACAAAAATTGGCTGGGCGTGGTGTCGCACGCCTGTAATCCCAGCTACTTGGGAGGCTGAGGCAGGAGAATCTCTTGAAACTGGGAGGCAGAAGTTGCAGTGAGCAGAGATCGCACCACTGAACTCCAGCCTGGCGACGGAGCTAATCTCTGTCTAAAATATATATATTCATCTAATCTGCTCATCTATATTTTTTGTTTTTTATTGTTTGTTGTTGTTAGCCTATAAAGACACTGTATGCTGTTTATTTTTATAAGTTTTCTGTAAATTTTACTCAGTACTTATCTCAACGGGTCTCTTTATTAAAACCGGCAAAGCTTTTCCTTTTGGTTTTCTGAATGCAGATGTATGTCCACAATTCAATTCACAAATTTAGAAAAATATCTATTTCATATGTTTATTCAAGGTGCCTAACACTGAAAAAGTACATGTCATTTATATTATTCTCAGCTCTTTCGGGTTTGAGCCATAGATTGCAAATTAGTTTTTCATAGTAAAACTGTAAAACAGACATCTCTTCATGCTTACCTGCTAACTATTCCCTGACTTACGACTTCAGCGTGCCATTGAGGTAAACACGATGATTTATTCTTAAATACTTATGTGGATGGTAACAAAAATGAAACAGGACATTGCTCAAAAAAGAGGGGAGGGAGGAGAAAGAAAAGGATACTTCCCTACAATGCTGCTAGCCAGGCTTTATCTTTATGACACTAACGATAATCCCCTGTGTAATTAACTGTAGAGTGGTTATGCATGCAGCATGCAGCCCATGACAAGCCTCATAGAAAATACATCAGTATTAGCCACAGGTGAATTCGTTTAGAAAGATTAATGACTGCACCTGAATTTTAATGTCTGAAAAGGGATGGAACACTGAATCCTTAATTAAAAAGTTGAATGACTGGTATGGTTTGTTTAACATCACAAATTTCAACGGGAGGGTTTTGTATTCAAATGAAGTATGCAAAAGGAAACTTTCCTTAGAAACCGGTGAAGTAGAGGTGAAGAGCAAAAATGTTTTATGTGCCTTACTTTATGTAAATCGATACATGGATCAGTTGCTTTGATATGGATCAAATGTGGTGTAATTATGGCTCTTTTCTGTTTATAGTGAATGTGAAGCAAAGAATTCTTACAGAATATGAGCCGGAATTACCCTCAAACCAAAAGAAAGTCAGAGTAGGGAAGCTGTAAAACCAACAAGTGATCTTCTTCTTTCCTTAATGGGAAGCAATTTCTTCTTCATTATTATTTTACAGAGTTTTTTAATGAACAGAAAGTAACCTTGAAAAACAAGTTGGCAATGCCATTCTCAGAAGAGTTTACCTCCGCTTTGCAAACTGTTGTGCTGATTGTGTTAAAGCTTATCACAGACAGAAGATTTTCAATGACAATTTTAAACTCTTCTTTTAGGACTTAGATGGGGACAAGGGGAAAGATGGCTTGGGTATGCTTCTATCTGGAATAGGAGGAAACAACTGAGATTAATCATCTGCCCTTGGGGTAAGAATAGCTAAAAGCAGATGTCCTAAGCAAGAATGACCTAGAATATTACTTTAGCTACTGGGTTTACAACTTTTACAGTTTTTAAATTATTTTTCTATTAATCAGAAACAGTTCATATGTTCTGGATCTTTAACAATACCTCATTTGACAAAAAATAAAAAAAAAGAAAGAAAAGAAAAGAACATACAAATAAAAAGCTGGCATAATACCATTAATCTATCCAGAGCCTGTTGACATATTCAGTGTAAATATATATCCCAATTACTTTTAAAAAAAAAACAGCAAAAATAACATGTTTTATTGTTATAATGTGGGATTTCAGAAAAATGAAAGCAAGAATGTATCTGGCAGTTTTGTTCTAACCATAGTTTATATACAGTTGTCTGGATTTTCTGTTTGGTCTTTGCTTCAAAATGGAAATTCCATTGAAATTTTAGTTTAGAAGAAATCAAAGCACATGAAAATTCCTTTGCCTTTTTATTTTCTAGGTCAGAATGCTGCTCACATCCATAGCAAAGTAGATTTTGATGCTTCTTAGCTTCACACATTGCCTGCTGTACCACTTTTTCCGCCAAGTAAAAGCATGGCTTTTAGTTCTGCCCGCTTTCCAAGGGAACACATTTTTAATGAAATGTCATTTAGGAGTATTTGTTACTTCCTGTAAAAGCTTCTTTCATGGTTTTGTGTGTGTGTGTGAAGAAAAAAAAAAATCAGCCTCTTAAAATGTTGTAGTTGTAACTGTTCCCAGTACTTAGAACACTAGTGAGGGGGGAAGGAAACGCTCCAGTTCTCACAGATGTATCAGATGTTTTTAATAATGAATTGAAAAAGCGTGTGTTCCATGTACTGTTATTGTCACTGAGATACATTATCGAGCAAGTTGATTACTGCCGATTTCCATTAGTTATAATTACATGTGCTAGAGTGCTAGACAAAGTTATTGGCACATGAAGTGTAAACCTTTTTCAGAGATTGGATTTAGTTTTAAAGTAAACATTGATATCTTTGCATTAAGCCAATACTGAAATGTAAAGAAATGGTAAAGCTTTGGCAGCTCTTATCTCCTGAATTCAGTTAATCCATTAGAAGTCAATCTGTAGGATAATGTTTGAAGGGGCTTAAGAATTGGTATTGTTAATACCAGTTAAAATAATTTACAAAGGTGTCCATTAAATTTGTCAGCAAGGTGTTGACAGACAAAAACAGGGCTGGCACGGGATCCACCCAGAGCTATTCACATTAAATGTCAGTTAATAATGTCTGTTATAATTTCAGTAAATAAATGTCTGAAAGTTCAATATTAAAGCTTTCTCCCAGTTATGTACCTAAATCTTTTACCAAACCTATTTAAATCCTCATCACGAAAAGTTAAGCATATTCTCATGGGTTCATAAGCTTTGCTGGAAGAGCACTTGTAATTTTCTGAAACTTCATGGGGTCATGTTCACTCTCCATCCATTAAACCAGAAAGAATAAGACAAGTTCAAGCTAAAAAAATTAAAATAAAAATAAAGGATTAAAACCAGGAAATGTTTAAAAGTGCCTCTTAAATATCGTATTGCCATTACTTTAAAACAATCATTTAGAGTGATTGTTGAAGGGTCAATTATTTTTTTAAAAAATGTCATTCACTGAAAGACTGTATTTGGATTATATTGTAAACTACGACTAAAACTTATATTCACAAGTAGGACTTTGTAATATACACACACACACATACACACATACACAGACACACACACACACACACACACACACACACACATCTCCTAAATTCAGCAGGTCCTAATAACTCCAAAAGGTAGAATACAACCCACATGGTACATAGTAAATTCTTGCATCTTTGACATCTTACCTTGTTCATAAACCTGTCATATCCAGTGCCTTGATTGATAGAATTTGAATCACTTTCCTTGCTGAATGAAGGGATAATATGTTTGCATGGGAATTTCCCTCCCTCTCTCTCTCTTCAAAGTGTAACAAGGATTTTTGACATTGCATCCTCATATGTACACTGATTCTCAACATAGTTTAGAGCTTTTATAATATTTATAATCAGAAAATATACCTATAAATTTAGGTGAAATAAGGTAAACACATATTTATATATGTATATACAATCCATGTAGTTACTTATTTTGTAGAAATGCAATATAAATACAGCAAATTGTCATTTTAACCTTTCTGAAAAATAAAGAGAATGGCACTAGGAAGGCAGTACTAATATTTATTGATTATTTATTATATGCCAGACACTATAATGGAGGCTTTAAATGTTTTATTTTATTTCAAGGTGAAAATATGCTTTTGATGGAAATTTTGTTATCCCCATTTTGCAGATAAGAAATCTGAAGTTTAGTGACCATTTTGGTTTTAAAGTGCTATGCTGTGCTAAACTCACAATCAAAGACCTTTTTATTATTTGTCATTTCTCTGCCTACTCTATTTAACTATCTCTCATTGGTTAAATTCAAAGCTATTAAGTCTTCACTCTAGAATTCTAGAGTGTTTGTCCTGGATTTAATTTGGAGATTTGTTATGCAACTTGTAGACAAGACAAATCTGTGGCAGCAGTCATAAATAAGCAATTGTAGAACATTGTAACTGCTATCTGTAACTGATTGTGATAGAACTGGATGTAATGTTTGCAGCACTTACAAGCCACCCTTTCAGGGCTGCACCTAGAAGATAACAGAAGGTTTTGGCGACATTTATGGAAACAAAACTAGACAGTAAATTAATCAACAAATGTCTATTTTATTTAAGAACACATACAAAGCACTGCCGTTTGCTTGATTTTGGTTTGGGTTGCTGTAAACAGACAGGACAGGGATTTCACTTTCTGTCAAGGCTTCATTCTCTCTCACTCCAAGCTTTTATTTCACTCCATGTCTGAAGTCCCCAGAGAATCAGGAAAAAATATAAATGATAGTTTTCTTCCTGTGGAAGGATTCCTTTTCATCACATAGTCTGCATGTTTGTGAAATAAAAGTACTTTAAAGATTACAAAATAACAAGCATGCTTTTTTTTTTTTTTTTTTACATTTAGAAAGTTTAAGATACAAAATTGTAAAATTTAATGTTAGAATATCAGTAGTGGGCATATGAGTGTTTATTGTAAAATACTTTCAACTTTTCTGTATATTTGAACATTTTTGCCAAATGCAGCGGTTCATACCCACAATCTCAGCACTTTGGGAGGCCAAGGTGGGCGGATTGCTTGAGCCCAGGAGTTTGAGACTAACCTAGGCAACATAGCAAGAACCTGTCTCTAAAAAACGTTTAAAAAACAAAAATTAGTCAGGCATAGTGGCGTGTACCTATGGTCCCAGCTACTCGGAGGCTGGGGTAAGAGGATCTCTTGAGCCCCAGAGGTTCAGGCTATGGTAAGCCATGATCACACCACTGTACTCTAGCCCCTGGGTGACAGAGCGAGACACTGTCTCAGGAAAAAAAAAAAAAAAGAAAGAAAGAAGGAAAGAAAGAAAGAAAGAAAGAAGAGAGAGAGAGAGAGAGAGAGAGAAAGAAAGAAAGAAAGAAAGAAAGAAAGAAAGAAAGAAAGAAAGAAAGAAAGAAAGAAAGAAAGAAAGAAAGAAAGAAAGAACATTTTTATAACAAAATGCTGAGGGGGACTTTAAATACAATTAAGTACAGTCTAGTAATCACATACCAACTACTATTTGTTGCTGCCAAGGGTAAGAATTAAAAGGAAACTTTACTTCCTCAGATTTATTTCTATTTTATGCAAAAGCTTGTGTTATCTGACAGGAAAAATTATTTCCATTTTCTATATGAAAGAGTATTTGTAGAAAACTTTACCAGTAAAACAGAAAATGGATCGCTGAACTGCTTTGAAATTCTGAATCTCCTCGACGAAGAACGAAAAGGAAAATTATGCCCATCATGTTGGTGAGGTTCTTTCTCTCCCTGGGTTGTCCTAGAGCAACAACTTTTTAAATTTCATTAGGATCCAAAAAATAGAAAATGTAAAGAACAGTCACAGATAGGGTATTGAAACTCTATTACGTGCAGTACACTGTTGGAAACATAGGAAGAATATATGTGTGTGTGTGTGTGTGTGTATATATATTCACATAACTTTTCACTATCTTCAATTTACAGGTGACTCAGTCAGAGAGACAAAACTAACATAACGAAAGAAGAGACAATTTAAAACCAAACCCTCACTAAATAAAAATTGAGAGAAGGGGACTTGAGTAGAGTGATCAGACAGAATTAATATATTTAAAGAAAACTGCAGGGAATGGCCTGAGAATTAAGAAATCCTTAAAAACATTTCAACACTTAGTCATAACCCATGTTAATTAAGATCAAGATCATGTTGCGTAAGTGATTTTGAGTCCATTTTATAAATATTATATTACATGATAACTTATTAGTATTTTTCAAGCTATGACTTTTCATTGCTACCAGGAATTCTATCATATGGGCATATATTATTCTATTTTTTCAATCCTTTCTTGTGGACAGTCATGTTTGGTCAGCATTTAACTAGCATTCAAATAATGTTGATGAATAATTCTTATATTGAATATTTTGATATTTTTATATAGTCGAATAAATCACTCGTCTTTAATTGTGGGTTCTTCCTTTGCTTTTATCTTTGAGGTCTGGAATAATGGATGATTTTTAGATCATAGATGAGGACAACAACAGGTGTTCTGATTTAAGGAAAAATCACATATGAAAATCAATTTCTACAAGAGATTAAACTGAACAAATTCTTCATTCTATATAACTGATTTCCCACAATATCTCTAACTACAGATGTGCTTAAGATATAATTCCATTTTTAACAATTTGTTGTGTACATTTTGGTGGATAAATTTGGATTGATAAGTACATTGAATTTATTTCACCTTAAATTAGATACATTTTCCTTTTTTTTTTTTTTTTGAGACGGAGTCTCGCTCTGTCGCCCAGGCTGGAGTGCAGTGGCCGGATCTCAGCTCACTGCAAGCTCCGCCTCCTGGGTTCACGCCATTCTCCTGCCTCAACCTCCCGAGTAGCTGGGACTACAGGCGCCCGCCACCTCGCCCGGCTAGTTTTTTGTATTTTTTTTAGTAGAGACGGGGTTTCACCGGGTTAGCCAGGATGGTCTCGATCTCCTGACCTCGTGATCCGCCCGTCTCGGCCTCCCAAAGTGCTGGGATTACAGGCTTGAGCCACCGCGCCCGGCCTAAATTAGATACATTTTCTAAAGGTAAAATTAATTATCACAGATACTGTAAACATTTGAGTATTTTAAGTGGATTTTATTAATATGCTGCAGAATATTCTATCTTAACATTATGTTTAAAAATTATTTTAAGAGTTTCCACAATGGCATCCACAGACCAGACTATTTGAATCCAGCATATCAGAAATTCTGATGTTAAGGTTTTACTGAAAAATAAATTATTCTTATAAATACAGAGAGTATTTCCAGGGTGAAAATGGATTGCTGCCACCCTTTCTCTGGTAGTATAAGTATTCTGTTTCCTTTGAAGATTTAATATTTTTCCAAATGTAGCTGTCTGAAAAAGCTGAAGTGCAGCACTTCCTGAGGAAGCATTTGTCACTTACCCGCATTTACTGTGTTTACTGTCCTCTGTGTATTGCTAAACTTCACTTTTAATAGGAGAAAATTGGCCTTAAACGGGAAGCAGTATTTTACTGCTGAGCAAGAAACTATCTGTATTCCTCTTTCAAACCCTGCCTTAGAAGCATGTAGAATGCTTCTTGACCAAAGGAGATGGTATGAATATTCATGTGTTTTATGAATCACAGAGTTGAGGCCGTATGGTTTTCCCATTTATCAATTACCGGTTTAGGATTATCCAGCCGAGGAGTTGAACTGATTAACAACGCTCTTTTTGTTTGCTCGGTGTTGAGGTGAAACAGCCCAGTGACAACTGTATTATTTCTTGCCTCTTCAGCTGTCCACACTTGTGCAAGAAGCTTAACATCCTGTCAGGTTTCATCATGTATCCTCTTTATTACCACGTTGTGAGAATTTGTATAGTTGTAAATCAGAATGACTTTTTAAAGTTTAATTTCTCATTGCAGAAAAGACCCCATGGTTACTATGCCTAACAAGCATGGCCAATCATGCCCATCATAAATGATCTCAGGTATGCTTGGCATCTGACTGGAAAATTAAAATTTTAAAAGTTAATGCTACAAGCGGTTGAGAATAGCAGCTGCAGTGAGAACTCGGCTGTTATAGAGAACGTGGAATTAATCAGACAGACACAAACTCACCTTGATTGACGAAGCTAGCATATTTAGTTTGGTTTTGTTTTACATTTGTTGTTGTTTTTCCTTCATTTTTCCTCTAACAGCCTATCTTAATTCTTATTTAAAATGTCATTGGGAGATTTCTTCTGGGACTGCTACTACTGATATTAAAATTTAAAAACCAAACAACGACAACAACAACAAAAAACCCCAGCAAACGCAGAATCTTTTTGTGGTTTGAGAACTCTGCTTTGCAGAAATTCTAAATTCTAAACTCTCTTTGAAAAAAGCAAAAATGTACTAACAGGATTGATCTCTCTCTCCTCTCTCTCTCTTTCTCCCCTACTCCCGCCTTCATCTCCCCCATCTCCCCTTCCTTCATGTTTACTTTCATTAGTATGCAGTGGTACCTTTTAATGGGATGGTGTGGAAATGGGCAAAGCTTGAAGGGGCTTTCTTAAGAATATTTTCACTTTAAATGCTTAAGTAGCAATCTTTTTCAAGGGAACAATGAGCCTGCTGGTCTGCTATTTAGCAGCTTAGATTTAGATCCAAACTTTTCTTTTGCACTGTTACATACTGATTCTCCCTTTATCCCTTTCTCTGTTTCTCTGTGGTTTAGTTTTCTGTCTTTGACTGAGGTCTTCTATTTCAGTTTGTGTGTATATAAACATGCCCATGCTTTGTTCTCCTTTTCAGTGATGGGCAGCCAGCTTCAAAGCCACAGAATGCTGCATTTTTAAGAATATTTCAGTTATTGCTACATTTTTCTTTTATTGTGAATACACAGGCTATCAAGCTGCCCCTGCAATTCACTAAATATCTCAGTGCAGTCTCAACTCCCTGTCATTTAGTTCTTTCTTCACTGAATCCAACTTTTACTATTAACCTATTTGGAAAAGAGTCAGAAAGGAGAGAAAGAGGGACTGCCCTGCACTTCAGTTGTTTAAAACTAACACCTCTGCCCTAGTGTGGAAGAATCTAATTTTCTCTGTGAATCTCGACTACACAAGAGGCAAGTTAGCACCTCTAACAGTAAGGAATCTACAGTAAGGAATCTCTCAAACTGCTTTTGCTGACGGTCTGAGCGATTGAATCATTTACCCTACAAAACAAAACTGATGAAAAACAAATCTACATATTTTAAGTGGGTGTAAAAGAAGTCTATAGTTTGGGAAAACAAACTGAACTTTTGGGGTTGGGGAAGTTAATTTGCCATGTAGGATGCTATCACATCAAAACAGACTACGCTTTTAGATTTTTTTCTCTCAGATCCAAGCCTATCATTCCATGCAGAGAGCGTGACTTTGGCTGTCTGAGATTCTGAAAATTCTGTTTGTGAAGCAATGAACAGTGTCAAATTCTTTGTTCAACATTCTGAACACCAAGTCTCACATTGTAAATTCTGTTTTTCTGGTTTCTAAATCCTGAGTGGTTGCATGCAATATACATGTGGATGGAGATTAGAAAGCTTCCGTCTGCATAAGTTCTTACTCTTTGCAAGGCGTGTGCTTTTTTCAGTGAGTGTGACTCAAGTATATCCATGCTCATTTTTTTTCTGATGAGTGAGTTAAATTGTTTGATTTACATTTTATCAAATACACTTTCAACATATACATTCTCCAAAACTCTAACACTGTATCTCATTCTGCTTTAGATTTGGTATATTCTAGATCACTATATAGCCAAAAAAAAAAATTATGTATTCATTACCAAAACAAACTGAACAAAAGACAAGAATAGATAAATGAATGTGTAAGAGAGAAAAATAATGCATTTTATCTTTCAATTTTATGTCTTCAATGCTAAGGTTGTTTTCCAATAAGGTGGATCTCTCACTTATTCTATCATCCTCCTTTCTCAAACACTTTAGTCTTCAGTTCATTTTCTTTCCATATTCCAGCTCACATGCAAAAATATCAATGACAAGAATTCTGTATAGCTATACTGCCATCTTTATAATTCAAAATCTTGTCAATTCCAGTCACTGATTCAGCTGCTTAGGCTGAAAAATAATGTATAATATTCTTAAATTTTTCTGCATGGTGATTGCAACTTTAGGGAAAGCTGCATTCAGCAGACAACCAACAGAAAAAGTTGGCTTAAGATTTTTAAGTTCACTAAGTTATAAATGCACAATCATCAACAGGCAAGTCATGACAAATATGAAATCAACCTGAAGCATGAAACCAAACATCTAAAAATAATATAAATATGTTGTCTCTATTTGTACAAAATGAGTATTTACTCAATCCCTTTTTAAATAGACTTTAGTTTTTTAAAGCAATTTTACATTTACAGCAAAATTGAGCAGAAAGTGCAGAAAGTTTCCATATGCCTCACTGTCCACAAACATCAACAGCCTGCACCAAAGTGGCACCTTTGTTACAACATACCTTTGTATTTGTTAGTGAAAAGAGATGACTCCCAAGTGTTGAATCCTTTAACACCCTGGGTCAAAAATCCCATTTTTAGCTCAAGTCTCGAGTCTTGCTAGAATGCATTATTTCAAGAGACAAGTCATCTTTCAGTGCTGCTAAATACATAGTACTAAATTAGTTACTGAAAACATGCTGTGTTCAGTATATAACACAGAAGGGATGCTAAAAGTAACAACTCGGAAAAGGTGTCAACAGAAGCACTAGTTGATTTGTAGATGTAAACTGGCAAATACCTCACCGGGGGTAAATACTGGATATGCAGTACAGCCATCATTGAGACTTCTCCTCCGTCTACTCTTGGCAGTAGTTCCTACTTATAGGTAGACACAATTCCAGATGTAATCATTTCAACTTTCAAGCCCTGCTTCCTCAATCTGCTTCCTAGTGAGACTATTGAAATTGAAGCACTACAGAGAAATTAAAATAGAACTTGTCATTTCGAAAGTCTTATAATGAATTAAACTGATTTTTAAGCCAAACAAATCCTAATATTCTAGTGTAATAAAATAAAAAGAGACTTAAGGGCAGACTAAATTATCTAAAAGAGATGCTAATTAGGAACAATAAATGCTTGAATAGCCTAGGCTTTTTTGGGCTATCATAAGATTATAGACATGCTGATTCTGTAAAGTCAAATGGTGGATCTTTCTAGTAGCAATTCCAGTATGAATACCAATTCTCAGTATTAAATGCAGTGTGTTGCAGACACTTGCTAAGCTCATGAATCAGTAAGATTTCTATCCTATTTGGCCATCCAGCTCTTGAATAGTAAATACAAAAGCCTTCAAAACCTGGGTTCCGCAAGCCTTCATTGTATTAGAGACAGATGCATTTCTTTTAACGAATCAGGACTTTGAGTATTGATTCTATCAAAGAGTTCTGGGAACATTAACAGAAAAGAGATTTCTTATGACATCATGTCCCTCAGTGTAATGTTTATGTATAATCCATGTGGACCATGTATATTTTATACAATTATTGATGAGAAAAGGGATCCCTTTAAGCCTTTGCTCATTAAATGATGTTTCTCCGCCATTCTCTTATCTTGCTGCTCTGAGGCTTCTCTAAGTGGTTGTTGGTCGTCTATCTACTCTGCCTTTCTCTGCAAGCATTTCTCTGCTTCAAGAATACTTCCCAAAGCCAATTCTTATTGTGATTGCCTCGACGCTTTTGCCAGTATAGCCCTCGGCAGCCTACCCCCACAAACTGTTTACAAATAATGGTTGTTTAAGAGTCAGTTAAGCATTCACCATACTCTTGCTTTGCAGGAAAATTGGCAGTAAAGTAGAAAAGCTGAGGCCATCATCAAATATTATAACACACTTCTGAATGGAGTTTTCCATTTCAAGGCCAACAATATAGAGCTGAGAATAAGTTGTTACTTTTTGTACTTCTTGAAACTACTTCATCATTGTTCAATATTTATTGAGCACTAGTGTTATTGAAGTCAATTTTACAACAATTTATTTCTATCCATTTTTGTCTTAATCTTTTTTTAAATTTTGGATAGGAATGTTCACATTTCAATCCTGACACACAAAAATTACTTTATAAATATTTGGTGTGTGGGTGAATGAGGAAAAGGTTTCCTTTTGGCATTTGTGGTTTTCTCGTCACAAATAAGGTATTTAATGAAATGAGGAGGGAGCAGCATGACCAAATCCATATGCACAACATATTTGGGTGTTGCTATTCCTTTAAGCGTTGAATTTATTTTTTTCTTCCAGTGTTTACAAAACAGTAACAGGTTTTTTATCTTGGCGTAATGTTATCAAACAATAAAATACTGTGGAAAAGAAAAAGGGAGCCTTTTTTCGTAGTGATACCCTAACAGAAGGGATTGGTGGTTTCAATCTGTGTGCTACTCAATTAAAGGCAGACAGTTACTTAGGGAACATTACGTGTGGTTTGAATGGCTAAGAATAGATGTGTTCAAAGCACAGATATCAATGTCTTAAAAGCCACTCCTGGGATAGACAACAGCTTCTTCTTTAAGCCACTTAATTTTTTGTCTGGAAATTAATATTTCATTATTCCTTGGAGCACTTGGCGTGGTCTTTATGGTTTGAAGATGTGCAGCAACCACCAAACAACCTAATATTAAGCTGTGTCTTCAAAACCCATAGAGAGAAGGTGCTGGAACTAAATGCTTTGGCACATGACTAAAGTAATTAACTGTGGTAGACAGATTTAATGCTATAATGGTTTATTTTAATCAAGAGCAAAAGTAGGGAGGGACAGGGCAGGAGAAGGGATGGCTGCAGTGGGAAAGTTAAAAATTAAATAAATAAATGTCAGAGTTGCCTATGTCAGGAACAGCGGCTCCCTGCTACTTTCTGAACTATCATGTTCAAAGATGTTGATTTAGGCTCCTGCTGGTAAACATGCTTTTTTATAACCTCAACTCATCCATATTTCACACAAGAGACTTCATAAAAGAGACAGATTTATAATTTTCTGTCACTGAATTCAAGATTACCAATTATTTCTTTATTGAAATTTTTGCATCCTTTACTAGAATAGGTATTCATAGTTTTATAGACCTTTTCTTTTTTTCTCAGTCACTCAATTTAGATTTATGAAGCCTAAGAGTTTTCTCCTGCAGCAACTCACAAAAACATTCTACTTCAAATATGCAGTGCCTCAATCAATGTAATTATTTCCAGGAACAAGCCACAAGTTTTAGAATTTATATGCTTTAATAATTCTATATTCTTGGATTGTGTAATGATTATGCATGAATGAAAAATAAGGACTTTTGAGGACAAAATATATGGGAATATTTAAAGTTCACTTTGTAGATTAATTGGACATTCCTACTTAAAATTTTAACTTTTCTCTGTGTACCATTCAAGATTTAAAACTTTCCAAATTATATCAATAGCATACTTTCAGAACACTAATTATATTGAAGTATGAAGAAATGACAGAGAATATCAACCCAAATATTATGCAGTAAAACTGCAAAAATGAGGGTAGGAAAGTCTAGGAAATGTGTGTTATCTTTTGACCCCAAGAGCTTAGGGACAGGGGCGTCAAAGGCATAAATGACATGTCATATTACCTACAGGTAATACACTCTATCGTGTTGATGTAGCTTTATCTCTATGGTAGTTCTTATATGGTGGAATTTGTGGGGGTGTTAGAAAAATATAATCAGGCAAATTTCCTGCATAATAGTCTGAGAAATGGCTAGAACATAGAGAAAAACTGTGTAACGTATGACCTGAAGAAGCTGGCATTTCCTAGAAGGTTAAGAATGATCCTCTTCAGCCTGAAGAGATAAGTAGGGATCCCAAAGGAAGAGAGACACAGGGTTAACCCACACTTTGACTTTTGAAGATTGAGAAAGAGTGATTAGTTCCAAGTAGACACAGCACCTCTCTGACCAGGGTACATGGGCCAAGAAGCAGAGTGGAGGCTGGATGTCATCCCTCCAGCCACCAGGAGCACTGTACCAGCACCCCCATGCAGAGCCATTTCATGCCACTCCTGCCTAGATCTCAGGAAGCTCAACAGCAAGGGCAGGTATAGAAAGTGAGACCCATATTCCTCTTTTTTTCAGATGCTATACCTGTTTCCCTGCACACACCTTGACTGTGAACTCATCACTCAGAATGGTAATATTCAAAAAGGTTTACTGAACAAATAAATAAAATAGGAAAAGGTCTCTATAAAAGCTAAAGAGACACACATAACTCTCAGAATGGAGGAATATTCAGATTTAATTCTTTCTGTCTAGCTAAAGATTGCTTGTATAGTGTCTGTTCATATCCTTTGCCCACTTTTTGATGTTTTTTTTTGTTTTTTTTTTTCCTTGTAAATTTGTTTAAGTTCCTTGTAGATTCTGGATATTAGCCCTTTGTCAGATGGATAAATTGAAAAAAATTTATCCCATTCTGTAGGTTGCCTGTTCACTCTGATGATAGTTTCTTTTGCTGTGCAGAAGCTCTTTAGTTTAATTAGATCCCATTTATGTGGCCAACAAACATATGAAAAACAGCTCATCATCACTGGTCATTAGAGAAATGCAAATCACCAATGGTCATTAGAGAAATGCAAACCATAATGAGATACCATCTCATGCTAGTTAGAATGGTGATCATTAAAAAGTCAGGAAACAACAGATGCTGGAGAGGATGTGGAGAAATAGGAATGCTGTTACACTATTGGTGAGAGTGTAAATTAGTTCAAACTTTGTGGAAGACAGTGTGGTGATTCCTCAAGGATCTAGAACCAGAAATAACATTTGACCTAGCAATCCCATTACTGGATATATACCCAAAGGATTATAAATCATTTTACTATAAAGACACTTGCACATGTATATTTACTGCATCACTGTTCACAATAGCAAAGACTTGGAACCAACCCAAATGTTCATCAAGGATAGATGGATAAAGAAAATGTGGCACATATACAGCATGGAATACTAAGCAGCCATAAAAAAGGATGAGTTCATGTCCTTTGCAGGGACATGGGTCAAGCTGAAAACCATCATTCTCAGCAAACACAGGAACAGAAAACCAAACACTGCATGTTCTCACTCATGAGTTGGTGCTGAACAATGAAAACACGTGGACAGAGGGAGGGGAACATCACACACCAGGGCCTGTTGCGGGGTGGGAGGCTAGGGGAGGGATAGCATTAGGAGAAATACATAATGTAGATGACAGGTTGATGGATGCAGCAACAACTGTGGCACGTGTATACCTATGTAGCAAACCTGCACGTTCTGCACATGTATCCCAGAACTTAAAGTATAATAATTAAAAAAAGATTGTTTGTATATACTAAACATAAATGTTTATAGTTTATGTTAATAGTGCTTGACACTTTCTCTTTCAAGATTTTCATGTTGATCCTCACTAGAGCCCAGTAAGATAGATAAAGCCAGATATTTTTATACAAATTTTAGAAATTAATGAACAATAGTTCAGAGAGGCTAAGTGACTTGTCTAAAATTATACAGGTAGTTAGATATGACCATAAGCTGAACTCACCTTCTGAGTGCAAAAGGGAGACAGAAAGTACTGTTGAGATTAAAATGAGACAAATGACATACCTGGGATAAGGAGATTGTATTAAATGATTGCTTTTCTTTGAGAAGATATTTTGGGATGATTATTTCCAACTTTCGCTGAATATTGATGGATAGCAGAACTCATGGAAAATACAGAGAGACTTTCCACAGCTGGATGAAATATTTCTCTGGTTTTCTTTATCTTTCAGGTATTTTCAGAAAATGCAGCAACTCAGATTAATTTTCCTGTGTTTCTCAGTTAGTGCTGTTTGTGAGTGTGTGTGTATGCATGTGTGTGAGGGTATATGAGTCATTTGATATTGGATGCAAGAGTAACTGCAACCCATTCAAGGAGGTCCAGAAGAGGATACAAGGATAATGATTTAAAAATTGATTTTTTGTGTGTGAAAATCGAGGATAGGTAAGTATTCATTGAGCACTCTTCAGGAAATCAAAAACCAGATATGAAGGCGATCTGGCTGTGACATCTATCACCCCATTGATCACCAACTTTGATTTGGATTGATGTGGCTGGCTAAGCAGGCATCCCTTTCCTCCCTGCCATGTCCCATGCATCCCTCCTGAAGCTGCATGTTTGGTCAAAGAGGATGACATTCCCAGATAGAGGAAGACCATTATTCCTGTCAAGAGTAGCTGTGCTCCCCTGCAAGAACCTGCAAACAGCTCAAAATAAATAGATAGATAAATAAATAAATAAATAAATAAAAGTCTATAACATAAAGGACTCCAGGTTCATTCATTTTATTTCTCTTGTCTTTGTCTAAAATTTTAAAAATTACATGAAAATCCTACGCTAGCTGGGGTGGTCATTAAGACTCCATATTTTGTTAAGATGTCATGAAATGCAAATGCTAAGCATTTTTGAGATTCTTTAAGTAGTATAAGAATTGTAAACATTCTGTTTTATGAGTGATGTAAGTGCACTATATGAAATGTTGAAAAGTCACATTGCCAATGAGTTGAAATTGTGCAATTCTGAGTTTCTATTTATCCTCAAGAGTATATTGTTTTTATATTTTAAAAACATAAATATAACAAAGTATGGTATCAGAGGCACTTTATAGTCAGATTTAATGGTGCAAACACTGAGTTGCTATAATACCAAAAGTACAGTATAATGTAAAGATAACAATATAGAAAACCGGAGCAAGAAAGTACATTTTATGTAAAATATTTTGACTCACAGTATCCTAAAGAGGGCAAAAATAAATGCTAGACTGTAACCTTCACATACTAGTGTTCATAAACATACCAACAGTAAGATCTGGGATTCACAAAGCCCATCTCGGTCCATTTATTTTCCATCAATGTGTCTGTCCTTTAAGTGATACATTGAACAGAAGAGAGACATACACTCAGTGAAGTTTTCAGGATTCATTTTGATGGAAACAAAATGAAGTAAACTCATATTTTCTAATTGTGAGCTACACCATTTTCTCTTGATGCATTGATGTTTATCCCTTGTTCGTATGGGATCCATTTCTAAAAACACAGTTTGCAACTACTTCTAAAGCCCAGAAATCCCACATCTCAATTTGCATCTGTTTTAGTGGCTTAAGAATATGCAGCAATTTTTAAGCACTGTTGAAACGAAGCTCATAAGAATGTAAAATGAACAATGAATGAGAAATCTGGGTGGTAAGACTTTAAAATGTCAATAGATTAAGCCCTCCTTGGTTTCTAATGCTACATTTTCAGATTTCTTTTTGAGAAGAAATTTCTTTTTACTTTATTTGTTTCCCTTTTTCCATAAGATTTAAGAAATCCTCCCAAGATTTTCCAAGCTCCTTTTGGGGACTTTCCATAATGACAGCTGCAGGCTGTTGCTTCAGGTGACTGTGAAATCTTCTTCATAGAAGTCACTTGAAATTATGCTCATAGTAATCATATTGAATTTACCCTGAAAATAGAGCAAATAAATATGTATAGGATCAATTTTTACATTCAATTAAATATTTGCATTTTATTCAAATAATTAACATGAGGATGAAAATTATCTTTTGAAGCACATTATACACATTTCTATAGCATGCATTACTTTACTGGAGTTAAAATATCACCATTATGCCTGATAGCACATGTGGAAGCAAATCCTAGGAATGAAGCATTTATAGTAAACATCCATATGTTTTAGTAAACACAATTGCAGGTTTTCCAGAGTAAGCAAATGTGTGAATTCTTTAAATGATACTAAAGAATGAAAATAGTCCTACTTTCATATGCCAAAAGGAAAAAAAACCACTATGTCGCATAATTGGAGATTGTAACAAAATCATAATGATGAAAATAGTAACAAGTACTTATTTGGGTTTGATACATATATTTTATACGTAACTGTGACACTAAACTTAAAATTGAAGCTCTATTTTCCTCTTATTTTATAGAAGGCTTGCCTTAGACTAGTAGGCAAGTCAGCAATTTGGGGGCGATAGACGTGGTAGAACTTAAGATTTAGTCTTAAAGAACTGGTCAATTATAATAATAGCTAACCCTCACATAGTATTTACCATGCTGAGGCACTGGGCACTTTTCTAAGTACTTTCCATATATTAACTCTTATAATCTACCTCATTTGGTTGATTCCATTATCGTCTTCATTTTACTGATGAGGAAACTGAGACACAGAGTGATAAAATAAGTTGCCAAAGGTCACACAGCTAGTAGAGAGCAGCAGAGATTCAAATGCAGGCATTCTAGCTCTGGAGTCTGCTTCATGAGCCTTCATCTTAGATGCAAGTTCTGCAGCTTAAATGACTCAAAGCTGACCTGACTGATCTAATTAAATGATTCTGATCATTCTGATTCTCAAAGCTTTAATTTGTAAATAGTCAAACAAATTAGATGTCACAGGAATCTTTTTGCTTTGCTTCCCTTTCTGCAGTACCTGTAGTACACTGGGATTTCTAGTGGCACTAACGGTGGTGGCACTGCCCCCCTCTCTGACATAGGGACTTCATTGTCCTGAGACCCTTCACATTTTCAGAACTTCGTGATCACATGACTTTGCAGAAAAAATTTTAGCCTTTATTACAAAAGGTTTTATTTGTGTGTAGCTGCCCCCTAGGTAAAGTATATACGTTTATGATACCTTTTACGTTGTCTTTTCCAATGAGACATTGTCGGAGGGAAAGCCGGTATATGAAACCATTACTATAAATAGTAATGTAAATACTTTCTAAGAAAAATTCATAGGAATGATCTCTGATTGATCAAAGAAAGTGAACTATACACTGCTTCCTAAATATCCTCCCAGAGTCCTTCAAGACAGCAGCATTCCGAGGCTACAAATCAGGAGACTCAGGAATATACTCAGGTAGCAATTCAGAAATATACCAGCAGGGCTCCAGCAATGCCTGTTCCAACCACATGACCAACACAGTTAGGACATGGACTATTGCCTAACCCTCAAGCCGATAATACCCGGGCCCATGGGGCATCACAAAACCAACCAATTCTGGTATTGTTGCACTTCATTTTACGTAAGTGTGGCTACATTTATTCACAGCTGTGTGAAGAGAACATCCTAAGTTTCTTGCAAGTCTTAGCTGAAGTAAGGGGCCAAAAGAAAGAAAATGGCCTCTTTTTGTTTTGTTTTGTTTTTTTGAGACGGAGTCTCGCTGCCGCCCAGGCTGGAGTGCAGTGGCACAATCTCAGCTCACTGCAAGCTCCGCCTCCCGAGTTCACGCCGTTCTCCTGCCTCAGCCTCCCGAGTAGCTGGGACTACAGGCGCCCGCCACCACGCCCGGCTAGTTTTTTGTATTTTTAGTAGAGACGGGGTTTCACCGTGTTAGCTAGGATGGTCTTGATCTCCTGACCTCGTGATCCGCCCGCCTCGGCATCCCAAAGTTCTGGGATTACAAGCGTGAGCCACCGCGCCCAGTGAAAATGGCCTTTTTAATATGAATGACCAGGTGTCCTAAAACTTACCAACAGAGCCCAATCCTTTCGTCTAGGGGCTGGGTTTCACCTATTACTTTCAATTTAGAGTTTCAGAAATGCATTTTACAACTAGTCTCACATCTCCTAGCACTGGTTCCTAACATAGTCACTTCTAAAAACCTCAAAATTTATCTTTGTCATTGAAGTTCTATAATACGTTGAGCATTTTTTAGACTTATTAAGGTAAGACACTAATATTAGAAAATGACTACCTGATTTTTACCACAAAGAGCGATGTTTCACTGACAAATATGTGAGCCCCACATTAGAATAACACCAAGTGACATATTGAATTCTACATCACTTTACAACTATTGACTCATGCACCAAGCTGAGTTTATATTGTGTGCCCTGTTTAAAGCCTTGTCCACATTTTGGAGGCTTTCTAGTTAGTGAACCCGCTGCTTAGGGATAAACATTGGGATTTCCTATCAGCATCCCTTTCTACCCTTGTATTGACATTAGTGACCAAGCTGAGGACGAGCGCTGTATCTGACAATCCAGGGGAGCAGAGAATAAGAAGAAACAATGTTAGGCAAAAATCATGGTCTTGTTTCCTTTCCAAGAGGACTTAGGAGAGTTGTGGGAGTTAGAGGAAAAACTGGACTTGGCAATAAGAAGAGTCAAGGCAATCTGGAACCCTCTTTGCCAACTTGGACCTTTCCCCTCATCTCTGCCCTCCTGGTCCCATCTTGAAATTCATTGTCACATTGTAAGTGCCTAATAAAAAGTGAAAGTATTGTGGAAATGTTAATAATAATGTCTTTACGTACCAGGACTCAGGGACAAACAATCCATGTTCCCATTTCTTCGTTTTCTTTCCCTTCTTCTATGCACTTTCCCAGACTTTCCTTACCTTGCCTGGCATTTTTTTCACCTTGGCGCTGCACTTCTTCACAGACAGTTGTTCACAGTCCTTCCATTCTTAGGGCAAATATGGTTCCCAGATTAGCATCACATTCCCCTTAGTACTTGATGTATGTTTTTTCTTTTCAGACAAGACTTCTGATCACCAAAAACAATCTTGCTCTTGGGTAATGTATTAGTCCGTTCTCATCCTGCTAATAAAGACATACCTGAGACTGGGTAATTTATAAAGAAAAAAGGTTTAATGGACTCACAGTTTCACATGGCTGGTGAAGTCTCACAATCACGGTGGAAAGTGAAAGAGGAGCAAAGTCATGTCTTACATGGTGGCAGGCAAGGGAGGGTGTGCAGGGGAACTGCCCTTTATCGAACTGTCAGATCTTGTGAAATTTATTCACTATCTCAAGAACAGTACAGGAAAACCCACTTCCATGATTCAATTACCTCACACCTGGTCCCACTCACAACACGTGGGGATTATGGGAGCTACATTTCAAGATGAGATTTGGGTGGGGACACAGACAAACCACATCAGGTAATTTGTATGAAAATAAGCTGGCAGTTATCAGATAATTGCCACATCTGTCAAAATTAATTATAGTCTCTTTTGCTTAAACAGGGAGAAAATAACCTTTCAAGTCAGTGTCTAACTAGGATATACTTATAGATTCATTTAGCCTTAACCATTTATATCTCCAGAAGTAAATGGCTTTTACTCCACTTAAAAAGATAAATTCTTAATGCAGTTTCATCTTTGGTCATTAGTACAGTCTCTCATATGAAAGAAGTCTCTGTAATTAGTCTTATCACATATAATGGAAAGACACTCTACAATTCATGTTTTTCTACACCAGATCAATTCTTCATTCTTTACAACCAAAAGTGATGCTTTTGATAACAAGGTTCAAACTGTCAGTCTCACTAAAATTATTCTATTAGCATTGACAAGAATGATTTTCTTGGGGGGGGGGATATCTCTGGCTCTGTCGCCAAGGCTGGAGTGTAGTGGCACCATCCCAGTTCACTGCAACCCTCTCCTGAGCCCAAGCCATCCTCCCACCTCAACTTTCCAAGGATCTGGGACTACAGGTACATGCCACCACGCCTGGCTCATTTTTGTATTTTCTGTGGAGACGAGGTTTTACCATGTTGCCCAGTCTGTTCTTGTACTCATGGTCTCAAGCAATCTACCTGCCTCTGTCTCCCAAAGTGCTGGTATTACAGGCATGAGTCACTGTGTCTGGCCCAACAAGAATGATTTTTAAATCATCTATAATTCCAATCTTTGCACCATAAATACTGGCTAACATTGTTATTATCATCTTCTCATTGATATATTTGTAAGGCACTTTAAATAGTCCCTGACTTGTCATAAAGTTCATTTATTCCATCACTATTATTATCATCTGATTCAGGCATCACAGTAGACTAATAAATTAGAAAATATTAAGATCCCAATTTACAGATGAAAAAATTGAGGCTATGAAGTTAGGTAACTTGTCAATGATTAAACAGCTAGTGATTGGGGCAGTCAAAACTTAATTGCAAACCTAGTTAACTCTAAATGAAGGATATGGACGATTCCCCAAATTTTGAATGTCTTTCTATTATGCTGCCTGTACATCTGGTTAATTGCAGAAGAAGAAAAAGTAAAACTTGTCAGTAATGTGCCTCCTGATAATGAGGAAAAATGAGAAGAAATGAATATTTGAATATATACCAATAGCTTTTCAATTATTTGATCATATTATAGCAAAGACTTCATAATCTACCTATTCTACTTGATCACTACTTCCAGTGGAAAAGGAATTCAGTAATATGATAAAGTGGCACTGCTTAAGCAAGTTGAGGAATGAAGAAAGGAAATTATGTAGACATCTGTTTTAGCAATAGGGGGGAAGGATAATTCATATTCAAATTAAGTACACTGGGATTCAATGCTTTGGGGATATTACAATCCAGAAATAATATTGGACCAAATATACATGGCTACACACTGTAAGCTTAGTGATACATCCCATAAGAAAATAAAATGGTAATAATTAAGCTAACCTAAAAGTAATTTATAATTAACAAGCAAGAATAACAGCAATTAAAATTCCTCGCCAACACAGACGTTTCTGATTCACTAATAACAAATTGTCCTCCCCTAAAACTGAAGGAATATTGTCAAGCTTTGTGAAATATTTCTGGGTGCAAAACTGAATTAGTCTTCAGTATGCTCTAGAAGCTTGTTAATTTGGGTATATAAATAACAAATGTTAATGTCCTAGGTTACTAGTAAAACAAAACAAAACTCTCTTAGTAGTTAGTTGGATGTGGTGGAGTGCACCTGTAGTGCCATTTTCTAGGAAGACCGAGGCAGGGGAGGATTGCTTGTAAGCCAGAAGTTCAAAGCTGTGGTGCCCTACGATGGGTGCCTGTGAATAGCTACCACGCTCCAGCCTGGGCAACATGCAAGACCCGGTCTCTGACAAAAAAAAAAAAAAAAAAAAAAAAAAAGAATCTTAGTTATAGATAAAGATAAGAATAAGACAAGTCAATGGAATAAAACCCAACTTTTCCTTAAGAATAAAGGGGAACATCTGTATATTTGAATCAATTTGAGATTCTTCAGGGGATTGCTTAAAACCCATTAACAAGTCACAGGACAATTTTTGAGAATCACTGCTATAGAAAATATCATGCTCATCTCAAAGGGAATAAAATCTATCTTATCTCAAGTATGCTGTTTACAATAGAAATTATTTTTAATTTCTCAGAACTTGCAGACTTTATGGGGAACTTGAGAAGATCACATCTCTTTCTCACTCTGAGAAAATCTTCCCTGCACTCCAACTTCTTTCTTTCAATTCTGCATTCCTCATTTGGTAAAATGGCATCACAATTCACACAGCTAGTTTTGCACCAGTCCTCTCTCTCTCTCTCTCTCTCTCTCTCTCTCTCTTTTAATCCCACATCTCACATCCAATTCATGAACAAACACTGTCACCTCTACCTACAAAAATACATCTCAAAGTCGGTCACTGGGAAGTTAGTCCATGTCCTGGTCTCCCCTGGGTTTCTGCAATGGCTACCTGATTGGACTTTCTATTTCCTCTTGTGCTTCCCTCCCCTCACTACTCTGCAATATAATCTTTCCAGAATGCAAATCAGATCAACACTTTGATCGTCTCAGCTATCACTGGCTTCCCATGACACAGAAACCCAACATTCTTCCCAGCCTATCCACTAACTGCCTCTCAGTCTCCTCTCCCTCTGGTTCTCTCCTCCCGCCCTCGGGGTAGTCACCTGGCCTTCTTTGCTCTTTTGAGAACACATCAGAAATGTTCCCACCTCAAGGAATTTACACTTGGAATTTTCTTCCCCTGGAACGCTTTCCTCAGGAATACATACATGGCGGCTTACATCTTTGCTGCATTTTTGTCTTGTTCTCGTGCCAATTCATCAGAGATCTCATCCCTAAACAGCGTTTCCAAAATGCACATTCTGTCACTCTGCATTCTTTTACCCTTTGTGTTTTTCTGCCTCACAGTTATCGCTGTGTAGCACTATATTACATTTTCAGTTGCTTAAATGTTTATTGGCTATCTTCACCACTGCAATGTAAGTTCTATGAGACAGAAACTTTTATTTATTTTGGAATCCCCCAGTCCCTATCAGAACTCCTAGTATATAGATCATGTTCACAAATATTTCTTAAGTGAATGAATGTCTACATTTGCATCTACACTTAGGTCATCTTTGGAACCCGTTTAGAGGACTTTCTAATGCCACAACCAGGTGGCCAACTACTGGAGAGCTTCTCTAGAATTCGTCTTACTCATTCGAAGTACTCCTAATGCTTTCGTAGGCATCCTAAGACCCAGTGACAGTATTCTGATTTAGGCAAAAGCAGAAGAATGACAGGATTGATTTCAATTTCTCCCACTCACAGCTGGCTGAACATTTAACATTCCATATTTAATCTCTTGTTTCTAAAAAAGAGTTATCTTCTCACAATCTTCCCACCCTAGTCCCACTTTCAGAGAGATATAAACCGTCAACCAAAGTGCCTGCTATTCATAATTCTACAACTATTGCAACCACACTCTGCCTCCTAATTTTGCACTCCCAGGGAAGGGAAAAAATGTTTAAGAGCCCAAAACTTTAACAAGCCTCTCCCTTTATTTCGTACGTCAGACTTCCTAGTTAGAAGGATTGCAAGTTGGAACCTAATTATATTTTAAATGAACTAAATACATTCCAATAAGGGGAAAATTATTTAAAAGATATATCCTGGCAACATCGTGAAAATCTAGTCACAATAAGAACTTTTTTAACTTTTCAAAATAGAAGAAGTTGAATATTTTTAGAAGCCATAACTCAGCTATAATATTACTGAACATAGTGAATAATTAACATCAGACTATGATGTCATAATTGTTGGAAACATGATGGAGAAAATAAGGATATCTTGTATTTTTTGTATTAGTGATAAAAATAATAATTATAATACTATGTGACAGGCAATGTTACAAGCACTTTATATGTAGAAATTGCTGCCTTCAACCCTAATCCAAGCAACATAAAATCTTGCCTGGATTATTACAGTACTTCCTACCTGGTCTATCTGTTTCTGCCCTTCACCTCTTACAACCTATTTTCAGTACAACTGCTCAATTGTGGTTAAAAAGATAGGATATGCCCTATCACTTTCTTGATCAACACCTTTGGATAGCTTTCCCTCTGTCTTAGAGTAAACTGCAAAGACCTAACCATGTCCTGCCAGGCCCTCCATAAAGAAGCTCCAATGACCTCTCTCATAATACCTCCGACTTACTCACACTGGTTTCCCTGCTGTTCTTTATACATTCCAGGCAGGCACAGTCCTTCCGCTGGGCCTTTGGGCCTGATTTTTTGTTTTTTTTTTTAGACAGAGTCTCACTCTGTCGCCCAGGCTGTAGTGTAATGGCTCACTGCAACCTCCGCCTCCCAGGTTCAAGAGATTCCCCTGCCTCAGCCTCCTCCCCAGTAGCTGGGATTACAGGTGCCTACCACCACGTCAGGCTAATTTTTGTATTTTTAGTAGAGATGGACTTTTGCCATGTTAGCCAGGCAGGTCTTGAACTCCTGACCTCAGGTGATCCACCTGCCTTGGCCTCCCAAAGTGCTGGGATTACATGTGTGAGCCACTGTGTCTGGCCTGCACCTGATATTTCCTCTACCTGCAACACTTCCATCAGATGTTTCCATGACTTCTTTCTTTCCTCCTTCAACCTTTCCTCAGATGTTGTCTTCTCAATGAAGCTTCTCTGACTACAAAATTTAAAATTCTAGCCCCACCCCAACCGTCTTCTTTCCTCCATTTTCTTCCATAATAACATATCACCATCTGATATATTATATATATTTACTCACTAATTTGTTTATTTCCAGATTCCACCTCATTAGAATACAAGCTTCATGGAAGGCATTTTTGACTGTTTTGTTCACTGTTGCAATCCCAGTCCTGAGAACATTGCCTGGTACATAAAAGCTGATAAATATTTGTTTATTAAACAAGATACCAGTCAAACAGTGAGATAACATTACATATCCATCAGTGACTAAAATCAAAAACACAGTCAACATCCAGTACTGGTGAGAATGTGGAGCAACAGGAACTCTCATTCACAGCTATGGGAATGCACACAGCACAGCCACTTTGGAAGAGACTTTGGCACTTTCTTACAAAGCTACACATAATCCTACCATATGATCCAGCAATTACATTCTGAGAAATTTGCCCAAATGAGTTGAAAACTTATGTCCACACAAAACCCTGCTCATAAATGTTTATAGCAGCTTTATTCATAATTGCTAAAAACTGCATGCAACCAAGATGTCCTTCAATAGGTGAATGGACTAACAAACTGTGGTATATCTATGCGATGGAATACTATTCAGTGATAAAAAGAAATAAGCTAACAAGCCATGAAAAGGCATGAAAACACATAGAGGAAACTTAAATACACACACACACACACACACACACACACACACACACACACACACACATTGCTAAGTGAAAAAAAAAAATGCCAGTCTGAAAAGGCTAAAAACTCTATGATTCCAACTATGTGACACGCTGAAAAAGACAAAATTATGGAGAGAGTAAAAAGATCAGTGGTTGCCAGGAGTTTGCAGGGGAAAAGAAAGGGATGAATAGATGGAACACAGAAGATTTTTAGGCAGTGAAACTATTCTGTGTGATAATATACTAGGGAGTACATGACATTGTCCATTTGTCAAAACCCATAGAACTGTACAACACAAAAGATGAACCTTAATGTAAATTATGGACTTTAGTCAACAATAATGTATCAATATTGGTTTGTCAGCTTTAATAAATGTGCCATACTAGACGTTAATAATGAGAGAAATTATGTGTCTGTTTGGGGCCTGTGGGTGTAACAAAAAACTCTACTTCTGAAGCAAATTTTCTGTAACTTACAGCTGCTCAAAAAAGTAATCTATTCATTTAAATAAGTAAATATGTTTAGCTTCTAATTTGGTACTAGCTAAAATATTAGCCTTTGAATCCCATAAAAGCACTTTGATGTAATTTCTATCATTATCTTCATTTTGAAGATGGGGAAACTGACCCATCCATGTTGGGTGACTTTCCTAAGCTCACACAGCTACTACTTGAGAGCTGCAGGTGTGGCACCCAGAATGGATCATCTCCAGAAGCAGCACTCCCAATTATCATGCCATGTTACACACTCCAAAGACATTACATGTACAAGGGATATAGGTTGATAAAAGAAGAGCTTCTGGTGGGGCACGGTGGCTCATGCCTGTAATCCTAGCACTTTGGGAGGCCAAGGCAGGCAGATCACCTGAGGTCAAGAGTTCGAGACCTGCCTGGACAACATGGTGAAACCACGTCTCTACTAAACATACAAAAATTAGCCAGGTATGGTGGCGCATGCCTGTAATCCCAGCTACCTGGGAGGCTGAGGCATGAGAATTGCTTAAACCTAGAGGACGGAGATTGCAGTGAGCCGAAATCAGGCCACTGTATGCCAGTCTGGACAGAGCAAGGCTCTGTCTTAAAACACACACACACAAAAAGAAGAGAGCTTCTTTTTATGATATATGGTGAGAGAGTGAATGCATCTATATGAGTAGTTGTGCTAAAAAGAAAATTACCATTCAAGAATGAAGTTAGTCTCAGGGTTTTGTTTGCTGTCATTGTTTACTATTTTTGTTGTTGCCTTTGAGGACAATTTAATCGCAGTTGACATACGTGGTCTTTTGGTGACAAACATGAACTTTTAAAACTGCTGCGCAGATTTCAATAAGGATAGGTACAAAAGCATGTCTTTTTTATTTTGCTTTTTAGTCTATTTGTAAGGCTATATGTTTGCTGTAGAGGGAAGAATTGATTGTCTAATTTCTGTAAAGGATTTTAAAATCTATCTGAAGTGCCATTTACGTAAAGTTAGAGATATGGCAGGACAAGCCATTGAGTGTGAAACAGAAAATTCCAGTCAACTGATGAGCCCCCCAGGCACAACACAGAGGGCTTTGTAATTTTCTTCTTTAAAGTAGTTTCTAGATATTCCATGATCATGACAGTTTTTCCAAGTCTGGATCCTCAGAGTTACCTTTTCCCTGCACTGCCCAAAATAGAAATTTCAGTTCATCCCTGCCTGCCTGTGGCAGGAATAAAGCAAACACAATATTCAGTCTCTTCCCAGATTCCACAGTCCATAATAGAATATCATCATAACTTCTTTCCAAAGCAGAATATTCATCCAATTAAACTTGGATATGTTTTAAGAATGCACACAATGAAAAAGATAATTGCATGGTTGTCAAAAATTATGACTAACAAGATACGGGAGAGCCTCATAAGATAATTCTTATAAAAAGATTAACATTTACCATGTACTACTAATGGAACATAATTGTAAGAAATTGAAAAATAAACAGTTGGAAAAATAATAAACATTCATTGCATGTAAAATATGGAACCAAAATGAACTTTAAAATGGTAGAAAAACACATTAACACAATAAATTTGCTTATTCAACATAGGGATATGGCCTACTATACAGAAATTAGTTTCTTTAAACACTTGTTTTAAAAAAAGAAACGTTTTTCTTTGGACTCTGTTGTGTCATGAGGTTATTCTATAAACAGGTTTCTATTGTAGACCCTCACTAAAAGTCAAAACTTTTAAGGTACAGTCCTCACACACATACATAAAAAAAAGTCAGGGAAAACCTTTCACACATCCCGAAATAGAGAAAATTGCTAAAGAAAGGGAAAAAAAGCCCCCTTGACAGATAAGCAATAACTCTGCTTACCCAGTAATTTATGGTAATATCAGAAAGCTTTTGATAAAACTTCACACATATTGCAGGGTAGGACACTGGAAAAGATTTAAAAAGAGAAAAGACCCAAAGAGATAGGGGAAATTAAACTATTTATAGAGGGGGAAGTATTTTGTAAAAGAAAATTTGGCAATTGGTTTTGATAGTCATAACAATTTATGTAATTTCTATGTGCATTGGGGACTTGCTGTCTGAAAAAGTGGCAAGCTAACATTTTCTCCATTATTACAAAAAGTCATTTTTGAGAACAATAAATATGAGAAGGTTTAAAATATATATATTTCTGTGTGTGCATGTGTGTGTGTGTGTGTGTGTGTGTGTGTCATAAACTATACACATAGTAAGACATCTGGTAATATTTGTGAGCCAAATAAATTTCTATCATTTGTTTAGTTTAGATCTTTTAAACTCTCATTTTTATTTTATTTGATAGCAAATCAATTTTCCAATAAAATAATTTTGCCTTTGGGGTATTATAATGAAAAAACAATTTAAAATATATTTCTATAACTACTGAAAAGTACTTTCATGCTAGATATGCAGTAAATAAATGAAGAAATATTCACATGAGTTGCACTTCCTTTCTTGTTATCAAAAAAATAATGAGCCTTAATTTACATATTTCTCCATCAACCCCTTAAGCCCTTATTAAGGTCAAAGCTTGAATATATTTGTTATTCTACAGAATTTTATATTTTGAAGTTTAAAGTACTATTTAGTGCTCTGATTTCACTTTCTATATTAAAAAATATATAAATGAAATCAATGAAGACTTTTTAAATGAATTTCCTTATATTCTTCAGTGACCATTTTAAATAAACTGTCCCTGATTTCCTCTGAACTTCAATACATCTTTGGCCTGTCATTGTCATTCTTAATCATTGATGTCTCAATTCAGTCTCCGACAACAACCACTACGAAGCTCTTCATTTCAGGAAACTGAAAACATTTTGTCATGCAAAAAGAGCATATTATGGGAACTCTAGTTACTTGTTTTTAAAGAAGACTGACAAGAAAATTTGGATAAAGAAAGGCAAGTCTGTCTCTGTTCTCCCTAATAAATCTCACTTGAGGCAGAGCTTCAATGAGTAGTTCTGGAAACTTCTTAAACAATATACATATATATCACTGACCTGGATGGTCAACCATTTCAAGCTGGCCAATGCTTTTCAATAAAGATAATATCAGAATCTGAAGGAACTGGTTTGAGTTTCTAAAGTATTTTGAGGAAATATTTTGTGAGAATGGGAAGCATATTTTAATGCCATTCACATGTTTCCCTGATAACGAAAGCTGATCTGCAAGGGCGTTGAAAGCATTACAGGCTAATTTCATTGCAATGTCGGGGTCTGAGAGGGAGGTGAGGAGAACCAGGAGTTGGGTGGGGGTTCAAGAGCATCAAGGTGAACATGGTTGACCCACTGGAAAATCACTAAGTGCTGGAACCGACTCTAGAAGGTTCATGTTTTGAGCCTTTATGGCAATTGTGCAGCTCTCTTGAAAATTTACACTGTCGTTTTATTTATAGCAGATGTCTCTTAAAGCAAACATTTTTACTTCATACTATACAAATATTACGGAACATTGCAAGCATAATGTGGAGTTTTGGTTGTGCCGTAGAAATCTACAGTATTTTCTATAATGGATTATAAGCAAGGGGAAAAAAACTGATACTGATCTAAGGCTGAAGGATAAGGGGTAATCAAAACAAGGCTTCTGCAGATACTTTTATGAAACTTGTTTTCAAAGAAAAGGCAAAAGTTGAAACTGTGGATTAAACCAACTAAATTAAACCATTGTGTATTCAAAATACATTCGGCACTTTAGAATAAAATGACCAGAAGCCAGGGTGAGGCAATTCCACTGTCTGAGCTATTCAAACAAAAGAGTGTTTATTTGGATTTTCCTAAACAAAATTTGTATTTGATTCTTGTGCACACCCAGTGGGAAAAAATATCTAAATATATATTTCATTATTCTACCAGTTCTGAACTGTAGTTCTCTTGTGAACTGATTTTGATATAGTGACTAAAATGTATGCTCTGTGGCTGCTCAGTAATTGCTGAACTGCCTGATGGAAAAGTTTTAGATCTGAAATTTAGCTCTTAATATAAAATAATATGAAATATAATGTGCAATTAACGGAGAAAGTAAATTCTGTTTAGAAACAGAATTCAAAAATAGAGAATTACATACACTTTGGAAATTAAAATCCATATAAGTAAAACCTGTATTTCTGAGAATTCGCTGTTTCTTAGGCATGATTTATAACAATACACATTTCAAAAAGGAAGTCATTAAAATAATGTGGCTGTTATGTTTTCACAGGCCTTTTTGAGAGTTTAACCAGTACAACAGAATAATCTCCCTGGACTCTAAAAACACAAATCCGTGACAAGGACATAAGATTGATGGAATTTGTAATCATATATTTTTACTTATGTAATAAATTTGTAATTTCAAGGACATTATTCAAAATGACCACACTGCATTACAATGTGTGGATTCCTGTGCTGTTTTGCATTAATGTGTGCAGAAAAATTTTACACTTAATCTGCCGTTGGTGCTTCAGTGGGTTGCTTACCATTATAATTCTGGTCACAGATGAGGGTTAAAATATCTCTAACCTTTACAAATGTATTATGTGGCACCACTGACATAGCCTTCATTGCAGATAAAATCTATGGCAAATTTTCTGTGTGACAAAAGAAGAACATGATTTCATATTAAATTCTGATGATAGAGACATATTTCTCTACTTGTACTTCTGAAATGTTTTGGATATAGTAACAATGGACAACACTTCCTCTTCGAGTACATCAATAAAAACCTCAAAATCCACTTCATTTTTATGGGTCCAGAGCTTCAGTAAATATTTCTTAAGCAGAACTAAAAAACAGTGTGAAAAATGTTCAGAATTCAGCTCACTTCTAACCTTGCTGATCAAAACAGACAAAACATTCAACTGGTTCAACATAATGAGAAGCAGAAAGAGGAAGCCACAAAAGAGACTGGAAATTGAGTGTTGCCATGAAGGTGTACAAGAGCTCGAGCAAAAGTTTCTCAAATATAAGCATCAAGATAATAGTAGGTCCCTCTGACAATCATTTAAAAGAAAGAATAACGCCTATTATAGTCAGTTTAAGGAGTTATAAAAGCATTTGAGTTTTCAGGGAGTCATAGACTTGTGAAATGTTTCTGACATTCCATCAAAAAACTGATGTGATGACATCATTATAATACATAATCATACAGGCAAGGAATGATTAGAAGTAAATTCATAAGAGCATTTTTTAAAAACAAATTTCACATTGCATTCCAGACATCTTCTTTCTTCCTTCTTCCCTTAGATTGAATGATTAAGAGAAAGGTAGATAGAATTGTCTCCTGATTTCTTTTCTGGACAATTTCTTAACAAATGAGAATTCTATTGGTCCGCATTTTTTATTTTTCATGTTTTGTGATTGTCAAGAACTTTACATAAATCTATGTCTGATGATACAAAGTGTCTAATATTGTACTGAACCTCTTCAAAATTACCTATTCAGGGGAAAGTATCCCTTTAAACTGCCAGGATGCCTCACAGCTATCAGGGGCTGTGTGGACTATGTTTAAGATTCTTGGGGATCTGCTGAAGTTGAGTCTTCATTTTTTGCTTTCTCTGCATGCCACTAGGGACTTCCCTAGACTATTTGAGGAATAGGCCTTTAATTGCAAGATTACCAGAAACCAGACCCAACGAGCTTGGAGTAGCAAACAGTCAAAATGCAACCCCCTACGCAATAAAAAAAAAAACAAAGAACAAAAAAAAAAAAAAAAAAGTGACATGTGGCTTTAATTTTATTTCATTTATTTATTCTTTCAATTTATTTTTAAAAATTCTTGTCCATTGCTTCAGCCTTTGGGCCCATGTGCATAATAAAAAACATTGCTGGGAATAAATAATACATATTAACTCTGTCTATTACGATTCCCCCCCTAAAAAGTCCATCAAAATGACTTATTTTATAGTAAGGAGTCTCAATTGCAAGTCTATTAGTAAAATAATTCTATTAAATTGTATGATATTTCTAACATCAATTAATTACATTTATATCTAGCTCTATAGTGTAATGACTCATAATATTAATTGTGATTTTAATTTAGAAAGAGAACTTGTAAAGTTTGCCTCGAGTTTTAGTGTTTAATGATTTTTCCACATTTAGACTGTGTCTACAAATTGAGACTTTTCCATTTTTCTAGTTAAACAACTGGTCATTTCAAAGCTTTGTGTTGATTATTTTTCTCCACTGAATTGACCAATTTAATTTGCTCAGGGGCAATAAAGAAACACAGTATAATAGACAAACTAAAAGTGACTACAAAATAATGTTTCACTTTGGCTATTTACTGTTCACTTTTGGCCATATGACCAGAATTTTATTTTCACAAATATTAGAATTGGAGTTTCCAGTGGCTGAAGCCAGAGAAGTCCCAGAATCCTATTTGAAAATAAAGTATTGTCATGCCTGACATTAGTTAATAAAACCGACTAAGATGTCTATACTGGATCAGCAGTAAGTTGATTCTTTCCCACAATCAACAAGTTTTACATTCTATCATTGCACCGCAGAAAGTAGCCTGGCTGCAAGGTGACCTTGGCCTGGATCTCAGCGCCTCCATAGGCAAGTCACATACTTCTTTGTAACTCCATTTCCTCATCTGTAAGACAAAGATTGATGATGAAATGAGGTAGTAGATATAAAGTGCTTAGAACAGAATCTTTCTCAAGTAATCAATAAATGTTTGCTATTATTATTATTGTCATTCAACCTAATATTGATATTCAGATTTTTCACTTTTAACATGTTATGCCACTTGCCTGAAATAACCTTCTCTTTCTGTCTTGCCTTTGTAAATTCAATACTTTCTTCATAGTTCAGCTGAACACCAGCCCAAGGTGATCTCTCTTTTCTCTCAACTCAAATTGACCATTTTTCCCAAATCACAGTTTGAGACATGTGTATATTCTCCAAAGATTTCTTACTTCCACACACAAAAAAAGTACAAGTTGCTTGAAGAAGAGGACAGCTTGCTACATTCCTTGAGTCTAGATTTGGCATGTGATGCACGCTGCAACCACATCACAATTAACTCACAGAATCCAAAGAGTTAACGAGCCAGAGCTTATGACATCCTTTATTTTTCTTGGTCAAGTTAGAGAACTACATTGTTTCAACAGAAACCTACTTTGTTTCTTTGAATTTTTGTTTGTTTGTTTTTGTGTTATTTTTGCTTAAACACAACAATTGATGTTCCTTTAATGGTGACTTTATATAATTCTGCCTTTGGATTACAAAACACATTTTTACTCACTAAAATTCTTTGGATTGAGTCCAACAAACTCCAGGATTATGTAGTGTTTTCCTCTATACTGCAGCCTTTCCAAAACAGGTTTTATATCTTAATGTCGCATTGCAGAATATACACACAGATTCTTGAAAATGTCTGTCAGGCTCCTTCAATTCCCTGAAGCCAAAACAAATATGTCTACTATTATTGGCACAATTAAGAGTTACAATTATTAGGCATGGCGTTTATATACATGAAATTCTTATTGTTAACAATGGGAATTTCAAATATTTAATATTTGCATATGGATTTCATTTGAGCCCACTAAGTAAGTGGCTTGGAAAAAGAGAAATAGTTGTCTGAATTATTACATGTCTAGAAAATGATCTTTAAATTTTTTAATTGCCTCATATTAGTAAAAACAATCTCTTTGCATATTAAAATGAAGCCTCGAAGAATCTGATTTCATTGCTTATTTCATTTTGTTACTTTGCTAAAATCATAGCTCTTATCTAGTTATCATTCATTTCTTCTCATCATAAACCAGAGTCCTTTAATTCTTTCACTGTGTCATAAAAGATTCAATAAATTCTGATTTGCATTTCAAATTCAGCTCTTTTTCCAGAAGGACATCAGATTCAATGACAATTACATCACTAATCTCTTTAACACTGACAGTGGGAAGCCAAGCTCAAGCTCCTTCTGACTGAAGTCCTAAAGATGGAAGGACATGGAATGTTCCTTCTCAGCAAGGGTGAATTTTTATTTTGGTAAAATCTTCATTTTATTTTCATTAATGAATATGTGCTCAATTAAGCCACTTGCTTTGGTTAAGCATTTCACACTATTAGTCTCTTTCTCCTTTCATGAACAAATGAGCATCTTATTATTTTTGCTAAAAAAAGAGGAAACTTAACAGTGTTGATTAAGCACAGTAATCTGTTGTTCTTGTTATTGGTGTTATGTTGGAAATATTCAGGAAATTATATTCACATAATTTGGGGAAGTATTTTTCCATTTTGTTGTTGTTTAACCAATTGTAATAACATAAATGTAAGTGCTCATGTATGTATATGTGTGTATACGTATGTATGTGTAAATAGTATCTACAAATATTTTGACACCTAGTTTCAGAGACAAAGATAAATCTACCTCTTAAATAAATGTATTGTGAATTAATTATTGTTCTTCTAGATTCTATATACAATTTCCTCTATCTTCAAAGACTTGTCACAATTGGAGTCAATAATACTGCACAAATTACACACAGTTGAAGCAACTGTATTTCTGGTACTTTAAAAATGTTGCTATCTCTGTGAAGGAAGACACAATTTAAAGTAAATAAACATTGAAGTCATTATAACAATTTAGTATAGACTTTAATGAAGTAATTATCAAATATTCCAATATGCACATAACATGGGCAATGAATAGAAACTAAAGAGAATTTTCAAAAAGAATATCAACTTCCAAACTATTTGGTTATGTTATACTGAATTAAAATAATTTTCTTTAATTTGTACAGTGGAGATTTTAATGTATAAAATTTTCTGGCTTTTAGCATATGAACTTATTTTAAATCCTAATTATTTTACCTATATCACAATTTTAAGCTGTATGCTATTCAGATAATAGCTACTAGCCAATAAGTATTTTTAAATTACTTTTTACGAATAAGACATTTTGCGTTAAAAGTACATTTTAGAAAGCATAGGGGTAATGATAGGTGGCAAAGTACAAGATCACAAAAACCAAAAGAATACATGTTATTTCTGTATTTTTTAAATTAATAGATCTGTTTTGACTACACTGAACCTAGTTCAGTCAACCAACTATTATAAGCACTTATCTTTTCAAGTATAAAACAGGTACTGAATGAATGCTTATTAAATTAAATTAAGGAGAAAAAGAGTCAATAAGTGACTCAACTTGTAGTGACCAAGAAATTCTGTAACTATGACAGGATAAACTGGTCAATTAACCAAATGAATTGTTTGATTCCATCGTTATTTTTTAATTCAAACATAATGGAGTTACAATGGAAAATCTTAGAAAACTTAGTATCAAAAATACATTGAAATCTAAAATAAAATCTACAACAAAATATGGATATATTTCCAGGTTAATTTAGTGAAAATTAATTTCCAGGTTAATTTAGTGTAAAATGCCTAGTTAAGGACTTGGATGTACGTGTGGGCCCAAGCATTCAAATTTATTTAAGGCATATACATCTTGTACAGGGGAGCCTTCAGAATGAAGCCTTCCTAGGTGGAAAGAAGGAAGGAAAGAGTGAAGGAAGGAAGGAATTTAAAAATTGATTAAACAAATAAATAAGTATTCATTTATCAAAAATAGTGTGTTGGCTGAGCTTGGTGGCTCACATCTGTAATCGAAGCACTTTGGGAGGCTGAGACAGGTGGATCGTTTGAGCTCAGGAGTCTGAGACCAGTCTGGGAAACATCGTGAAACTCCATCTCTACTAAAAATACAAAAATTAGCCAGGCATGGTGGCCCATGCCTGTGGTCCCAGCTACTTGCGAAGCTGAGGTGGAAGGATCTCTTGAACCCAGGAGGCAGAAGTTACAGTGAGCCAAGATGGCACCACTGCACTCCAGCCTGGGTGACCCTGTCTCAAAAAAAAAAAAAAAAAAAAAAAAAAAAGGGGGTGTTGATACTAACAACGTAATAAATAGCAACTTTTCATGTATAAGTTAGGTAAATATTTCTTTTGCCCCTCCCCTTTCTTATCTAAATCCATTACTTTGCACATTTTTTGAGAGAATAAAACATGAATTTTTTAATTACTATCCTGGTCTATTACTGCATAATAAAATAAATTTTTCTTAGTTTGTAAAAACTGAATCGTGAATTATCTGTATAACTCTATATATACAGTATGTGTGTGTATATGTACACATAATTAAAGGTTTGTTAATTCTGGAAAACAGTACAAAAATGAACTTGTGTGCTAAACTGCAACTAATATTTTTATTTTCTATAATCTGATTATATAAAAAATATCAGTAATGAGCTTAGAGTACATAAATTATTCTCTGGGTGTTAATTGCACTCACAAAGCTACATCTGCTGACACCAAAATTGCTAAATGGAAAAAAAAAGATATCTGTATTATTACCCAAACAATGCCCGTTTATACAGATATTAAGAAACAGTTCTTTGTTACCTTCCAATTAAACATATCTAAATGTTTTGTGTCATAACGACCAAATAACTGAATGACTGACTAAATTCTCTAGCAGGATGTTTGTGCATTATGTAGATAGAACCAATGAATTACTGTACTTTTACAATGCCTGGATAAATTCTCGGAAGTTTTTTATATGCACAAAGACAATGCAGTTGTATATGACCTTGTTATTACATGTGAAGAATGTTAAGTCTAGGAGAGATGAAACGTTTTCTGATTTTCAGGAGATAAATGTGTAAACACATTTTTGTTCAAAAATGATCTCCTTTTTTTCAATATGCATAGTCACTGAGAGAGACCAGAAAATGTCTCCTAGTGGAAAAATAGGGCAATGGGAGGACATAGTTGGCAAGCGAGAGAGGAGATGGTTGACGGGGCATAGACAGAAAAGATCCCAGAGGCAAAAATTGTATGGGAACAGCTAGTCATGGATGAAGGGGCATATGGGGAGTATACAAACTTGGAGAAGACAAAATTGTGCTGAAACTGACCACTTCTAGTTCCTGAATCTAAAATCCACACATTCTCCTGTCCTGATGCCCTGGAATTTCAATACTCCAGACATAGCTGTTACCATGCTGCTTTAAAAAAGTGCAGCGAGCTAATGCAGTGTGAGTTAACATTCACTGAATTAATCAAAAGTTTTTTCCTAAACAACTGCCATTAAGAGTTTAAGAAAACATCACTTCAGATGCACATTTTAGGTGGAGGCTAAAATGAAAAGGTAAGGTTTTGAATAAGATACTACAGGGTCAAAAAACTGTTGTAATACAACCTCAGTTATTCACCCTGTAATTTTTACACACATGTATATTTCCACAGAAAAATAACTAGGGAAAAAGCAACTCCTTAGTTATGTCTTTAAGAGAATTTAAGAAATTAGATTCAGAAATAGATTTGAATACACAGACCATCCTGGCAATTCCTGTTTTTTCAAGGAAGAGTGTTGCCATTATATATGTTACTGTCCACATTGTCTGTTTCACTCTGAAGAAATCTTTTAAAAGCCAGCGTTGCTGCAAATCCTGCCACAACTAACCATTAAGCTTTTTTTTCAAAAGTATTGCCATTGATTTGTACTTACCAAAGTCTATTATATATCTCATGGGTAAGGCCTTTAATTGTATGCAAATAATAAAGAAACATATTGGAAATATGAATAAAATAAAATATAACAAAGTTCTATTAGGCTGCCCATTATCCTCAGTGGCTTTCTCTAAAAAAAAACACACACTTAAGCTTTTCCCTTATTTTCTTAAAATCATATTTTCGTACTTATACACCTAGAGGAATTAGTAGAGTAGACAACTGAAGGCCTTAAATAACCCAGAGAGCAGAAAATACATGGGACTATTCCTGAAAACACTAGAAAAAATTCTGAGAGGTGTGGTTTACTATAATATTCAATAGTATTAAAATAAATAACTTAGTTTTAAAAAAATAATAATATTGAACATATTGAACTGACTTTTTAGAATAACAGTTTCGAATGATTTTAGCCAGGGACTTCTCTGACATTCAACTAAATTTGATAGACTTGGCTTCTTGTTTCTTTTGCCTTTCATACCCCAAGGCCAATACTTAAAATAACTCCAGATTCAGGTTCTCTATATTTTCCTCATCTGTGTTCCCCAGGATATTTCTTCTAGCCCTTACTCTGCCTGCATTTCTCATCCATCAAAAGAACTATCCATCTCATTTTTCATTTGTACTACATTCTCACCATGCTATCCTTGAAATCCATTCTATGGGACCATGTTCTATGTGAAAGTGCTATAATTACATCCTTCTGGGTCATTTGGTAATGAACCCATCTGGATTTGATCCAACATACACTAGTTTTATACCAAATCTGACCTATTACGGCTAGAATTACATTAAGGTTCCATTCTAAGTCCTTTCTTATTAAAATTGTGAACTGTCATCCTAGGATTTTAAGCAACAAACTATGAAAACTAAGTTTACATGAGGATAATTAAGTTAAAGTACACACTTTCAGGTGTGACTTTCTTAAGAGTGAGCCAGAGACAAAGACAAATAGCCAGATTTTGGATCCCCTGCTAATTAGAATGGTAGCTCTCAAACTATTTTAACCAATATCCATGTAAACATGGCAAATAACCCTAAAAATCACTAGGAATAGTCTCAATTTCCATTGGAAGTATTATTTCATAATAGCAATGAAACGTCACTCATTGTATGAATAAATTTGGGAGAGGAGGCTAGAGATAGATGATATAGATGATTCACATTTGATTCACAATACACATCTGAGACATCAATGATAAAATTAGAGGGTGGGCCAGACCCAGTGGCATAGACCTGTAATCCCACCACTAGCGAGGCTGAAGCAAAGGGTCACTTGAGCCCAAGTGTTTGAGACCAGCCTAGGCAACATAGCAAGACCTCCATCTCCATACACACACACGCAAAAAATTTGTTTTGAATTAGCTGAATGTGCTGGCACACACCTGTAATACCAGCTACCTGGGAGGCTGAGGTGAAAGCATCACTTAAGCCCAGTAAGTTGATTGTGCAGTGATCTATGAGTGTGCCACTGCATCTAGCTTGAGTAACAGAGGGAGACCCTGTCTCAAAAAACAAAACAAAAAAAATAGTGGTAAAATTAAGCATTGCTACCTACTATAGAGTTAAACAACACAAGACAAAATGGATTATGATGAGACTAAATGAGAAGACAATTATAAATAAGAGCCAAGGATAGTAACAATTGAAAATCAGCTTCACAATATTCAAGCAGCCTTCCTGAGGATGGTGGAAGTGCCACTCACGTCTGCAAGCTTCTCAGCATCACCAAGCACCCTGTGGGAGCAAGTGTAAAGAAAGGAAGAAAGAAAATCCTACAAACCTAGGATTAACAAAATTTGCCTTATAAACATTAAATCATTGTAACTGTGAAAAAATTACATAGTATTTTGCTAGCAACCAGACTTTAATTGGATACGAAGATAATATCCTGTGGAATTACATGTCATTGCTCCTAAAGAACCAAAGAAAGAATTTAGCACCACTGTGGCGATCACAGCCCATCGCTGGGCCAAGGGACAATTTTTCAAACATGTGCTTCAGTACTGAGCTCTTAAAAAATTAGATGTATGTTTGGTATGGTAGCCTAAAAGTTTGTCAATAATCACATTGCAGATTATCTGGATAACAACTCACGAACCAAATACTATCTATAACTCACTTCTGGCTCACAATACACATCTATGTTCAGGTTATCACTGGATCAAGCTGTGCCCCTTTATTGTCTAAGGCTAATGAGAAGTATATTTCTTAGATAAATGAGTGTACCTGATAAGTAAAGGCTAACCAATATCATTTGAAATCCTGATGAAGATTTCTCTATAGTTTGACGGTAAAAAATTCTGAGAGAATTGTCATAGCAAGTGACAAGATAGCTTTGGCATTACAAACTGAAAAGAGCCTGATTGCCATTTATGTGGTGAACAGCAATTTGATTTAGACAAAACAACTTCATCTGTCCATTAAATTAATGATCCTAATTTAAATTTTATTAGTTTTGTAGTTTTTATTGACTTGAACTTGTAAAATGGTTTTTCTTATACATAATTATATAAAGCCAATAAGCACAGAGTTTATACCTATTATGTTTAAACGTGTTTAAGTAATACTATAATAAGAATAATTAAGTGAAAGCTTAGGGTCATTAAGAAACTTTGCTCTTAAACGGAGCCTATATAATGAGTGCTCTAGTTTGTGGCATTGAGAAGCATCTCTTTGGCCTGGTTAATCCCCAAGAGAACAAAACCATAAATGAATGGGACAGGATGAATCTGAGGAGAAAACAGGTACACAGTGATCGGGAAAGAGATTAGGAGACATTTCTGCAGTCAGCTGAAAAGATTATAATAGGAAACTGCTTACCAAAAAGCTTCCTCCTGCCTTTTGAAGAGTTCTAGAATAATACTTGCTGGGAAACCCAGGCAACTGGAACTTTCTGGTTCTTCTAAAGAATTCTGTAATGGCCACAAAATATCTCCCTCAAACTTCCAGAAATTTTGCTAATTTTTGTTTTGTGTGTGTGTGCTTTTTTTTTTTTTTTTTTTTTTAACTTCCATACTCTTCTTGACTCAGAACTATCCTTATTGGATTTTTGCCACTGTTGCCAGAAACAATGATATGATTCCTCCCTTAGGGAACTTGAGGTAATTCTTTCAGTGGTTCTTCAATGTGAGCTCTTTCCATTTCAATGCATTTTACACCTTGTTCAATATTCCTACAGGAAAGTTTGGATCGTTTTTTGTTGCCTGCTCTAAAAGCCATAAAGGTTCAACATTGTCTATTAAATTAGGCATTCAAGGCAATCATCCTGACCTTAATGATGTTTTCTTATCTGGCTTCAATCATTCTTCAGAGCATGCTCCCCAACACTTTCTAAACTTCAACAATGTTACTAGATGTTCGTACCTATCACTTTCTGCCTCTGTGACTTTACACAAGCTGTTCTCTTAACAGAAAATATATGTGCCTCCTACTCAGGTGTCATATGACAGGTTTCCTAAGACTCCTAGACTCTGAAGCATGTACACAGGGTTTAATTGGGTAGTGCTCTCTAGAGTGGTACTGAGAGAGTGTATTAGTCTTCTCAGGCTGCTATAACAAAATGTTAAAATCTGGATAGCTTTTATAAACAACAGAAATTTATTCCTCACGGTCCTGGAAGCTGAAAAGGTTAAGATCGAGGTGCCAGCAGGCACAGTGTCTGGTGAGGGCCCTTTTCCAGGTTTGTAGATGAAGCCTTCTAGCCGTATTCTCACTTGGTAGGAAGGGCAGAGCAGATCTGCTTTCATGATGTAATCACCCCTAAAAGACCCTACCTTGTAATACCCTTACCTTGGGGGTTAGGATTTCAACACACGAATTTGGAGGGGACACAAACTTTCATACCATAAGAGACAGTAAGCCCAAAAGACTGAACAAAACGGGATTGTTTGGGAAGGCATTAAAGTTGAACTCAGATAAAATTGCAACAGTGGACTCTACTGATTATGTTGAGAGCTCTGAAGCTGAGAAAACTTCTCAGAGATGCCTCCAATCCAGGTAAAGCAGTCAGACAGGTCTGTGTACCTCTGTATTGACCAGTCATTGGAGGCTGGCTGCCCTGGAAATGGTATATAACTTTTGGCAAGACATCTTTCTTCAACTGGAGGTAGGAGACAGATGAAGAAAGCTATGAACAGTCACAAGTAGTTCAAATCAGGCAGGTTCTGAAAGCAGACCTGCATAGTACAACACATCCACTTCAGCCAATCCCTTGTGCCACTCAAACCACTTGTTTCATAAAGTAGGTTCACCCACATTGGAGAAATTCCAGAATTCTGGTTGGTCTCTTTCCCTGGGGTCTCTCAGAAAAGGAAAGTTGTGGGACAAAGTACAGCTGAAGACTACAGCTGATACTTATTGTCTTTCCTCTGCTATCCATTTTTGATTCCCCTAACCCTAGTCTAACACCTCTGCTGTTGTAAGTAGTTTATAATGTACAGCAAATTAGATCCTAATTTCTGAGGATTCTGATCCCCGGGTCACCATCAATTTCTCAGATCATGACTGCTCTGTTTCCTTTTACTATCAAATTGTACAAGACAGTACCAAGAAATACTCCAGTGTCTCACCTGGGTGCTCACTGTGTTCTTCTGTGCCCCCAGTGTGTAACAGCAACCCTATCTTTTCCTGCTTATAAGGTTCAATTAGCCTACCAGGGCCACTATTGCTCTCCTTGCCTATTGGTCTCTTGTCAAAAGAATCTGATATAACTGGATGGGATCCATAACATAGTTTAATGGAACTCAGGATATATCCCTTGGGGTCACCATTTCTCATCTAAGAACATTTCTAGACATACAAAACCTAGAGTTACAAATGTAGGAAGCACAAATTCCCAAAATGGGTCACTGCAAATGAAGGTGAGTGAGGCCTCCTCTGTTTCTACCCCGTATTTCTAGACTCATGAAATCTACCCACTAGGGATATAGCATCCTACTATAGTCATTTATTTGAGTATTGCATTCCATGGGCTGGCACCTATCCTCACAAATTAGCACCTCAGTTGTACCTTCAAGAGACTCTTCAACCAACAACCACTGGGGGGTGCAGTATGTGACAGAACCAGTGTATCCCATTATCACGCACCTGCCATCATATCTCCATGGTTGTAAAGTGGCTTCTTTAATCCAAGAAAATGCTAGATAAGATTCTATGCTGGTGGATCAAACACTGTCAGGCAGCGGTTCTAGCTGAGGCTCTATAAGCCAGAAGTGGAAACTCGTACCAGGAATATATGATGATTTCCATTAAAATAAATCACTGCCCTTTCCAGAGTAGGACGAATCCAGTGAAAACAGCTTGCCACCAAGTTGGTGGCTGGTCTCCTCAAGAGCTGATGACATATCAGGGGCTCATCATTGGTTTGTATGCTGACATGATGAACATTAGGTAACAACATTAGCAAGATCAGTCTTGGTAAGGAAATAGTCATACATTGGAGCTCCTACACTCCATCATAACTACTCCGTTCACAAGTCCGTTTTGCCAGAATTCAAGTGGTTGAAAACAAAGGCTGACTGATGTCAACTCTATAAGTGATCTGTCTACGTGAGTGTTTAGTAACTTTCCCACAATGAAATTGTAACTTTCCCACAATTTAGTAAATTTCCCACAACTTTCCACTCTTTGGTGGAAATTAACATGCAAAGCAAAGTTTGCCCCACTCTGTGCACACTCCCATAGGTCTATTCACGTGCCTTTTCTCTAGGCATCCTTATCTGCATATTTTGTTCTTTGTCATTTTTATTCACCTAACCAACAAGTGTGACCACTTGACAGTGTCCAGAAGCCCATATATGTTCTTAGTTTGGGCCACTTCTCTTTCCACACAAAGGGCTTACTAGGTGTACTAAACAAAACTATGCTTAATGGAGGAATTTATCGGTATTACACTTTGTTGAGACAATTCCTGAGCTCTAGTGCATCTATACCCACGTTCCAAGCTAACCCACCTGTAAAACACATTCAACATTTTTACTCTTCCATCACCTAATCATAAGGGACACTCCTTTCTGTGGCCATAGGTGTGAGCTAAGGGAAAGATTCCAGTGCAACACTGATATGCTAGAGCATGGTGTTCTGAGAAACCTGCTCAAGCCTCTTCCTCATACTCTGTGGTTCACCTCACACTCCATCTCAGATGAACCATTTCTATCTCATGATGGTCTGTGGCTGGGCCGGCCCAGTCTTATGATTCAGTGGGTCTGCCAGAACACAAGTCACAGTGGGCGTCTCAGACCCCACGACATTTGATGTTTCACAATCAGATTCCCTACATCTACCAGAACTCAGTAACATACTGACATAAAGAATATAATAAATAAGCTGTTTATTTCAATACTGTATACCTCTGTGCTGCCAAGGGCATGACTGACTCCATATCTATGTTGCAAACACTCTTTTTAGGGTTTTACCCACCATAGATACCTGTAATACCATAAAGTATTATATAACCCAAGTGGCAAGATGCCTGGAATTGTACCCTGGATTATACAAAAACATATTTCTTAAAGGTGACAGCCTTCTGTTCTGTGCTAGTCAGGGAATGGGTTGGAGCAATAATCCTTTGGTTTTTTTTTTTTTTTTTTTTGAGACAGAGTCTCACCCTTGTTGCCCAGGGTGGAGCGCAATGTCATGATCTTGGCTCACCGCAATCTCTGCCTCCCAGGTTCAAGCAATTCTCCTGCCTCAGCCTCCCAAGTAGCTAGGATTACAGGCATGGACCACCTCACCCAGCTAATTTTGTATTGTTAGTAGAGACGGGGTTTCTCCATATTGGTCAGGCTGTTCACAGGTGATCTGCCTGCCTCGGCCTTCCAAAGTGCTTGGATTACAAGCATGAGCCACCACGCCCGGCCAGGACAGTAATTCTTAATGTGGAATATGATGCCTCCAGAACCTGAAGAAGCCTACCAAACACTATATTTACTTCTCAGTTGTAGAAGTATGAGTTGCAATGACTTGTCCTCTACTTTGAAAGTGATGTTCTGGCATGCACTAGACTCCTAAAAATGTCACTGATTAGGCAGGTCCTTGAATCTTTGAAGATTTTTATCTTCACCTCTTTGGAGTACACATACGTACTAAGGCCTTCAGTGTACGTGCTACTTTTTGCTCAGCTGGTCTGATTAAAAACTTCATCAATATAGTGGTCCAATGAGATATATGTGGCATGTATATAAGGTCCAGATACCTTCCAATTATCTTTTGATAGCACAAGATATGGATCAAGACAATAAATGTACACTCTTTTCTACCTTATAATAACTCACTTTTTTAGATTCTTCCTTCTTGATGAAGATGGAAAAGAATGCATGCTTCAACTCAGTGGTAACATACCATGTGCGTGAAGCCTCATTAATCTTTTAAGTGAAGACAGCATGTTCAGCATTACAGCTTCAACCGGTGCTACTCCTTGGTTGAGTCAGCAGAAGTCTGCTGTAATCATCTAGGCACCATCTATGTTTCTATAGGCTGGAGAATTAAGCAGGAGATATTATGGGGACCATCTTTCCTGCATCCTTCCAGTATTTAATAATGGTACTAATATTTATCTTTTTTTTTCAGGATGCAGTATTGTTCTTGATTAACTATCTTGGCTGAATTTTGAGGGCTTTCAAAATTTTGAGAAGTTTCAAAGGCTTCTGCTAGGCTTTTCCTGATATTTCTTTCTCACTGGGTGAAGAAACCAATGTAAGGATTTTACCAGATACCAAATATGTCTCTTCTCGGACTGTATACATGTCCACTCTAATACACTACCCTTGATACCAAGACCAACTGAAATCCTGTATCCAACAGTCCTCAAAAATGTCTGAGCAATCCCTTTTCCCAATTTAGAATGGCCCAGAAGTACCTTAGTGGGAAGAACTAGGGTAACAGTTGGTGTATTTTCTTGCTGTAATGTTGCAAGGTCTTAAGTCCTGGAACTTCTTCTTTAGTCAATAATGAATTCAGATATGAATATAGTCTCAGTTACAGAAATGCAAATATTATTTATTTGTGGTAGTCACTCTTGGCCTCCTGTTTTTTAAAAATTATATAGATAAGCAATACACTTGATGGTTCCTCATTTACCTAGAAATAAGATATTCTATTAATTATCTCCATTGCTCTCAGCAAATCAACATTTCCCCGCATCCTGATTGCCACTCCAAACTCTCCTCCATCACATCTTACCTTGCTTCTAAAGTGCCTACTACATTGGGATCCTACTATGCCAACTGTTGGTAGGGCACAGTTATTGTCCCCTCTTAGCAGGTTTGGCACTTATCTGCCTGATTTCTTGTTGTGATTTAACCTATTTTGTCATCTGGTAATGAGGGGGAATGTAGGATTAAATACAGATGTTCTGTATTTAATAGACAATACAGATATTCTGTATGGTCTCTTGCAGAACAGAGACCTCTGCATCATCTTTAAGCAGTAGCCTTTAACCAGGAAGGGTAGGCCACTTCTGCAATCCCAGTAAGTTCGGAGTATCTAAAGATTTGAGAATTTTAACACATAAACTTAGATGTCCTTAACCCATTTCTCACCTGGACGTGGTAGGTTTGCTAAGTTGGAAAATGCAACTTCCTCTGGAAATTTATTACTCGTATGATTAAGCACTGGGTTGATGTCTGCTTTCCAACCACAAAAGACAAAAATCCTTTTTATGTTATCCAGTAGGCCCTCTGGCTTTCACACTTTGCTTGTTATTGGTGATTAATAGCCTTCCATTGACTTTCTCCAGTGTATATAGGTTCCCCTTCGGCAATAGCCATCCAATGACATGACTTTTTTGTTTTGTTTTGTTTTGAGACAGGGTCTCACTCTGTCACCTAGGCTGGAATGTGGTGGTGCAATCTTGGTTCACTGCAACCTCCGCCTCCTAAGTTCAAGAGATTCTCCCACCTCAGCCTCCTGGGTAGTTGGGATTACAGGTGGGCACCACCACGTCCAGCTAATTTTTGTATTTTTTGGTAGAGAGGGGGTTTCAACGTGTTGCCCAGGCTGGTCTCGAACTCCTGACCTCAAGTGATCCTCCCACCTTGTCCTCCCCAAGTGCTGGGATTACAGGCATGAGCCACCACACCTGGCACACTATGACTCATAATTACAATTTTCCTCAAACATTTCAAACATCTGAGACACTGTTCCCAGCAGTACATTCCTTCCATCAGCATCCTATTCTAAGTCCAATTCCCCACTGGTAGAAGTTTTATCATTGCCTTGCTATGGCGTGTCAAGAGCTAGCCACATTCCAACCACTACCAGTGATGGTCATAGTCAGCTGATTGGTCCAGCTCCAAAATTCTATTTTATGGTCTTCTTCCTAGCACCACTCCCAGTACCATCTAGTTCAAGTTGGGCTCTCCCAATAAACAGATACTGAGATTGAGATTTGTGTGCAGAGGTTTACTGGGTAGTGCTCTTGGGAACAACTCTGAAAAAAGCAAGGGGAGAAGGATTGGAGGAAATTAAAATGTGATATAATTGTAAGTGTAGCCTTAGCTCATCCCATTGGAAGCTCTGAAGCTGAGATGATCCTTCAGAGGTAACCTAAATAAAGACAAAGGACCAGATCTTTGTATTGCCACATTAACTACTCACTGGATGAGGGCTACCTCTGGGAGGAGGCACAAACTTGGAGGTGGCATGTTCCTTTATGTCAAAAAAAAAAAAAAAAGCCTTTATGGAGCCCTTAGCATCTTATGCTCACAGGATCTCAGAGAATGAATATCTCAATCATACTCAAAAGGAGATTTGTGTGGTACAACACGGTATCCACTACACTATCACTTAAAGCCTACATCAAATTCCACCTTTGTACTTCCAAGCTGAAAATAACCTCATTTTCCCTCTGAACTCCCATAAAACTTTGTTATACTTTTCTCATAATGCCGTCTTCAACTACATTTATAGATAAATCTAATCTTTCCTTTTATATTTAAAATTCCTTGGGTGCAGACTTTGTAATTTATCTTCAAGTTCCTTACTAAGTCTGTTTCTGTTCTTTCTCATTGTGTAATCAATAATTGTTTTATCTTACAAATTTCTATTCATCTTCAGATCTCAGCTTACAAATCATTTCTTCCAGAAACCTTTTCTAAACTCCCAGACTCAGGAAGATTATACATGTTCATAACACTTGTACTTGTCTATCATTACATTAATTACAATTACATTTAATTTGTCACAAAAGTAGTTATTTAATAGGCTTCCACTGCTAGAATAAAAGTTCATGAAGTCAAGATCAAGGTCTCCCCTGTTCACTACTTTACCTACAGAAATTAGTACAATGCCTGGTGCATAATTCACAGCTAAATAAATAGTTATTGAACAAAAGAATGGATGAACTAATGAATGAAAAGGAGAATCTCCTTCAGTATGAAAGTAAAGAATAAAAATTAACAGTCACTCAACTAGTGGCCTGAATTTTTTCATGAGCTTGCTTTCCTCCAAAGATCTTTCTGGGATGGCATCAAGGGGCTGCTTTCATGAGGAGATAAAAGGATCAAAGTATTTCAGGCATTTGGATTGCAGGACAGAGCCTAGTGAGACCCCAGAGGGGTTGGCCTTCTGGAAGACAACATGAGGACCTTGAGTTCCTGAGATTTAAGACAGGATACCGAGGTACTTCTATACAAATGACGAATTTGGATAGTAAATATTAGTGTTAAAGCCAAACTTTGTCTTGCTTGCTATCTGACCCCATCCATCACCAATGATCAGAGGACTGCATTTGGGCCATCTCAAGACCTTTATAACTAAGCCACCACACTCTGCTATTAGAAAACAAGAGAAGTAATGACTGCACTGGCCTTTTCTGTCAAGTTCCTTGAACAGATAACACTGAAGGCAGAAAGGATCGAAAGGACTCTCTTTCCTAACCTCATCATGAATTTTCTATGAGGGTTGGCTCATTTTATACACGGTTTTATATATGGATAAACATTTATTCTATGTGTTCATGTACCAATATTTGTTATTTCATTTTAGTATTTTTTAAACTTCTTATTAAAGAGTTTGTGCTTTGGCATTAGGTTATATAAGTTCAAATCCTGTCCAATCAGCTATCTTCAAAAAATCAGTTGGCCTCAGTTTCCCTACTTTTTTTCCCAAGACGGAGTCCTCGCTCTGTCACCCAGGCTGGGGTGCCATGACCGGATCTCAACTCACTGCAAGCTCCGCCTCCCGGGTTTACGCCATTCTCCTGCCTCAGCCTCCCGAGTAGCTGGGACTACAGGCGCCCGCTAGGTTTTTTTCGTATTTTTTAGTAGAGACGGGGTGAAACCGTGTTAGCCAGGATGGTCTTGATCTCCTGACCTCGTGATCCACCCATTTTGGCCTCCCAAAGTGCTGGGATTACAGGGTTGAGCCACCGCGCCCGGCCTAAGTTTCCCCATCTTTAAAACAAAAAATAACAGAAAAAGCTGCCTCAGTGTTATTGTAAAGAACAAAATAAGAAGTCAATACAAAAGCTCTTTGTATGTGGTAAATCCCCACCTCCATGATTAGCTATGACAGTGACAGGCCATTCTCAATACAGGACGTTGTCAGGCATTTATGCCATGGTGGTGAGCTTCCTTCTGTTGACAGTTTATTTGAGGCAGGTAAAAATATCATAATAACTTACATGATTATTTTGTTCAACAAATGTGCTTCAGAAGGAAGCACCTTATATTAGCATGTGCTAGCAAAGGCACTCAATATTTGACTGCTAACTGGTTGATGTTCATGAAGATCAGGCAAAAATTTAGGAGAAATTTTCGGTTGTTATAAAGCTGGGTCATTATCAGATGTTACTTACCTTGCCTCATTTTTACACTGTGTATCAAGATTTAGGAAAATAACTGGCTAGTTATTTTCTCAGTCAAACTATATATTCAGACGTAGTTTTAGGGTTTTTTTTTTTTTTAATTTCTTAAATTTTTTGTTTTGTTTTGTTTTGTTTAGAGATAGGGTCTTGCTATGTTTTCCAGGCTGGTCTTGAATTCCTGGCCTCGAGTGATCCTCCTAAGGCACAGGAATCACAGGCATAAGCCACTGCACCTGGCCCAGTTGGAGTTTTCTCATAGTCATATTATCTATATTTTTATGTCATTTATTTATGAAGAAGTTCTTACAGCCCACAGGTCTGATTAAGTTCCTGCTAAGGGAATCTTCTGAGTAATTTTGCCACCATAGGGAGCCCTTTGACTTTCTGACAGAAGAATTGAGTGGAACGCACAGGCCAGGCCTCGGCAAAGCTACTTCCTAGCCCAGCTTTTCCAGGTGGCGTTACGAGTCTGGACGTGCCACATCATAACAATCTGTGCCTGTGTCCTCATTTATAAAGTTAGGAATTTCAATTAACATTTATTGAGCCCTCAGTACAATTAAGGAATTATGCAGGGGAGAGACAGTAATTCCAGATGGCTTTTGATGGTAGCACAGATGTAAATACCTATATCAGTGTTCCATTTGGAAACTTGGGTATGCTCCTTTCCACTCTCAACCCATGTTCTGCAGGTTTCTCCTTCTTGCATTTACTCTCTTGTAATATATGTGTACATGCCTCGTCTCTCACCCAAGTAAAAGCTCCTTGGAATGCAGGGACTCCATCATAACCTTTTTCTTCTTTGGACCTCCTATTCTTACCCTTAGCATTTGAGAAAGCACTTACACGTAATAGGTGCTAGATGAAATTTTAAGTATATGAAAATATTAATACTTGTTATCAAAGGAAGGATTGGGTAAATGTCATTACAAAATTGTAAAGAATTTATTCTGTATAGTGTTTATTTAGCTTCTAAGGTATCCCAGAAGGCAACCTCATAAGGTAACAAAATATCTCCATTTTGCATATAAAGAACTCAGACTCAGAGTAACCTAATAATTTGGAGAAGACTAGATTCAAACATAAGCCCATCCAATTCCGAATCCTATATTTCTACATAGTCATTTCCCCCAAGCTATCACACATGAGAAAGAATGCATCCTAGACAGAAGGATTGGAAAAAATTTCCTAAAAGTGGTGATGTTTGAGATGGATCTTGAGACTGAACAGAACTCTGACAAAGAGAAATAGTAGAAACATGCCTGCAAAGAGAACATTAATATGAGCCAGAGGCTGAGGATCTTGGAACATGATTGGGTTGATAACCCAGATCAGCTCTAGGTTATGGTATGTGGCTAATAACTAAAAATATTGTGATAATATAATGCAAAATTATGTATATACTCTTGCTATTTTAAAAATATATGTATCAGGCTGGGTGCAGTGGCTAATGCCTGTAATCCCAACAGTTTGGGAGGCCAACGTGGGAGGATCTATCGAGGTCAGGAGTTAGAGACCAGCCTGGTCAACGTGGTGAAATCTCACCTCTACTAAAAATACAAAAATTAGCTGGGTATGGTGGCACACACCTGTAATCCCAGCTACTCACTGAGGTTGAGGCAAGAGAATAGCTTGAACCTAGGAGGTGGAGGTTGCAGTGAGCCAAGATCATACCACTGCATTCCAGCCTGGGTGACAAAGTGAGACTGCCTCAAAAAAATAAGTATATATATATATATATAAAACTTCTGGGTCTCGAACCCAGAAGTTCGAGACCATCCTGGGCAACAAAGTGAAATCCCATCTCTACAAAAAAATTAAAATTAAATTTTAAAAAATAGCCAGGCATGGTGGCATGTGTGTGTAGTCCCAGCTACTTGGGAGGCTGAGGCAGGAGGATTGCCTGAGCCTGGGAGGTCGAGGGTGCAGTGAGCCATGACAGCACCACTGCACTCCATCCTGGGCAACAGAGTGAGACCCTGTCTCAAAAATAAATAAATAAATAAATAAAATAAAATAAAATAAAATAAAATGAAGAATGGATTAAGAAGGACAGAGACAGTGGTGTGAAGGCCAATTGGAGGATTAGGACAATGATATAGATTTCTTAAAAGTGAGACCTAAGTCAGGTAGTAGGCAAATAGAAGGACAAGTGCAAGAGATATTTTGATCTAGAAATATATGAGACTGAAAATTGATTTCAAGGCAGTGAGTTAGGAGGTAAAAGTAGATTAAACTGAGGTTATGAATCTAGATGACTAGAAGAATGTTAATATCATCAGTTAAAATGAGGAATAGTAATTATTCTCTGAACTTCCTATACAGATGTTCAGGAATTCTTCTCTGAACTTCCTATCCTCAATTTAGGATCAATCCACTATGACTTTACAATGAGTTTGTTGGGACATAATCCTGTTGTAGGTTAAGAAGCAGCTGTATATTCACATATTTCATTTGGTTGTCATAAGTAGCAAATGATAAATAAATATAGAAAATCCTTTGAAAAAGTTAAAAATGCTCAACAAAATGTAAATTATTTTCAAATTTTTATTTAAAAATTTCTAAGTGCAAAGCTAGAACAGGAGAGTACATTATGCTGTCTCAGCCAATGCTTAGCTTTAGGACAGCATTATAAAAGTTTTCATCTTTTCATGTCTCAGGTGCAAAACTTTAACAATAATAAACAAATTTCTTTAGAAAGTATACTGAGACCTCTGCTCTCCACATCAGTCTTGGGGTTATTAAATGGTCATTATTACTATTACTTAGTATCTAGCTGAGACTAACATGTATGCAACCTTCAGAACAAATGAAAGGTATTATCCTGGAGCAAAGTAATTTTTTATGGTCAAGAGTTTATCATTAGTATAATGTATATTTTATGCATTCACAGACTTTTTTGTCATCTCAATTGTGGTTTATAAATATTAACCTATTGATCTTTGCTGCTCTTTCATCTGCTACAGAAGTTTCTGATAAACATCATCGCTTCCCTTTTTTTTATAAGTGAAGGACAAAGCTTATTGCTTTTAGGAAATCTCTAGTTATTTGATGACTGGACATGGTTGTAGAAAGATTCAGAATCCAAGGTTGTCTAACCACATAAATTCCTCAAGCTTCCCTGGAGGCTAACATTCTAGCCTACCCATAAAATCCAAACTGATATGTTTCCTTTTAAATTAAAATGTAGAATGAATACAATAACACCATATATATAATTTACCCACTATTGTGACTTGTGACTTACATATGCTTTTTAAATTATCAAATAACATACTAAAAATTCAGTACTTGGTTTGTTTCACAAAAATCTACTGCCATTTATTTTCTTTTCTGTTTTCTTTTTCAAGTTTTGGCAGCAGCAATTTGTTAGGCAAGAGTTCCTGAATTCTTCCCAAGAAATGGGTCTTTTCATTCTTTTGGGAGTCCGTTACACCAAATATCAATGTGATTTCATTTAGGTCATGAAGATCAGCTCTTGGGATGACCAAAATAATATACCCATAAAAATTATAAAAGAATACATTTAGAGGAGTCTAAGAAATCCATTACTTTTCTTAAACTTTTTTTTTTTTTTTTTTTACTCAGTTTGTATAGGTCTCCTGGTGGGAAGCTTTATTTAGTCCATTATATCTTTAATTCATTTTGCGAAAGTAAACTAGATACAAGACTGGGGCCTAGGATGAGCCTTAGAGTTACATTTAATGAAAATTTAAAACACAAAAGCACTTTAATTATTCATCTTTCCTGATTTATGTGGAAAAGTGGGTGCACATATGTGTATTCCTTTGATAGGGTTCAAATTAACAGGGAGCTTTTAAAAATATGGTCCTTAGTAACTTCAACAAATGTCCTTTTACCAGCTTATCTTGAGCAAAACAGAGACTTTCAAATCAAACTTCTATTTCATCTATTTCTTTCTTTATTACTGAAATGAATAAAGTAATTTTGCCTGGAAACGTAAATGCTTATCAAAATTGGAAAGTAATAAGTGCAACAATAAAATCATTTGTTAGAAGCTTCATATATTATTATATTATATTATTATGACTGGAGTGATACATTTGTCTTTTCATAGGGAGTTACATGAACTTCTTAAGCTGCAAACCCAGACATAAGTCATGTGTGTGCAAGACAAAGGAGCAAAAATTATGTCCAGTTAAATCCACAGACATTTGTTTATGCAAAGAAGCTTTAGAACTGGAAACCAAGAGCCCCCATTTCTCCACTTGCAACACAGAAAAGACTCTCAGTAACAGGTTTGACAAATCCACATTTAGTTCCATATGGTCATTTATCCTCCCTATGTCTTTGAAAGTAAAATACTGTGACGGCAGCATTTGAGTTTTTGGTGACAAATTACTTTTCTCAATAGAATCAAAGGCTGTGGCCATCTGCAATAAAACAGATGAGCCACAGCTGGCTTTCATAATAATCAATCCTGATTGCAGAAGGATCGTGGCACTTCTGGATTGATTGTGAGGACCTGCCGTGACAAACAATACTGACCAATTCAGTCATGTTGACAACCAGCTATTTCTCATGTTTAGATACAGACTCTACCTCATGTCATCAGAAGGAAGGAAGGGGAGAGTTGAAAATTATCCAATATATTTAGACAATAGTAGAAAACTCTGAAAATTCAGAAAATCCTTAAACTAGATTTGGAGATCTAAATCACTTATATGATCCGTCAATACTGACTGAGACTGCATCTATATTATATCAGTAAAACAGGGAATCAGTTTACTAGGAACGTTTATCATTGCCTCCTCTACCTACACATACATCCTAAAGGAAACTGCCTTTCCACAACTCCTGCTGTGTGAAAAGTGGACCACTTGATTCTAAATTTCCTCTTATGTTCCCCCAGGTGTAACTCTCTCTGCCAGGGATGGATACCTGATGAAAAGGCAGTCACTCCATGGACATGGCAGTGGCTTAGGACTTGTGGCATAACCCCCCCAAATATCCTTCTTTGGGAATTTGGAATTGAGCAACTAAAATACTGAGTTAGTTAGTTATGGAAAACTAAGCCTAAAAGTTCTATAATCTCCACGGCTGGTTTATTGCAGATGGTTTACTTTATAGACCAACATGAGTGTCATAAAAGTAAAAGTAACAATGGCTAACATATGTTGAATATTGACTCTATGTCAAACAGTATCCACTATGTATTTTAAACCTCATACCATTAACACTGTTGGTAGATACTGCTATTATCCAGACAAAATTGATGAAAAGAAATCTGAAATTTGGAAAGATAAATTAAATTCCCCCCATCATATAGATGTGAAATGAAGAGAGAACTGAAGCTCAGTTCTGCTGGACTCCTCTTGACTATTTAGCTATAAAACTGGGGATCTATTGTGGGAATTGGAGGAGAGAGAAAAAGACAGAGAAGCAGATAGAAATAGAGATGACCTCACCTCATTATGTATGCAACCCTAAGCACATAGCCTTCTCTCCTTAAAGCTTCTGAGCTACCGTAGGTCTAAATATTCAATAATCTCTGTCCTCGGGGTCTCATGAGCTCCCGCTATGTCTCCAGGTTGGTGTAGAGTACACAATACTGTCTGTGGTTAGAGCTATCAAGATAACTAAAGCAAAGGTAATATTTATCTTCATTTCTTCATACATTTATTTAAATGTTGGATAATTCACTTTGATTTCAGAGATTTGATGTTAGTATTGCATTTTTCAGGGTATGGGATATATAAACATCTAGTGACTATGAGTCAACATGAAATTCATTTTTTCAGCCAATTTGCTAATTTTAAATTTATAAGGACCATCCAAGAAAAAAACAGAAAATATTTATTTATTTATTATTAATCGCCATGATATTTGAATATGCATGTGCTTCTTCCCTGTAGAATCACTTCATATTCTGAGATTTAAATCTGTTTCAAATAATTAAGTCGCTAATGGCTTCAGCCCATTATAATGCCTCAATCTCATAAACAAAACCCTGGATGGCAAAGCTGGCCCTCTGCCCCACTCTTCCAGCAGCTAGGTAAACAATTATTCGAAAAATGAGGTGTTGTGGGATTTATACCAGTATTACTCCGTTTTTGCACTGCTGACAGAGATACCAGAGACCGAGCAATTTACAAAAGAAAGAGGTTTAATAGACTTACAGTTCCATGTGGCTGGGGAGGACTCACAATCATGGTAGAAGGTAAAAGGCACGTCTCACATGGCAGCAAACAAGAGAGTTTGTGCGGGGAGATCAGATCTCATGAAACTTCTTCACTATCACGAGAACAGCACAAGAAAGACCCGTCCCTATGATTCAATTACCTCCCACTAGGTTCCTCCCATGACATATGGGTATTGTGAGAGTTACATTCAAGATGAGGTTTGGGTGGGGACACAGCCAAACCATGTCAATACCCAACATTCTCTTCTAAAAACCCAAATAGAACTGGAAAGATGAAGAAGGCCTGGATGATTCAGATAGGCCCACATTTCTGAACAATGCTACTTTCTTATGTAGAAGTGACATTCAAAGGATAATAAAAATTCTATATTATCTTACAGCTTACATTTGTGCATTTTGGTGCCCTGATTTTCTTTGTCCTAGGCTTTGTATAAAGGTGGCAGTTTAACTCCATTGCCAAGTTTGGCAAATTCAAATTTCAACTTGTCCACAGCCCCGATTCTCCAGTGGCCCCATCCCTAAGCATGTGGCTCAGTCTGGACAGGGCCTCCATGTTGTTTGGGAATCCATCAACCTTAGTTTGTTCCACATTGCACAAACAGACAGTACAATCAGTTTTTTCTTTTTCAGAGAGTCAACTACTGCTATGTTTGGCAGTAGTTAACTGTTTAAGCAAATCTAGGATACTGGAACAGCAATTTAAGATAAGGCACAGAAATAGTCCTTCGCATTTTCCATTACTTTCGTAATGCTTCACCAACATTCTCCCTAAAATTGTTTCTCTTTGTTTTTAAAGGGAGGTGGGAATAAAAGGTTATTTATTGCAAAAATATAAAGGCTCCTTTATTCTCTTTGATATTGTTCACAAATTCTGTGTCATTACAGACAAATTGTTGAAAAGATTTGCAGATAATCTTGTCTGAATTGCCTGAAACTCATTCCACTGTATTTTTCCCTTAGAATAATGCCCTAACTCTAATGGAATTTCAAATATATTAGCAGATATTGCCATTGATCTTTCTTCATGTTAAATAACTATTAAATCTATGTGTTGCATTTGTATAAACAAAATATATGAACACCATTAAAATATATATACCTTTATATTTCACAGGATTCTACTCATTTCTATGGGATATTTTTAAGGATTAATGATCCATTTTGCATTTCTTTGACTTGTGGGGCTTTTGCCATGCCATAAAAAAGGCCTACCTCTTTAATGTGATGCAAATATAATATATAAATTATGCATTTAATATATGTGCAGTGGAATATTAAGTATGACATTCTCTTTTTTTCTAGAGTTTTGTTCAGTGCTCCAAAGGCTAAGATTAGCAGATGCTAGAACATCTATGCAGGATATTTTAAAATGGTTTAGTGACTACACCTTGAGGGCAGATATAAGTCAAGAAATTTATAGGGAAACTATTTCTTTGAAGACAGTTGCAGATGGGCCAAATGAAGGAAGCTCTCAATAGCTATCCAAAATACCTGGCATGTTTCTTCTGGACATTGAGAACAGGCTTGAGGAAAAGTCTAAAGGAAAGAGGTTGGCTTAGCAGAGCAGGAAGAGTAGTAGTGCCTTTGGAGAGAGATGGCTGCTCTTCCACCAAAGGAGTCGAGGGAAAGGGTGGGTGTAGGGCAAGAATAAAGACATGTTCTTCTGGGCCAAGTAGACCTGCAAAGGAAAGCTGGTCTTGAGTCAATTTAAGGACCTAAAGGGAAATCCAGAGAGAAAGTACCACTGCATGCAGAAGCTAATGAGGCATTTTAGGCATTCAGTCAGAGCTAAGGAATAGCCTAGTAGGAAACCCTCAGATGGAGCATTTCTGAAGAATCTACAGAAGTTCTCTTTGAAATAGTTAATACGTGGGCATCTGCCACACCCAGAGGCCTCCTTTTTCAGTTTACAGTGGCACCTAAAGAGCCAGCACAGAATGCTGCTGGGGAAGAAAAGAAGACGTAGAATGATAAGACAGAGAAAGCATGAAGAAGCCAGCCATAACCCTCTCCACATTGCCATTGACTCAGCCGAATCGGCCCCAAACTGGTGGTTCAGAAGAAGGTTTAAGATAGAGCAGCAAATGAAACTTTGAGAGTAAACTAAGTTAGACTTTAAAATCTGGAAATAATTGTGTTATTTAAAGACAGTGGGCTGTAATATAAGGAGATACGTCCAAGAGTTCATACAGTGGGAGGGAGGAGCAATTCAAAAGAGGCTGTTTAAAACAAAATTGAGGAAAATAATAAAATTGCAACTTAAAACCCCACAATGTCCAGCTTTTTCAATGTAACATACATTGAAATATCTAATCAGGAATAAACCAAGGTGCACTGGTAAAATACACACACACAAACACAAACTCATATTTAAGAAAACATGGTCATGGAAATAATACTGTATATTCGCTTCAGATGTTTTCAGAAATATAAAATGTCTGATTGTGATAAATATAATAAAAATAACACAGAGTAAGGGAGCTTGAGAGTGATGAAGGCAGATTGCTATCAGGGAAAGTGTATATAACAAGGCACCATTTTAGTAGACACTTGCCAAAACCGATGGAATGTACGTTCAGTTTGGAGGAAGATTATTCCAGGCAGAGGATGCAAGAAGTAGAGAAACCTGAGACCAGGACATGCTGATTGTATTCAAGGAGCAGTGAGGAGGGCAAAGAGCTGGAGTGGCTAGAAGCAGAAAGGGTAGTAAGGGTATGATCAGAGAAGTACCAGTCCAAGGAGGGCCTCCAAGGCAATGGAAGAGCCTTACATTCTAGTCCGGGAGATACGGGAGGGCATTGAAGGGTTGTACGCAGAAGAGTAGCATGATCTGACGTATATGCCTAAAGGCTCACTCTCTCATGTTTTTTGTTTTGTTTTGTTTTTTTAATTACTGTGTCTATTTTTGGTTTGAGCAGGGCAGGCATGCGCTCTTCAGTTGGCCATGGCTCACTATGCTGGCTCCACTGTCTAACACCAGGCCTACTTCACTCTTGCACTTTGCTTTCTTGGCTTCTGATGACACTTGAACTTGTAACCTTTATTCCAGGCTCTTACAGTTTCTGTCTTTTGCCACACAATAGGAAAACCCTCTTAAAGTATAAGCTCAAGCTGCCACCCTTCACATTTCCTTTTTTCTTTTGATGCACAGGTCTTTCCAGACATTGCCTTGTTCACATTCCGAATTATAAAGCAGTTCTAAAACCTCCGAGTTTTCTGGGGCTTACTATGCCATTCAAAAGTTTAGACCTAACAAACCAGACGCTGCAAAGTTCTTGAGCTTGTTGCCAACGAAAGACCACATTGGTTCTGGAGATCTTTTTAATTTCTCCTGAAGAAGAACCAGGCTGTACTGGAAGAGTACTCACGGCTAGGCCAGGTCATCCCTACAGAATGAGGAGTCCAGCCACAACATGTCATAAAATGTACTCTTTGGCTCCAAAGTGTACTGTTATAGAAATAAAATCAGTTGAAAATTCACTTCCAAGGCAGACTTGAAGAGGGAAAGAAATCTCTGAGGAGCAGCCTAAATATGTTTAGAAGTGGAAAGAAAACAGCATCTATTTGTTCTATTAATGGCAGCATTGTGAGGGTTAAGTTACGAGGGGGAGAAAAGGACATTGGGTTTCTTTTCCTTATAACATCTCCTCCCTTCAGTTGCCCCCTTGAGTACCAAGCATGGCAGGAGAGTTTAAAACTATCACTACCAAACACAGAATCTACTACATACCCCCATTTAACACTGCACAGAAGATCAAGTATGTCATATCTGGGCAGATACTTTACTCTCTTATGGAATTCCCAGCCCCTACTCAACAGTACTCCAGAATTGAGCTCACAGAGTCCATAACACTCCCCAAGCACATTTAATTATTATTTGCTCTGTTTAATATGCATTACCAGTTAGATTTATTAAGCACGTACTATGTGTCAAGCACTTTGGGCCCTGACTATTAGGCCTTGAGTATAATGAGATTAATAAGAACTATTCTGTCCTTGACGAATGCACTTTCCAGTAGAGTAGACAGAACTATAAACAGACAAATGGTGTTGCCATCTATTAAGTGTTATTACTGAGGTAAAAACAAAGTGTGAATGCACAGGGGACACTATCATGTAGAAGAGAGAGGATCACATACAGAACTGAGCATCTTGCATTTTATTTGTCACTTTATATTTTAACTTGTACTAGAATCCAGAAAATAATTGTATGTATAACAAATCATATAAGTTTGTAAAGGTAAGATCGTAGAAGGGCTTCAACAACAATTTTAAGACCTTGAACTGCATGCTGTAGCAGTGGGAATCCACTGAGGGTGTTTAAGCAGAGAGGGTACTTCATTATAATCACATTTCTTCATTTATATTGCTAGGCCAGGCTACTCTAAGTACCTGATTCCTGTATCCAACGACTTATGTTCCTTACATCTCCCCTTGGAGGTAACCATGAGTCTCGCAAGCATAACGTGTACAAAATTTCTCATTTCCTTCCAATCCAGTTCTTTGCCTATCCTTTCCTATCTCTGAAAGTTACATCATTTACCCATTGCTAAAGCCAGAAACTTAGAAGTCATTTTTAAGTCTTTCTTTTTCCTCATGGCCCATCACCATGTCCTTTTATTTTTCTACCTCCTACCACTCCTGTTTGTTTCCCTTACTACCCCGCTTTGTACTCCATCTTTCTGATGGTGGTGACCTCCTCATTGGTTTCCCCACTCTCACTAGTGCCTCAGTCCAGGCCATCCCCTGCAGCAGCTGAGAGGAGTCTAAAAATGGAAACGAGACAAAGTTGCAGCACCTTACCCCTGCCCCATCCTGGAGCAATGTGCAAACCCCTCTAAAGTCTTTATATTCTCTTCAGAATCTTTATTGTGCCTCTGGATGCTTGAGTGCTCCCACAGTCTTGCCTCTCCAACTACACCTCCCTCCACTTCCTTCCTCCCTCTCTAAGTTCCAGCCCCAACCCTCTTTTTATTCCTAAGTGTGCCAAATATTTTCCCAAACCAAGGTATCACACATGATGTTTCCCCTTCCTGCAATGTTATTTTCCTCATACCTCATACGGCGACTTTTTCTTACTCTTCTGTTTCCTGCTTCAATCTTAAATCTTTCTTGGCCACTCTCTGTGATATTCTCCAGCCCCCAACTCATTTATATCAGAGTACCCAAGTTGAATTCATCATAAAACATATTGCAGACTATAATTAGATAGATGGTAATGATAGATAGATGATAGATAGATACATAGATAGATATGCAGACTGATGACTGTTTTCCGCTTTAATGTCTGCATCCCCTATTAGACCATTTCACTGCAACCTCTCTGGGATTTGTTTTGTCCATTGTATTTTCAAAATCAAAGTGCTCAACACATTTTTGATGAATGCCGTATACTTTTCTCTTTTTGTCGCAACATTTCCTTGAAATTATGTAACAAATTTGCATATATTTCCAAGTTATTTTACTTAAAAGTCTAAAATGCCCCTGCCCAGACCACTTTCTACTAGGTGAGAAAAGCGTGGAAGAGGCATTTCAACCACTTTTTTTTTTCACTGCAAAGCACTAAGAGAACAATACTGCAGGAAATTTTTTAATGCTACAATGTGTTTTTTAATTCTCATTGAATTCTTCATATTCTCATGTATGACCAATTTCCAGATTTACTGGAATTTTTATTTAAATGCTTATCTATTTATTACCTTTTGTCATCAAACTGAAGTATATAGGTAAGTCTGCTTTTCTGTAGTATATGTCTTGAGAAAATAAAAAAATTCACTCAAACCTTGTTTTAATACATAAACTAGTGTAGGTAACTTTTATTGCAAGTACACATAAACATTTTATGTTATTTCACTCCCAGCTTCTAGCCAAAACATTAAAAAAAAAAAAGTGGGGGGTTTCTTGCAATCTTTGCAGAATTTCAAGCCTTAGTCAAAAAAGAAAGTCACAAGAATCTTTTCAGAAATCCTGTTTGGGCGCTATTCCCAGCCTAATTTTGCAAACCAAGATGTTTGGGCGGTGCTGGTATGCCAGGGATAAGCAGTTGAGGACTTTTATCTGAATCTAACCCAAACTCCAGCCCTAATTAAAATACCACAACATTGTAAACTCCTTTACTATGTTAGACTTCAGTTTAGTTGAACTAATTCCACTTCTGGAATACAGCCTCTCATTTATGTTCCTGCTCATTGCTTATAATTTCATTTCAGCTCTCCTCTTGCTTTTCAAAGGACAGAAGTATTGTCCCGGTTTTTGTTGCTACGCAGACATCTCTGAAGTTGCATACTAAAGCCAAATAGCCTGGATATGGTGACAGGAGCTTCTGAAGCTTTCTGTTTTATCCATTTTCCTCTTCTGATGACTGAGGATGGGGCAAAAGATGCCTTATAATGCTTTATTTATATTGTCTCATCTATTTTGGAGAAATTGGTACATATATATATATGCATACTCTATATCTATATCTATATAGCTATTTTAATTGCCAAATACATTTGATGTTGGGCTTTTGGTTCATAGTCCCCTATATAGAAAGCATGAACTGTAAAGGTTAGTGCAAACTCTGTGTGTTTATACTCCACACATATATGTAATGGAGGCTTAGAAGCTATCAATCTCTAAGAATATGCCCTAAATTCTTTGAAATCCCATCAAAGAAAATCAGCAAAGGACACAGGTTCTCTGTCCCTCATCCCAAGTCCACTTTACATGTGTATCCACCTTTTCATCCTGTTCCCTTCGAACCTTCTAAAAAGCTCCTAAATTTCAACTTGCATTACCTGTTGCTAGTGCTGCTGCTATTCCCTCATTACTATTTCACTCAGAGTTCTGGAACCTAGCATGAAGTCAAATGTAAAGTGACAAGTTAAAACCAAGGGGCTTCAAAGTACAAATTGTATATGATCCTCTTGCCATAACAGAATAGTGACATTGTCCTGTAAAATTAGAGCATCTGTGCTCTTTTACTCCAGAGAATTAGCAGCATGAGTTCGATTCAGTCATTAATGGGAATTCTAGAGAGATTTGGAAATGTTTCCCAGAAGAAGTAGAGAAAGTCAAGAGTTTCCAGATTCTCCATATAAATAATTTCCTTACATTGTAAACATATTATTTATTAAATTGAACAGTTATTCACTTGAATAACTGTATTATTCAATAACTGTATTATTCATGTATTTATTCACTTGAATAACTGTTCAATTGAACAGATGCCACTGGGCATCTATCCTAAATGCTGCATATAAAGCAGTGAGGAAAAGTCAAAGATATCTCTCTCATGGAGCTCAGATTTTAGTTGGGAAGACACTAAACAAATAAATGAATAAATAGAACATATATTGGGTCAAAGGTGATGAGGTTTGTAAAGAGAAGTAAGGCAGAGAAGATGGAGAGGGCTGGGCAAAGGATGGAAATTAGTGGGCAATGGGTGGAATTTTAATGGGGTGTTCAGGGAGGTCTTCACTACATGAAAGACATTTTTGGGGAAAATTCTGAAAGAGTCAGACAGGTAGAATATCCAGGGGAAGACCATGCAAGGCAGAAGGAACAATAAACACAAAGGCCCTGAGAAGGCAGTGTACCTTATGTGATGGAGGAACAGTAAGAAGATCAGAGAGGCTCACACGCTGAGAGTAGGGAGAGGGCTCCATATGGTGTCAGAGAGGTCAGATGTAGGGGCAGCGAGTCCAGGCATGGCCTTGTGAGCCAATGTTAGGACTTCAGTGGTTGTGTTTTACTCTGAAAGAGATAAGAAACTTTTGGAAGACGTATTCGTTTCCTGGAGCTGCCATAACAGATTCTTACAAAGTAAATGGCTCAAAACCACTGAAATGTATTCTCCCATAGTTCTTCTGGAGGGCAGAAGTCCAAATTCAAGACGTTAGTAGACCTGTGCTCCCTCCGAGGGCTCTAAGGGAGAATTCCTCCTTACCTCAATTGGCTTCCCATGGCTCCAGGCATTTCTTGGCTTGGGACTATGTCACTCCAATCTCTGCCTCTGTGTTCTGGTGCCCTTCTCCTCAGTGTCACTGCATCCTCTCCTTCTGTACCTTATAAGGACACTTGTCACTGGATTTAGAGCCCATCTGGGTAATACAAGATGATCTCATCTTAAGATCCTTAATTACATCTTCAAAGGTTTTTTTTTTTTTTTTTTTTTTTTTTTTTTTTTTTTCAAATAAGGTCACATTCACAGATTCCAGGGGATCTGGATATCTTCTGGGGTGGTCGGGACAATTCAACTCACTACAGAGGGTTTTCAGCAGAAGAATGACATCTAACTTGTTGTTTAGCTGGCTTTTTCTAGTTTCTGTGGTGGAAGTAGACTACAGGGAAGCAGGAAGTCTTTCTTATCTCAGAGACCACAGGACATAAGGAGCTGATTCAGGTGAGTATGTGTTCTGTATCTGAAAAGTAGTAGTGGGGATAGTGAAAAATGGCTGGATCTTAGATATATTTGTAGATAAAAATGACAGAATTTACAGAGGATTTTATGTGAGAAGTAAAAGTAGAGTCAAGGGCAATTTCAAGGTTTTTGGCTTGAGTATCTGCAGTTATTCCTGATGTATGTGGTAGGAATGCCTTCTTTCCTATAAAGCTTTTACATCACTGAGGTCAAGGTCATTAGCTAGCTGACACTCTGGCTCCATCCATCTCAGGTTGAATGTCATTTCCTTCTGGCAGACTTCCCTGACATCAATAGATTGGATTAACATATCTCTGTGCTCTGTGCCCTAAGTTTATTCCTATCATAGCTCTTTTTGTCATTTGTGGTAGTTTGCTTTTGTAGATGCCCCCAAAAGTTAGTGACTTAAAACCAAACCAAACTTAAAACAAACAAACAAACAAAAAAAAACCATGTATTTAGTTCATGATTTTGCAGATTGATGACTGGCTTTGACTGGCCACTAGGTTGGGCAAGCTCATGCATCTGCAATTTGCTGGGGGGGTCAGCAGGAACTGAATAATTTATGATGCCCCAATCTGAGATTTCTGAGATAATTGGGGTCTTTCACCATGTTGTCTCTCATCCTTCACAGGCTGGCTTGAGATTGTTTACGTAGCAGCCAAATTGTTCCAAGGGAGTGAGCAGACGTTGCAAGACCCTGGGAAGACAGGTACAATTTAACTTCTGTCAAATTCTTTTGGTCAAAATAAGTCACAAAACCAGTCCAGAATCAAGGGATGAGAAAATAGACTCCACTCCTCTATGGAAGTTATCAATTATTGTTGCAGGTTTTGCAATCTAGCATATTATTTAATATAGTTACTTATTCCTTGCTAGCTAATAAACCCCACAAGGAAAGGAAACAAGTCTCTCTTTGTTCACCACTGTATCCCCAGACAGTAGATATTGAATACATATTTACTAAAGAAATAAATGAATGAAAGAATTGATTGGAAGAGAAACTAAAATACAGCTCAGTCAGCAAATGCTGTGATCTCTTGGTCTTCCTCCATTCTCTTAACAAACGAATCAGAATCCTTACACACTTAGTGTCTGTAACCTGCATTTGCAGGTGGAGCATACTATGGCTTCAAATCAAAGATTAGAATTAGGATGGGCATATGCAAGACATTGTCAAAATGAGCATTATTTTTAAAATTTTTTGAACATTATAAATATTTGGAGTAACTTTTTAAGGGTGTTGGATTCTTATTTACTTAACCTGGAACAACAAATTATTGCAATTTTACTTGGGATAGTTATATCTGTATATACAAGTTAATAATATGCTTACTTCTTGAGTGATAGCAGGTGTTATGGAGACCCATTTTTTAGGATTCAGAGTTCAGGTAGATACCTTCTTCGCATAAGTCACTTGGCTTTCTAGCTTTCTTTAGGAATGGCTTGCAGACGCCAAAGTTTTTCAAAAGGATTATTTTCCTCCTTATTGACGTTCATCTTAGAATCTAAAATGCAAGGGATTCTGTAATAGTGATATGCCTTTATTGTTAAGCAATGTCATTGTCTGGGAAACAGGTAGTGTTTACAAACGGAATACAACGGCAAGTTATTATCCTTTTTGCAATGGAAACATGTAAGTAGCTTGGTAGTAGAGCTAGGAATTGAATTTAAAATCCCAGTGCCCAATCATTTTCACTAACAACTTCATTCCTAAAGCTTCATCCATTTTCTCTGTCACTCTTTATATCACAAAGAATTCACACTACCTACCAGCAAGATCCTTTTAGATTCTCTTACATCTTTCAAACCCTCCTTAATGTGAACTTCTTTCAGCACTGAACCTGAATGTCTTCCAGAGCCTTATTGATCTAAGTATATCAACCTGTTGTTTGTGCTGCCTGTCTGTCTGTTGCAGTTAGTCTAATAAGTCTGTTGGGGTATTCAATTCTGTGTTTGGTAGAGTGACTATGTTTTGTACTCAGTACACCAGAGGTGTGGAAACAAAGAAGTAATCTGAGAACCCATTCAGTGGGAGCAAGTCCTGAAGAACCTTTACCTCTGCAAAGAATATTGTTTCAGAATTAAGAATATCTGGGAAGTAGACATGGCTGTGGAGCTGTCTAGGAGTCCTACGGATACATGAGAGCAAGAACCCAGGTCTGTGAACATTGAAGTGAAGGAATGAGAAAAAAGGGTTGGTTCTGCGTCACATAAAAAATTGTTAATCGTTAGGAACTTGTGTCTGCTGGGAAGCAAACACTGAAAGGGAAGAGGGATGTAAGAGTCTTAAGAGTTTGATCAGGGACCCAAACCTCCGAAAATCAAAACAGGAAAAAGTCAGGGGTTGAGCAGGTAAGCCTCAGACCACAATGCTAAATCTGAGAGTCTTGACCAACCCAAAGGGAACTAGGAATAAAAGCTGCCCATGAGAGGAATCCTGCACTGGGCGGAAACAGACAGGCCGAAAGAACCCCATTAATCTTAGTCACTATCTAAGAACTACCTGATAAGGTGAATTCTGAAGGTGGAGTCTGTTAGCTAACTTCATTCCTTGCCGGAGAACCACAAGGTTTTTTATTGAAGGGAAACTCAAATAGCATACCTCCCTGGCTGCTATGGAACTTTAAATAGTTTTAAAATATTTGGGAAAGAATGGAATGTTGAATGAAACCACTCTTTCAACCTTCGTTGTAGCCAGTGGGGGTGAGGAGGGAGGGCTACAATCGAAAGATAATTTAAAATAATCCTAATATATTCAGTCATTCTGTTAATCAGCATACTTTTTTAATCATTTGTGGTTTGGGTGCCTAAAAAAAAGGAGGTTTTACTTGTCATTGTGTTTATGGGAAATTGACAGTTATTAATTGTTTTTAAGCTTGAACCAGTCCTTATTAGAATTCAAATGTATTTCCCACTACTGGGTCCAATATCTATGTAATCATTTATCTTAGAGTGAATTTTACTGTAAGCGTAATATTTACAAGAAGCAATTTGTCATTCCTGGGTTAAGAATAGAAACTTCAATATTTTCTGGATAAATATGTCAAAATAACTAAAATTCAAGCAATAGAAGAGAATGGGAAGCTTATAATATAGTGTCTTATATTAGACTTGGGAGGTTTGCTATTTGGTTTGACTCTGTTATCATTGTTTTATAAATATAATTTTCCAATTATTACCCATCATTAGTATTAATGGCATTAATGCTGGTAATCTGTCTCACTAAGGATTTCAAAGTGCGATATTTTTTCTAAGCTAAATGAGTTCCAGGACTCCAGCAGCAATTCCCACCTTGATTTGCTGCACCCGAAGTCTCCAAATACAATTAATTTTAATTCATATAAGAATATACCCATTTTGGGTTAGGAAATGGGGTGGCAGATACTTACAAACAATTTTGGCACATTTCCACTCCCTAAATACTTAGATCTCTAATCTAATTGGCACCATATCCCCCTTTTTGTCATGGTAGACAGCACTCCTTGTCATTTAAACATTTCTCTATGTGTGTGTTCCCAGGTCTAGGAGCCTGGAAGAACACATGTGCAAGCCAAAGGCTGAGGCCCAGGAGGTACAAATGATCCATCATGCTTATGCCCAGTGTTTCTCCTTTCTGTGACCTGCTCCCCAGTCGTGTCCTAACATTCCAGTTGGTCTGTCTCCATTTCCCACTGATCCTCTACTCTATGCTCTGAGCATATGCCACTGATTGTCCCAGCTCGTGGCGCTCTCTCCTGCTGCCCTGTCTCTGTCCTCGCGTTCATTCACCCTGGCCTTCTCCTCCTGCATCCCTTACTTGCCCAAACAGCTTCTACTCTGTCATCAAGAGTCACATCACGCATCATCTAGCTTACAGAGAACTCCTTAATTACCCCCAACCGTGTTTTGCCTTCTTTGCTTTCTTTTCTCTGTTTGTTTTGTCTTTGTACAGTTGTTCAATATTAGTATCAATCTGTTTACATACCTGTTTCCATCACTTTTGCTAAAAACTGAAGGCAAGTATCACACATTTTCATATATATACCCTAGGTACTTGCTGACAAAACACCGCATTTTTATTGAATGAATGAATGAATCCCTCCTCCTCATTCTAGTGAACCAGGAGGCCACCTCCTTCACAGTCACCCTCTGAGTTCCTGCTGCAGGGTCCCTCCCACACTAGCAGCACAGGTGGGGCACCATCCTTATTACCCCTACACAGTGCCACATACGCCAAAGGAGCTTTCTCTCTACCTTGACTGAAATCTGACCTTTCCTTGGCATGCTGATCTTCAACCTTGTTACTACAAAAAAGTATCTCTGATAGAATAATTAGAACTACTGTGAATTCATGTGTCACTCTAAGTGTAAATTCGTTCATGTGTTAATTTTGCCAGTAGTGAGTGAATTGAAAAAGAGACTGGGAAGCCAGTAAAACATAGAAATGAACCCCTAATGGTGGCATTTCAGGAAATAGGAGAAGACAGATGGGAAGATATTTCTGGACCAGAGTGCTTCTGGGTGCCCTTCACATGTACCACACAAGCCATTTCCATTCCTGTACAGAAGGTTGGATCTGCTGCTACGACACTCTCTGGTTCTCCTGGGAACAGTATTTCTATTTTTGTCTTTTATGAAAAGGTAACAACACCTGTCTTTCTGGTTGTCAGTGAACAGGAAGGAGCCCCCTCTCATGCAATGACCAGAAAAAGCCAATAACAAGCAGTCATCTTTTTTCTACATTCAGTAGACACCATAATAATACTTCCCAGTTTAGAGATAGACAATGAAGTTCAATGGAAACAGATTTGTAATAATTATCATTATACCTTACACTGATGAAGTGTTTACCCAGGTGCTATGCTAAGCCTTTTCCTTTATTTCTTACACCAACCATGTAAGTAAGGTTATTTTATTATCCACATTTTATAAGGAAGTTAGTTAACTTGCCCATGGTCAAACAGATAAATGTCTGAGTCACAAAACTGGTGCCCAGAAAGTTGTGACTCATACCACTAAATATGCCATCTGGAAGGCATCCCCTGGTTTAAAGAAGGGGCGCCTAAATTATGGTTACATGTCGATATACAATCTAGCACTACTGGTACTATTATCTCTTGCTTTATATGACAAGATATTTATATTTACCTTTCCTTTTCTATTCATGAGAGTACAGAAGACATCATAATTTCTGAATCCAATTTTTACCTTAAATGACAGGTATAGGAAATATAAACACTTTGCTGTTATTTTCAATATTTTTTCAGCAAAAATTTATGAAATATCTACAATAGGTAAAGGACAATTTCAAAATATTTAGGGAGATATTTTAGAGGAAATCATATGGTCCCTGATTCAAAAGTGTTTACAACCTGAAAAGTAATATTAAGACCTCAGTAATATTACAAGTCCAACCTGTGTACAAGCTGTATCCAAATAGATAGAAAAAAACCTGAGAAGTCACCCATCCACTTAGAGAGCAATCAGACTATTGGATGTCAGAGACTTAAAATAACTATTGTCTCCACCCTCTTACTTTCAGGCAATTGTTTCCTAAACACTGTTAAAGTCACTAAGTTTGCATACTTCAGAAACTCCAGATCTTCAGTAAATCTCATGGAAGTGTGTGTTGGCATTTTCCTTGAGATTTCTTTTAAAGTATCACTTCTGTCCATCAAGTCAGAGTTCTTACAAGTGTAGTGTATTTAATTTTTTTTTATCTTTCCTGACAGTCTGTAGAGTCCCAATAGCAGCAAAAATCTAACTGAACTCCTACTACTCTCTGCAAATATGCTCATATGTTTATGTTGAGAGTTTTAATGCCATTTGTTGAAATATATTTAACCTATACCACTTGGTTCACACCACATTAATGCCAGCTCCTATGAGGCTATGAGCAATGCAGCCAACTAGTTGGTTTGACTGATTTTTCCTTTGAATTCACCTAATTGCCAGGCTGTTTAAGTATCTGCAGACACCTTTACACAAAGAGAAGGCAGGCTTCACATTAGCTTGCTAAAAGAGGGTTATTATTTTCTTCTGAGATCTACTATGGACCTATATTGAGTGGCTGTTGGCAAGAGTTATCATCGTATTTGCCCTCTCCTCCTTCCCATTTTTAAAACAAGAATATGAATATAAAACAACCCAGAAAACTCTAAAGATGCCAAATGAATAAGTTAATAATCATTGTTTATTTAAAGATACATCTGTATTGTTCAAAGAGAGGGATTTCTTTTACCCTGAAATGCCAATAAGAAGCAATATGAAAAACAAAAATAGCAACTTAAAGAGATTTTTGAAAAGCTCCCATTCAGTAGTACAGTTGGGTTCTTTTCAGATAATCATTAAGAAATATTTAAGTACCATTTTCTATTTACATTGCAGTACGTATCACTGGCTCTTTGAAAGTTAACAGGGATTAATTTTCTTTCGAAATAAATATTCCACTTAACTAACTGTCTGTGTTCTTTCACTGCTGTCTACGCCATTCAAGCCAAAACACTGATCGCATTCAAAACTCAGAATTTCATCCAAACATGTTTACCTGGCCACTAATAAAAGATTTTGGGTATGCTGTCTACAATCCTAATGACAAAATAGGGAGAATCATAACATGTTCGTAAAAATCGGATCGGACCGAACATCAGCTAATTTGAGTATATTTTGCTCTATGATTAACCAGTTCTTAATGACAACATTTCTTATCTTACAACTGTGACATGAAGAGGGAGCTGTAGCTCTTCTGAGACACAGTTCTGCAAGAACCGGCTTATCCACGCTCTCCGATCTCGTGTCTGTTTCTCTTTCTCTCTCCCTCTCTTGCGCTGTCCCTCATTCATGCACTCTTCCATCTTTTTGCCATTGTGCCAGCTCAATTTAAATGTATCTGCTCTGTATCTGTTCAAGTGGAGATAATCCATGCAAATCAGGAGCCGTGGCTCTCAATGCCTGGTTCACAGAGAGGACTCAGCTTGAGGAGGTCACTCGTTCACAGCCGCTCCTCCCATTATATTTTTCCCCTTACTGCAGAACTGCTGTATGTATACAGTGACTGAAAGGACTCAATTTACTGCAACTGCTGCCTGGCTTTACTTACAACTTTTTTTTTATAAAGGAACTTACCTCCATCTGTCTTTTCAAGGTAGGAAGTCTGATTCTTCTAAAGACGTGTGTAATGCCTCCACTGTCTGCTCATTATCAAATGTCACTTGAATGCTTTATATTGTTGCTGGCATTAGGCACAAATACTGTGATTCCAGGTGCCTCACGCTTTTGTTACTTAACCATATAGGTACAATTGTTTAAGTGCCGGTTATTATAATGTTTATTTTCCCTGCAGCCAGCTTCAGTTTTACAATGCCAGAAAGATTAGAGTATCCACTCTGTCATGTAGAAATATAATCCTCTATCAAGTTTTCCCTCTTAGAAAAATATTAATTTCTCAGTATGTTTTAACTTATTATGTATGCTGGCCAATAATAGCCAAGTGTAAAATTCAACCGTGTTAAGATTTTTTTTTTTTTTTCCAACCTGGAGAGTCCTCCTGCAGCATTTTCTGTGAAAAATAACTAACTGTTGAAATGTTTCTAACAACAGCAATAAAATAATAGATTTTACTTCATTTTGCTGCAAAGCAAAAACCTGAAGGCCTTATTGCTAACAGGCCTGTCAAATAGATTTATTCTTCACCATTTTTAAATTGTTACTAGGCTATGCAGAAGTATTACAATTAGTTAGGATTCAGTTACTGTCATTATCCATGTGATTATTTATTGTTTTGAGATTGAAATTGTATTATGAAAAAGTTTAAATGTAGCAAGGCTTTTAAAAACCCTGATGTTTGTATAACACTGTTTGAGATCAATTTTTAAGAATGATTTCAATAGCCAAGTGATTAAGTTTGGACTAAAAATGCATGTAAGAGGCTAGCAGATTTGACAACATACATGGTGATTTATGTAAGCAATTCCTGGGCTTACATTACTTCATATGTGTCTCCTTGAAGTTACTTATAATATTTTAATCATTCTTTAGTCACATCAATTTTAAAACATACTAAGGTGTCATAACATTATATACTTAAAAAATCTCTTTTTGACTAGTACAAATATAATTAGAACATTCCAGTTATAATTTAGATTTCAATAAATGTAATATGTCTTTGAAAGTACTCCTTATTAATATAATTTTGCATTTATTACCTTATTTTTCTAAGAAGGCTTTGACATGTGGCTATGACAAGGCAATTTAATCTCTTATATAGGATAGAATTGAACATAAACAGTAAACAAAGTTGACAGTCCTGAAAAGAAGAAAAAAATTATCCTCTGGTATACTGAATAGTTCTGATGACATAAATCTTACATTTCATCTTCTAGGTAGATACTTGTTAGTGGAGTTCGAGGGAAAAAAATTTATTATCCACATAAAATATCTCAATGCCAAAAACGTGCAGTTCTTTTTCTTTTTGATATGGAGTCTTCTATTGAAAAAAAAAAATGCACCCTGATTTTTGAGTACAGTACAGGGCATGAAGCCCTGTCATTGTTAGCATAAAGAAGACATCTACACAAGTATTACTGTGCAGAGGGCAATCTTTCTGTCTCTGGCATTTGTTAGGTTACTGTACGTAGAATTTAACAGATAAATATGTTCTGCTTCGTGGCATTTTAGTGATCCTATTGGTATGCAAGCTACTCAGCTAGGATAGCAACAGAAAAAGAAAAAAAGATATATGTTTTATAGCAGTGGGTAATAAAAGCCCTTCACAGTGAGAGAAGAGGAATTTGACTTATTTCTTACGCAGTAATTAGAATTTCTTTAAAATTCTTTAAAATACTGAGTTGTAAAGTAAACTGAGGCTTTCCAGGAAGGGCTAATTGAATTTATCTATTTGAGCCACGTAGTTGTCCATGAATATCTTCTTCACAGACACTGTCGCTGGAGAATTCCATTCACACCTTCAGCATTACAGGGAAAGAAAAGGATCCTTTACTAACAGTAAAGGATGATAATTTCATATTTAAAACGAGTTTGAGAACAGCACCCTACACAGGAAAACCTTAACAGATGGAAAGGTGTATGGGATTGACTGGTTGTGTGAACTTGAGACTAGTGTGAAACTAAAGGATGCCCTTTCAGAACAAAGGAATGCCATGGAATACTCTGTCAGCAGTCAAGCTGAGGATAGATTCAAAAAGTGGCCAAGGAGATCTTTTGGGGACAAGGAAAACGCAAACAACCAGGCATTCTCTTTTCAACCAAACTACTAGGGTTTGACAGGTATAAAGGCACTCCCCATGGACCCTCAAACCATCGTTTCACAGAGAGTTATTTCAAAAGCACATATTTTATAGACCTTCACATTTGTTTGCAAACCTCCGAGAAAACTCTCCAAAGACCTAACTTGTATGCCTTAAGTTAGGTTTTACAACTGTGCATCCTAAATAAAATGGTCACAACCTTCAACTCCCTTGGGTTTCCTTTGCTTTATCTGTAAACTTGCCATTCCTCTAGTAACTCATGCAAGCAACTGTTCAAGATAAGTTACATTTTACTCCATTTTAGTGTGCCTTGCAGCAGAACCTATAGAACTGGTAAACTTTATGGCTATATATAATACCAGGTTGTTATTCCCACCTGGCTCTTTTCTGCTGCTTTTACTGAATACAGTTAAAAAGATAAATTATCATCTGCAAAGGATGCTATGGAAGGTGTTAATAAGTTCTATCTAACTTCAGGAGTGTTCACTGGGGCCATAGAAACTTGCAACCCTGCTTAAAGGGAAATGATGTGCGTCATCAGCAGACATTCACTGCCAGTATCATCTGTAAATATTTTAAATTTCAGGAAGGATTCTATAATGCCACATATATTTCCTAAATCATGGAAGTTATTGCTGCATAGGGATTAATTATGATATTGAGCGAAAACCCTACAGATTTTGCTTTATAGGTAATAACTTAAATTTGTACACCACCCCTAAGGGGTCAGTGAAACCATCATCCCCATTTCAAAGATAAAGAGAGGTACAGAGAGGTTAAGTAACTTAGCCAAGGCCACACAGTCGGGGTAGAACTGGGATGTGAACTCATTTAGTCTGTTCCTGGCTTTGAAAAATCACACAATAATGCCTTCCTAAATCTCTGATGACTAATAGTAGGGACATTCCACTCCCCACAAATAGCAAAAGTGCTTCAATTTACCCATTTGTCATCTGGATTCATATATCTGATCCTGATTTTTCAACTCTTTTCCAAGCTCTTCACCTCAATCTGCATTATCATGATCACACAGGTTTTAAAAGTTGTTTCATTTAATGCATGTCAGGAATGGTTACTCTTGCAGAACATTTGTCTTTTACCTCAAGGAGTTAAGAACTAAATCAGATCTGTAATTGACTGACTTGTCTACTGACAGCCTTTGAAGAGCCACCACTCCCCACCTTGTTTTTCTGTCTAAAGAGCAAGATTGACATCTCTTTATATGTTTAAAATTTGTCAGTGGTGTAAAGTGCTCAGTAATGATGGAAATTAACCTGAGGCTTTATCTGACTACCTTTCCTAGCAACTCCATTGAAGATCTGACAACAATTAAAATTTTGATGCAAACAACTGTTCACATCAGAAAAAAAATATTTTTTTTCTGTCTTGTCATACCTTTCTTCAAAATATTCTGGGTAGTAGTGGCTCTTTTCCTCACTTTTCACCGCACTGGATGCATCTGAATGAAAATTTCCCCAGCCAAAATACACCAGCACATTAGAAAAGGAGATAAAGAAAACGAAGTAACAATGCATGTTGAAACGGTCTGACAGTGAAACACTGAACATAATTTATCTCTTCTTGTGTCAGTAGTTGTTATCTCCTTAAGGAGAACTGAGTAAGAACAGGTCTGCACAGGGTAGCATTTGTGGCCTTACTTCTGTCTGTTTATTTGGGATAGCCTTTGAATTGTCTCCCACTTTCTTTCCTCCCACTGTGAAAAGATGAACTATTATGTATGTAACCCATAGGGATGTGATTCAAAGACAGTGTTTATTTGACCTGTGGATATCAGATATCTAATATAAACCAAAACCCAAACAGCATCAACACATAATCAAGTGGCAGTAGTTTGCAGAACATGGGTCAGTAGCAATTAAGCAAGCTACACATTTCTCAAGTAACAAATGGAAAACAATTTTGATGGTCTTCTGTGATACCAGCATTCTTTTTAGATCTTCTCTGAAGTATCAGGCAGACGGACTGCCCTGTATATTCACAACCTCTATCTGCTGGCAGGCAAAAAGCCCAAGAACCTACCTTTAAAGTTATTTTAATATATCGGTTTTGCTCGGATTAGCCAAGTTAGATGTTGACCACTGGTATGGGAAAGGTTGGGAATTAATTTAAATTTGAGCTAACCTCGTCATCATCTCTTGCTGAGTGAGTCCCTTAGCCTGTGAGACATTCTTTTCAGATTTGATTTCTCCATTACTTGGTTGATACTCTCTCCTTGAAAGGAAAAAAAAAAAAAAAGAAAGGAGAGTGAAGAGAAGAGTGGTGAGAAGAGAACAGAGGATGGTGACTTTGAGTCTGTGCTGATAGAAACATTTAATGGAGTTAAAACTGCCCTACAACCATTTGAAGAACGTGTCCCTCATTACTAAATTCTTTGGCTGCAATACTGAACTCCCTATCTAAAAAGATGTCAACTTCCTGCAATTAAATATAAAACCAAGGGATTTTTCTTGCTGAGGAAGGTGTGCAAAAATATTTAAACAACTTAACTCTGAAATGTGCTAGCAATCACTTCAGACTGGACAGTTAACATATTCAAGCTCAAAACTAAAACTTCATTAGATAAGACGTACATTTTGGTAAGCAACATTTCATTAGATAAGATGTACCAGGATTAGAAGGCCCATTTGTTACTGTTGTTGTTTTATGGTTGTTGTTATATATAGTTCCTTCTATCTTCTCCCAGAAAAATTAATCAAGCGCCCTTTTTGCATTGAGACCTCTTTTCTGTGCATTCACAATGCCTGCAGTTTATATCACGCAAGTCAGCCTCTAATTGTGTTCTTGTTTCATATTTCCCAGGTTGTTTCATGGGTCATATTCTTGTACTCCCAGTAGTTTGTAAACTACTTGAGAGTGAAAATCATACTTAATCTGTGTCCTTCACAGTCCTAGCCTCAGCACTGAGACTAGAGCCTACTCTTGATTAATATTTGAATGGTTGACTGAATTTTGTAAAAATTGAGTTAGCTTACGTTATATATTTTTAAAAATTGTTTCAGGAGCAATGAGAGGAACATCTATCCATCCAACACATTTCTTGAGACTTAGCTATAATCCAAATACTGAGCCTATGCTCTCTGACAGCGTATTAAAATTTACACATGCTTAATTTTTAAAATTGTGACAAGAAAGGAAATTATTCCAATGGATAAAAAATATATACTATGATTTCTCTTTTTGGAAGTTAAAAGGAGAGGCAACTGGCAAAAGAACCAAGGTGAAAAGTTAAGAAAAGAAGGAGACCGAAAGACAAAGAGAAAAATAGAGAAATATGGAATATAGTGGGGGAATGGGGAAGAAAGATGAGGAGAGGAGGGTTTAGGAGATTTTAAAGAATTCAGACTTTGGCATTTTTTTTTTATTAACTTCAGTTTTCAGCTCTTTAAACCTCTGTCACTAAATCTTCAGACACTATAAATGAAATAGAAATAATAATTAATCTTAAAGAGAAGTTATTCTTCATCCTAAAGCTTTGACTTTCCAGGAATGAATATGTTAAGAGGAGTTAGGCTCCTAAGCAAGGATGAAAGCAAAGAGAATGTAAGGTGGCTTTTAAGGCACACTATGGAATAGTCAATCCAATAAGAAATCTACAGAAAGAGTTCACAACCATAAATCAGGTTCTAAAAGGAATTTTGCAAATCCAGTTTCACCCAGGCAGACACCATCACCCAACCAATGTGGAGACAGAGCCTGTCAGAGAAGTGGGTTTCAGGGCAGCTTCCAAGGTACAATGATCGCCAGCCAGCATGCTCCTGGAACAATGAGACGTGGACCTCAGGAGGCAGTGCTGGCAGGAGCAAAACAGAAAAAGCAGTTTGGGGTCCACCAATGTGGATAGAAAGCAGAACTTTCTATCCCTTTCTGGGTGCCAAGGTCCAGGGGAAAGGTTCCGGTTCCTCCAAAGATTTGGAGTAGGTAAAGGAACTAAACATATGGATTTTCTACCCATTGAGGTACTCTAACCACATGCTAGACGCATTTTGTTTCTCAGCTCTTAGTCATTCCATTTTTCAGCCTTTAGCCATTGAGATGTTAGAGTATTTGTGAAATCCTTTTGATTAGCAAGTGAAAAGCCATTGTATACTGGCTTCCGGGGTGTTATCAGTTTCAGAGAGGGATGGAGCAGCCTACAGGTGACTGTGGATATGTATTTCTAATTGATGAGAGAGATGTAGGACCTTGGTTTAAAATTCTACATTCTTCATTGGAAAACAAAAGCCAAAGACATTTAAAAATCATGTAAACTGAATTTACAGAGAAAACATAATGAAACAGAAAGAGTACTAGTTTCAGACAGACAGACCTTGGTTGGAACACAATATATGCGGAGTATTATTGAATCTCTCTGAGCTTCAGCTTCCTTAGATGGAAAAAATACCCATTTCTCAGCTTTATAGTGAAGAAATAAAATAATGTCTGCTACATGCCCAAAACAATGCTAAGTTCACTGAAGACATTTGAAGTACCTCTTTATCCTCATTTTGTTTTCTGTTCAAAATCATATTTATAGCACCCTGGATCCCACTCACAGACATGGGTATTTAAATGTTTCATGACTTCATTTTATTTTGTAGCTAAGAAAAGAAAAGAGATTTATGGGACATCAAAGTGCTGTTACTAACAAAGTGAGGCTTAAAATTCTTAGGTCTTCTCATAGGCAGTGAGCAGACCACAGTTGTAAATTAGCATATCCTTAAAGAAAGATGCTTCCTATGCTGGGGGTCACATTTATAATGTTGATTTAAATTAATATTTTCACCTAATTCTGCTTCTCAGGTCCTAATTTAATATCCTTAAGGCCTGATGCCTATGGATCAGCACGTGTTAATTTCTACGGCTCTTAAAATGGCATGCCTGTCTGTGCTCTTAGCCTCTCGGGTGATAGGTGCTAATTCAGAGCTTGCTGAATTTCCTTTTGAAAGTGGTATCTGTGCAGGCCACTATGAGTTTCCAGTCCCAAAGTTCAAAAGCCAGACTGCAAACTTTTGAAAGAATTGACTATGAATCAGACAAATATAAAACTCCCCCTAAGAGGACTCTCCTTCTTAGCTTTTTATGTGTGAGAGGAGAGCATATAGCACATGTCAGAAGAAAAGAAGCATCAGGACATGAAAAAATCAAGAGGGTATTTCACAGCTTTGTAGGATTTTTCTGATTTCTTTGGAAACTATGTAAATGAATTCCTTAAACACAGACTGCCATTGATCTTTTTCTGGTGTTCATTGATTCCCTCGTCATTGCTTCATGTATGTGTTCTCCCAAAACATCTAGTATTGATATTTCTCTCCTTCATACTTTGTCCCCAATCCATTATAAGTATATCATTCAAACCCATTTAATTTCCTATGAAAGATTATATTAAGTGCACTTTTAGTGTAATTATGTCGATAGTGAAAGATAAACATGTATTAGGCAGTGCAAAATGCTGATTATCTGTCAGGGTAAATCTGTTTATTTCAGATATAGCAATCTGACAACCCCCCGGTGTTAATCATGAAAGTACATGCTTGTGCCAGGTACTGTTTGGTGCAGTTCTGACAGTGAAATGCACTCAATGGCTTACTGCTGTGACATAATCTTCATCATATATAAACCCATATACATGTGTATCTATGTCATAAAGTGCAGATTGTGGATTATGTGTTTTAAGCATGTGTGATGCACTTATATTTTTATTTTTTTGTATGTATGGAAAACAAAGTATAATTTGAGAAGCAACAATGTGCAGTTTGCATTAACGGCACTGTGTAAAATAGAATGGCTTGAGTGAGAGTGGATTATAGGATTAGGCTGCATTTTAGTTTGTACCCAAAGCTGGGTTTGCCCTCAGTAATATCAGCTCAGAACCATTTGTATTAATCCACAGAAAAAAAGAAAGAGCCGGTAGTAAAAAGGAGAATCAGGAGGTAGGTCTGGAACAGGATATTCATCCGATTCTCAACACAAACATGCTTCCTTTATTCTTTAACTTTTTTCCTTGAGATAGTAGTTTCTAAATATATCCTAGAAACACTACTGACTGCCAGATGCTATTGGACATAAAGTTCTTCTTTAACGAGATAAAACAGTGTCAGGAAGTCAACATGTTACACATGCTGTGGCAGAATTTCACCAGGCTTTTGTGCAGCAGAAAATGAATAGAAATGACAATGAATTGAATATTCAGGCACAGTTTGCCAAGTCCTCTGAAAAAATAATCTTGTCTGACTTTATTACATTGTGATCATTTCCTGAATGCCATAAAATGCTGAGTAAAATAATAAAAATTGATATGTATATTGACATTTCAGTTTTCTAAATAGAAGCTGAGAAAATATAAACAGCATTTGGTCTTTGCAACTCTTCCAACCGACCATTTGTATGCTGACTAATTCACTTACCCTCAGATACCTCATTCAGCCTTAATACAAATGTCTTCTGAAATAATTTCTCACCAGTAGATTATGCACATCTTTAGTTTGATTCAGAATTTACATGTGTAGTTTGCATAATTTTGCATCAGAGTGTCTGCTTTAAATTACGCAAAGGTCACTGTCATTCATAATCAAAAAAAGAAGGTGGATTAAAGGTCACAATTCAATAAAAAAAATTGATTAGAGGTAGAGATTTGTTCATGTGATACAATATCATTGGAAAGTGGAAATATGAGTCAACAAATTAACCTCAGTATGAGGGGTGACCTGATTCTTTGCCATCAAAAAATCACATTCAGAGTGCTTCTTTCCCAATGTATAACTTGTTTTACTCTATGGAGCAGTGACAGTTACTTCAGTTAATACCTCTTACCATTGGGTGTCTTTTATAATGTCATTTGGTTTTAGAAATCACATGATGACAATTTTATCTCCAAAATAAAATAGTAAATTATAATGAATTAATAATAGATATGGATTAGAAAGTCCCTCAGGGCTCATGGTTACTTCTACCATTTTTTCCCTGAGGTAGTTCCTAGTTCTTCCACTCTTTTTAAAGGATGGAGCTGTCACAGCTCATTTCTTCTCTTACGTCACTATTTTCTACCTCTCCCGGACACTAAGAGCCCATGCAAACCCTCTGGAATTTTGACATCTACTCAGTATTAGAATAGGTAAGTTCAAAATAAATGTAGCTAGTGATTGGCAGTTAGGCTTTTTTTGGATTTGTTGAACTTTTCAAAATATGTCTGTTTGACAGTGACTTGAATAAATGGAAAGCAATTGAAAATAAACAAACGCTAAGTTGCAGTATATATTTTGTCCGTAAGTCAACTTGAATACCTGAAGGAAGATAATTGATACACATTTCACTTGGAAATTTGGCATAAGTTCTGAGACATTAACATCAATACTTACTGTAAAAGAACTCATATTTATGTCCTTATCTTATAATATTTTCCTTCTCATGTGTGTCCTTGACTTAAGGAGAAATCTTCCTTTCTTCCCTTAGCTGTTTGTCTATTCTATTTGTTATATTGACATCTTAGCATAGGATCATCTACAAAAAAAAAAAAAAAAAACACAAAAAAAGAAGAAGAAAGGTAGACAAGGAGGCACCACCTTTTTAAAGTACATTGTTTATTTTTCCAAAGAAAATCAAACACTTTTAAAGGAACTATAAAGGTTAAATGGTTTAAGCAGATTATAATTAGTTAATTTTGTTAAACATATATTGGATCAATTTTACATTATTTTAATTACCTTTTGGAATAAATGGTTTGGTGAACAAATTCACTTGATGTTCAGGATCAAACAAAATTACCTTTCCTCTGGGTAGGCTTAAGTTTCACAAAATGATTTGAAAATGACCTCCTTTGCTTTCATCTAAAAATATCTTTGGATTTAGAAAATGATTAAAGTTGGATATATTGTGTTTTAGGTCAATCATATTTTATCATTTTCATAGCTTTTTCTTTCTTTAAAGAGGAAAATAATGAAACTTCACTAAACAGATGTTCCCCCTTTAAGGAGACTCTTGGAATTTATACACTAACATGGAATTTGCAAGGTTGATTCAACTCTTATTTCTGCCAGAAGGCATGTATTATATTCTGGAAAGTTTATAAAAATTTTTTCTGGCAATATATAGAAATGAAAGATAGATGATCAGTAAACATTATGGCCAAATCAGAGATGTTCTGATTTATGTCTTTGCAGTGTATATATATATGTGTTGTTTATTTACCTATACTCATGCCTAGAAAGAAATCTCTGAATTGTAAACATCCAGATCCCAGGTAGTTGGAGGATACATTAAAAAGCATACATAACTATCTCTCATCCACCCCAATTTAGGGCATCTAGACAGCAGTGTTGGGAAAGTGCAAATGGAATTTGACCTTTCTTTGTCAATGTAAAGTTAGCAAGTTATCCTAGTGTCCAATGCTATCCTGTCTGTCTTTTTCCTTACAACAGTGGTTCTCAACTAGGGATGATTTTGCTTCCCTGGTGAACATTTGGTAATGTTGAGAGGCATTTTTGGTTCAGGTTGGGGGTGGGAGGTACTGGTACTATGGGTATCTAGTGGGGTAGAGGCTACATATGCTGCTAAACATTCTAGAATACATAACTCAACCCCCACAACAATGACTAATTCTTCCCAAAATGTCAGTAATACCAAGGATAAAAACCCTCTCCTGTAGCACAGAAGGAGATGTTTCTTCACTCTATGTCTCGACTCTGTTGTGTCTCTCTCTCCAACCTTCAACCCCACATAATTCCATACTGCAACTGCCTCAATGCTTTTCATCCCTCAGAACTCTCCAGGCACTCATCACTTCATTCAAAAAAGTGCCACTGACCCATCTGATTGTGATGGCATTCCGTAGTGTTACCATCCCACTGTATCCCTCTGAGTTCTGTTGACTGACTTTTCTATATCCCATTCTAGACTATACACATTTTGAGAATTGTATGTTGTATCGCTAACATCTGCATAGTTTGTGGAACATAGTAACTCCTCTATTAAGATTTGTTGTTGAATAAAGCCAAGTTTGTCTCTAGAAACAGTATAGTACAGAGTGTTAGGGTTTAGCTTAAATTATACTTAAAATGCTATCTCAGGAATTGAGGGTTAAATAAGTAAATCATAGTTGGTGGAATGAAAATACAACTGTTCTTAAAATTTTTGAAACAATCATTTGTAAGTAGGAGGTCTGTCTGCATATTTATGTATATCTATATAGGTGAATATGTTTCAAAATGTAATTATATGTTTGAAACATGTCATGATTGTGTGTGTGTAGATGTTTGTGTAGATGTGTGTGTGTACATATGCACATAATTTCAATAGGTATACATTTTAATGATGACATTCCATGATTGTATCATAAATGCATACACATAACCAAATGAAGCATTTTTATATTTACATCATTAAATTTTTCACTGTTTATATTTAATATACCAAATATTATATTTGCAATAAAATAGAAAAATGCACTCTCCAACTTTAAAGAACATAGACACTATACCTTTAATAAAATCACTGTCATTTCTGTTTTATGCTTTCCTGATTTCTGTATTTTATGTTATGAATGTGATCAATAACAGTATCAAATTATAAAAATACACCTGTACAATCGAATAAGTAAGTAATTTAGTTTATTGATACTAGTCAATGAGGCCAAGATTACATTCTACATCAATTGTTACACTTTTAAGAGTAATATTTACGGGCGCGGTGGCTCAAGCCTGTAATCCCAGCACTTTGGGAGGCCGAGACGGGCGGATCACGAGGTCAGGAGATCAAGACCATCCTGGCTAACACGGTGAAACCCCATCTCTACTAAAAAATACAAAAAACTAGCCGGGCGAGGTGGCGGCGCCTGTAGTCCCAGCTACTCGGGAGGCTGAGGCAGGAGAATGGCGTAAACCCGGGAGGCGGAGCTTGCAGTGAGCTGAGATCCAGTCACTGCACTCCAGCCTGGGCGACAGAGCCAGACTCCGTCTCAAAAAAAAAAAAAAAAAAGAGTAATATTTATAACTGCATTTTGACAATATTATTCCCCTTTGTTATTCCATAAAGTGGAAGTGAAGTCTAAAGTCAGGCTGTGCCATTTAGAAGCTGTGAGACCATAAACAAGTTATTTAATTCCTTAAGCCTCATGTTTATCTGTAAAATGGGGGCAATACTGATATCTACTAATAGCAAACTTACATGGTTGTTTCATAGACAAATGAAATGATATTTTAAAAGAATTCAGCCTACAGGCACAAAAATTAGTTGAATAACGGTGACTATTACTAGTATAGTACTAGCTGCAAAAGTAAACATGATAGTAATAATAGCAGTGATAAGACAGCATGAATCCAGGGATTCTTTAGTAATCTGGAAAATATACCTAATAATATTTCTGTAACTTAAAATTAAATTTATTTTGGAAAATGTTTTATAAAAAAAGATCTTCTTGTATTTTTTTTTTCCTACTGGAGTCATAAAATTCAGCATTTCTGATTCTTATGAGCAAATTCACCTCTCTTAATGAATCCTTTCTTCAACTACTTTAATCATCTCTGTCTTCTTTTTTCTACTTTCATTTTTTCATTGCATGTAACAGTCATTTTATCCTCCATCAATTCTATGGTGATACTTGTCTGTTTGAAAGAATTTTAGAGCAAATTCCAGAGTTATACTTCTTTAATATATCCAACAGCATTTTTCCTACTCTTCTATGTCCTGCTCTGGCTCAACAGAGCAACATAATCTTAAATACAAACCCAGATTCTTTTCAACAGGGTGTATCATAGACAAGAAAGGCTGTGAAATATGCAAATTTCTCATGAAACTAAGAGAATTCCCTAACTTTCTCTCCCGGTGATCCCAATAGGCTAATGGGTCAAACTTGTCTTTGAGAATAGCATTTCTACAAAGCTGATCATAGAGGCGGGCCTCAACAAATGTTTTTTCAGTGGAACTGGAATTATGAATGTTTCTAGTGAATGGTTCTATAAAGGCTAAAATAATCATAAGTCAAATTATCGTGAGTTTTTGTTGCATTCATTAATTTCACTTCTTAGAACAAGGCAATAATTGTAGAGGAAAATAAGACCTATGAATCATTTCGTCTTCTAAGCCTTCTAGGTCAATCATCCGAGCTTTCAGCAGTCATATTCTTTTTGCTGGTAGAAGGTCTTGCCTCAACATTGGTGACTGCTGACTTATCAGGATGGCGGTTGCTGAAGGCTGTGGTGGCTGTAGCAATTTCTTAAAATAAGGCAGCAAAGAAGTTCGCTGCATTGATTGACTTTTCCTTTCATGTAAGATTTCTCTCTATTATACAGAGTTGTTTGATAGCATTTTACCTGCAGAACTTCTTTCAGAATTGGAGTCAATCCTCTCAAACCCTGCTGCTGCTTTATCAAGTAAGCTTACATAATATTCCAAATCCTTTGTTGTCATTGCAACAATGTTCACAGCATCTTCACCAAGAGTAGTTTCCATCTCAAGAAACCAATTTATTTGCTCATCCATAAGAAGTAACTTCTCATCCATTCAAATTTTGTCATGAGCCTGTAGCAATTCAGTGACATCTTCAGGCTCCAGTTAGTTCAATTTGATAGTTCCACCACATCTACAGTTACTTTCTGCACTGAAGTCTTAAACCTCTCAAAGTCATCTATGACAGTAGAAGTCAACTTCTTCCAAAGTCCTGTTAATGTTGCCACTTTGACTCCTCCTATCAATCATGAATGCCTTAACAACATCTAGAATGTTGAATCCTTGCCAAAAGGTTTTCAAATTACTTTCCTCAGATTCCCTCAGAAGAAACTCTATCTATGGCAGCCACAGTCTCATTAAATGTACTTCTTAGATAATAAGACTTGAAGGTCAAAATTCCTCCTTGATTTACAGGCTGAAGAATGGATGTTGTGTTCCCAACAGAAAAACAGCATTCTTCTCTTTGTGCATCTTCATCAGAGCTCTCAATGGACCAGGTACGTTGTAATGATAGCAATATTTTGAAAGAAAGCTTTTTTTTCTGAGCAGTGGGTCTTCATAACGGGCTTAAAATATTCAATAAACCATGTTGTAAACAGACATGCTGTCATCCAGGCTTTGTCATTCTATTTATAGAGCACAGAGTAGATTTAGCATAATTCTAGAATAGATTTAGCATAATTCTTAAGGGTCCTAATGTTTCCAGAGTGGTAAATGAGCATTGGCTTCAACTTAAAGTCATTAGGTGCTTTAGCCTCAAACAAAGTCATCCTGTCCTCTGAAGCTTTGAAGCCAGGCATGGACTTCTCCTCTCTAGCTAGTTAAGTCCTAGATGACATCTTTTTCCAATATAAGGCTGTTTTCAATACGTTGAATATCTTCTTAGTATAGCCACCTTCATCAATTATCTTAGCTAGATCTTCTGGATAACTTGCTGTAGCTTTTAGATCAGCACTTGCTTCACCTTGCAGTTTTATGTTATGGAGATGGCTTCTTTCTATAAACCTCATAAGCCAACCTCTGATAGTTTCAAACTTTTCTTCTGAAGCTTTATAAAATTGAAGAGAGTTAAGGTCTTGCTCTGGATTAGGTTTTAGCTTACTTAGGGCAATTTTGGGGCTGTTTTGGTCTTCTATCCTGACCACTAAAACTATATCAGCAATAAAGCTATTTTGCTTTCTTACCATTCATGTGCTCACAAGAGTAGTAGTTTCAATTTCCTTCAAAAACTTTTCCTTTGCATTCCCAAGTTGTCTAACTGGTGCAAGAGGTCTATCTTTCAACGTGTCTGAGCTTTTAACATGCCTTCCTCACTAAGCTTCATCATTTCTAGCTTTTGATTTAAAGTTAGAGAGAGGCAACCATTCCTTTCACTTAGAGGCCATTGTACGATTATTAATTGGCCTAATTTCAATATTGGTGTGAGTCAGAAAATAGGGAGACCCGGGTCAAGGGGAGAGGGAGGGAGACCAGTGGATGAGCAGCCGGAGAATACCCGGTCAGTAGAGCAGTCGGAACACACATATTTATCCATTAAATTCACGGTCTTAAACGGGTGTGGTTCATGGCATTCCTCAATGATTATAATAGTGATATCAAAGATCACTGATCACAGATCACTGTCACAGATTTCATAACAATGAAAAAGCATGAAATACTGTGAGAATTACCAAAATGTGACACAAAGACATGAAGTGATTACATGCTGTTGAAAAAAAAAGAAAAAATGATTCCGATAGACTTGCTGGACCAAAGTTTACCACAAACCTTCAGTTTGTAAAAAAACACAGTAGCTGCAAAGTGCAATAAAATGAGGCATGCCTACGTTTTTTAGACCACCACTCTTACTAACATTTTTACAAGTAAACACTGAAATTTAAAAAACAAGTTTACTTAAATACATATTCTTTAGATATTTTTGACATATTATTTTTTTCAATGTTCTTCCTTGAATGTACAGGACTAATTCACATATATATACACACACACACACGGTATAAACAAAAATGTGTGAATCTTTGACCCTACCTGGGGGTGAAATACAAATTTCTACCTTTGGCCCTTGCATTTTGTACATTGAATGTGAACAAAGTAAATATGCTTAGCCAAATTACACGTGAAACAAACCTCAAAAAGATACCATATATGATATTTAGGAATAAAGGTAACAGGACGTGGTAAGTGCATAATGATGTACATCAGTTAAAAACATGAAATATACAATTTTAAAGGAGGTTTTCTAGCAGGGAACTTTAGTTAGGGAGAAAAAGATTTATGGTCTTCAATTAATCATAAGCTTAATATGCACCAATGGTGATAGGACTGCTAAAAAAGAATACCACCACCTTAGGCTAAATTAATAGACACTGTAAAAAAGACAGTAGAAAGAATGATCTCATTATATTCTACAATTATTAGATCATGTCTGGCATATTATAATTAGTTCTATACATTTAAGGGAGAACATTGAAAAACACAGTATATCAAAAATAAGGGGCCAAGTTGAAGAAAGTTTTAAAAAGCATGTCATATGGGGAATAGTAAAATAACCAAGTGGTTGACCTAGAAAAAAGAAGACTAATGGGAGATATCATAAACAATGGATATGGATCACTATGGATGTCTTTCTTTTGCTGTTTTTTGTTTGTTTGTTTGTTGAGACAGGGTCTCACTCTATTGCCCAGGCTGGAGTGCAGTGGGGTGATCTCAGCTCACTGCAACCTCCCACCCTTGGGTTCAAGAAATTCTCCTGCCTCAACCCCCTGAACAGCTGGGAATACAGGCGCGTGCCACCACGCCCAGTTAATTTTTGTATTTTTAGTAGAGATGGAGTTTTGCTGTGTTGCCCAGGCTGGTCTGAAACTCCTGATCTCAAGTGATCTACCCACCTTGGCTTCCCAAAGGGCTGGGATTACAGGTGTGAGCCACCGTGCCTGACCTATGCATATCTTTCAACAAATATTAATTGACATTTTGGCAAGCACTGTGCTTATGTATGACATAAACACAGAAAATAGAAAAGAAAATTCTTCTGGTTTTTTTGTTTTTGTTTTTTGTTTTGAATCAGGGTCTTGCACTGTCACTCAGGCTGGAATGTGGTGGTGTAATCAAGGATCATCAGCCTAAACCTCCTAGGCTCACACAACCCTCCTACCTTAGACCCCAGAGTAGCTGAGACCACAGGTGGGAGCCACTGCACTAGGTTAATTTAATCTTTTTTGTTGTTGTTGAGAATAGGGTCTCACTATGTTACCCAGGCTGGTCTTGAACTCCTGGACTCAAACAGTCCTCCCACCTCAGACTCCCAAAATTCTGGGATTACAGGCATGAGCCACCATATCCAGTCAAGAAATTGGTCTTTTATCCTTTTGTAAATGGACTTTATACTCAAGAGGAGAAGATAGACTTTAAATAATCACACAAAGAAACATTTGATAACAAATAGTGATAAGGAGGAAGAGCTGCAATGAAGAAATAAATAAGCTGATTGGACTTAATTGGAATGGAGCATATAGTCAAGGAAGGTTTCTCTGAAGAAGTGACATTTAAATCAAATTAATAAAGATGGATATAGGGAGAGTGGTCATTCCAAGCAATGAGAATAGCATATGCAATCCTCATAATTAAGAGACCCTTAAAGTAGAAAAGAGCTTGGCAAAATTGAGGACAAAGAGAACAGAAAAGAAGAATATCACAAAGAATCAAGAGAGAACGTTGTGAGAAGAAAATGAGGCCAGATTGTTGTAGCTCTTTGAAGCTATGTTCAGACTACTGTTGAAAGTGCCAGGAGAAACTACTGAAGAATTTAAGCAGAGTGAGGCAGGGAGACTCACTTTTGCAAAGATACCTCTGGTTTTGGCTGGCTAATGTATTGGAAGGAGGGAAGAGGTAGTGAGGGAGCCCTTTAAGAGGCTACTGTAGTGGGAAAGACAGAGATGAAGGTCATTAGGCTTCAAGCGGAAGAGATGGAGACTGAATAAGAAAGACAGATTAAAAATATTTTTTTAGGGCTGGACACAGTAGCTCACGCCTGTAATCCCAGCATTTGGGAAGCCAAGGCAGAGAAGTCACGAGAGCCCAGGAGTTCAAGACCAGTCCAGGCAATATGGCAAAACCCTGTCTATACAAAAACAAAAAAAAAAACAAAAATCGCTGGGTGTGGTGGCATGTGCCTGTAGTCCCAGCTATTTGGAAAGCTGAGGCAGGAGGATGGCTTGAGCTCAGGAAGTCAAGGCTGAATTGAGCCATGATTGCACTACTCAACTTCAGCCTGGGTGACAGAATGAGATCCTGTCTCCAAAAAAAAAAAAATAATATATATATATAATTTTTTAAATTATATATATTAAATCGTTATATATATTTAAGTTATATATGTTAAAAATTATACATACACACACACAGTTTAGAAGTAGTATCAAGAGAATGTGATGATGGATCAGGAAAAGAAAATAAGATGCCAACCAACACCCACTTTTTCTGGTCTGAGTAACCTCCCTGAGCTAAGGGGGTGGTGAGGAAACTTCTTTTTCTTTTTTTTGAGGCAGAGTCTTGTTCTGTCACTCAAGTTAGAATGCAGTGTCTCAGCCTCCGCTCACTGCAACCTCTGCCTCCTGGGTTCAAGCAATTGCCCTGCCTCAGTCTCCCAGGTAGCTGGGATTACAGGCACCCACCAGCACGCTCAGCTAATTTTGTAGTTTTAGTAGAGACAGGGTTTCACAGTGTTGGCTAGGCTGGTCTCGAACTCCTGGCCTCAGGTGATCCACCCACCCCGACCTCCCAAAGTGCTGGGATTACAGGAGTGAGCCACCACGCCCAGCCGGAAACTTTAAGCTAGAAGTTTAAATGCCCTGTTTTGGCCATAGTAAGTTTAAGAAACTGGATCAGTTGGGTTTTTTTTATTTGAGTGAATATTTAGTAAATTGTCCAGTAGAAGAGACCAGAATTGCTTTGTGTTCTGTAGAAGAGCAGATCCACAGCCACAAATGTCAAGTTTACACAGAGGTCCACTTCAACCAGTTCATGAAAGAACTATTTTTAAAAAACTAGACTGTCCAGAAACCTGCCTTAGAAGAGGGTAAGTTTCCCCTCACAGTACCTCTTCTGGGAGAGTCAGAAGTCTACCCCACCTGTATTTAAAAGATGTCTGCAGTCTTTTTCAACGCTATTGTGTTGAATTTCAGCTATCAAGTTTTAAGACATTGAGAAAACAAAGAAGATTCTCTCTTACGTCACTGCAGGTGTTTGGTAAGTCATTTAATTGTTGATTGCTACTGGGCACATCCCTTACACCTTTCTACCATAAGGGCAATTGATTGCATCAAGCAGCTATTGGCTATTTACCAAAACATGCACACTTTCTCTCCCAGGTAAATGAAGGTCAGCCAGCCCCACACCCAAATGAGTCACAGAGGTTAGAAGCCAAGAATTCTCTTCCAATATAACTCTAAACTTGCCTCATGCAAATGTCTTTAATTTATAATGGTTTGCTCTCATGTTGTGCTTAAACTTAGCTTCAAGCATCCCTCTCAACCCAGCACTCCCAGACAATCAATACCCACAGACGTATAGTCATTTGAGATGATATTCAACTCTGTTGTCATCCCTGCTCATCCCCAAGGCTCACAGTACCGAAGGGCTCTACCCCCAATAACTCCGTGGAGGATGAGAAATGGCGATGATTTCTTCTAGGCCCAGAGGCCCAGAGGATCTCACTAAGCATTCATACCACTTGCCAGCCAGAGCAATGATTTTTTTTTTTCCCCATCGGTAGTGCTTCAATTTTTCAAAAAAAAAAAAATTCTTCAGAAATTTAAGAAGATTCTTTAGTGTGGACTATATAAATACACGCAGGTGGAAAGTTTAAGTTTGTCATATCTCGACGTGTGATTACATATGGAGAGTGGGAGAAAGAATTAACCACATAACTAACCTTCCCATGTTAGATACTGTGTTTAATCAGACCCAGAGATTTGAGGCAAAGTATCCCAGTCCTCCGGAAATAAAAAAGGCTTTTATTTTCTTTTCCATAGACTTTAGTCTTCAGTAATAATTGTGTACTTTGTGATTGTAGCTCAGGAATAGTACCTATCACATTAGAGTTCAATTTTAATATATCTAGAGTTCTTTAATAAGACAGTCTGTTAAGACTAGGGCACTGACTGATTAATAAGTTGGTTCAAGTAGACTTTCATTCAGGTCTCAGTAATAAGTGCTCTGTCTAGTTGATAAATTTCCACACTAAACATAAACGTTGTTATTTGTCATATACTAACTGTTTTAATGGGCCATTCTTCATGATCTTTAACAACCATCAATTGATCTCTAGGACTCAAATGTCACACTGCAATCCAGCTATGTTCAAAGAATCTAAGTTTAAGTGAACTACAATACAAAAGAAGAAAAAAACACACTAATTTGCTCTAGGGACAGAAATATATAAAGCACATTAATGAAGATGTGAACAACAAGAAGTGACTCAGGGCTGTTATTTTTCTCCACAGCAGAAATACTGTAATCAATCCAGACAGTTATATCTTCAGTTCCTCAGGTTTTAATAAAGATAAGTCTAAGAATTCTATTTAGACTTTCAGACCATTACATCTTGAACCATCAGAAATAATCAGATATGTTTTAAATCAGCCAGGAGATAAACTGATCGATTTCATCCTTGTAAAACATAAACTCTAGAGGTAGCTTAATTTTCACATTCATCATTTGTGATTATTTTTCCAGTTCCTCTTTGCTTTAAAAACTACATCAAACTCACATTTCCCTGCAGCGGACTGGCAGGCCTAAGCCACTTAATACAAATAAAGCCCAAAATGCTTAGAAATGAAATGAGTTGTTTTTTAAAAAGGTTCAGGACATACACTTATGTCCTAAGAGTACAAAAGGATATGCCTACTTCTTTATCTGATAGTCTCCGGTGGCAACATTAGCACATCGATGTTTTATGCATTTCATACATAATGCTCCATGTGATTATAAAATGCAGACTGCAGAGCGGAATTAAGTTTGCTGAGAATGGAATGGGACGGGAGGAAGGACATGTGCTATTGAGAAAAATCATCCCATTCCTTTATCTTCTAGGAGATCTGCGGAAGCCTTTCCTTTGGAAAGTGCTCAAAGACAGATCAAATGTGATAATAAAGGTTCACTATCTGAACAGGCCTGCCCTAGAAACAGTGCTTTGGAAATTCGAGGTGGAAAGAAAGGCAGTCTGTGCCAGAAACTGATTAAATTTCAGTCATTTATCCAAAGCAGTCCCTGGTTGCTTGTAAAATGCTCCATATAATTACAGTAACTACGGGTTTTAAAGGAATTTACACATTAGCCTTTATCACGGGACTTTCTTTGTGGGTGCATTTCTACTTTAAAATCAATATCCCTAAAATAAACTTTAATAAGATTTATTAATTTTATCTATGTGGGCCTTTAAAAAGTCAATATCAAGTATCTTTCTTCAGATTCTTCTTGGCATTTGAAGAAGCTTAGATACAATCAAATGTCATGCCCTCTGTATGTTAAATGATCATTGTTCTATGACTTTGCTCTTGTACACAACTTAGCCCTCTTTTAAACTTCGAAAGAGTTGTGAATCAATACTAAATACCATTTAAAATGTATAGGTCATCCTGATACATGATCTCAGTACCATGGACAAGGCCCATTAGTTGCTTCTTGAGCTATTATCTTGCTCAGTGTTAGATTTGAATAACCCGCAGAAGTCATTCGACAGCCCCCAGCCAACCCCGCACCATGGTGGCTAAAATCACTTCTTTGAAATAACCTACAGGCTCAGGGAACGAAAAACAAAAGGGCTTTTAGAAAGTAGTGTCCCAGAGAAGAACACGACTACGCTGCATTTCATTCAAAGTGACATAAGCAGCATTGATAGGATACCACAAATTTGAAACCTTTTTCCTTTCAGAAGAGACTGAGTGTCAACATTTCTTTACAGTAATCTTCAAAAGGGAAGAATTCCTACCAACTACATACTCAGCGGTTTGTTGGTAGGTGGCTATAATCTTAATCCAGAGAGCAGTAAATTTATAATTTTCATTGGAAAAAGAATTTTGAGGAAACCATAGTTTAAGAACTTCCTTGACACCAGAAGAGTTCCATCAGTAAAGCATAGAGGCAACATCGAATTGTGTTACCCACTAAAAATAAAACCTGTTTTAATGTCAGACATCTGTAAAAGTAAAGGTCAAGTCAACCCCCATCCCTAAAATATAAGCCTCAGTACTAAGTTAGAAGTGTATTCATTAGATCTCCTTTTTTCTGTCTTTACCCCTACTCCAGTGATAGTATCTTGGAAAACTTATTATAAAGTGAATTCATAATATTGAAACAGAACTTTACTGGGAGTCATACCTTAAAAAGATAATTTAATTAGCTGAGATAAACAGTGCATCTTTCCACTCAGATAAAGAAGATTGGAGAGAACGTTCAGATACTTTAACATAGTTACCTATGTTAAAGTGCCCTGTGGTAAGGATCACCTCAATTCCAATATCTTTATTCACCTAATACAACAAATAAGCTAGCTCTAGCCACCCCACTCTTCCTCCTACACACAGAAAAGTGCTATTTGACACACAATTGAATCAAAACATCAAAGGGCACAGAAGTGCTTAATCATCATTTTATAGTCTGCCCTTTAACTGGACTGTTTAAGAGAGATTTTCATTTCCTTTGTTATTAGCTGGTAAAGGATATTTTACATGATCTGCAAAAAAAAAAAACTATCAATTTATTTAGGATAGAGTTTAGCTGCTTTTAGTGCAAAATCCAATTAACAGTAGTAACTTAATTCAATTAGTGAATTCTTCTCTGACGCAAAAGAAGTCCAGAGGTTTCACAATTACGAGCCATCCACGTTCCCGCTGTCTGTCTGCTCTGCCACTCTGCATGCATAGCCTCCATTTTTTGTGAGTGCTTGCAAGATAACACTAAAGCTCTAGTCATTACGTTCACTTTCCCAAACAATAGGAAGGGCAAGGGAGTAAAGGCCTGTGGAGTCATCCTACTGCATTCTTCCCAGAACACCCCACCCCCAACCCCACCGACCAATCCAAAGACTCATCTTTCTGTCTCATTATCCACCCCTATTTTGAAAGGAGGCTGAGAGGCAGTTTAATGCAGACAGACATATTGCTGTTTCTGACAATATAGGAAAGCTGCTACATAGGAAGAGGAGAAGAATAAATATTAGGTGAACAATTAATAGTCTCTGTCCCACAGTCTTTATATTTACTCCTTAATATGCTTCTGAGGTGTCTTATTTTGCAGACCTGTGACCCAAAATCTAATGAAAATATTTCTCCAACAGCTAAACAGGGATTCTGTTAGCTAAGATCTTTTAGCTTCATATGTCTGCCTGAGCAGCATCATACTTTAGAAGAGAAAGCTCTAAATATAAAGTACAATTTTAAAATAATTTGATTACATCAAAACTGCCCAAACCACCAACTGTTTTTTAGATGCCAATTTATTTTTCACTTGTGAAACTTTGAGATGATAGGCGTCTAACGTTTCAGCAACTGTTATTTCCAAAGCTTAAAAGAATCAGAGAGGAAAACTGCTGGTTTCACACTATAAAATGTCCCTATTCTGCCTCAACTGAAACATTATAGTTACCAGTACATTAATATATTGCTCTAGAATTGCAATCTTTATAGATTAATTTTCTGACAGCTCTGCTCGTGTAGATTTACTTCTTTTGCTTTGCACATTTCTGATGATCAGATTTTAATTTCAGTAAAGGTGAAATAGAAAGAAAACTGTTATTTTGATTAAATTGCTCTTAAGTAAATCACAATATTTTTGGTCATCCGAGAGGCTTTTTCATTTCTAGCTGGTATTTGTCATATGCTAATAAACTAGAACATCACAAGATTAATGTCTATTAAAATATGAGTTTTCCTCACCATGGTTAGCATCTCATCATCGTGATGAGGATGACCAAAAATATCTGAAATATGTGGATGTTGTACAGAAAAATGGGGTCAGAAGATAATCTCAAATACTGACCCAATGAGGATTAATTCAAACAGATTTCTAAAACTCTCACATGTCACTGAATGAAACACATGTGATACAGTGCATGGCCCATGACATCTGCAGGTCATATCTGATTAAAGAAAAGCAAGGTCACACATTTCTATATCAACTTGCATGCACACTTTCTTGGGGAATGTTCTACTGCTGGGGAACCTACAGAGAACAAAACTTTAATTTCTCTAACTACAATCCAAAAATATCTAATGTATCTTACTTGATCAGAGTCAAAGTGTGCTTTAGCGGTCAGTTATCTGGAGAATTTGTATGTCCTTGGGTCAGGAATTATTCTTTTAAACTGGAATATCTTTATAATTCAGCCAAATGAATGGATATTTCCTATTATACCATGGCATTATCATCTAAGTACACAAAAGCTGTTAACACATGGCATACTTAATCACCATTACCACAAGCTGCCAACAGATGCATCAGTCAACAAATCTATTCTAATCATGTCCTGGAAAGAAGTGTTTCACGCCTTTGGAGGTTGACATCTGCACCAGGCAGAAGTGCAAAAAAGTGTTTAAGGTCCACATTAATTGATACCTGATAAGTGCATTTGAGAAAACATGAACGTTGCTCAAAGGATGTTTTGAAGAACACAGAACACATATTAATAACTATCACTGTTAACATTTTAAAGTTTAACAACAGATTAATTTGGGTGATAAGTACATATGTGACTGAATCATGAATTCCGCAAGTGCTGGAACCATGTCTTAAACATATTTGCATGCCCCACAGTGCCTGGCACAGTGCCTGGTAAATTGAATGCTCTCAATAAATATTTGATGATAATGAGAATTCTATTTTACATCTACATCAAACCAAAACATCAAACTGACGGAAAGGGAATTTTTCACTTTTAGATTCCTTTACTCCCTTATACTCATACCCTATGTAATTGCTTCTTAAAAATCAGACAGTGTGAAACTTTCTAACTAAAAAGAAATATGCAAGAATGCAAAAGATGATAGAGAGAGAGGTACCACATTTGCAAGTAAAGAGGAAAGTTTTGGAAATATTTTATGTTATTACTTAGGCTCTGAAATAATGATTAGGTAAGTTTGACTCCTTGGGGGTATGTTACGTTTTCTTTCTATTTTGGGACCATGGCATCCAGGCAGTAGAAATATAGACAATGATACATCAAGTCACAGGCATGATACAGCAATAAATAAGTGCTCATCTTTTGCATAATTACTGCCATACTGTTTTGGTATTATATTTGCTTTCCTCAAATAATTATTAGCTATATACAAATAATATACTTTATTCCCTCGCTACTGGAAAATGGTGTTTGACATTAAGGAAAGGTCAGGTATTATGAGTGGGAAACCACAATGTGCATTGCCTTTAAGGATTATTGAATTAAGAGGTACATATATTTGACAAAGTATAGAAATCAAATAACTACCATGTTAGCAGTGCCATTTTACATGCCATAGATTTATTGACATTTAATAATATTTTTAAAAGTTAAAACTGTGAGTAGTTAGCATGCATTATGGTGTAAAATGTAGTATCACACCCTTGAAGATTATATGAGAGCATTTTAACCAGGGTAAATTAACCAATTCTTTGGACATCAGATTGGAATATAGCTTAAACAAAGGTGTTTAATTTTAGAAAGCACAAAAAATTAAGTCACTTATGTCAGTTAAGTTGTATCTGTTGACCTAGGGGACAAGTTAAATCAATATCACACCCACTTACACACATCAACACAAACTCTTTCCATGAGCCCAAGTTGTATTTTGATGTTTGGATGTGACAAATGGATTCTGCAACTCACATGGATGCTTGTGCTATAGATGTCATGGTAGAAGGTTTCCAGATGAAATGAGGAGAAAAACAAAAAACATTTTTTGTCCAACTCCATGCCTTTCATTGAAGTGTAAAATCACAGCATAAGTTTTATATTCAGAAATATCACAGGAGTAATCAAAATAAGTACATGTACTCAAGGTTCTAGAATATGTACTCACAACTTCATTTTTTTTTTTTTTTTCTGATAGACAACACAATTTCCGCCCTTAATTCTGGAGTCTCCTATTTTATTAGTAGTATATTTGATCAATAAATAAAATATTTTAGCAGAGCTTAGAAATCAAAAAAGCTTAAGAATCTTTATAGAACTTTCATAAAATATTTTATATGCCAATCAAGTTGTGTAAATACCTCATGGGGACAAACTGATTTATATTAATCAAATTTAGCAGTATCTATGTTCCAAGAGCTTTGGAAACATTAAATTCAAACCTGAAATGCAATTTAACCCCAGGTAGATGTTCTTGTTTGCCATTACCTGAATGATTACATGGCCTTTGAAACTTACACAAGCTTGAAATGTACCCAAAATGTTGGACTCCTCTGAGGAAACATGTATAGCAATGTATAACGATAATACTTTTATTTGAAATTGAACCAAACACCCATAACATATGTGCCTTTCGCCTTATTTTCTCTAGTAATACATCAAAGCAAGAAAGTTTTAAAAAGAGAGAGGGATGTAGAATTTCATATGAAATTTGAAAGCATTAGTTCAGTTTTTGTGTTGTCGTTTTGTGTTTTAAAAGTATGTTTTTCTCTACCTTTGTTTTATTTTTTTCCCCTTGGACAAAGATGTATCATCATAAGATTGTGATCTTTTACACTGAAATGAGTTTACAGTTTATACACTAGGAAGTTCAGCGACCTGGGAATTAGGAAACTCGTTTCTGAAATAAGCTGTACCACCATCTGGTCGTGTAACTTTGGGCAAATCATGAAACCTCTCTAGACCTTGTAGATGTTGTTCACAACGCTGTAAAGTGAGGCTATTGGAATAAATCATTTAAAAGGTGTTTATGTTAAGGCTTTCCTTAGCATCTACCAGAGTGTAATCACTACACAGAGGGACCCAAAGGGAAATACCCGGACCTGGACTTTTTATTGCCAACCTGGGCTTCTATCCTAAATCTGCTCTTCTACTTAAAAAAGTGGACTGAAAACAACGTAGAATTACCAGAGACACCTTTTATGGTCCCTTCTTAGAGCCTAAGCATCCAACCAGAGGACACAGCCCTTTAGCTGCATTTACCCTGGACACATCCTTCACTTTTTTGGTGTGTGTGGTTTTTTTTTTTTTTTTTTTTTTTTTTTTTTTTTTTTTTTTTTGAGATGGAATCTCAATCTGTTGCCCAGGCTGGAGTGCAGTGGCTCCATCTCGGCTTACTGCAACCTCCGCCCTCCAAGTTCAAGCGATTCTCCTGCCGCAGCCTCCCGAGTAGCTGGGATTACAGACACCTGCCACCATGCCCAGCTAACTTTTTGTATTTTTAGTAGAGACGGGGGTTTCACCATGTTGGCCAGGCTAATCTTGAACTCCTGACCTTGATCCACCTGCCTTGGCCTCCCAAAGTGCTGGGATTACAGGCATGAGCCACAGCACCTGGCCTCCTTGACTTTCTTTTTAGCCTTTCAGTGCTGGGGGTTCCCTAAGCCAAAAAAAAAAAAAAAAATCCTTACTTACAAATTTACTGGAAAGCTATAGATAGGATATTGTTCTGTGGTAGTCCACAATTATTACTGTGATGAGATTGCTATGATGCAGTGATGGTGGCATGGTTGTGGTGGTGATGACATTGACAAGAGTCTGGTCACTAGGAAAATACAAAATGCATTATTGGTAACTTCATTCAATTTACTTAGATGAGAGTTTGCTTTCAATCTCAGCCTCCAGTTGCAGCTTTTTTGACAGACTTGAAGGGAGCAGCAGGTAGAGGACCTACTACAATCTGAGTGTTGAAACCTAACCCCCAAGAGGTGGGCCTTTGGGAGATGATCGGGACTTAGCTTAGGTCATGGGAACTCCACCTTCATGAATGAGATTAGTACCTCCTATAAAAGATGCCTGAGGGAGCCTGTTTACCCCTTCTACTATGTGAAGACACAGCTAGAAGGTGTCATCTTTGAACTAAAGAAAAAGCCCTCACCAGACACCAAATCTGCTGGTCCCTTGATCTTAGACTTCCTAGCCTCCATAACTTTAAGAAATAAAACAAATAATCCAAATAAAAATAAAACAAATAAAACAAATAAACAAATATGGCATTTTGTTACAGCAGTTCAAATAGACCAACACAAGATTTCTCCTGATAGTTTCAGCATAGCATAATGGTTAATAGCACAAGCTCTGAAACCAGCTAGCCTGGGTTTCATCTGGTTCTACCACTTGCCATCTGTGAGCCTACATAGGCTGCTCATCCTCCCCGTATCTTGGTTTCCTCTTCTATAAAAATGATACTTACATCTTAGCCATCATGCGAACATCAATTCAATAATGCGTATACTACATTTTTTTCAGATAAATACATTCTCAAAAGGGTTAGCTATTATTAACTACCATTATAACCTATGATCCAGTCTTTCTGTCATATTCGTTTCATTTCTTTTAAACATTTTTCCAATTTCAGGATGAAAGGTTAGAAAATGATTTCTGTGTCGCAACTTTCCCAAATATATCAGGATATTACCATTTTAGTGGCTTTAAAAATGCCAATTTTACTGTTATGATTTTCCAGCCATTAAAATTGATGTTACATAAATATATATTTCTTCAAATGTCTTAATAAAACAGTAAACAAAAAGCAATGAAAATGGTTTGTTAACATTTACATAGGGCCACCTATGAGTGGTGAGATTTCTGGTAACTTTTCCTATATTCTTTCTTTGTGTATGACCTATTAACACTTTTATTTTCTCAGAATTGGCACTTGTAAAAAATAGTTGCTCACCTCTGCCTGAAGTCATTATCGCACATTGATTATCAGTCAGTACCTTAGAGGAATTAGTTGCCAGTCAGGGACACTAAGAGTCCTCACAGGATAGATATTTGAAGGACAGCAGAAGCTGAAGAGCAGGGAAAAGTGTTTTCAGGAAAAAAGAAATAAAGGTGTAAAGGTGTCTTTGGTGTTGATTAAATACAGTGGGCTATGTCAAGGGCTTCACATGTTCCTTTGTTGCAGTATATTTTCTATTACCAAAAATGAGCCTTCCTTACTTGAAACTAACCATCACAAATTCCTTCTTTTAAAAATAATGAGGTTAAGTAACTTGCCCAAGGTTGCATCTATGAAAGAGCCAAAATATAAAACCAAATGGGTTCAAATCTTGCAATTCTTCCAAGCCCTTATGAATGATCTTATAATAATAAGATAAACATGTTTTTTAATATTTGCACATGCTTCTGCAGTTAAAAATATTTTTTGTGAAGTATTTCACCTAATCCCCACACATACACACACAAAAAATCCTGTTGAATATCATTATCCCATTTTACAGATGAAATTGGAAATCTGAGGGTGTGCAATTAATTTAAAATCATATTGCCAGAGCTGGATCTTAAATCCATAAATTCTGATTTGGTCCAGTGTCTTTCCAGTGTCCCACACTATTTTCATTCATTAGTTGATTACACATACAAAGTATCGAAATGAAGTCTACACAAGCCAAACCCTCACCCCCAAACCAAAACTGTGATTCTTGTTCACAAAAACACATAACTTAGTGTGAGAAATAAAATATGCATTCACAAAAGAACTAACCCCTTTCAGAGTACAGACGAACAAATACAGGATTAAACATAATTTGTATGTATGATTCCAACTGCCCCTCAAACATTCCCCACAACTCCATTTTCCCTAATATCTAAATCAGTTTTGGAAGGAGGAACATAATGTATGCATTTCTTTCACCATCTCTCAGTTTTCACAGATTTAGGGATTCATCCCTTCCTTTAGTTATTCTACACCTATTAAATCCTACTAGTAGCCAGGCTCCTGTGTAACATGCAATAGGGCTATAGTGTAAAATGAATGAATGAATGAATCAATCAATCAATCAATCAATCAATCAATAAAAGCACGCTCTTTCCTTCATGGAGTTTACCAACACTTGCAGTGCTTAGTGGAAAACTTCTACTTCAATCGATAGCAACATTAGTTGGAACCTAGATTCTAAAAATTTCCTAACACTTTCTTCTCTTCAGCAATTCCCTGTTTTAAGTGCAAGGCTGCTTTAAGTGTAGCTGTTTGTAAGACAAGGGAGATTATGATCATACTCCCATTGTGATGACCTTCACGTTACCATTCTTTTCATTCCTGATTAACGTTCAGTGGCCTTGTCGGAGATTCTCCTCTACTATGCCAGTCTGCCACTTCCAGATGTGTTTCACCTCCCTTCTTTGCCTGCACCACTCAGAACAGGATTTCTGGAAACCTTTTGTGCAAGCTATAATAATGCTTCTTTTTCTAAATATACTGATAAAAATATGAATGCGACTGATTATGACACTAATCAAGGATAAGAAAAGGGAGTGGTTCCACAGTAGCCCATTTTAACCCTCTATTTCACTCATGTTGATGAGGAATAGTTTTCTAATTTCAAATATTAGGCAGGTGTAGAACCAAGTAAGACTGTAAGTCTTGGTGGAGCCAGTTAACTGTGTCCATTTCCTTGATCTTCCATCTGAGTTTGGACTGTTTCTTAACTGCATTTGTAATATTCTTGTGCTGATTGCCCAGGTCCCTGAGGATTGCTGATGTGAAGTGCACTAGACCTATATATGTATGGCTGTCAGTGCACAAAGTTTCTCGTTGATACCATAATCCAAAGGAGAAGAGAGAGCACTCTAACTCAGCTGGGGTGTCTGGATGGCCTAATCCTCCTCTGGAAAGAGTTCATAAACTTTTTCGTGTGTCATTCTGATATGGACAGGAGGCAGGGAAATACTGGGTAGAAGAGGGCAGTCCCCGGTGAGGGCCCCATCCTCAAGTCTGGACAAGTGGCCCAAAGTGAGAACTTTACCTCCCCGTTTTCCCACTCGAATGTTACCTTTTCAAAAACCACCCTGGCCTGCCCTGTCTCCCATCTTGTACCCATGAAAACCCCAGGCTTCACCGGCAGACGAGCAGGAGAGAAGGAAAAAGAGAAGGAGCTTGACATCAGCGAAAAGCAGCCTTGACTTCACAGGAACAGCTTGACAGCAGGACCTCAAAGAAGAGTTCAGCTGGGGATAGTCGATGTCCAGGGGAAGACTAGCTTCCCACTCCATCCACTTTCCAGCTCTCCATCCCTTCCCACCGAGAGCCGCTTCCAACAGCAATAAAATCCCCGGCATTTATCATCTTCAATTTGCTTGTGCAACCTGATTCTTCCTAGATGCCGAACAAGAGCTTGGGATACAGAGGGCTGTCACACTGGGCTGTTAAACACGTAAGCCATCCACGGATGATGAAGCTAAAAGAGCGCACTGGAACACACACCCTCTGGGGCTCCAGAGATTGTAGGTGTCCCCCTAGATGCTGCCATGGTGTGGCACAGAGTTCTGCTCCCGCTGGTGCCCCAAAGCGCTCATCCCAGCCCCTGCACTCGCTCACCTGCGTGCTCCCCGTCCCCTGAGGGATTGAGAGCCATGGGCTGAGTAAACAAGCCACCCCCTTTATGAATACCATGAAAGCATCAGACAAAAATTTCCTGTTTCAGTTCTAGCATTATGAGAGCTCTCACAGAAATCATCATTTGCTTTATAGTAAAGGAGACCAAGTCTTCCCTGTGTTTTCATGGTTGCTAGTATATGGTCTTCTTTCAAGTTCATCACCAAGTTCATCTCACTGTCCAGATCAACATTTTTGAAGACATCCATTAGTCTACAGGACTTGTAGCCAACCAAAAAATTGCTAAAGAGAGTTGCCATTTATCTTATACACTGGCAGACTCTTTTTCAAAGTGATTCTTAAGCATTGGATTGTATCAAATAACCAGTTCCAGCCCTTTGAGGTTCTGTTAAATGCACTTTGAATTCTGTGAATTTGCTGAAGCCTTCAGTCAAATAATTTGAAGACAGGGGTACAAATAGGGTCAGATTCTTTAGGTCTGAAAAATATTACTCTCAAGTTTCAATTCCCATTTTTTCCAATAACTTTATCTAAGTAGAACAATAATATACATGTTTATTTTATACAATTATTTTAGAAATTGTCTAAGCTAAAAGTGGTATTGACTTATTACAATTTAGACTACTCTTGGCCAGGTGCAGTGGCTCACACCTATAATCCCAGAACTTTGGGAGTCCTAGGGTGGCAGATCACCTGAGGTCAGCAGTTCGCGACCAGCCTGGCCAACATGGCAAAATCCCGTCTTTACTAAAAATACAAAAATTAGCTGGACTTGGTGGCACAAGCTTGTAATCCCAGCTACCTGGGAAGCTGAGGCCCGAGAATCTCTTAAACCTGGGAGGCAGAGGTTGCAGTGAACCAAGATGGCACCACTGCACTCCAGCCTGGGTGACAAAGCGAGACTGTCTCGAAAAAAAAAAAGTACTCTTAATATACACGCAGTTAACATTTTCTTGGTATCTAGTCTGGCTCAGGCACTAGGATATTAACCGATACCACAAGGATCAATGATTACATGGTGTCTAACTTTGAGATCACAGTAATGTAAATTAAGTGAGTTAACTCAAAAACAATCAAGAAAATACAGGATCCAAGAAGGTCCTTTACAACTGTAGAAGTTACTTTGTGCTAACTTTATCATAAACTTGGAAATTTAATAACAATTGTTAATAATTGCGTAACATTTACAATGTACCAGATATGTTCTAAGTGATTCTTTATCCCTAGAAAACATTGCTATTCCTCTTTTGCAAATGAGGAAATTGAGACACAGAGAGATAATGCCACTGGAGTAATTCCAGACAACGCAGAAACTGAACCCAGGCAGCTTGGCTTCAATGTCCAACATCCTAACAAGTTCATGGTACAGCCTCTCACTAAACTCTGCTCTTGACCACTGGGCTTCAACTGCCCTCTTCTTCCCCCTGTTTTGAAAGTTTTACACCTTTCTTATTCTCCTATCTCGTTACACTATTATAATTGCTTGGAATGCTCTTCTTTCATCTGCCTTGTGACACTCACTCTTACTCAGCATACAAAACTCACTTCATGGTTTACTCTCTCTCTTGAATCTTTAGTCTGATTTAGAGAACCTCTAGATTCCCATAATATCTTGTGAATATGTATGTGTACAACTAATATTTGTTGAGCATTGATATATATTAAGAGATAAGGGCTTCCTATGGATTATTTTGTTCCATCTTTGCAACAACCCTATAGGGAAGGCACTCCATTTCACTGAAAGAGTATTAGGACATCATCATAATTAAGGATATGGCTTAAGGTTAGAATTAATTAATTAATGGTAACTGACAATGTCAGGATTCCAACTCAGACAATCTGATTCCCAATGCCTTGCTCTTAAGCATCATACCCATATGTGTGTTGCATACATGTGCACACACACACAAAATTAAAATCACAGTACTTGCTTCATTGAGCGTCTCACCTTGCTGAAAGCACATTGAGAATCAGCCATGGCTTATTTTATTTTGTATTCCCAGTTCCTACCACAGTGCCTAGCAAATAAATACAGCATAAAATCTTAACTTCTGTTAATCTTTCTTATTGTACCTTATTGGTCCCTTGGGTTTTTTGTTTGTTTGTTTGTTTGTTTGTTTGTTTTGCCTTTAGTCCTTCACCTGATATTTGTTTTATGTTGTTTCCCAGGACTTGAAACCTTAGCCTTTTCAGTCTCTCAAGATTGACCACTATGGCATTAGCTCCCACCTGTTATACACATGATTTCCAAATTCAAATACCTGTACTCTCTTGGAATTTATCCTTCTCCATACCTTTGTGCATTCTGAACCTTCTGCCTGGAATTTCTTTCTTTCCTTTCTCTGACCTAAAAACTCCAAACTTTTCTTCTGGATTCAGCTCAGCCATGAGTTCTGTTAAGTTCATATGTTCCTTCCTTTTTAGTTCTTATCTACGTATCTTAGGTAGCATATCTTGTGAATTGCATCATATTACAATTATGTTTACCTGTATCTCTTGACCTTAGGAGATTATCAAAAAGAGCTATGCTATATACATTTTGATGTCCTAGTTCCTGGAAGAGTGTATCACAGAAAGTGTGCTCAGAAAATTCTTTAATAAATGAATGAATAAGAAATCTGAAGAATATATTTTTAGTGATACTATATTTGCAAGAGGGTGCTTTTTATTGGGAAGCTATGTGTTAACATTCCGTCATTTTATAATGAAAGTAATTTAAAGATAGCATAAACAAACAGTGTGTTATCTCTACTTCAAATATAGATTTAATGTAAGGAGATTAATATTTTATTCTGTCTTTTTATGCCTTTTCAATGTGTAATTAACAATAGGAGGACACATTAACCTTATCACTAATATCCAAGCTTCTGCTTTTTGAAGAGTCAAAATCCTTTGCCCAACTTGTGCTTGCCCCAGGTCACGAGTCCACATCAATGCTTCTGGTACAGAAGCAATTTTTTCTCTTTACTAGGGTAGCAGGGTCATCTGATTGGACTTTCCATGGTCCTGGCTGAATAGGAAGGGAATTAAATTGCAGTGTCAAAGGAAATTACTCATTCTAAGAAGCATTCACACATTATCTATGGCCAAAACCATCTCTGACACTCATTTATGATTAAAATTAAAAGTAAGAAGGAAGAGGCAGTTTGGCAGCACTTCTGTGAAAATAAAAATGTGAGGACCAAATTAAATCGATGGTGCTGGTCTGTGGCACACCAGATAAGAAAGTGGTTTTCTCAGTGGTGTTTTAGAATTGAGAGGCATACCCAGTGAGACAGGAGAGGAAATGTATGCTCCAGTGTGAGTTAGTCTATACAGAACTTACTTCTAGAACAAACCTTATTTAGGTTGATGGCCAATAAATTCAAGTCACCCAGACATTCTCTCATGGAAAGTTGTTAGGAAGCAAAGGGCTTTTTTTTTTTTTTTTTTTTTAATGGAGCTTTAAAGATCTTAAAGGAGAAAACTTCTCTAAAACAAGACCATTTTCCACATCGTCAATGGACACGCACTGTTCTCATTTTTTTTTTTTTTTTTGCCATAGTCCCAATCATATGCTTGAAACCTATCACATGTCTAAGGTAATTGGTGGTTACAAGGAATGGTGGAAAACATAATTTCTTGATAACATATCCCTGAAATAACATGGAGTTGAGGTCAAAATGTATCCTTTAAGACATTTAAAAATTATGCAGCCTGGCTTTAAAACTGTGCTGAATCCTTTGTCTGTACAGGAAATAAAATTAAAATGTTAGATTTAAAAGGAAACTCAATATTGATTATTAGAAGTAAAAATATATTTTTTGAAAGGCCATGGAACTATTTTAGTTTCTGGAATAAATATAGCCACAAAGATAGTTTAAAAGAGAAAGGCCTCTAGATTTATTTAAAGACATGTCATCTCCGTGGCCTCTTCACAAAGGGCAGACAAAACAAAAATGATTTATCAGCAGGGCCATTTACCTTTTAGAAAACTGTGATTTGTTTTTTATGTAGGCCTATTTTTATACTTTTATTTTATTGCCTGGCACTTAAGCACTTAAGAATGTTTTTCTTCAAACATCAGTTTTCTCAACCTAGTAAGCATTTATATTAGCCTTATAAAAGCAAGCTCTTTTCAAATTTGAAGTAACAGTTTACTATTTATTTCATTCTGATTCTTAAGCATTTTAATGGAAGGATACTTACACCACTCTCATGTGACCATACTACTAGATGGTTCTACATTTCTATAAAAACATGTTTGTAGAGCTCACTGGGAGTTACATATATTTGTATATCTATGATGTACCTGCCTGCTAAAGCTCATCAACACTAATGAAGAATTAGTATCAATTACTCTAGTAAATGCTAGTAACTGCACTTATTGTAGATCAACATTTGAACTAAACAAATACAAATTCAAATTCTAGGTTTTTATATTTTCCTTTAGGAAGTGTGAATTCTAATGAAAACTATTTATTTCCTGAGAAACTAATAGAAGATGGGTAGTCGTTACTGTTTTTCAGGCAAATGTATTCAACGCAGACTGTGAAACTGACTGTGTCTATGAGTGGAACTAGACTTAGAGTTAGTGACAGTCAGATTTCCAGAACACTGAACCCGTGAAACAAAGATTTTTTTGGATCCTGCTATAGGGCTAGAATTATAATGTACCAAGCATAGGTATTTAACAACAGATAACCATTTTAAGAACAACCAAAATTTCCCACCTGAATATTTCCCCTTGGTAAGATTATTGTAATAAATGCCCAAATTAATCTACTAAAATATTACTTAAATGTCCATATGTTTTAGATCCTATGTTGAGTCCATAGAAATTACAACAAATACTGAGGAATTAGAGTTACGGTGGAATTAATCAAATCAAATTAAATCTCCATTCCAATTGTATTGTGTACCTTTGACAATTTTCTGTGCGTTTTTTATGATCTTGAAAGAAATCAATTGATCTTGTCTGAATTTTGCTGTGCCACTAAATGATATGAATCTGTGCCATCACTATGATTCCTGGGTCAGTCTACTATTTTATAGCAAACGATAGCTGGAAAAATATTCCATCTGGCAATTTAGTGATAATTTTAACCAAGTATCAGTGGAATTGAAATTTACTTTGGTCACTCTAATAGTTTTTAAAAAAATCAAAGTAATCTGATAAATTTCAATTTTCCATTAAGTAATTTATTTTTCTTAATGTAGTTCTTGATACACATATTATGTATCTTACACTTAATATGTTATTTTATCTTTCAACAGCATGGTGAGGTCCTTATAGGTGAAAAAATCAAGACTCATAAATTTAGCCAACTTTTCCTCTGACACACTGCTAATAGGTTGTGGGATTTAGATTTGGGATCAATTCTTTCTGTTTGCAAAGTTCAGCTGTTTATCCCAACACCAGTTTTTCCAAATTGCACTCTGTGTTTTTCTAGAAATGTCTGTCAATAGATACTCTGAGAAAAAAGTATGCAAGTAACTTTTTTTCTAAAATAAATATTTTTAATGTATACGTAAATAAGATAAATACATGCTTACTATTATTATACAACAATCTTTTTTTCTTTTCTTTTCTTTTTTTGAGACAGAATCTCAGTTGCTGGGATTATAGGCACGTGCCACCATGCCCAGATAATTTTTGTATTTTTAGTAGAGATGGAGTTTTACCATATTGGCCAGGCTGGTCTTGAACTCCTGAATTCAAGCAATCCCCCTACCTCGGCCATCCAAAGTACTGGGATTACAGGCATGAGCCACCAGGTCTGGCCAACAATCTTTCTTTAACAATAAATTGTTATATTTATAATTGTGTGTATAATAAAAACATGTTTTAAGGACCAATGAAAGATTAGCACAAAATTCAGAACTATCATTTCCTTGTGTCTGAGCTGAGGCTACTATAACAAAATACCACATGCTAAGTGGTTTAAACAACTGACACTTATTTCTGATAGTGGGGTAGCCTGGGAATTCCAAGATCAGGGTGCCAGCATACTCAGTTTTGGTGAGGTTCCCTTCCAAGGCACATGGCTGCCTTTTCACTGTATCCTCACAAGACGGGGAGAGAGAGAAAGAGAGAGTGTGACACACAGAGAGAGAGAGAGAGAGAGAGAGAGAGAGAGAGAGAGAGGGTGTGCACTGGTGCTTCCTCTTCTTCTAAGGAAACTAAATCCAATTGCTGGGGGTCCACCTTTAGGACCTCATCTGAACCTAATTACCTCTTAAAGGCCCCACCTCCTAATACCATACACCTAATACCTTTGGGAGTGGGACTTCAACATATAAATTTTGAGGAGATACAAACATTCAATCCATAACAGCTAAGGTGGCAAATAATTATGTGGTAGTTTAAGGGAGTAAAACACAAAAAACTGTAAGTTATTGTCAATAATCTGGTTTATGGATTTTGTGGTAGATTGACATGTGGTCATTATATTACAAAGAAAAAATTTTTTTTTTTTTTTTTTTTTTTTTTTTTTTTTTTGAGACAGTGTCTCCCTCTGTTTCCCGGCCAGAATGCAGTGGCCCAGTCTCAGCTCACTGCAACCTCCACCTCCCAGGTTTAAGCAATTCTCATGCCTGAGCCTCCCAAATAGCTTGGATTACAGGCACACGTCACCACGCCCTAATTCGATGTTCTATGATAGCACATTGGTAGCCTGAGATTGGCCATGATGTGAGTATTTATACACAGAAATGGCAAATGTTATAAATCAGGTTTAATTTATTGTTTTGTTAATTGTCTGGACTTAAGAAAGTGACACAGAAAATGTTAATACAGCAGATTATAGACCGGGCACAGTGGCTCATGCCTGTAATCCCAGCCCTTTGGGAGGCCAAGGCTTGCAGATGACCTGAGGTCGGGAGTTCGAGACCAGCCTGACCAACATGGAGAACCCTCATCTCTACTAAAAACACAAAATTAGCTAGGCATGCCTGTAATCCCAACTACTCAGGAGGCTGAGGCAGGAGAATCGCTTGAACCCGGGAGGCGGAGGTTGTAGTGAGCTGAGATCATGTCATTGCACTCCAGTCTGAGTGACAAGAGTGAAACTCTGTCTCAAAAAAAAAAAGCAGATTATATTTAAAAGTGTGTTTTGTCCAGAGTTGTTACAACATCAGTAACATAAATAATCAAGGAAATATTTTTCTCATATTTAAAAACTATTTATTTTCTAATTTGGCAAAGAAACAGCGAATGCTATTGATCAAGTGAAGCTCCAGCATACATCTTTGTTTATTCAACTTTGTGTTATTCATTAAGGTAAACAAAAATATTAACCAGCATTTTCATCAGAACTGTATTCATTCATCAATAATAAATTCATTCATTCATCAGACTTTTTTGCCAAATTGACTAGTAAATAAACTTTACTCAAAATCTGATTTTGTGACACTGTTGAAAAATTATAAAGACTGGCAATGAATTTTTGAAAGAAATAGCCATATTGAAGTATAGGTATATAAAATTTATAATCAATAATATTATATTTTTATTATCAATAAAGTTAATGCTACACGGCATCTGGTTTCTAAGTGATCCAAGAGAGGAAGAACCAGAGGAAACGACATGCTTTTTATGACCCAGCCTTAGAACTCACATAGCGTCTTTCTTCATGAAACAAACCCAAATATAGGGTAGCTCTCAAAGAATGGTTGGTTATCAATAGATGCAAGTCACTAAGCCTGGGCCACCTCCAAGAATAGGCTGTATTCTCTCTCTCTCTCTCTCTCTCTCTCTCTCTCTCTCTCTCTCTCTCTCTCTCTCTCTCTCTCCCCCCCCACCCCAACGCTGCACTTATCCGAGATGATACATTGTCATTGCATCTCAAGAACAGCTGCCAGTGTGCCATTGACACATATGCATTTTAAAGAACCTCTCTGGCCAAATAACTTTTGATAGCCATGCATTCTGCTACATTGTCTCATCTATTCTTATCACCACAAAATCCATCCCTTCCTCAAAGTAACTGGAAGATTAACCACATTTTTGTTAAAATATAAGAAAGACAAGTGATAAATTATCCATTAATACAAAACTAAAAAATAGAGATATAGAAAATAATTTTCACTTTGTAAATATTAATGCAACATAATCTGTACAGCACCTAGAAAATTCAGGCGAACTGCTTTTAGTCAACTAATCATAACTGTCCTAGATTCAGAATTATTTTGTGAAAGAATGAGAGAAAAAGAGAAAGAGAAAGGCAAGAAAGAATGTGGAAAGGAAGAAACTATATGTAAAAATGTAAAAATACTTAGAATATTTTTCATTCATACTTTAAAATTCATTAGTAAAAATATAGATATTCAACTATTATCAAGTTTGAAATATTCATTATGTATTATATTCACTTAACTAAGTACCGTTTCAAAAGATTTGAGCTTTTGTTGGATCTATTCTGGATTCTGAATTTTATCAAAAAATTATTATTTAATATTTCTAGCCTCTATTGTATCACATTTGATTTTCTACGACAAGATATAAGACAGCAATAGCAGTACTTTGCTTTTCCATAACAGTTTCCACAGCGAGTTTGTAAAAGTACTGTCTGTTAACCCAAAGCTAAGTTGCACACTGAGAAATGTTGACAGGTATTTGGTGAGCGGAGGATGAGGTAAAAGGGGAAAGAGGTGGAGATATTCACATGAGAATAAAATACTTTCTATAAAAGCTTGCAACGTGTTTGCAAAATGAAAATTATCCATTATGCTTATGTAGAAATAGGTCAGAGTCACATTTTTGCAATTGCTATAATCCTTTCGGCTGCTGTGAATACCCACTCCACATCTATGGCATTAAATTCTCATAATCAGAAGGAATAATTTGTTAAACCATCTTTATCTCAAGAATAGGATCTTTAAGCTCAGTATAGTCCACATCCCAAATTTGATCATGTCAGCATCAGAGGCTACTATTAACTTGTGTCTCCTCAAAACTTATATATTGGAGCCCTAACCCCCTATGTGCCTGTACCTGGAGATAGGGACTTTAGTGAGTAATTAACATTAATTAAGGTGATAAAAGTGGAGTCCTAATTCAATAAGACTGTGGCTTTATAAGTAGAGAAAGAGATCTCTCACTTTCTCTCCCCACTCCCTGCCCACCACATGATGGCACAATGAGAAGATAGCCATCTATAAAGACAAGATGAGAGCTTATACTCAGACAAAGATCAGAAACTGAAGCAGCTGGTACCTTGATCTTGGACTTTCCTGCCTCTAGAACTATGAGAAATAAATTTCTATTGTTTGAGCCAAGCAGTTCATGCATTTTGCTATGGCAGTCTTAAGTGACTAAGATTTTGATACCAAGAAGTGGGGTGCTGCTGTAACAAATACCTAAAGATGTGAAAGTGGCTTTGGAACTTGGTGATGGGTGGAGGCTAAAAGAGTTTTGAGGTGCATGCAAGAAAAGCCTAGATTTCCCTGATGCGACTATTGGTAGATATACAGACCTTAACACAATCCTGCTGAGGGTTCAGAAGGAAAAAGGAGAGCTGAAGAGAAAGTGTTCATCTTCTTAAGTGAAGATATAGTCACGAATAGAATGTTGGTAGAAATGTGAACATTAAAACCCATTCTGGGTTGGGTGCAGTGGCTCATGCCTGTAATCGCAGCACTTTGGGAGGCTGAGGCAGGCAGATCACCTGAAGTCAGGAGTTTGAGACCAGCCTGTCCAACATGGCAAAACCCCGTCTCTACTAAAAAAAAAAACACAAAAAATAGCTGGGTGTGGTGGTGTGTGCCTGTAATCCCAGCTACTCAGGAGGCTGAGGCAAGAGAATCGCTTGAACCCGGGAAGTAGAGGTTGCAGTGAGCCTAGATCACGCCACTGCACTCCACCCTGGATGACAGAGCCAGACTGTCTCAAAAAAAAAAAAAAAAAAAAGTTTCTGGTAAGGTCTTAGATAGAAATGAGAAACAGTTTATTGTAAACCAGAGAAAAGGTGATACTTATAAAATACCAAGGAGCTGGACTGAATTGTTTCCTAGTATTTTGTGGTAGAACTTGCAAGCAACGCAATTGGATATTTAGCTGAGCAAATTTCTAAGCAAAGTATGGAAGATGCCGCATGGGTCCTTCTTATGCTTATAATAACATGTGAAGAAGGAATTGTTACACAAAAAGGAATCAGAACTTGGATGTTTAGAAAATTCCTCATATTGCAAAAAATGAGAGAGCTTGTTTTAAAGAAAATACTAAGGGCGTGGCTGAACAGCAAGTTGATAAAAAGATCATGGATGCATTTCACGGACTTAATCAGGCATCTCTGCAAAAGCCAGGAATACAGATGAGATTAAACCAGCAGAGACGTTGACAGTTTTAACTAAAAAGGGCAGAGAAAGCAGGACAAATGCAAGAAGCCTATTGGGCTTCTTGGATTCTACAGGCCTTAGACCGTAAAGCTATTCAGCTGGGAATGTGCACTTCTCAGAAAAGGGAAGAATGAAACTGAAGATGAATCAAGAATCATCAAGCATGTCGCTCCCACCACAGGCCCAGAGGGCAAGGGTACTTCCTCCTTTGTTTCAGCAAACCAGGTAGCCACCACAGAGGCCAAGTGAGTAGGGCCACCCCACAGAGCTGAAGAAGCGGAGCTGCACTGCAGAGCCATGGGGTGATATTGACACCCCATAGGCCTGGAAAGTAAAGCCTCAAATTAAATAGGATTACTCCCAAGCCTTAACATCTAATGGATCTTAGCTTCTCCTGTAGTTAAGAGTCTCTAAAATGCAACTCCCCAACAGACACACGCACACACACACTTATGTACAAACACACATCCCTGGTTTAATTCAGATGTTCCTGGTGTTTTAAAACAAGGCAACGACAAACTTACCCTTTTGTAATCAGAATCTATTTCTTGACAATAGCCCTTCTCCTTCCCGTCTGCTCCACTTCTCTGACCATAAAAGATACAATTCGTATTTTAGTTCCAGAAAAGGAGTGGTGACATGGGGAGGGGGTTGTTGAAAACAATTTTATTAAACGCTTCAGATGATTTCTCTGAACTTGGCTAAAAGTAACCATGAATTGAGATGAAAATGCTTGAGTTTGAGAGCCAGACTTTAGAAATGTTAAAAAAAGAAAGAAAACAAAACCAAGAATAAATAGCACCACCACCACCACCAACAACAAAGAAAGGTCTAACAATGAACAGCTTTCGAGGACTACTCTTTCTTGCTGTCATTAAAAAATAAAAATGTTTTAAAATTAGGATGATATAAAATATGAGATGGCTGACCAAGCCTTTCCAGTGTAATACTGGGACACAGTAAACAATTACATTATATAAACCAACCATCTGAGAAGAAATGATAATTAAAGTAATGCATCTGCATGCTTCATTGATTTATGAATTTGTTTAATGATTCCTGTTCAGAGTAGCAAAAGCTATTATGCATTCACTGATTTTAAGAGACAATATATAACTGCATGACCTTTTGCTGCACCAGTGGAAGTAATCTGCAGTAATACTCCAGGAGATTCAGTCACACTGATTTTTGATTACACTTAAACCATATATATTTTTACTTCACTGAAAAAGTTTTATGACTGTATATTCATAACTATTGATTGTTTTGGAAGGAATCATGGAACCCAAGCAAAATTGCCTCCCAAGAGCTAAGGTTAGGCTTAAATCAATGCAAGCAAAGCCATTAAACCGTGTTGGGGATATTGGCACCAGGGCCGGTCTGCATGTCTCGCTCTACAGCACTGAAGAGGTGTCTGCTTGTAACCAGGTGCTGCTGGACAAATGCTGAGTGATAGGTGGCCATTCTTATCAGGGAATTTCTTTGTTTATATGGTGTTCAGTCACAAGCTGATCCTTCTATTCATGTTGTCTTGTGGTGTAAACTTTGTTTTCATTTTGTTTTAACCTGGGAGCCAGTAAACCTTGCCACACAGGCAAATCTGAGAAGGGGAAATGGAAACTTAAGACTAAGTGATCACAGGAATGGCAGGAATGTAGGAATGGTCTTGGTGCTCTGAATTTCGAGCTCTTTCAAAAAGTTTTTTCCTTCTACCCCACCCCCACCTACCTTGCACCAATCTCTTTTAAAAGTCAAAGGTAGAGATGTTAAAGACCTGTGTTGTGAGCTGCACACACACACACACACACACACACACACATCAGCATTCATTCTTTGGAATCGCTAAGTCCAAGCATTCTCTCACCAGCACGTCCATGCTTTACTGGAAGCAGATACAAGAAAAATATAGGAACAGCAAATTTGCCGTATCAGATCAGACCCCATATTTATCTATTTCTGTACATTGCCTCTAGGAGTGACCAGGAGGTAATGTTTCATTAGGAAGGTGGGAGGGAAAAAAATCAAACAACAACAAAATACGTTCTATAAGCATGCTTTAGACACGCATTCCCCAGTCAAGAAAGCACTTTACAATCTTCAATTCTCATGCTCTTTCATCATTTTTTTCTCCTGTGCACCTTCCCAAGTCATATCAAATTTAACATAATGACTGCAAATGTCATCTGAGTGTTCCATAAAATATTTGGCAACCTTACAATTTATTGTTCACTTTTCTTTATTCCTCTTGCTTTGAGATTTACCTGTGTTTAAACGTTGATTGTGATTTTAGGAATGAATTTTTAGGGAATAAAACAAAAAATACACTCTGCGACAAATAACTAGCTTTGATTTCCTAAGTGCATAGCTATAACTTTGCCGCATATGACTTTATCATAGGATGCATTGTATTAAATGATACAGTGATTCATTCTACCTGAGAATGTTCAGACAATAATTTATCCGCTTACTGTTGTGAGAAATCTGCTCATAACACTGTAGAGTGAGGTTTATGATTGACCCAATGAACATTTGTAAAAGAGTTGTGTTCTATAAGCTAAGATTAAATTAGATCTTCAAGGATTTTAGTAAAAATTTTCCAAAATCATTTTGGAGGCAATTTGAAAATAATTGCTAAGATTTGAATCTAAAGAATAATTGGTGAACAAGCCAATGTAATGACAACTGATACTGAAGAGAAATTAGATGAAAAGATTTAAAGATAGAATTCCTTCAGAACTTGGGGCCAGATTTCACGGAAATACAAAGAAAGCACGTAGAAACAGTCTACCAACGTAATGTCTTTCAGTAGCAAAATTTAATGACAATAAAGCAGGGTTGTGATACTTGACAGGTTTTATGCCTCACATTCGGCAATTTAATATTTTTCAGTTTTTTTACATGTAGGCATTTGTTTATGCATGCATTTAGAGAACTTGACTGTGATGAGGCATTAGACAGTGTGACTTACATGTTAACATTATTGCAATAGCATTGGTTTTAGATGAGCATATCTTTGATCATGAAAAGAGGAATTTTGCTCATTTTTATTGACTTACGACTCAAAGAGATGGTTCTAAATAGGCAATGCTCATTATGTTTCTATTGATTTTCATGAATAAATGCAAAGTTACAGAAATAAAAAAATATTTAAAATCTGAAACATATTTCCCACCCCACCAGATTATGAAGATTTAAAACTTGATCAAAATTCGACCCTAAATTATTTGACAATGTCTCCACAAGCCTTTTTTTTTTTTTTTTTTTTTTTTTTTTTTTGAGACGGAGTCTCGCTCTGTCGCCCAGGCTGGAGTGCAGTGGCTGGATCTCAGCTCACTGCAAGCTCCGCCTCCCGGGTTCACGCCATTCTCCTGCCTCAGCCTCCCGAGTAGCTGGGACTATAGGCGCCCGCCACCTCGCCCGGCTAGTTTTTTGTATTTTTTAGTAGAGATGGGGTTTCACTGTGTTAGCCAGGATGGTCTCGATCTCCTGACCTCGTGATCCACCCGTCTCGGCCTCCCAAAGTGCTGGGATTACAGGCTTGAGCCACCGCGCCAGGCCTCCATAAGCCTGTTAAGGGTCACTTAGCATTTCCATTACAAATCTTGACTTTCAGAGGTTTAACGCTTGGCAGTTTAAAGTTCCAGGAGCCTGGAACTTATACAAGTTGTCAGTCCAGATGTTTTTTATTTATTTGTGTGAGATTGTTTCTTTTCTTCTTCTTTTTTTTTTTTTAACCTTCTCTTTTTTGTTTCACTGAAAGTGTTTTTAAAACTGCTGGTAACTTCTAAAGCACACAAAAATTAAAAGCTTTAAGCTTTTGTTCTGCACCAGAGCCATAAATACTTTGATTTCGAAATATAAGGTGTAGGGAATTACACTTACTTCCCACCCTGTGATGAAAATAAGTCAATCCAATTTGATTCTAGAATCTCTTACATGTATTATGACAAGGATGATAAATAAAATAAATTGTAAAGTCAACAAGAAATAGAAATCTGAAGATACTAAACCAAATTGAAGACACCCTATTAAATGGACAAGTTATTTGGCAAATGTACAAAGAAAAAAATGATTCCAGATTAATTGTTTTAAAAGAAAAAAATATAAAAAGTCCTTGATGTATTTTACCCAGCACGTCAAACCAGCAAGTATGGGGAAAGAGGTTTGAATCCTAGAGGGAAGGTGCTGAATACTCAGAATCAAGTTCAAATTAAATAATGTTTTTAATGCTTACATTTTCTGTCAAAAAAGCATTCCTGTTAGCGACTGTGCTTGCTTTTTAAGAACCTGAATGACTACATAGGTGACAAAGTTATAAACCCCTTCAAAGAGCTGACAAGTGTCTAAGTCAGTTTAAAAAGATTAAGAGTGGCTCCCTTGTTCTAAAATTATACAAAAGTGCCATTTCACTTTTCAAGCAATTTGAAAGCCATTCATTTCAGTGGCAGGTAGCCAAAACACAAAAGCCAGAGAATGGCAGCAAAGATGTCATACCGGCATACACAGATGTTTTCCAAAGGTTCGTACTGCTTCTAACCTCAAAGGCACAGCCTCAATAGGTTGCACAGACAAAAGAGTCACAGCAAAGATCTGCACTAGGTGCACACACGTGTGCTGGGTTGTAGCATGCCCCGACTCACCCACAATGCTTGTGATTCTGTCACTTAACTCTTGAGCCCGGATGCCCAAGTTAAAGAGTTGAGGGTGACGGAACAGAATTTGTATCATGCCATATATCTGATGGACAAAGTCTCAACATAGCAGTGGACGTTCTGATGGGCCACACCTAAGTTTTAGTTTCTGAAATCTTGCTGTTTATTTACCTCTGATGAATCAATGAGAATGACACAAAACCCAGCAAAATACACCCACCTGATATATTGGAAATATAACCTTACACAACCAGCTTAAACTCTAGCTGTGAAATCTTGAATTTAAACAGCCTGAAATTGCATAAAGTTTAGTTTAAGTTTTAGGTAAGGCAGTATGCTAGTTCTGGGGGTTCTGGAGGATACTAGATTAGATAAGCAAGATAATCGTGGAAAATGAAAAATTCTGTTATACCTCAAAATTCTAGCTTCAATTCTTTAAGACAATAGCGATTAAATAAGGATTAGTGTTATTTGGCCTTCCTGTCAACTTAAGATAGGTCATGTGAGAGAGGAAAGTGGCTTTTAAAGCTCCCTTGGTAAATTTTATGCACCTGTTTAGTTCACAGCCATTCTTTTTAGTCGTGTAAACACTTTTGGTGTAGAAGGGAAACATATACATAAGCAATCAGGTAAAGTTAAAGCAGTAGCAATGGAATCAAAGGGAAAAGAGTGTTTAAGTCTGACTAGTAGAGTCAGTTAATTCAGCGAGTCAATTAACTCTATTGAAGGGGTTAATTAGGTCAGGTCAAGCAGGGATTTAGGAATGGGATAGAAAAACAAAACAAATTTTTTAAATATTCAAAGAGATGGTAGTGTTGGAATATAAATTGAGTGTTGGGGGTGAAAAAAGGTTGGAGGTAACAATATCTAATGTATAATGAATGCTTGCTTACTACATATTGGGCAATATTCTGCATATGTATGTAAGTTAATCATCACAAGAACCTGATAAATGGGTGTTATGATTAACCTCACCTTACATCTCAAGATTTGCATCCAGGCAGTCTCTCTTCCAGACCCATACATGTAGGCACCTCCTATACTGCCTGAGTGTTGTAAATGAGACTACATTGCCAGGAAAGGTAAGAGAATAGGATCCTCGCTTGACAGACAAACAGTTCAGATTGGGTCCTTTTATTCTATAAATATTAGGGAGCCTCTGAAGATGTTTGAGCAGGTAAAGGCCACAACAGATTTGCTTGTTACTTGAATCAAGGACAGAATGATGAGATACAAGCCTTGGAGGAGAGGAACAAGAGTGTAGGAGAGAGTTCTGATGGCTGGACCTCAGAGCACACCGGAACCTAGAAAAGATGCAGATTTGGGGGCTCCACTACACCTGCAAATGAGAATTTCAAGGATGATGAGAGCTTTAAAGACCAAAACAAGGAAGTTAGAAAAAGGAAAATAGATTCGAAGACAAATTTGCAAAGATTTTACAGGATATGATGATTGATTGATTGTAGAAAGGTGAAGAAGAGAAAAAAAATCTAGATTGATTCCAAGGTTGGCACGTGGAAGCTCATTGAAGAGCAATGCCTTCAAAAACTTAGAAAATTGAAGGGGGAGAAAAGGGTGAGTATGCCACATTTCAAGTGGCCCTAGGATGACAGTGTGAATGTGTCAAGGATGCTATGGCTCTGGATCTCACAAGAGAAGCCTTGACAGCCTAGCTGTTGGCAGTCACCAGCGAGCTAAAGGTAAGTGAAATCATGTGAAAGGGCAAGAGTGTCCCAGGTAAAACGTGTAGTGTAAGAGAAAGACTCAGGCATGAATCTTTGAGAAGTATAGCATTTAATAGGTGACTATCAAATGACAAATCTGCAGAGTGTCACAGAAACCGGAGGGCTGAAAAGGGAAAGTAACAGCACCAAGGAACTCTGATATGAGAATTTGGAAGTAAGAAAGAGTGGCAATAAGCAGTATAGACTTTGGAGTCCAGCAGACTTGGAATCTAATTTAATGGGTAGTTCCTATAAGCCAGGCATTCAAGAGTATTATACATGCATCATTTTATTTAATCCTCACAAATAACCCTACAAGAAAACTAAAATTACCAGTCTCCTCTTGCTAGTAGGGCAAATAAATCTTAGAGAAGTTTAGGAACTTGCTCAGGGACACTTAACTAGTTAATGATGAAACTAATATTCTGTTTCTTCCCCTATAGCCAAAATTCCTAATCAGATTCTAAACTTCTTCTGTAAATCCATACTTCAAATGCAAAAACATGTGTATCTTGTTGAACATTGTATTTTCTTGTGCCTAGCACACAACCAGAACCAGATTAGTTTTTCAATAAGCATTTATTGAATGAAAGAAAGAACAAGAGTTGAAGGATAACTGTGCATGTTTCTTCTCATCATGTTATCCCCTCCCAAAATGCCTTCCTACTAAACTTATTTGAAACCAGCACATCACTCATCTCGCATCCATATCATAAAGCCTACCCTGAAAACCCCATCCAAAGACAGGCCTCGTTTTCCTGTACCCATGCATTCATGTGTGCTGCTTTCATAGAATGTATTCTATCTTGTCTTGTATCACTACTTCCCTTTTGGGATTCTTATATTTTGCTTCCCAAAAAGGCAGCAATCTTGCAAGGACAGAAATATATGCTTGTATTCCTCGCTGTCAACTAGTCCCATGCATTTTACCAGATAGGTCTTAGTAATTGTTTGCTGATTGATTTAACTAATTAAAATCAGGGAATATAAAATGACATTTAACCCATGGCTGCATCGCAAATACAACGTTCTGCCCTTCATCTTTTACAGACATATTTCAAAGGATGTAAAAAATAGACTTTAAGAAAAGCAACTGTATAGGAAAAAAAAATATGTGCCAGGCATTCAGTTACTCTCTCTGTAAAGCTCTTTGCTACTTACCATTACAATAGACAGGCTTTTTCTATGTTTTAATAAATCCCAATTTTCATAGCTTTTATGTCTTATGAATTTCAAGTTATATTTGGTTGAAACTTGGCATACTCTAGCCTGGCCAACATGGTGAAACCCCGACTCTACTAAAAAAAAAAAAATTAAAAAAATTGACTGGGTTTGATGGCACATGCCTGTAGTCCTAGCTACTCAGGAGGCTGAGGCATGAGAATCACTTGAACTTAGGAGATGGAGACTGCAGTGAGCCGAGATTGCACCACTGCACTCCAGTCTGGGTGAAAGAGTAAGACTCAGTCTCAAAAAGAAGGAAAGGAAAGGAAAGGAAGGGAAGGGAAGGGAAGGGAAGGGAAGGGAAGGGAAGGGAAGGGAAGGGAAGGGAAGGGAAGGGAAGGGAAGGGGAGGGGAGGGGAGGGGAGGGGAGGGGAGGGGACGGGAGGGGAGGGGAGGGGAGGGGAGGTAAGGGAAGGGAAGGGAAGGGAAGGGAAGGGAGAGAGAGAGAGAGAGAGAGAGAGAGAGAGAGAGAGAGAGAGAGAAAGAAAGAAAGAAAGAAAGAAAGAAAGAAAGAAAGAAAGAAAGAAAAGAAAGAAAAGAAAGAAAAGAAAGAAAAGAAAGAAAAGAAAGAAAAGAAAGAAAAGAAAGAAAAGAAAGAAAAGAAAGAAAGAAAGAAAGAAAGAGAAAGAGAGAGGGAGGGAAAGAAAGAAGGAAGGAAGGAAGGAAGGAAGGAAGGAAGGAAGGAAGGAAGGAAGGAAGGAAGGAAGGAAGGAAGGAAGGAAAGAAAGAAAGAAACAGAAAGAAAAAGAAAGTTAGTTGGCATACAATTTTTAGAGTTTCAAATATTTCCATACAGATACATATACACATATATGTGTGTATATACATTCTATATATTTACTTGTGTCAATCCAAAAAAAGTTTCTTAATCTATAGACTTCTTTGGATTAATGGCACAAAAAGTCAGTGACCAAGTATCTGAGGTGCCTAACTGGATAAAAGTGAAGGTGTATAGTCATCCATAAAAGAAGCACATTGTCTGCTGCCATTTGGAAAAGAAAGCATTACAGCACAAGAAGTGTACTACAGAAGCCAACATGCAGAACCCTGCATGGGAAGACAAGAGACTATTAGAAGCAGGTTCACCCTGGGCCTGCAGCTTCTGAAATCCCACAGGTGCTCTGTAGGCAACAAAAGCCTCTTTTTATGTGCCACTACCAGGAGAATGGTGACCTACTCCCTTCCAGCCAGACCTGACCTTATCTCTGTCTTTGTAACTCCTGGATTAGACCATTGCTCTGCATTTATACAGATAAGACTGACATCTGCCTAAGACCCTCATCTTGTGCCAAATTAAGAAAAAAATGTGTTCTTACTCCCATTGTTACATATTTTTTTCCTCCTGGTATTATTCTTTCTATCTCAGGGTATGAAAAATGTTAGCTTCAGAAACCCCAACCAAATGCTTACCAACTGACATGAAATTACCCTATCAGGTAATGATTTGCCAGTGGGTAGAAATAAGAAAAACCTGAGATGGCCCAGAGGACAATTCTCAAATGTTTCTCTGACTCCCACCTCTAATATTTATACAATTTCTCTCCTCAATTAGATTTAAAATGAGCTAAGAGACATGGTTTTATCTCTAACAGGAATGTTAAAAAATTAAAGATGCTAAATCCCACATAAAATTTCACTGAGGCTTAGGTTATACCTTGCAAAATGCTAATTCCTTTCAGGGAAGCCAAGATTCTCAATTCACATCAAAAAGGTGTGGATCAACGGAAACAATATGAGCTTTTCACCAGACATGGAATCAACTTCTGTCTCTTCTGATTACTATATGACGCTGGTCACATTACTAAGTCTGAAACTATTATTTTTTTATTTTTTGTAAGAGAGGGAGAACTCAGAAAATTAGAAAGCAAGAAAGATTAAGAAAAAAGAAGTGAGAAGCTCTCATCCTCTTCTTTGTGAAGGAATCTCTGATTATTTTCTCTGCATTATGAAGTGATATGTACTCAAGACTTCTGACAGAAACCTTCTAAACATCTTCTCAGTGGGATGTTTCTGTCTATCTTCAGGAGAACATTAAGAAGTTTCCTTTTAAAACTCATTAAGAATCACACATTTCCCTTCATCTAAGATACTAGGTACTTAAAGCTTATCTGTCCAAGGGATAGCTAGATAATGGCTGCTAACATCCAAAGGCCTTATGAGACAGAGCATAAACACAGCAAGACACATCATCCTGGGCCTCTCCTCCTCTTCCTCCTGCTTCTTTGAATGAGCAAATGTTGAAAGAAGAACACTGTGAGTCTTTGGACTTTCTCAGGCCTTGCTTACTCTTTGCCCCATGATTTATGTTCATAGGCTATGAAAAACTAATATTTTGTGATTAGGCTCCCAGATTCCCTCTCTCTTCAGTGTTTAGAGGGTAAGTATCCTACACCTGGGTATATAACACCTGCCTCCCAAACCCATAAGTTTTCATTCTAGGCTCCTTTACAGTCAGTTGATAGCTTTGCCAAGCCCTCTATATCCACTAAAGTCATTCATCTTCACTCTTTTACCAGCCATTTCTTTCAAAGTGTTCAGCATATTTATTAGGATATAACTCAATTTTTTTAACTCTTTACTTTTTTGTAGTGTGATATCATGGGAAAAATTAAACAATTAAAATCCTAGCACCATTTTGGATAATTTTTCAAATTTCAGAAATTCCTTATTATTTAATCTTTACAATAATGATATGATATAAATAATATTAACACCACCATTTTACAGGTAGAATAAAGAAAGCTTGGACGGAGCAGGCAGGGTTGGGGTAGAAGGTAGGAAGGTGAATACGTTGCCTAAGGTCTCACAGCCAATAACCAATGAAATCTGTATATAAACCCAGGTCTCCTGGCTCTAATGTGCATGCCATTTTCACTAAACTATTGTGCCTCTGAAGTTACTTAAACTCCTTAAGCTTAAATTTATTCATTTACAAAATGAGGATATTAATCTCTGCATAGCTCAGAATGCTCTTATGGAAATCAAATAAGTGAAAGTGCTTGATAAACATTCAAATGTTATGAGAATATGGGGTAATAATAAAGTAAATTAGCAAATGCTGAATAACAATCATTTTCCTATAAGTCATTATACACATTAAACTAAAAGACACTCATTAATATTAGCCTTTTTTATTACAAGAATCAAGCCCCTAGCGTGAAAATTAGACCTCTAATTCCCTTTTCAACATAATTTGTTTTAAAAATTACAAAAGCTAATTTATGGAAACAAGGTAGATTTTAGACTTTTTAAACTGTGTGACAGAAGGTGAATTTCCAAGGCAATGTGGGGAAAGATGGGTTTTTCATAAGCATATATGAGAATATTTTTCCCACATCATCTGAATAAGGTGTAGTGAAGAAAAGATGTGACCTCGGCTCTCTTGGAATGTATGTGCCTTGACGACTAAGTTGAAGATGCCATTGTATGCCCTCTGTGCTCAGGGTAAAGTACAAGTTTGAATCCAGATTTTCCAGAAGTTGATAGTGTCCTAGATTTTTGCTATATTAAATTCAGTCTGAGCCCCTGAATAATCCCATTTCAAAAATAGATATGTGTGCAGGAGAAACCCCACTTTTGTATTCTTTCATTTCTTCAGAGATACAGCATATATGAAATTTTCTTTCTAGTATACATTTCATTTATAGTTTGATTAACTTCCATTGGTACAGTTAAAAATCAACCTGAATAGGACATCTTTGTTTTTTCATCTTGCATTTTAGAGATTCCAAAATTCTTGTCGTTTCGGAAATCATGATAATTTGTGATTTATATTAAGTACCTACTGCTGTCCTCACCTAGATACAACAGTAAGTGAAACAGATGAGTTTGAGTTATAATAAGAAAGCAGGATAGTAATTAATCAATTACACAAACTTAAAATTAGAAATTTTCATCAGTTCTATGCAGAAGAATTACCTGGTGGCAGAGAGAGATCTACTCCGTAGAATGAAGGAAAGTTCCCTAAAGAAGTGGTTTGAGTTAAAATCTGGAAAATGGCCAGAAGTTAATTAGAGAAAGAGGACAGAGGAGGTGGAAGAGAGAAGCAAATCCAGGGAAAGGAAAATAGTGTATTTAAAAGTCCTGCTGTGGAAGGGCCTTGGGTTCTGCCAAAGAGGTTTAAAGAAAAAAAGAAAAGAAAAGAAAATCTATGTAGTTGGGAGGTGGTATGGAAGCATGAACTATGCAAATGGAGACCAGATCATGCTTGAGCATAGACATATCCTTGAGTAAGAACAATAAATGAGCAGGCCTTAAAAATGACAGTGTTCCTGTAATCCCAGCACTTTGGGAGGCCAAGGCGGGAGGATCATGAGGTCAGGAGATCGAGACCATCCTGGCTAACACAGTGAAACCCTGTCTCTACTAAAAATACAAAAAATTAGCTGGGTGTGACGGCCGGCTGAGGCAGGAGAACGGGCGTGAACCAGGAAGGCGGAGCTTGCAGTGAGCTGAGATCGCGCCACTGCACTCCAGCCTGGGCGACAGAGGAAGACTCCGTCTCAAAAAAAAAAAAAAAAAAAAAAAAGACAGTGTTAGCCTAATAGGTATATTTGATTACTTCATTCTGATATGTTTATTGAACATCTGCCTTTGTGAAGCATTATGCTACATGGTCAATTGGAGACAGAGTGGTGAATAATACAGACCACTGTCCATGTAGAGCTTACAGCCTATACTTCTAGTCCATCTTTGGGTACCTATAGTCTTCAATATGTATCACTATCCCTAGAGGTACATGGGAACAGGAGGCAAAACTAGCTTTATTTGAAATCTGTGCCTTAACAACTACATATAAGTAATGCCAACTTGGTACTTACTTGGTATTCAGTATATAGCATTAATATTTAACTCATTTTCTTAGTCAACATGAGTAAATCTTACTCACATAATAGGCATTGCTAACATGATTACAATACGATTAAGTTTTTATTTTTACCTTGATCTTGCCCCTGAGCTCCAGTATTATATAGTAACTACATACTTATCATCTCTACCTAAATAGCTAATAGACATCTCAAATTTAACATACCTCAAAGCAGAACTTTACATTTACCTACATAAATGCACTTACCCTCAACCTGTTTCTCTTAGTCCACATTCAGTGAAAGAAACCGCCATTCACTTTCTGAAGCCAGAAATACTTATGAGCTAACCTTGATTCTTCTCTTTCCCTCATCCTTCCCACATCCAATCCATCAGCAAGTCCTTTTAGGCCTACCTTCAAAATATCTCCGATATTTATCTTCACAGCCTTTCTCACCTGCTATAATAGACAATAATCTATTCTTACACAGTAGCCAGGGTGATCATTCTATAACAACCGAGTTATGTCAGTCCTTAACTTAAAATGCTCCAATTACTTCCCATTTGAATGGAAACTGGATATCCAACCAGGCCTTCAAGACTGTACATGATCTACTCTTTACCCAGTTCTCTCACTTCATTTCATGGTATTGGAAAAGTTTCCATTTTGTGTTAAAAGCTTCACTCTGCCTATTTTAATATTCCTTAAACAAATCAAGCACAGCCTTTGAACTTGCTGCTGTTTCCTCTGCTTAGAATTCTTTGTCCCCAGATCTTTCGTTGACTGTTTTCTTCTGTCATCCAGTTCTCAATTCTAATATTATTCCATCAAAGAGACTTTTTCCAGCCATAAAAATAAAGAATATACTCTATATACTTAAGAAAACACAAGCCAAGAGGACCAAAGGCTTTCCAGGAATGAAGGGCAGCACCAACAGGGAATGTGTTTCTGAAAAAAATAATGTGTATGCTCCTGGAACAGAGATTGTATGCTACTGGAACTCACATTATGAATATCTTACTCATCCAAATCATTCTCTACAGTTTTATGCAGTTTCATTTATGCATTGTTTTTACTATCTTTTTAAAAATGTGCTTACTTTCTGTCTATGCCAAGTAAAATATAAATCTAATGAGAACAGGCATCATAATCATCTTTTTGTCATGTCTGTATTTCCAGGACCTAGAGATGTGATCTATAAATATTTATTAAAGGAAAAAGGGAAGGGAAGGAAAGAAGGAAGGAGGGAAAAAAGGAAGAGAGGAATGAAGAAAAAGAAAATACACAGCTGTTTGTCCAACAAAAACAAGTTGGCATTCTTTATCTTTTTACATTCTTTCTTAAACTTGAAATAATGTAAGAAAAAATATTTTGTATGAAGCATTTCAAATACGCTTTAATGCATCCTGGAAAGAAGACTTTCTTCTGACCTAGTATCTATGTGGAAAATTTGAATAGTAAATCTGTAGATAACAGAGAAATGAAAATGATAAGAGGAAACTCCCCTCTCCCCACCCCCATAAGAAGAAAGCCCCTAGTCTTGCACTGTTGGGCAATGTTAGTTGCATTATCTTCTTTTCCATTTAGTCTTATATTTTAAAAGAAGCAGAAAAAAGAAAGACAACAAACCACAATTACAACTCAAATGCATGTTTATTCTGTTGGGCATCATTCGTTAGACAATTCACTGGGCTACATTCTCACAATATGTATTGTTCCCTCTGAGTAGAGATCCATTGATTTCCAAGTCTCTAAGCTGCCATTTTGGAGACTGCTGAGTGCAAATATTATAACGCCATTTGGGATACTCTAATGTGCTTTTTAGAAAAGTAGTTTCTTAGCAGTAGTCAAACTTATCCTGATTGGGGTTTGGGCTACGTTGTTGCTGAGAAAAGATGGCTCTGCTTGCTCTTATGCTTTATTTTTAGCACTTTAAAATTAACAAATTCTATCAGAGTTCTTGCCCAGAACTTCAATTATTCTAAGCAGGGTGGTCAAAGCCTTGAGGAAGTCCTTGAGTAAGTGCTCCTTAAGGATAGGAACACTATGCTATAAATCCCGGTATCACAAAGGACACTCAACAAATATTTGTTGAATGAATAGATAAATAAGTGAATGAATAAATAAGTGAAAATATATTAATTTTGAATTTCTTTCTCAACTGCTTAGAAAAATAAGCAATCTGCTTTGCCAATCTGATGCTTCCACTTTAAGCAAAAGAGAATGAAATAGAAACTTTCCTTAAAGTACAAAAGGGATAAACACTTCCTTTTCCCTGAATTTTTTATGCAAGAAATGCTTATTAAGTACCTATTATATACAGGGTATTGAAATGAACAAGAGCAATTTTTGAAATCTGTCCTCAAAAAAAAAATCTATTCAGAGACAACCCCATGAAACCTCATAGCTATCTATAGAACTTTTTCCTCCCCCATTGACTAAACCTCTGTTCCAGTAGTATACACTATGTTTTTTTTTAGAAACAAATTCCTGGTTAGTGCTGCCCTCCATTCCTGGAAAGCCCTTGGTACTCTTGGTTTGTGTTTTTCTAAGTATTTAGAGTATATTTTTCAACTTTAATAGACACTATGCCTATATTAAGACATCCCAAGGTGCTAAATATTAGACAGCATTTCTTTGGCCCTCCATGGGATTGCTTCCTCCAAGACACTTTGGTATGATGTTCTAGGCTTTCATTAAGCATTCCTATGGTAAAACACCATAGGAATCTCACCTTGACATTTAATGTAGGAAATTTTTTTGAGGACTTTTTTTTCCCATTATATGCCTCTGCGTCCCCTCTCCCTATGAAGTGTCATATGAGAAGATTTTTCAAAACTAAGAGCTGGTTAAATCCTTGTTTCTCCCAAAGAACTCTTTTCATTATGTTCAAGGTTAATCTTATAACTTTTGCAGCTGCCTTTTGATTTTTTTTCTTTGACTATCAGAAAGCTCATAGTTGGAAATGCAAAGAAACTTTAGTCATTACATGGGATTACATTGCCCTTCTATCATTACGCTAATTCCTCCACAAGAAATGAGAAAATAAGACCCTCCAAATTTATGTGTAAAATTTTTAACAACTGAAGTTAATTTCAAAAATAGAAGGTATATTTTTTCACTTTTTGTAGGAAATATAGCAGTGATCGATGCAGACTAAAAAGAATCTGTCTGCATAGAATTAATATTCCTTGTATTGGTCCTTACTGTTTTTTAACTGAAAGAAATGCTCACCATTTTACCACTAAAACGATCACATATAGCTAATGTTTTGTTACATTTCCTTATATTCTGTTTAAACATGAAACCTTTTCCGTGTTATTAAAATCTCTTCTAAAATAATCAAGTACTATTTCGTTCAGTGGTTAGCCCATGATTTACTTAACCAATTCCAACATCTTAAATATGCAAGTTGTTTTCTGCTTTTTAATAATTGTAAGCCTCTTGTGCTTTAGGATTATCAGACTATGGGACCTTCTAGCACTTTTTCTGTTGGATTATGACAGATGCACACATATATCATCATACTGTATTCACCATAAATAGATTATTTTACTTATCAGAATTTACATACATATATGTATGTGTACACATATATACTATATATGTATATATGTATATGTCTGTATATATATATGTATATATGTATATACATATATGTATATGTATGTATATGTATGTATGTATATACATATATATGTATGTGTGCACTTACTATCTATGTTTACATACTGGTAGATATTTATTAAGCAAAATGAATATCTTAAATTATTTAAGTATTTGGATGTAATTATTCACATAAAAAAGTGACAATAAGAAGACTTAAAATTTAGTAATGTGTAGTATTCTTGATAGTCTTAAAAATTAAGAGTAGGGAACATTGATTTAATCTTTGAGAAAGAGGCTTTCTGTGATATTTCAACAATTCCCTAGCTACAATCAAGCGTACGAAAGGGTAACTTAGTCATTATTCAAATTAGGCAATTAATGAGTCAATCCTATGGTAATCCAGCTGAATAATTTCTTCTCTAGAGGTGTCTATACATTGAACGAATTTTCCATAAAGTTTGACAATTAAAAAAAAAAAACCAATGTGTTCTAGTACAGAATTATCCTCCCTTTCTGGGACTGCAGGACTATCCACTGGGTAGAATTATCGCATAGGAGTAGTCACCAGAGAATTCAAAGTTATATTAGCCCTAGGTCTAAAAAATTGACTAATTTGTCAAATAAATGACAAATGTCCTCCACTATGCTGCTAACCATCAAATAAATGACAAGTGTCCTCCACTATACTGCTAACTAATCAATTCATTTAAAATAGCATCTCTGTGTAACAAAATCATCATAAAAGATTGTGTTTTGTTAATTTTTTTTTCCCAATAAAGAGAGGGAACTTTCTTAGTTGCCAAGTCAAAAGATTGCAGAAAATACCTGAAACCTGTATAATCTCATTGGGAGATAAATTTCTGCTTCTATACATTGTACTTGGAAAACAACAATCTAAAAATGGAAGGCTGTACATACTTATACCATAGTATTTTCTGTAGGCCCTTCTGTAAATATCTACTGTATTAATGTGTTCCTTTCTCTACTTTGAAATGAAGAAATTCTTCAAGTGAACTACACTGCAAATGACTTTTCTATGGGCATTTAATATTGCTGAAATGCTTCTGTATTTCTTTGTGAGGAAGAATAAATTTTTACATTCTGTAATAGTAAAGGACTTAAGTCATTTCCCAACACTTGCATTTGCCCCATTCTCCCTTACCCCCACTCTAAAATTCAATAGAAAATCAGACTAAAAAAATTGGGAGACAGCCGGGCGCGGTGGCTCACGCCTGTAATCCCAGCACTTTGGGAGGCCGAGGCGGGCGGATCACAAGGTCAGGAGATCGAGACCACGGTGAAACCCCGTCTCTACTAAAAATACAAAAAATTAGCCGGGCGCGGTTGTGGGCGCCTATAGTCCCAGCTACTCGGGAGGCTGAGGCAGGAGAATGGCGTGAACCCGGGAGGCGGAGCTTGCAGTGAGCCCAGATCGCGCCACTGCACTCCAGCCTGGGCAACAGAGCGAGACTCCGTCTCAAAAAAAAAAAAAAAAAATTGGGAGAGGAATTTTTGAGCAAGACAGAGGAAGGTTGAGCGTTGAAAGTTTTCGTTTTTTTTTTTCTTTTTTTTATGGTTTTGCCTTGGTCTAGGATCGTTTCTTTAAGTCTGAGTCAAAGCCCACCATTTGTGTTATGACCAATTTCCTGTTCAAAATACAGTTCTTCATAGGTATTTTCTGCAATTAAGATTTCAACCTATATAATCACTTCATAAGTAAAGACAGAGAAAGAGTGAAAACACTGATTATTTTTAATGTGATAGACCCAGGTATAGAACAATTCAATTGGGTAGGTACGGAAGGTTAACTCTGTTGTCTGAACCCAACCATTCCTAAGATGAAATGTGGTAAAAACAGTTCTTTGAGTACTTGAAAGTTTAAAACTGCACACGTTACTATGAAAATTACTGTGAAAAAGAGGGAGGATGTAAAATAATTAGCAAGAACTGAAAAATTGTAAGCAGTATATTTGTAATCAGCCACCAGAATTCTTCACGACCAGTAGTATCTTTGAGGAGTCAGGAACAATGGGATATTGGTAATTAATTAATTAATTTTTATTTTTTGTTTTTGAGACAGAGTCTTGCTCTGTTGCCCAGACTAGAGCGCAGTGGCGCAATCTCAGCTCACTACAATCTACACCTCCCAGGTTCAAGTGATTCTCCTGCTTCAGCCTCCCAGGGAATTTTTATATTTTTAGTAGAGATAGGATTTTACCACGTTGGCCAGGCTGGTCTTGAACTCCTGAGCTCAAACGATCCACCCACCTCGGCCTCCCAAAGTGCTGGGATTACAGGTGTGAGCCACTGCCTCTGGCCGGTTTTTAATATTTTAAATCTGTCACTTATTTGAGTCTTGTATTGAGATAACCAACCGTCCCCTGCATTTATTTGCTTTCATTTGCTTCTCCAACCTGCCTGACAGCTGACCCCCTGAGGCTGAAGCTCAAGTGGGAGTATACTGGGCCAAGACTAACTAGGCTTCATGTCAGGATGTTCCATCAAAGAGGGATCCAAATCTTAACCAAAAGTCAATTTCTGTCATGTCAGACCAACAAAGTCAAGCCAAAAGGGAAGCTAGAAGTCAGGAATTGGAAGATGAAATGGTGATTGAGACAGTCAGTCATACTGAACCAAGGTAGAAACCAAAGTGAACACTGTTAGAATAGAAAGGAGACATAAGGGGAAAAGTTGCCAAAGTGTAGGGAAAGTACTGGATAGAACTTATGGAAACCTAATCTTGTATTGCACTTTCATTCATATACAGTATAATACACATCCCACATTGTCCTTCAAGTCAGATATAAACAGAGGTCTTATATGCCATCCTCCCTCCTTAGGTCATGGTTATCTCCACTTCTGTTATGCTTATTTCTATCAAGACTTTAAAAAATAAAGTGTGTTTCTTCCTTCTGAAATCAAAATAAGTGAGACTACAGTTTTGTGACAGAAAGGGCATCTCTCTTCACCGCACTGAATTATCTAATAATACTGGTTGGGAAGTGTAATGGAAGATCATCACTTAACAACCACGATCCCCACAAGCATGATTGGGATGGAAACTATATTTTACTGCCCTGATTCAACATTAGCACTTGTTCAACCTTAGTTGAAGTCTACTGGATGTTAATACCATTGACATTGGGTCCCTCAACCTTAAGTGACATCTCTTTTACTGACTAGCGATCTGATTTTTCAACACATTACCCAATTTTCCCAAGGCTTAATTTCTTTAATGAAAAAATGGGATAAAGTATCTCAGTGTTGTTTTAAAGGCTAGATGTGCCCATTAACATATATGAACAGTATTAGCAGAGGGTGTGACTCCTCATAGATTTTTAATAATGGTTTATTTCCATTCTCTGCTAGTCCAGTAATTTTCCTTCTCTTCTGCTGAATAAGGGAGACAACATTAGAGATAGTCTGTTGGTTCTCACAGACTATCATTCTTTTTATACCTTCCTCTTGAAAATGTTTCTGAAAATCTTTAGAGAGTAGCTCTTTCAATCATTAATTTCCTGTTTCTCTACTAAATTGTTTACTACAGTAATGTTTAAGAGTAAGCTGTGCAAGGAGAAGGAATCTTAGGCACCTCCAACACTTCATGAGCTCTTTACTAAGGAACTCACCAAGATATGATACATTTGGCTCTAGAAAAAAAAAAAAAAGTAATTCTAATTTGGTAAGATATGTTCTTTTAAAAAGTCTTCTTTATTCAAAGAAGCAGGCTCAGTGCACAAATATTTATAGCAACATGCCAGAAACTCTACAAAACCACTGTAGCCAGAGAGTAGTAAAACAGAATTGTAAAATTAAACGCAGAACTTATTTGGTACAAATGGTAGATTTCTACCTAGTTTTCTAGCTTTACTCTCGCTATCTTTATGCTTTTTACTGACCCAGGATCACGTACTGTTTAATATACACCAAAATGATATTTCCCTGTTAATCTCTTAAACTCTCCTGCCCTTGCTTTAACATAGAAATAACTTGTCTTGACCAGAATTTCACACGTAGGCTGTGAATTTAGCTAATCCTCCTTTGAAATAAAATAGCATGAAATGCCTCCATATTTCAAGTTTAGTCTATGTACCTTTTTACATTCTCTAATGAATTTTAGTTACTTCTTTTCAGGTCTATGATTTTTGAAAACCTCCCAATTGCTGGATTCTATGTGATGAGACTCTCTTCATTTTTCTGCTTCTTTGATCATTTCTACCTCTCCTCTTCTCCTGTCTCTTTAAGCATTGCTGTATCCCCAGCGGATTATCATGAGTTCTACATTCTCTTTTTATGCTACATACTTGCCTGGGATGATCTTAATCACCCTCTGAATCCTTAACAATTTATGAATTCTAGTACCATTAACTTTCTCTCAAGCTCAAGACCCGTATAATCCACTGGTTACAGAACAGTTCCACCTGGATATTTCACAGTCACACAAATGTAAAGTACTCAGCAACTTTCTTGCTAGCCCTGTTCTTCCTCACGTATATCTCGGTCAGTGTCACAAGTTTCTATGTACTTGAACAAGCCTGTTTCCAGGCAGTAACTCTTGTTTTGTTTTGTTTTGTTTTATCAACTTTTATTTTAAGTTCCAGAGTACATATGCAGAATCTGCAGGTTTGTTACATACATAGGTAAAGTGTGCAATGGTGCTGTGCTGCAGGGATCAACCCATCACCCAGGTATTAAGCCCAGCACCCATTAGCTGTTCCTCCTGATGCTCTCCCTTTCCCTGACCCCCAGACGGGCCCAGGTTTCTGTTGTTCCACACCATATGTCCATGTGTTCTCATCATTCAGCTCCCACTTATAAATGAGAGCATGTGGTGTTTGGTTTTCTGTTCCTGGGTTAGTTTGCTGAGGATAACCATTTCCAGCTCCATCTGTGTCCCTGCAAAGGACATCACCTTGCCTTGTTCCTTTCTTTTCTTTTCTTTTTTTTTTTTTTTTTTTTTTTGAGAGGGAGTTTCACTTTTGTTGCCCAGACTGGAGGGCAATGGTGTGATCTTGGCTCACTGCAACTTCTGCCTCCTGGATTCAAGCAATTCTCCTGCCTCAGCATCCCAAGTAGCTGGGATTACAGGCATGTGCCACCACACCAAGCTAATTTTTATTTTTAATAGAGATGGGGTTTCACCATGTTGGTCAGGCTGGTCTCAAACTCCTGACCTCAGGTGATCTGCCCGCCTTGGCCTCCCAAAGTGCTGAGATTACAAGTGTGAGTCACCATGCCTGGCCTGATCTCATTCCTTTTTATGGCTGCATAGTATTCCATGGTGTACCTGTACCACATTTTCTTTATCCAGTCTATCATTGATGGGCATTTGGATTGGTTCCATGACTTTGTTATTGTGAACAGTGCCACAGTGAACATACACATGCATGTATCTTTATAATAGAATGATTTCTATTCCCTTGAGTGTATACCCACTAACAGGATTGCTGGATAAAATGGTATTTCTGCTTCCAGATCTTTGAGGAATTGCCACACTGTCTTCCACAATGGTTGAAATAATTTGCATTCCCACCAACATACAGAACTGTTCCTTTTCCTCCACAACCTCACCAGCATCTGATGTTTCTTGACTTTTTAATAATCACCATTCTGACTGGCGTGAGATGGTATCTCACTGTGGTTTTGATTTGCTAATGATCAGTGATGTTGAGCTTTTTATCATATGTTTGTCGGCTGCATAAATGTCTTCTTTTGAGAAGTGTCTGTTCATGTACCAGGCAGTAACTCTTTAACTGGCTTTCCTTTTTCTTTAATCACTTTCTAAGTCTTGTCAACTTGTCTCTTTAATGTCTTTCAAAAGTGTTAGCCATCTCCACCTCCACTGGCCACTTCCTTAGTTAAGGCCTCCATATTTCTCCTTGCCTCATTCGTACTTGCCACATATCTGATGGAATAATTGATTTAAATGCACATATGGACATGTCAATCTTTAAATGCACATATGGACATGTCAATCTATTGTTGAGAATGTTTAAATTATTCTGTGCCATGTATGAGATAAAGCCAAAACTCCACAAATGGCATACAAAGCCCAGTACCTTCCAATCTTTAATGATTTCAACATCTACCTTTAATGTCTGTTCTTCACACTTTACATTGCTACAGTTCTTAACTGCTCACTGACTGTCCCACTATCTCTATGCTGGCTGACTGTCCCACTACCTCTGTGCCCACACTTCCCCATCACACCATTGTTTTGCATCCCTCCATCCCATTTCCTGACGCATACTTTCCTGATGCATAAATGTGTTCACTCACATCTCCACATACTCATACACTTGAGCTAGCTCTTATTTCTCATCTTTTTTTTACATAATTCCCTTATAAAATCCCCTCTATCACCATAAAATATCCTGCAAGACAATTTCCTCCTCCTTCTCTAAAAAATCAGAATCTTCTATATATTTCTATTATTGCATCTAATATATGTATTATTCAAGAATCCAAAGTGACAAGTGGTTGACCTTCTGAATATTCACTTTTGAAAAAAGTGAAAAGGAATAATAAAAGAAAATAAATGTTTGTAGGGATGCATGTGGCTGTGGGAGGGTTGGGAGAGTGAAAGATACATTGAGGCAGAGACAGAGACACACACAGGCAGAGAGAGAGAGAGTGATACATAGAGAAGACAAGATAAGTGAGGACAGAAAGAGAAAATGCACAAGCATATATTTAGTGATTCACAGCATAGAATCCAGCAGTTGGGAGTTTTTCAAAACTTATATACTTGAAAAAATACAATCTATATATACATCGTTTTTTAAACTCTCTAATGAAATTTTGTGACTTCTTTTCAAGTCTATAGTCTATATGTAAATACATATACTTCTTACTTGATACTAGTAGCAACCTCCCACCATGCAATATTTCCAGTGTTGTTTTTGTTTGAGTTAGGGTTAAAGGAGTTTGTACAAAACATTCAGATGTAGTCTACCGGCAAAATGCATGCCGCTCTATACGGGGTCTATTGTTCTGTTTCTGAAAGCAATCTTGCTTCAGCCGAATGGATGACCTTATTCTAAAGCGATTGGCTCATTTGAAAGGCCATGTATGCTTTTTTCCATGTGCAAAAGAAAGCTAGACTAAATCAATTTATATTTCCTCGTGAACATGAAAAAAAAAATCCCTTTGGCTCAGAAAAGCCATGGCAGAAAAACATGTTACATAAAACAAGGCATCATTGAATTTGAGCATTAATTTGCATGAAGCACTTGTAATCTTACAGGAAGCACTAGACGACATTTGGCATTGGAATTAGGTATTTTTACTTATTTATTTTTTATTATCACTAAGTTTTTTAGAATTGAGGTACTGCAAACTGGAGAGCAGCTTGTACTGATTTCCAAAGCCAGTGGAACAGCCTTGAGAGTTTCTTCCTTACAGAGTGATGTCATCAGTTAGTAAGTTTCCATAGTGCCCCATACCCTACCAAAGAAGTTCCTCTCTGTATTAGTTCTACCTCACCTGCCAAGAAATGAAAACACACAGCTTCCTTTATTCTACAGTGAAACAAAGTGGTTTGGACACAATTTGGAGGGGAACTGCCAGAAAAAACAAAAAAAAAGTCTCTAACTTAATAATGTTTCCATACATTTAGGTGCTCTTCTAGAATATATAACTTTAATTGATTTGTTTTACCTTTTTTTATGGAATACAACTGGTATAGTAGAAATTGAACTTTGGCATTGACCCAGAAATGTAAAGAAAAGATATAAAACTTTATAAAATTCAAAACGATTAAATCATTGTTGGAGAGATTTTTTTCTTGTTGGCTTTCACGAAATAGTACAGTGCTTATTGCTAACAGAAAATAATCCTAATTTTATCTAGGGGAATGCTTTTGTCTGTTTTATCTCAGACAAAATTCTAAATAAGGTGATTCATTAAAACCATATTATATACCAAAGAAACTGAAATAAGTGCTATTGTTCCTACATGAAAATTATGCCCATAATATACTTTTTATAGTTAAATATAGGCATCCTAAAAATCCTTGTGCATTTTATTCTCAGAAGACCCCCTACCCTACAAAAAAAGTTTTCAGGTATTAAGACCTGAAGACAGTTAAAACTTATCTTGCCATCAAAATGCCTAGGACAGAGTACTTCAGAAATTTTGAATGACTCGAATCCTTTTAGGAACATACTGCAGCACTTAAAATCATCTCATCCCTCATTAAATATGATTTTTGCCCCATGTGCTTTTAAAAATCTTCACTTGTATGTAATAAATTTTCATTTTGGAGATACCAAAAGAATTAAGTTACACTAAGTATAATAGAATCATTGATATTAGAGATGAGACAAACATATTAGGCCTATCTTTTGAAGTCTCATGAAGGACAGTTTTCAATATCGTGTGTGACTTAGTGAGTTCTCTAGTCTAGCGTTTAATGGGAATTTTCAGTGTGCTAATAAAATGCTTTTAAAAATCTATCTATTTAGGCCATGTGTACCCGAGTGAGGCAGACATTACTGAAAAGGGGAATAAGTTCTCATTTTCTGTAGTTCATTAATAGCAGCTTTCAGTGGAAAAGGCAGCAGCATCTTTAGGGTCTCCACCATCCACAGAACCATTACATGAGCCAAGGCAACTAGAACCAACCACCTCACCCTTTTAATGCCTGTTTGAACTTTGAACTACAGCCATAGGAATAAAACCTCAGTGTTCTGTGCAAATTAGGGTACATATTTCCGCCAACTCTATTTTTATATACCAAGTAAGGTTGAAATAGCATAAGGCAGAGAAACAAATGGGAACTGGAAAAAGACAACTAAAAGATGGGGAGTAGGATGACAAGGAAAGAAAAGTATCAACAAAAAAGATGAGTTTGTGGAATGACATCTGGGTTTCCAAAACTAATGTTTCCCATTAAAAATCTTACACATTTCTATTAATATTGACAATTGTAAATACTTGCTTGCTGTGAATATAAAATAAGAAATGTAAAGCGTTTGGCGCAGCATAGGACAAATGTTCCATAATTAATCATTTTCCTTCCTTATAAGTGAAACTTTGCATTACCTACAAGAAGTAACCTGAAATATAGTGTAAAGGTATAGCCTTAAATCCCTGTGATTGTTCTTATCTTAATTGTTTCCTGGGAAAGACAGGCCATTTTTCAGAAAGTATGCCATGTTTTTGAACAAGAAAAATTATGCACTTCATCATGGGTTATTTGATTCACCCATCCATCCATCTAACCACTCATTCATCATTCAATAAACTCCTATTGAACCAATCATGTCTTGAGTATTGTGATAACTGCTGGGAATATTGAACTAAACAGAAAATCTAGCATGCTTAAATTACAGTGAAAGTAACAGATGTAATAACAAACAAAGAAAAAAGGAATAAGTGCTAAAATGGAGGTCTGTTTTAGGTACAGCTGACAGGCAGTCATGTGAGAAGGATCAGTGTAGGAGGCTTAGAACACTGAGATCTCTGTCCCGAGACTAGTAAGCTGTCGCATAAAGATCTTAGATATCACATGTCAATGTGAAACAAACAACCTGTCCATTGTTCAGGTGAAATAGGAGGTCATTCTCAAATCTGCAATGTCAGTAGAACCTTACAAATTCTGCATCAATCAACTTTTTTTAAATGGGAAACTATTACAGTAGTACTTTAATGAATCATCTGAAAATAAAGATAAAGTCAAATCTTGCTGAAAAAAAAAAGTGAACAAAAGTCTTCATAAATCATTCAAAGAATATTGGTGCATCTTAGAGCCCAGGTACCCATGTTACTTCTAAGATATAAAAATGTTAAGCAATGCCAAATAATCGCACATTATGTAAGGAGGACAGAGATGGCAAACACGAGGGGAAAATATCAGTGCAGCCAAGATTGCTGTTCTCGTTTGTACCCTCATGCCTCCATTTGCTAGCACCTGTACAACCTGGAAAGCATATCTGTTGCTGGATCGATTGATTATAATTCAGTATAAGTTTCACAGTGTTACCTCATCAGATGTTGGTTTCCTTTGCTTATGACTCTTGATTAATTAATTAGTTGATTAGTTTATTTTCTCTGTTACTCCATCTCATTCCAAAAACATGTTGAAGTACGAATTTTCTACTGGTTTAGTAATTAACTTTGCCCTCTGTTAAAACAATGTACATAAATAAGCAGTTAGAGAGACTTTTTCTTTCTGTAGGGAAGCCCTTGAAACGAAACTATACCTGTCTACTTATATGTCTGACCCAGGCACACAGATTGATGATGTACTCCCATATTATTTTGCTTAATCACTCCTCTATTCTCCAGAAGTGTGTTGGCAACAACTTGGTATAGCACTGTAATTATTTCTTTACATAAATGTCTATTCCAATGGTTCTCAAATTTTAATGTACATCATCACATTTATTCAAAGGGAGAGAGCTTGTTAAAACAGAGCTTCCAATAGTCTCTGATTCAGTATGTCTGGGTGCAGCCCCCAAACTTTCCCTTTCAACAAATGCCATAGTCATGCTAATGCTGCTAATTTGGGGGTCACATGCGGAGGACCTCTGTCTTATCCAATATCTGGTAAATATCTAGTTAGTGGCAATTCAGTCTTACCTCTGTACAGAACCTTTTAGAAAGTGTTCAATAAATGTTGATAACATTGAATAAATGAGTGAATGATTGTTCCTGATTTAGTCCTCTAAGATGGAGATAATTAATAACTCCTGATCCCACTTCTCAAAATGTTAGCCTATGAAAAACCCTAAGCAGGATGAGCCTGGGGCAAAACCATACTTACAGCTGAAAACCTGGACTGGAAATGTCAAACATTTCCATCTTCAATTTTCCCAATGAGTTCCACATATATTCTTCGGAAGATTCAAATAAGCTTAATAACAAGATGGGTTATGAAAACTGAGAACGAGAAGGAATAATTACAAAACTCCTGTGAGTTCATCAAGAACAAACAGAGCCTGACTGGCAGCATTTTTCCCTTAGTGATATTACTTAGGGTTCATCAGGGAAATATAACTAACATAAAGTATCTGGGACCACAAAACAGCCTCACTTCTCTTGTAAAATATGTAAAAAAAAAAATAAGTTCAATGTCTAGAAAAGTTCATAGATTAATAAAGATGAATGAATGAATATACAGAAGTCAGCCTGAAATACATCTCTAGTGGTGCGGCCTAAGTGTGACACTTCATTGCTTAACCTTAAATGTGTGTTTTCACCAAAGTTTGAATGATGACATGGAGGATGGGCTACCGAAATTGCAGATGATTCAAAACTGGGAAAAAAGCAAGTGATTTAGGAGACAAAATCTGAATCTGGCAGTATCTGGACAACATGAAGCAATGAACTGAAGCAAAAATTACATTTAATAAATGTGATCATGTAAAAATGTGGTAGGTCCAAAAATTAATCACATCACATAAATCTTAGATTCAAGGATACCATGGATAAGAAAGGTGGATAAGCAGCAATAGATTTAACAAAAGTCAACAATATGTTGTGGCCACCTTTAAATACACACCTGCACACACACACACACACACACATATAAAAACACACATATTAATATATATAAGAATATATGAACATGTAAGCTTAGCTATACATATATGTGCAGACATGTGATACATATGTATTCCATCCATTTATCCAGTTATTGACTCAAAAGCATTAAAGCACACAACAAAGCCCCAACATGACACAATAAGTGGGGCAAAAATATTTAATCCCATAAAATACAAGCTGCCAGCCAGTCGCAGTGACTCATGCCTGTAATCCCAGCACTTTGGGAGGTCAAGGCGGGTGGATCACCTGAGGTCAGGAGTTCGAGACCAGCCTGGCCAACATGGCAAAACTCCATCTCTACTAAAACTACAAAAATTAGCTGGACATGGTGGCAGGCACCTGTAATCCCAGCTACTCAGGAGGCTGAGGCAGGAGAATGACTTGAACATGGGAGGCGGAGGTTGCAGTGAGCTGAGATCGTGCCACTGCACTCCAGCCTGGGCAACAGAGTGAGACTCCATCTCAAAAAAGAAAAACAAAACAAAACAAAAAACAAGCTGCCTTGCTAGGAGACTAGTGAAATGAGTAGGTCAAGTCTGCCTAGCTAATCCACTGGCAATTCTGGGGCTCCTGGACAATTAAACTGTGTGCACTTCCTGGCTGTGGTAGCAGTTGTCTGCTCTGGCATACATATCCACTCTTGTGTCCACTGTGGCTCACATATCCATCAGAACAATTTAGGATCCTGGGATTTACTGAAAATTCCAGCACAGTGACAGCTATTTCAAGCATCTTCTAATTAGTTGGCACTCATTTCATTGGCCCTATCCAGGAAGATGATGCAAGACAGTACTGAAGACACAGAGATCCAATCTTTGCCTCCTGACTTCCTGAGTCCAGGATGTCCCTCCTTTGTCCAGATGGATCTCATTTGAGACCACAAGTGGGTGGGATACTGTGCCCAGCACCAGTCTTGCTGGTCTGCTTTAGGGCTTCCATGGGAGGCAGTTATCATGGAGTGTTGTTCCAGACAACATGCTAGTTTTCTGGCCCACAGAAATAGCAACACATCATCCCTGTCCTCAGTCAAATAAAAAGATGTGAGCACCTGTGAGCAAACTTAGCTTAATATCTGTCTTAATAAGTGTATACAAAGAGCAATGGCAGCAACATAGACCACTTAAGTCCAGCTCAAGGAGTCAAGGAAACTTCACAGAGGAAGTATTAGTATAGCCCAAAATTAAAGGATAAGTAGTTGTTTGCTGGAAAAGTTTGCCATTCAAAAGCCAGAAGAGGAAGTGGAGTGGTAAAGCAGGACCAAATTATGAAGGGCCACGAAGTTCATGGAAAGGTATTTAAGATAGTAAACAGCAGCAAGATGGATCATTTACAATAATATATAGTTATAAATAAGAAGAGGGATTTTATCAATTAAGAAGCTATGAATGAATTAATTGTAGCAAGAAATATCAAGTGAACATTCGTGTTTTCAACACATTTATACAAATCTAAGTACCATATTACTGCTTACAAACATTGGAAACATTACCAATGTTCCAATTACCACTGGAAACAAACATTAGGTGTTCCTAGCATTCTACTATTGGCTCTAGGATTAGGGAATTTTGAAGTGGAATACTGCAAGGATATCAGTACTTGGAATCATCTTACGTTATTTACCAGTATCTTATTTTGGACGATTCCTTGACTATGTTCAAAGGTATCCCCTTAGTAAATGGAATTTTTGGACCCCCCTCCATAGGACCTTGCACTAGATTCAAGCTATAACGTAGCGGCGGCCTCAGGGATAAATTCAGCTCTGGTTCATCGCTTAGATTTAATGATGTTTTTTTTTTTCAAAATGCTTGATGCTATTTTTAAAAGCAAGAATACATCCTTTGACATTTTGTTAATTAGAACAAAGCACCCATATTGGTTCTTATACTTACTAACTTCAATAAAATAAATTAATTCAATTTTTAAAATACAACTCCAGCATCATTACCAAGATAGCAATATATACCAGCATCTACCCTCAGGTGAGCTGGCCCCTGCCACTCCTGGCATGGGCCCTGTTGGCTCTTCCCCTTACTGGGCTGAATAATACAGATATACGTAGCCTTTCATCACATGTCAATTGTCAAACTTTGAGAAAAAGCTTATTTGTTCAATTCAAAACTGTAAAATCCAAAGCTGGACATACTAGTTATTGCTAACCTGTTCCAGAGAACCATTAGACACTTTCCCAGCTGCCTGTGGGGTAACTTTTACTTTTCACACTTTTCCAGAGCTGAGAAGGGAACAGCAGAGTGCTGCCAACCAAATAAACATTGCCAAGTGGCCTGGTATTTTGGGCACTTTTCCAGCCTGCTTTGTGGAGGCAGCCCAAACGCCATAATGTTTCTAAAATGCCTAACTGGGTTGACAAAACCCAAAGTAATTCCACACAATGGTGATATAACCTGGTTAACAGAATGAGTCTCACCATGTCCTTTTTTCCCTCCTTCCTTCTTTCCTTCTTTCCTTCCTTCCTTCCTTTCTCCCTCCCTCCCTTCCTTCCTCCCTCCCTTCCCTCCTTCCTTCCTTCTTTCCTTGCTTCTTTCCTCCCATCCCTCTCTCCCTTTCTCTTCTTTCCTCACTCTCTCCCTCCCATAACTCTTGTCAATTATCTACCCATCAATATTTTGTGATTTGGCATGAGGTCCACTTAACTCATGCATGACGGAAGAAGACACACACCCCAGGGGTTGATCAGCGTCTTCATTGAGACACAACCAGATTGAATACAGGCCAAGACTGTTGGAAGCTAGTGTGTTCAGGCAGGGGTTGTCAACACTAATAGCAGAGTGCATGGGTCAAGAAGATAAATTCATGACTTTTTATATTTATCAAAAACAACCAGGCTTGATGCAGTTGCTCACACCTATAATCCCAGCACTTTGAGAAACCGAGGAGGGAGGATCACTTGAGTCCAGGAGTTTTGAGACCAGACTGAGCAAAAAAAGTGACATGCCATCTCTCCAAAAAAAATTTTTTTTTAATTAGCTGGGCATGGTGGCAAGCACCTGTATAGTCCTAAACTACTCAGGAGACTGAGGTGGAAGGATCACTTGGGCCCAGGAGTTTGAGGCCACTGCACTCCAGCCTATGTGACAGAGAAAGACTCTGTCACTCTATGTGACAGAGAAAGAAAGTAAAATAAAACCACCAAACTAAAGTAAAGAACCAAATAGTATTTCTAGCAAAAAACATCAATCATCAGCAAGTATATGAAATAAAGATAACCGTAATATTGTGAGATTACTCTAAAGTTGAATATTCCAAAAATGCAAGTGAAGTATTCAGTATACTGTCTGGCATTTAATCAATTCTCCGTAAATGGTCCTATCATGATCATTATTACCCTCCTCATTCTTTAGTTATTGTCTGTAACAAAATTAGCAAAATCTTAACTTCAGACCTGTGTTGGTAAAAATCATATCCAGTTAGTGGCTGGTTGCTCTTTGGTACATATTCAAACTAAGAAGGCAGGAAAGGTATTATCCCAGCAGCAGTGTACGGTTAAAAACCCTCAGATTCATCGAGGCTTATACTACCTCTGAGATTCCTGCAGGGGTCATGTTACACGTCACCAGTCTACATCCAGGTTGATTGTTAGGTTTCCTCTTTGTGTGACATGTTATGATTGGATAATTAGTGAGAATGTATTTAATTGCTAGAGAATTATTCTTCACTTAAAAATTTTTTTTAAATGTTATGCTCTAACTTTTAAAAACTTCAAAAAAAGTAAAACAGTATATTACCTATCCTACCACCTTAACACCACATCTCTCACCATTTTGTACCTAATTTTGAATTTTATGCTCTTTTAAAAATCACAATAATAATGTGCATATAGAATACCATGGTGATACCAGGCACAGTGGCTCACACCTGTAATCCACACACTGGGAGGCTGAGGCAGGCGGATCACAAGGTCAAGAGATGGAGACCATCCTGGCCAACATGGTGAAACCCTGTCTCTACTAAAAATACAAAAATTAGCTGGGCATGGTGGTACACACCTGTAGTCCCAGCTACTCAGGAGGCTGAGGCAGAAGAATCGCTTGAACCCAGGAGGCAGAGGTTGCAGCTTGCCGAGATCATGCCACTGCACTCCAGCCTGGCAACAGAGAGAGACTCTGTCAAAAAAAAAAGGAATGCCACAATGGTTCACAATACCTACACGCATTGCAGTGATAAAGAGCAGGTTTTGTGATCAAGATGTCCAAGTTCACCAGGTATGGTAGCTCGTGACTGTAATCCCAGATACTTGGGGGCTGAGGCAGGAGGATGGCTTGAGCTCAAGAGTTCAAGACTGGCCTAGGCAACATAACTAGACCCTGTCTCTACAAAAAAATTAAAATATAAAAAATAATTAGCTGGGTGTGGCTGTGTGTGCCTGTAGTCCCAGCTACTTGGAGGCTGAGATGGGAGGATCACCTAAACCCAGCAGTTCCAGACTGCAGTGAGCTGTGATTATACCACTGCACTGCACTCCAGCCTGAACAACAGAATGAGATCTTGTATCTCAAAAAGAACAAAACAAACAAACAAACAAAAATGCCCAGGTTCAAACTGTAGCTCTGTTGTCTACTAGCAACGTAACCTCCCCATGACTTAATCTCCCTTTACGTAAAAATAAGGACAACACCAACAACATGTATCTCATTAAGAAAACTAATTTAAGAATCCATGTAAAGTGCTTTCTGAAATGCTCAGGACATAGTACTCAATAAATATTATAACATTTTAATGGTTGAGAGTAGTCCCTAATCTTTCAACCCTCTTTAACCACAGTTAACATCCAATAACACAATATTATAAATGATGCTATAGATAGCAAACTTTCAGGTTCATAACACCCTATCAAGAGATGTTATTACTATTTTTAAAAAATTTTTGCTGAAGTGATCATTGAACGATTATGCTTGATTGCCATATTTGTTAATACTTCTCTTAGCTGTTTATTAGCATTCTTACTTGAACTTAACTAGAGGAAATCTATCACTTTTGCCAGATTTCTTCTTTATCTAAGCTCCTCATTCTCTACCTCCTTCCCCACCACCAAGCCACCTGTGCACAGGGCAACTTCACGCGAGAGAACTACAGAACACAGCAGGTCCATATTGAAACGGGAAAGGTTCCCTTGTTCCCCTTGAAGGGCTGGTGATAGGAGTGTGGCTCACTTCTTCAGTGCCCAGCGGCTCAAACCTCTAGGGGAGCATACAGACGGGCAGGCTGTGGGGCTCCGACCCCATGTCAGTGTCTAGGGGTGAATGTTTACAGCTCCTGAGGCCCCAGTGGGCGTATGTTACAGGGTGCTCTTTTAATTTAGCCGTCTGTATGCAGCTGTGTTAGCTCAATGAGACCCCCTTTCTTTTCATAAGGAGAGAGAGATTTCTGTATCCCGGGGTTTCTTGCCTTGGTTACCGGAAGAAAGGGGTCACACATGGGCTTAGGGAATGAGTGCAAGGTTTTTTTGAGTAGAAGTAGCTTTCAGCAGATGGGGGAGCCAGAAGGGAAACGGTTTTCACCTGGAGTCAGACTGCTTGGAGGCCAGGGCTCTGCTCCGACTGCCCTGGCCGAACTCCACCTCCTCCCGGGCGATGGCCTGCCTGCATGCTGGCGTCTGTCGGTGTGCTCTTGTCAGCGTGCTCCCCTCGACATCCTCTCAATGTTCTCTACACTTCCAGCTGCTTGTCTTCTTTGGTTAATGTGCTCCCTTTGCTGTCCAGCAGCTTCTGTCTGTGCCTTGCTAGGATCTCGGGTTTTTATAGGCCCAGGATGAGGACATGGTGGACCAGGGTGGTCTTGGAAAATACCACATTTGGGCGCAAAGGCAGAGGTGCCTGTCCTCACCTAGGTCCGTGGGGGTGGAGCCCTAGCCAAGGACCACGCCCTCCTCTACCCAACACTTCCCTTCCGCCCTTTCGCCCTTCTGTATCATTTAAACGGACCTCGCCTTTCCCTTCCCAGCACCCTCTTATCAGTAAAAACCTGTCCTTCTCTGGTGAATTCATCTCTCACTTTCCCTAACACGCAAAAAATTCTAGGACTCAAACTCTTTCTATTCCCCTCCTTCTTTCAGAAGCCTGAGCTACAAACTCTAACTTTTTTTCTCCAATCTAAATTTTATTTGCATTTCTTTGACTGCTAATGACGTGAACGTTTTCCCATATGTTTGTTTACTAGTTGTATTTCCTCTTTTGTGAATTTTCAGTTCGTGTCCTGTGCCTATCACTTTTGAATGTGTATGGGCTTTTTAAAATCACAGAGTTCTTAACAACTTATTAAACGTAGAAGGGGATAGTCTTTTTGAAATAAGGATATTTTATATTTATAAAGTCAAATTTACTGGCATTTTTATGATTACTTTTTAATCTTTTGCAAATTTATATTTGTCTTCTAACCAAAGATCTAGCTATTTACTTGTTTTTTGTTGTTGTTTAACAGTGGTTTGATTTTTATTTTATTTTATTTTAACATTAATCCATCTGGAACTTATTTTGGAATATAATATGAGGTCAGGGAATACATGGATTTTTTCCAAATTGCTAACCATTTATCCAATACCATTTTTGACTAAGCCTTCTCCTCTCTATTTTCCTGACTTACAATGACTTTAACATACATGGAATTTTTACAAATAATAACATGCATTTCTAGGTTATTTATTATTTTTCATTCAGCTGTCTATTTTTATTCCAAAACCGCAGATTTATGTATTATAAGCTTATAATGTGTTTGGTGGTGGTGGTGTTAGTGCTTTCAAATTTACTTTGATAATCTTAACTGTTTATTCTTTTTAAATGAATAGTAGGGAAAAAAAATTGAAATTTCCCCCAAACTCTTATTTTATTTCAATTACATGAAACACATACATACATGTGGAAACTACATGAAATATATAAATAAGTGAAGTTCAATCATCTCCTTTACAATTATGTTTTGTCCTCAAACATCTTATGTTATAGATTTCAATAAAATTTTAAATTTTCTTTATGTATGTTACTTGTATAGATTGGAACTGTATTTGTGATTTTTCTTTATATATGATTTAGAATTTCCTTTTCAGATGATTACTTGCTTACCTTTTGTTGGTACTTTGACTGAAATCTCTTCTTTTAATTACATTGCTAACTTTATATTAGATATGATTATATTGTCAGTCAAATTCATGATCTTTTACTTTATAAAACTCTTCAGGGATAACTTTTCCCAAAATTTATACCCTATATTTGGTTTCATGTTACATTAGTTGATCAGAAATCCCTAAATAATAGTAAAAATTAGTGATGATAGTAGGGATCTTAATCTTATTCCTCATTTTTGTCATTAAATAATGGCTGTTGGTTCAAACTAGAAACTCTTCCCCTTGTTTAAGAAATAGCCTCTTCAATTAGCAAGGCATGGTGGCACACCTGTAGTCCCAGTTACTCAAGGGACAGAGGCGGCAAGGATCACTGGAGCCCAGGAGTTTGAGGATGCAGTCATCTGTGATCCACTGCACTCCAGCCTGGGGGACACAGCAAGATTTTGCCTCAAAGGAAAAAAGTAGCAAAATAGCCTTCTATTCCTTTTAATATTTTCATGAAGAGTGTCTGCAGAAATTTTGTCTATTTAGTAACTTTTGACATAAATATGTTATTTATGTTCTTCTAATATATTGATTTGCCATTTTTGATGAATAGATTTTATAATATTGCATCATGTTTTCTCTCCTTAAATTAAACCTTATGTGATTATGGTAAATTATTTTTCATAAGACTCTGAGGATGGACTTATAATCCAAGAATTTAAACATAATAATTGTTGTATCAAACATTTCCCTAAAGTCCTGTTCCATAACCCCACTCACCTTTCTTAAGCTTGCCTGGCCTGATTTTTGCTGAAGGAGGTCACGCCCTTCCTTGTTTGCGATTCCTTTGTTCAACAGTAGTTTAGTTTTCTCCCTGAATATTTGTTCCAATGTTTCACTAATTATCAACATGCAAGAATCTTGTAGATATTCTTTCCAATTGTTGGACTAACTGAACCCTTTTGTGCTTCAAGGTTCTAAATGATTTTAAGCATAGCATGGCATATAATCATAATTATATAGTATTTTTCCAGGGGAGTTAGTCTGTTGTTCACTAACAGTTAGCAATACGTCAGCCCTCACAGCAACTCACATCAACATTCATAGCTATAATGTAGGTTTTGTTCTCCTCTGCCTGATTAAAATTTAAAAATCACCCAGATCGAACATATGGGATTTTTCAGTATTCCATTATTCTTGAGACTACTATTGCTATTTGAGTTTAAAATAATAGCAATCTGAATGTCCATTAAGTAAGGACTAACACACAATAGGGGTAGCTGCTGTGAGCCAACTACTTGTTAGGCATACTGTGTGCCTGGTGACCCACACATGCCAGAGATAAAAATGAACTATTTTCAATTGCGTGCCAATGTGTAGGTTCTTTGCTTTTTTAAAAGCAACTTTAACATTTAATTTATGACTAAGAGAAAGTTATGAAGCATGGAGGGGTGGGGGAAGCAGAGGCAAATAAAGAACGTAAACTAAGAAATGAGTTTGATCAGAGACAAAACTGCATTTAAAGACCCTGGTTCCACTGCCTGAGCTGAAAGTCAGCCAAAAATAAATAGTGACAGATGAAGAGAAACTTTGATTGATACAATTGTTCTTATCTTCAGATCTCAGAATTACTAGGAGTAATAGAAAATATGGAAGATTTTTATTAAGTGTGTAGGGAGACACTCCATCTTGCAGGTCTGATAGTTACAAAAGTTGAGTGTTTCCATGAGGATTTCAACTAACATTCGGGAATGTTTCTATTTATCAAAGAAAACTTCCAAGATGCTTCCTGCAAGATCTCCCTAATTGTTTTACTTGTATGCCTAGCATTTACAATTGTCCATGCGTTCATTCAGCCTGTATGTGTTATGCACATACAAGTCAGGCACTGCCTTAGTCTTTGGGGATACCCCAGGGTAGACAAGTTCACAAGTTTGCACTATTGTTCTCATATACACATCATGTGCTCTTTCCATTTACTACTCCAATGGTCTTTATTGAGCCACATTACAGGAAAGCCTAGATAAAGGAAAATAACTTTTCCCTTTAACGCTATTTTAAATGGAAAACTCAACTCTCTTCATATTTCTTTTAAACTGATTTTTCCTGTGTATCAAAGTGATTGACCTGAGCTGGTTCCACTGAAACATCTCACTTAAAATATACAAGATTTGCTTTAAATTAGCACTCACATTGATAGATTGAACAGGTAAAAAAGGCTTTCAGGTTGTAAGTATTCCATAAAGTGGGAGGCAGGAATGGAATGAGGAATAGATGGAGAGAGAGAGAGTCATTATTTGAGCCACCATGGGTGATTATATATTCCTCTTTACTTAACAACAAAAACTTCTCTAGAAAATAGTTTGTCAAAAATGCTCAACTTCTCGGATAATTTTAAAAAATGGATACACTCTGCAAAATTTTAAAGGCCTTTATATTACTCACTCTTGACCAAGTCTTAGGAAAACAAGCTCTCTCCTAAACTACTAGTTTAAAAAAAAAAAAAAAAAGAAGAAGGCTGGGTGCGGTGGCTCACACCTGTAATCCCAGCCGAGGTAGTGGGCGGATCACAAGGTCAGGAGATCGAGACCATCCTGGCTAACACGGTGAAACCCCGTCTCTACTAAAAATTAAAAATTAAAAAATAAAAAAGAGCAGGGCCTGGTGGCAGGCGCCTGTAATCCCAGCTACTCAGGAGGCTGAGGCAGGAGAATCACTCAAACCTAGGAGGTGGAGGCTGCAGTGAGCCAAGATCATGCAACTACACTCCAGCCTGGGCAACAGAGCAAGACTCTGTCTCAAAAAAAAAAAAAAAAGAAAAAAGAAAAGAAAAGAAAAGCGGAAGAAATTTGGTACATGTTTGGAGACAAATTTAACAAGGTCTATCAAAACTAAAAAATGCACAAACTCCACTCCATTTTCCTTTTTAGGAATTCTTTTCTGTAGATGTGCAAAGATATACGTCAAACTGTACATTGTGGCTTTATCATAGAAAACAATTGGAAACAATCTGAATACCTGTCCATTAGGAACTTGTTAGAGAAACTAGAGTATACTCATATAATGGCATGTTATGCAGCCCTTAAAAATGAGAGCAGTCTATCTGTCCTGTACATGAGGAAGTATGTTTTTAGGTAATTAAAAAGTAGGTTGCTGAAGTATAGTACAATCTCATTTACATAGAAAAAAGGTGTACATTTGTGGGTGTGTGTGCACGCATGTGTGTGACTAGAAAATTGCCAGAAAGATATGGAGGAAAAAAATCTTAAAACTCATTACCTGGTTGGGGAGGGTGATAGAAAGGAGTGGATGTGTGAAGGCAGGAAAAAATATTTTTACTTTTCCCTTTGTGCTTTTACCTATCATTTGACTTTTTACCATTTTAAATTTATCTTTAAAAAATGAATCATTTTTCTTTGAATTGTGTAAAATAGCAGGTTTATAATAGACGTGAAATCAGAATGTACTATTTCAGCCACTGTCACAATAATTTTAGACATTATGTGTTTTAAGGAAGTTTTACTGGTATATGACCTGAAACATTTGAATGCCTTCTGATCATTTAGAACACTCTAAGTAATAACGTATCCGCAATTACTAATATATGCTTGAAAGTATGACTGAGACAGGCCATTTCATTATGTACCTGGTAATAGATTAGGGTACAAGGAACAGCCAGGTTATCAATTTTATCCACTTACTTTAAGTACAGAAGGTTTTAAAAATAATTTTCAGACAAATTACCTTCTGTATCGATTGTTAATGCTTATGAAACAATGACTTTATCTTCCTCCTATTCACTTTGAACACCATTGCCTAATTGCCACCATAACCTTCACAGTTGTCCAACCAGATATCAAGTTGTAGTCAGTTCTACATATGTTGCCTGTAGTCAGGTAGTCTTTGATAAATATATAAAAAGGGGACATAGTATTCCATTCCTTGGTTCTTCTGCACACCTGGAAAGAATACTTAAATTTTATCAATACTATTTCCACATAGTCTTTGATTATATGGTCACATAAAAGTGATGATCTTATAAATTTATTTAAAACCCAGTATTTTTCTTTAGTAAGATACAGCTTTGGGGGCTTGGTGAGTACTGAAAAATCATAAAGCCATGTGAATATAAGCCTAGCATGAAAATACATTTTTTCAGCTGGCTGTATTTTCCAAAGTTGTAATATATTCAAAAGGCTGCACGAAATGAGGGATAGAAAGCTGTTCATATTACTACATTTGTGAAACATGAAAATTTGTGAAAATTTGATCTATCACAATTTCTGTTTACTGTCAAGTAAATGAAATCAAAGGAGAAAGGCAGATCATGTGATATGTTAATGGGAAAGAATAGACCTGAGGGTAACTTAGGTAAAGCACATAGAAACATTTCCTAATACACAGGGCTAGTAAACATTGTTTTGGGGAGAGTGGCAAAAAAAAAAAAAAAAAGTCCTAGATAATAATGAAACTAGAATCCCTGCCCTGGAATAAGAGAAAGCTATCATGATCACTTCGGAGAACAGATTTTAAAAACATTCTTTGATAACTAACTATGTGCTATATATTTCATTAAGAACTAACATAAAAACTAAAGACACTCTGCAATATTCAAACCAAGAAGAATCCTTGGAAGAAAAACTAAGGAAACAATTCTAGTTTTCAAATCTAGAGTTGCTGCTAAGTAAACATAAAGATTTACCCAAGAAGATCCCTGAAATAATTCCTAAAGAAAATGAAAGATCTTTAGAAACCAGGAAAATAAGTGTTAACTTGAAGTCTGAGACCACATAGCTCGATATGTCTCTATAATTGTCTAATGTCCTTTAGGAACTTGTGGCTAATTAAAAAAAAAATGGCTTCAGAGCAATTCTCATTTGTTTTCTGTTTAAATAGCGCAATCTATTAGGTTTCAATGTCTCTAACTTGAAAGAATTTTATTTCTTTTTCCTGAAAAAAGTTCTATTCTTTACCATAAAAAATGACAAGTACAAGGTCAAATTCAAAGGTAATCTAATGACATGTCTGACTGTTCCTCTATCTAAATGAAATAAAACAGACACAGTCTCTTTTATAAAGGACCTAATAGAATAAACCTAGTAAGCAGGAAACCATTTAGAGTAGTTGATTTGGCCTTGGTTTTAAAGGTGACCAGCATTCCTTGGTGTGTGGTAAGGTAACAATTGAATTGGTTTTGTTTGCTAGCCTCCATAATGCTTTCTCTTGCAGTGTTTTTGTATTGTGCACCAATACATCCTCAGGCTTCTTTTTCCTCCCCTGTTTGTTAGTCACATGGTAACAGATGTGTGTCCAATACCAGATGAGTGTACTGTTACTCACAGTGATTTTCTCTGCAGCAGTCTAGAAGCATGCATTGCCTTTGTCCTGGGACCTTGTATTTTTGGTGGCCAGGCCTTACAAAAGAATATATTACCAAGCTAGAAAACATTAAAATAAATAGTGTGACATGTACTGTGTTACTAACTTTAAAACATCCTTTACTAATCTGATGCAAACAATTGGTGCTAAATACATGTTCATTGAATTAATGGTCATTATAAAATATAGCTCTTGCTGCCATTCTCATGAATAGAACATACTTTCAAATTGCACCCTATTAAATCTTACATCATCTCTACTATTCTTTCTTTTTCTGCCAGCAGAAATGCATTAACATATGCTGTACCCATCACACAGGAGAAGCCTCAGTTCAAAAGTATTTCTCTCTCCTCCTCTCTACCTGTTTTCAATGCTGTCCTCTTCCACCCTTTGTCTATCAGTATCATCTTTACATTGTATGAGGACAACTGAGACCAAGGTTTTGCCATTACTTTGAGGAATGGTTAGGCAATATGTCACAAATACTAGACAATCATGGCTTTTTAAAAGAAAATGTTAGTATAGTTCTAACTTTAATTGGAGTTGGTATTCATTTTGGAATTAACATTAGCTAGTATTGCTTTCTATTTGAGATCCTGCAGAAAGTTGCCTACTCTTCAGAAGACGGTAGTATTGGCAAAGCCAGTCAAGGAATGTTATGTGAAAACACTTGGACCTGTAAAACAAAATACCAATATTAATTGTTATCATTATTGCCTTTTGGACTGTGCACCAAACCTTGCAGGATATTTCATTTACCAAAATTTTTCTAAAATAATTCCAGATCACAGAGAAGCAGATTATGCCAGCAAAGTACTTCTGTCATAAACTTTTAGAAAATTAGGAAAATCTTAAGTTTCATATATAAATTCCAAATTGCCCAAATAATCATCTTATTTTCTATATAATAACCAAAAAGGTAGATTGTATTTATGATTTGTTTTCCATAGAAGGCACTGTTCGCATGCTTTAAATACTTATTTCTTTCCATAATTGTATGAGGTAAGTACTGTTATTGTCCTCTTTTATAGAAGAAGAAACTAAAGGTTAGAGACTTAAAGTCACTTGGCCTATGTCATGTAATTAAACAAGGGAGTTTACCCTCAGAGCTCTCAATTTTAATTACCATATATCTGAAGTTATTCACCAACCAATTGTTAGATGATAGGCACTGTGGTTTTGGTTGTCTGGAGTTTCATAATGATGTAGGTAGTATGGCTTTCTCTCGATTAATTCTGCCTGGGAATAGGGGTGGCCTCTGGAGTTTATGGATTACTTTCTTCAACTAAAAAAATTATCAGTCCTTTTCTCTTCCAATAATACCTCTGTCTAACCCTCTCTCAACTCTCCTATGGGACTCTAACACATACTAGAATTCTTCCTTCTATGCTCTGTATTTTTACCTTTTCCTTCCTTCTTTCCATCTTTTTAGTTCTCAATGCTTTTTCTGAATGATTTCTCTGACTACAATCATCAGTATTTTATGTCTTGTTAAATCTGTTCATTGGGTTGTAGTTTGGTTTTCTGAAGTTTTCTAAAAATGTGTAAGGTGGTATTTTTTTCAAATGTTCTGTCACTTTTTATAGCTTCTGTTTCTTGCAGCTATTTTCAAACTTGTCTTTTAATTCTTTAATTATAGCAGTAATAGTTTCAGTTCCCTGACTGGTAATTCCAGTATCCAAACTCTGTAGCCCTGTCCCTTCTGACCGATGATTCTCCTGGTTTTCACACAGAGTGCTTTGTGTGTATTTAGTCAGGAGGATTCCTTGAGGCCTAGCATGGAAGTGCCTTCCTCCAGAGAGAATATATGTTGATTTTTGCCAGATGCCTAGAAGCACTAATAGTCTGGAATCTTTTCAAATCAAGTTCATAGATTACAGATCCCTGGGCCACCAAAACAATGCATAGTGAAGGCTGCAAATCAGTAAAAATACCAGCCACAACTTCGATTTTCTCTCTTGCTCTTCAATGTGCCAAATGACTATGGTCTGAATGTTTATCTTCTCACCCCTCATCCCACCTCGAAATAAATGTGTTGAAATTCTAACTTCAAGGTGATGAATTTGGTGGTGGAGCCTTGGGAGGTGAAGAGTGAGTGTCCTTGTAAAAGAGGCCCAAAGGAGCGCATTTGCCCCTTCAACATGAGAGGGCACAGATAGGGGAAACGTCTATGAGGAAGTGGGCCCTCACATCAGATCTGCGGGCACCTTGATCTTGGACTTCCTAGACCTATCACTGTGACAAACAATTTTCTATTGTTTATAAGGCACTACTTTGTGATATTTTTCAAAGCATCCCAAACGAACCAAGCAATACTCAGTGCAATCCTCTGTAAGCAGAGGATAGAAGAGTAGAGATATGCTTATTACTAATTCCCTCATCTTTTGAGGATTGGGGCTTTTTGGGCCCCCAGTTCAATGTAGGTAGATTGTCTTTTACAGTCCCTTGTTTGAAGACCCCCAAAGAGTCGGCCAAAACTGTAGCTTGAATCTGACAGAATTCAAAAATACCCTTGTGGCAAAGGCAACTTCAGCACCACGTTCTCAACTTGCTTCTCTGGATCCCCACCTTTTCGTTGATTTTGTCCTGTTGACTGTACTATTTTACCATCCCTTAGATGTGCTTAAGAAAATGTTTTTAATACAGTATTTTTAGTTGTTTTCAGCATGAAAATCTCTCTGAATAATATAACCTTTACTGAACTACTCAACATTCAACAATGTAACCATTATTAAAAAGAGAGGTCATGTAAACAATGGAGACAAGGTCTCTTTCCTTTTTTTTTTTTTTTTTTTTCTTGAGACGGAGTCTTGCTCTGTCGAGTGCAGTGGCCAGATCTCGGCTCACTGCAAGCTCTGCCTCCCGGGTTCATGCCATTCTCCTGCCTCAGCCTCCCGAGTAGCTGGGACTACAGGTGCCCGCCACCTCGCCCGGCTAGTTTTTTGTTTTTTTTTTTAATAGAGACGGGGTTTCACCGTGTTAGCCAGGATGGTCTCGATCTCCTGACCTCATGATCCACCCGTCTCGGCCTCCCAAAGTGCTGGGATTACAGGCTTCAGCCACCGCGCCCGGCCCAAGGTCTCTTTCCTAATAGAGATTACATTCCAGTCAGAGTCATATCCAAAAAAAGTAAATCAAAACACAAAATGATTTTGAGTTATAATAAGAACTATGAAAAAATTCTAGAAAATGAGCTGAAAGAGATATTAATGAAGGAATACATAGAAGGGAAATATTGAAAAATAGCTTAGTATTTTTCCTAAATTTCAAAGAAGTTTAAAAAGTTAACAATAGCATAGGAAGAAATTTAAGGTTATATAGAAATTAAAGTTAAATTAAATGACAGGTGGAAATGACATAGGCAACAAATGATTTCGGGTATTATTGAAAGAGGCCTGGATTGGGAACGGAGTTTCAAGAATGGGTCCCATGTATCATTCACCTGCTGAATGATCTTGGAAAAGTCATGTAACCTGTTCAATATAATTCAACCACAAATACCACTAATTAACTGCTCATTTGTTGTTTATCTAAAATACGAAATACTCTGTTAGGCATTGGGTGGGAGTGGTCAGAGAGATGAGCCTAAAGCATGGTTCCTGCATTTCTTGCAATGTGGACATACTATAAGGCTAAAAAGAAACTACATCATAGAAACATAGATTTAATTTAAAAAACAAAAAAGAAAGAAAGAGAGAAAGAAGCTATATATACAAAATTCCATGTCTGCTAATCTGACTTTTAATCCCAACTCTGTAGCTTGTTTGAGCTTGAATAAATCTCCTAACCAAACGATCTGATAATACAGGTTGAGGTAGTGTTCTTAACATTCTATGGATTCCTCTTCCTCACCTTTCTACCACACACCTCACTGTAGGCTGGCACTGAGCAAAACAAGGAAGAAGAGAAATTCTGAAACTTCATTCTTAAACCAACCAGAAGAGTTCTACTTTTATCCATTCTAATATTGAGCTTTCTTATAATATTAATATTTTATGAGCATGAGCAAAGAACGGTGCATCTAAAAAACATCTGAAACCCACTGATTGGTTAGTTGGTTTTGTTGAAAAACGTAAAAGAGTTATGACAACTGTGTAAGACTGATGTTCATTCTACTAACTGAAGAAACGGGAGAGCTGCAGAATAATTGCAAATGGTCTGCCCAAAAAGGCATGAACCAAACATTAGCCATTGGTACAACATACTGGTATTAAAGTGAAGATATGGATAGAGAGAGAGACGTAATACATGCATAGATATGCAATTTTAATTTTTAAAATACAAATGATTCATACTTATGACAGGAAAGCTCAAATAGTATAATAGATAACAATGTGAACAGTAAATGCCCTCCCTCCTATCATTTGTTTCAATTTATTGTATATTCTTCCAGAATTTTTCCATACCTATCCTAACAGATTTATGTAGTTTTTCATACAGAAAGGGAATTATACTGTACATTCTGTACGGCAATTTGATCTTCTCTCTTAATATACCTTGGACATGTTTCTGTATTAGTACATATTGATCTACCATCTTCTTTTCTGGTACTGCAAAGTATTTCATTATATGAATGCAACAAAATTTCTTTCACCAATCCACTGTGGATGGACATTTATTATGTTTTCATAACCTGTTTTCAATTGTTTTTCTATTACAAAGATGCTGCCACACACACCCGTTACATTACCAGCTTTGAGTATATGTGGGAACTGCTTTGGCAGCTGCTGTGTCATGTATTTTCTCAATCAAAAGATAATTCAAATACAAACACTCATAGAAACTTTTGACACTTAAAGGAGATCCTCATATTAAAACCGTTTGGTAACTACTGAGTTAGAAATTCATTTTAAGCTTTAGTTTAGCATATGCTGTTTGAAGTGTAACTGGCAATCAAGTTTGTTAACAAATGTGATAAATAAATGCCCTTATCTGAAACTCACCAAAATTGATTCATTGATGCAGCAAACTCATTTTTTGAGCACTTATTCTGTGCTCCGGACTGTTAATATAGGAGTGACGTGTGGTTTGTGCTTGTGGCGCTTGTGTTACAGGAGGCCTAGAGACTGCCGTGCTAACATCAATTGCAACACCACTGTAGCAGGTGCTGGCATAGAAGAGCTTCCCTGTGATTTTACTATTGTAACGTAAACACTGAAAATATGAACTAGAGCTGCTGCTCTCTCTGTCAATGTATGTAGTCTTTCTCTAGGCATTTTCAGGAACTGTTTTCTGTAAGGAAAAAAAGAGAATTTGGCAAATAAACTTCAGTTTTTATATATTTTCCAATCATTTTCTAACTGCGGCTCACATATTTTTTCCTCTAAAATAAAGTAAGGATTTATCTTTCTATTCTTACCTCTCTAGCAAGTCCTGTGCACCTTTATTTATCTTTATGTGCCCTTTGAACATAGCAGAGGTTTATCCTTGCAAATGTCTGTCTATGGTAATTTCAGACTAATATCTGACAATTTAGCCACTGACACTTCACTCTCCAAACCTGTGCCTCACTAAATGCTACTTAGTGTCTTTTCTCTGATCAAGACATGCCTATCTGGCTTTCTTTTCTGGAAAGAAGAAATGGAGACTATCTAGACACAAGTATTTCACTCTGGTCAATGAAGCTTTGAAATGCATACATGGAATGTAATAAAAATATTAAGTACTACCATTTATTAAATCCTTACCATTGTAAGTACTTTACCTACTATGTTCTTTATGTGTATTGTCATATTTAGTTTTTGTAACAAGCATTATCTCCAGTTTACTTATGAGAGGCATGAAGCATGGGAGAAGGTAAGTCACAAAATCATACGACTTACAACTAATAAGCTTGATTTAAGTCCAGATCTGTCTATTGTCCACACTGTCAACCATTATACTGTACTGCCTCCACAGGTAAAGGGTGTTTTGAAATATGGATAGTATTGCTATCTATACACCATGTGTAAAAAAGCACCAAATATATGCCTCTCACCCTTCCTCCTACCCCACCCCCACAAAAAAAAAAAAAGAAGCAACATTTTTTGAGCTTAAAAAGAAACCTCCTGCCTGGATGCCATGAATAAAAATAAAGTTTATTTCAGGAGGAAGATTTTGAATATATTTGAAATATTTCAGTTTTGTACCTGCCTTCCATGTAACTTTGCTGCCTTAGGATCTTTATGGATACTAAGTCTCATCTATTTTTACCAATTTCTGCTAAATTATGCTGGAGGAGCATGCTAATGCTAACAAAGGAGCCAGCTTGACAGATAGAGCCCCAAGGAAGAAAAAAAATTATCTATATTAGAGTAGTATTAGTCTAATCCCACATCCCAAAATGCCATACTTGGATTAACCAATCTCCATTAGATAAGCAGGAAATAAATTAGCAATGGAAGACTTGGCCTAACCTCTCTGCTGGAAGCATATTATTAAGAGACCATGCCCAATAGTATTAGGGAGATATGTGTTTGACTATGATCTTGAAATCCAATGGGAAATAGAGTGCCAACTGGCAAAGTTTCTTTATATTAGTTCAGCCTCTCTTTTTTATATAATGCAGTGTGGGTAAAACTATACATATTTCATAAAGTCAGTCATCTAGTATAGACTGTATCTATCACTACGTTACAAAATTTCCTGCAAAATCTTGCTCTAATATAATCCATCTCATCTTACTGATTCACAATGTTTTTCTGAAAAATAATGACTGTAACTTTTTGTGCCCCATCCAACCAAACCATACTTCCATAAAATTTCTTTCCCCTTTCCTTGTTTGTACACACTTTTTTGATTGTTTGATAACATCTGAACATGAGAGTGTAAATTTCAACATTGTTGATGTTTCCTGATGGTTATAAGTTCCAGCTGTTTGTTCTTTTCTCTCCAATGGAGATCTAACATTACAAAGGAAAAGAGGAAAAAAGAAAATATAACTAGATCCCTACTCTCTCATTAGAGAGCAGATAAATTGGATGGTAAAAATTCTGTTAGCAATTATATTTTTTAGAAATCAGAAATTCTCAGCAAGCGATATTTAAACATCCCCAGTTGCCTCTATCTCTTTGGGGTAGGGATGAGATTGGTGAATAGAGCCTGGTTATGTAGAAGATTCCGATAACACACAAAACTCCATGTCCCAGTGAGGAAAAAAAAGCATTGTACATATGTAGAATTTCATGAGAGGCATTCAAGAACATTTATAAAGTAAAACACCAATTACCTCATATATGAGGCCCTCTACAGCTAACAGTTCCTATTCTTATTGTTCTCTAAATAAATCCTGTGCCAGCTTAACTTTTTGGTAAGAAAAGAAGATTCTACAATCTTCCGTTCCCTGTTTAATTACTTAAGCATTGTTGTCTTGTTTTAATTTAGCAGCAGGGAAGAAATGCCAATGAAAGGCATATGTGAATCAAGAGGTAGGCGGATGCTACCATATAAGACCCTTATATAATCACCTAGCCAAAGTTTAATACTAAGAAGGGTTGTGCCAAATAAATGCATGAAAAGATAATAAACAAGGAATCTATACCATTTATTAAATAAACCTTAAACAACCAAATAATAGTTGAACATCTGCTATGCTAATATCATTGTCTGGCTTTTTTTTTTTTTTCCTTTTTCTCCCAGAATGAAAGTAACTCATTGTTTTTCTGAATATGAAAGTATTAACATGCTCATTGTAGAATTTACTGATATTTGAAGGTAGCAAGAAAAAAGATATCATCCATGATCCTAACACCTTTCATGGAAAACTATAAAACATTTTCATTTCTTTCTAGACTTTTACTGCATACATCAATATATAGATGTCTATTTTCTATTTTAAAAATGGAATTACAATATGTAGTTGCCTGTTTTTTAGAAAATGCAAGTTTAAGTGGCTCTATACTTTCTCCTATTGAATATAACGGAAGCCATAGATTTTTTGTTAATGATTTATCATTTATATATATGTATTATTATTTATTATAGATTCTGACTAATTGACAAATCTCTTATCCACTCTTCTATTTGAAAATATACAGTCAGTTGTTATTTATAGTCACCATAAATAGTGATGCTATAGAACACTAGAACTCATTCTTCTTATTTAGCTGTAATTTTGCATCCATTAAACAAACTTTCTCTATCCCCCTCCTCCTGTATCCTTCCCAACCTCTAATAACCACTATTCTATCTTTACTTCTGTGAGATCAACTCTTTTGGCTTCTACATCTGGGTGAGAACATATGGTATCTGTCTTTCTGTGACTGGCTTATTTTATTTAATGTGATGTCCTCCAAGCTTATATATGTTGACACAAATGACAGGGTTTTATTCTGTGTTGTATGGTTGAATATTATTCTGTCATGTATATATACCACATTTTCTTTATCCATTTGTCTGCCATTGGGCAGTTAGGTTGATTCCATATCTTGGCTATTGTGTATAGTGCTGCCACAAACATTGGAGTGCAGATATCTCATCAATATACTGATTTCCTTTGTTTGGATATATACTCAGTAGTTGGATTGCCAGATCATATGGTATTTCTAGTTGAATTTTTTTTCAGGAACCTTCATGCTATTTTCCATAATGGCTACACTAACTTACATTCCCACCAACCAGCATGTAAGAGTACTTCTTTCTCTATGTTCTTAGCATTCTTGCTAGCATTTGTTACTTTTTGTCTCTTTCTCTCTTTTTTTTTTTTTTTTTTTTTTGAGATGAGTCTTGCTCTGTCACCCAGGCTAGAGTGCAGTGGCATGATCTCAGCTCATTGCAACATCCACCTCCCAGGTTCAAGCGATTCTCATGCTTCAGCTTCCTGAGTAGCTGGCACTACAGGTGTGTGCCACCATGCCCAGCTAATTTTATGTTTTTGTAGAGATGGGTATTCACCATGTTGGCCAGGCTGGTTTTGAACTCCTGGCCTCAAGTGATCCACCTGCTTCGGCCTCCCAAAGTGCTGGGATTACAGGTGTGAGCCACTGCCCCGGTCAGTTATTTTTTTTCTCTTTGATAATGGCCATTCTATCTGGGGTGAGATGATATCTCATTGTGATTTCGATTTGCATCTCCTTTAGGATTAGTGATGTTGAGCATTTTTTTCATATACTGGTTGGCCATTTGTAAGTCTTTATTTACTTACTTATTTTGAGAGAGATGGTTATTCAACTCATTTGCTATTATCAAATGAGATTTGGGGATCTGTCAGAATTTTGCTATTGAGTTGTTCGAGATCCTTGCATATTCTGGTTAGTAATCCTTTGTCAGATGAATACTTTGTAAATATTTTCTCCCATTCTGCTGGTTGTCTCTTCACTCAGTGGATTGTTTTCTTTGCTGTGCAGTAGCATTTCAATTTGATATAACCCCGTTTGTCCATTCTTGCTGTGTTTTTGAGGTCTTCTCCATAAAATCTTTATCCAGGCCAATGTCCTGAAGTGGTTTCCCTTATGTTTTCCTCTAGTAGTTTTATAGGTTCATTGTTTACATTTAAATATTTAATCCATTTTGAGTTAGCTTTTGTATACAGTGAAAGATGGGAGTCTAGTGTCATTCTTCTGCATACAAATATCCACTTTCCCAGAACTATTTATTGAAGAGACTGACTTTTGTCTAATAAATGTTCTTAGCAATTTTGTCAAAAATCAGTTAGCTGTAAATATGTGAATTTATTTCTAGGTTCTCTAGCCTGTTCTATTCTTCTGTTGTCTGTTTTTATGCTAGTACCATATTATTTAGCTTTGCAGTATATTTTGAAGTCAGATAGTGTGATGACTCTGGCAATCCTTTCTGCTCAGGATTGCTTTGGTTATTCACAGTTCTTGTGGTTCCATATTAATTTTAGGGTTTTGTTTCAATGCAAAGTCATTGCGTTCCACTGAATCTGTAGATCACCTTTGTCTGTATGGTCATTTTTAAAATGTTAATTCTAATCCATGAGCATGGGACGTCTTTCCATTTTTGTGTCCTCTACAATTTCTTTCACCAATAGTTTTAGTTCTCCTTGTAGAGATCTTTTACCTCTTTGGTTAAGTGTATTCCCAGGTAATTATTTTGTAGATATTGGATATGAGATTGCTTTCTTGATTTTTTTTTTACTAGTTCATTGTTGGTGTATACAAATGCTATTGATTTTTTCATGTTACTTTTGTATCTTGCAACTTTACTAAATTTGGTTATTGGCTGTTTTTGTTAGAGCTTTTAGGGTTTTCTGTGTATATGACCATGTTCCCACAAACAGGGAAAGTTTTACTTAGTCTTTTCCTCTTTGGTTGCTCTTGTTTCCTTTCTTTTGCCAGGTTCCTGTGGCTAGGACTTTCAGTACTATATTGAGCAAGAGTGGTGAGAGTGGGCATCCTTGTCACGTTCAAATTCTTAGAGAAAAAGCTTTCAGCTTTTCTCAGTTCAGATGTTAACTGTGGGTTTACCATATATGGTCTTTATTGTGTTAAGGTACATTCCTTCTATAACTAGCCTGTTGAGGGGTTTTATAATGAAGGGATACTGAATTTAATCAAATGCTTTCTCTGCATCTATTGAGGACATCATACTGTTTTTATCCTTGATCCTGTTTATGTGATTTATCACATGTATTGATTTGTGTATGTTGAACCATCCTTGCGTCCCTGGGATAAATCCCACATGATCATGTTGAATAGTTTTTTCATGTGCTGCTGAATTTGAGTTGCAATATTTTGTTGAGAATTTTTGCATCTATGTCTATCAGGGATATTGGCCTCTAGTGTTCTTCAATTGTTGTGTTCTTGTCTGATTTTGATATCACAGTAATGTTAGCCTCATAGAGTGATTTTGGAAGAATTCTTTCCTCTTCAGTTTTCTGAAAAGGTTTGAGAACAATTGGTATTCATTCTCCTTTAAATCTTTGGTATAATTCAGCAGTGAAGCCATCAGTTCCTGCACTTTTCTTTGATGGGTTCTTGTTTTTATTACTGATTCAATCCTGTTATTTGTGATTAATTTGGTCATGTTTTCTATTTCTTCTTGGTTCAGTCTTGGTAGGTTGTATGTGTCCAGGAATTTACCCATTTCCACTAGGTTTCCCAACATGTTGGCACAGAGATATTCATAATGGTTTCCAATGATTCTTTGTATTTCTGGGATATTAGTTATAATGTCTCCTTTTTTGTTTCTGATTTTATTTATTTGGGTCTTTTCTTTTTTAGATAATTATTATTATTTCAATTCTTTTAAATTTATTGAGACATTCACAGCCTAACATGTGGTCTATGCTGAAGAATGTTTTATGTGCTGATAAAAAGAATGTGTATTCTGCAGATGTTGGATAAAAAGTTCTGTAAATATCTGGTAGGTACATTTGGCCTAAAATGCAGTTTAAATCCAAGGTTTATTGGTTGATATTTTGTTTAGATAATCTGTCCATTGATGACAGTTGGATGTTGAAGTCCCCAACTATTATTGTACTGGAATCTGTCTCTCCCTTTAGGCTAATAACATTTGCTTTATATATCTGGGTGCTTGGCTTGGGGGTGCATATATTTTTGTAATTGTTATATCCTCTTGCTGAATGGATCCCTTTATATAATGACCTTGTCTATTTTTACAGTTTTTTACTTAAAATCTGTTTCACTTGATATAAGTATAGCTACTTCTGCTTACTTTTGGTTTCCGTTTACATGGAATACCTTTTTCCATCCCTTCATTTTCAATCTATTTGTTTCTTTACAGGGTGACATAAGTTTTTTTGCATATAGCTGAGTCATGACTTTTTTATACATTCAGTCACTTTATAACTTTTAAGTAAGGAATTTAATTTGTTTACATTTAAGACTATTGTTGATAGGTGAGGACTTACTCCTGTCATTTTTTTGTTTCCTGGTTGTTTTTATATCTTTCATTTCTTTTTTTTTCTCCCATTTCTATCATTGCAGTTTGGTGGTTTCCTATAGTGAAAGTGTGTGATTCTTTTCTCTTTTTCTTCTACCGATCTGCTCTACCAGTTAATTTTATACTTTTGCATGTTTTTGTGGTGTGATTATCATCTTTGTCCTTCCATATGTAGGACTGCCTTAAGCATTTCTTGCAGGGCTGGTCTGGTGGTGATGAATTCCCTCAGTTTTTGCTTGTCTGGGAAAGACTTTATTTCTCTCTCATTTCTGAAGGGTAGTTTTACTGAGTATACTTCCTGGTTAGCAGTTGGTTTTTCCTTCTTTTTCTTCTTCTTTCAGCACCTTGAATATATCACCCAATTCTCTCCTGGTCTATAAGACTTCTGAGAAATCTGCTGATAGTCTAATGGAGATTTTCTTACACATGACTTGACACTTTTTTCTCACTGTTTTAAAAAATTCTCTCTTTGTCTTTTACTTTTGACAATTTGACTAAATATGCCTTATACAGAATCTTTGGGGTTGAATCTACTTGAGGAACTTTGAGCTTCCTGAATCTGGATGTCCATATCTGTATTAGTCTGTTTTCAACTACTATCAAGAACTGTCTGAGACTGACTGATTTATGGACAAAAAGAGGTTTAGTTGACTCACAGTTCCTGAAGCTTAGCAGGAAGCATGACTGGGAGGCCTCAGGAAGCTTATGTTCATGATGGAAGGTGAAGGGGAAGCAAGCACATCTTACCATGGCATAGCAAAAGAGAGAGAGTGATGGAGGAAGTGACACACACTTTTAAACTATCAGGTCTCATGAAAATTTACTCTCTCACGATCATGAGGACAACAAGGGGGAAATCCACCCCCATGATCCAATCACCTCCTACAAGGCTCCTCCTCCAATTCAACATGAGATTTAGGTGGGGACACAAATCCAAACCATATCAATATCTCTCTTGAGATTTGGGGATTTTTCAGCTATAATTTTATTAAATAGGTTTTCTATGCCTTTTTCCATCTCTTTTCCTTCTAGAACTCCCTAATACTAATAAACAGTTGTTCACTTAGTGGTATCGCATACGTCTTGTGGGCTTTCTTCACTACTTTTCTTTCCACTTTTTTTTTCTGATTGAGTAATTTCACATGACCCATCTTCAAGTTCAAAGATTCATTCTTCTTCTTAATTAAGTTTGCTGCTGAAGATCTCTACTATATTTTTTATCTCGTTTATTGAATTCTTCAACTGCACAATTTCTGTTTGGTTCTTTTGATATCTATCTCTTTGCTACATTTCTTGTTCATATTATGAAGTGTTCTCTTGATTTTGATAAATTGTCTATCTGTATTTTCTTATATATTGTTGAGTTGCCTTAAGATTATTATCTTTAATTCCCTTTCCAGCAATTCATAGTTTCCTTTTCATTGGATCTATAACTAGACAGTGTCGTGTGGTTTTAGTGGTATTATATTTCCTTGCTTTTTCATGTTTCCTGTATCCCTGTTTTGATGTTGATGTCTGTGCATCTGGTGGAGTAATAACTTCTTCCAAACTTTCTACAGCAGCTTTTGTAGAAAATGACATTCACTTGCATTTAGGTTTTAGGTTGCTGGTTGGGAAAGGTGTCGTGTTTTTCCAGGTAGACAGAATGGTGTTCTTAGCTATATTCAACATTAACAATAACTGTGTGTGCCTCAATGGTCTAGGCTATAGAAGTCTGTGGCAGTGGTGCTGGTAGCATAGGTGATTAAGTTCCTCAGTGGTAAGGGCTTTGGGGGTTCCTTCTGTTCCCATTTCCTCCCAGTGGAAAGTCTTATCTTAGGGTATGCCACTTGTCTAGTCTGACATGACCTACAAGCAGCTGCAGCAGCACTGGCTTCCAGATGCAGGCACCAGGAACATCTCTGGGGACCATGTCAAGACTCAGAGTCTGTGAACCTACGGTAGCACCTGGACTTTGGGATTCAAGTTTGCTCTCTGTGGCAGAGATGAATGTAGGTTGCCCATAGAGCCAGGATCTCTGACCCTAAGGCACTGGCTAGAAGCTCAGGCCCTAGGAGTTGGATTGTAACTGTAATTTTACCCCTGGGAGACTGGGAACAGTACTGGCCTAACTCTAGGGAAGAAAGTGTGCTCTGGAGGTTTGGGCCTGGGGAGCAGGGTATGGCTGTAGTTGAGGAACCTGAGCCAATAAGTCTCAGTGGCAATGTGGGTCACAGGGGATGAGGTGCTACATAGTGGTAACTCTAGACCCTGAAATAGTGACGCTCAGCTGTATCCTAGACTCTGTTAGTCCAGGTGCAGCAGCAGCAAGTACCCCAGAATGGCTGGACACAGCTGTCTTTTGGGTCCCGGGAGATAGGGAGCAGAACAGCAATGATTCCACTCCCTAGAAAGAAGGGTATCTCAGCAGTTCAGACTCTAGGAAGCGGGTCCAGCTCCAAGGAAGTAGAGTCCTAGAGTTATTTTGCCTTTAGGGTGAGATGTCTTAGCTAAGCCAGCGCTCTGTTTCCCAGGGATGCGAGGTACTGTGTCAGCTCAGCCCTAGTATGCATAGCTGTTCAGTTCGGCCATGGAAGGCAACACTTTCTCAGGGAACAATATGCTTTCTTCAACTCAGGCCCAGGAGTGTGGCTGTTCTAAACAGCTCAGGTCCCATTTCCTTAGGAGGCAGGGTGCTACTTCAACTTAGGTCCTAGGATTTGTGGCCACTCTGGGCAGCCAAGGCGTAGCTTCCTCGTGTCAGGGCACTGCTTCAGCTTTGGCACCAGGAAGGTGGTGGCCAACGTATGTGCTCTGGGTGGCCAGAGTATTGTTTCTCCAGGAGGCAGTACCACTTCAGCTCAGGCACAGAGGGATGAGACTGTTTTGGGATGCATGGTGCTGCTTCATACCCAGGCAGCTCCCTCAGCTGCCTGGAGTTCACACAGGCAGGGGACCCCAGTGGTGAAGACTGTAGTGGTCCAAGGTGCTGCTTTGGGCAACCGGGATCCTCTTGCTTACCTGTTCCCTGTAGGGAGAAGTTCCTCCGGGTTTCCAATTGATTCTAGCTGTGGGAAGATGTGAGGGAGGCCAGGTACTTCCTTCTGTTCTCTATGTGGCCATGCTGAGTTTCTGTGCTCTCCAGGGTCTCTGTAGCTCCTTTAATGTATGTCGGTACTGTCCTTTAGTTATTGTATTAAAATATAGTTTACTTGTTGTTTTGGCTGTCTTTGTTGGAGAAATGAGTGCTAGAAGCTTCTAGTTGACCATCTTGCTCTGTCCTCCTCATTTTGCATGTTTATGAGAGTGCCTGATTTCCAGGAAATTTTTTTCAGCCAGTCAACCTCAGGACATGCCTTAGTTGTCCCTGAAGTCACTAAGCAGTATCATTTCCAGATGCCTGTTCAAATTCACTGAGCATTAGGGGGTTACCTGTTAAGAGGTATAAAACCCACATAAGTGTGTCCGATTTTTAACTTTTAACTTCAAAATAAAATAAGCCCAAAAATATATATTCTGTTTATATACCTAAAAACTTCCTCTTCTTTAAGTTAATAACTTGTTCAGTCATAGAGAAGAAAAGAATGAGAATATTTCTCTCTAAAGGATTAAAATTAGTAATTGTTTGCTTGTTCGTTTGTTTGGCAATTCCAAGAGATGTAAACTAAATGGACATAAATTGGTAAGGAAAGATTCAGCAGCTGGCATACTTTCTTTTAAAATGGGTAGCCAAATTAGTCTATCTTCCTGCTCTCTAAAATACCACTGAAATCTAGGCTCTTTACTTGACTCAATGAGAAGATCACTATCTCCCTATACTGTGGGGTCCTGATAGGATCCTTGCTGTTTTTCTTAGCCTAGTGCTCTTACGCACAAACAGACAGCACCATGGCTGGGAAATTGAGGTCAGGAGGGAATATGCCACTCTGCCTGCCAGGCTCCCTAGTATGTTATTTCACCTGCTGGGTACAGAAACTTCCCTCCAGAGTTCAACAGAGAAAGTACTTCCGTGATTAATCACATACAAGCTCCTGCACCCAGGGGTCACTGGGTGATGATTCTTTGATATATACCAAGAGAATCCAACATATAAAGGTGATATTACTGCTGCCATCAACCCTCTCGGTATACATTATTCTAGCCTATAGGTTCTAACCATAGCCAGCTTGTTTTAATAAGATTTCAGAAAGAGAATCAACTCAAAACTGCTACAACTACTGTGAAAAACAAAACAAAACAAAACAAAACAAAACAAAACAAAAATTCGCCCTGAACTTCCTACCCTCCTCTGAAACAAAATAACTCAGGTTTCTCTTAAGTTGACCTTGTTTTTCCTATTGTCTTCCATTTTCTTAGTATTATCTTGTGTCTATATTTTCTATCTGAAACAACCCTGAAACAGCACTGTCCACGGAGCATTCTTGTTCTCACAGCCTCCAACATGCCATGCATGTGTACCAGTCTTTATCCAAACTCCCACCATCACCACCAAACAGCCCGTCAGAGGCCAGAGAATTTTGTTGATTAATAAGGCAAACATTGACTGTGCAGCTGTCTCATTTTATGCTGCACACCATTCTAGGTGCCAGAGATAAAAGAATAAGCAAACCACAAATAATTATTACATTCACGTAGCTTTCAGTATAGTGGAGAAGACACGCATTTTGCAAACCACTTTTTATTAAAATATGTAATAAAAACTGTGACAAGTATAGAATGGAAAGGTTCACTCAGTTGAGAGAAAGCCTAACCAACAGGTCTTTATTTACTCAGACAGATCTTGGAAGATATCTTTGATGAGAACCTTGGTAACAACAATTAATCCCAGTATAGTAACAATTAAAAAAAAAAGGGGGGGAGCTGTTGGAATGTACATAACACTTTTCCTTTTTTTGTGTGTTTGTTTGTTTTGTTCTTGTTGTTGTTGTTGTTTTTGATAGAGAGTCTCCCTCTGTTGCCCAGACTGGAGTGCAGTGGCATGATCTCAGCTCGCTGCAACTTCCACCTATCGGGTTCAAGTGATTCTCATACCTCAACCTCCAGAGTAGCTGGGACTACAGGTGTGCACCACCACTCCCAGATAATTTTTGTATTTTTAGTAGAGATGGGGTTTCACAATGTTGGCCAGGTTGGTCTCGAACTCCTGACCTCAGGTGATCCCCCCACTTCAACTTCCCAAAGTGCTGGGATTACAAGCATGAGTCACTGTGCCTGGCCATAACACTTTTTCTTTAATGATGGTACCTCTAGGTTGGCATATCAAAAGTAGTGTTATTATCAAATAACTCAATAAGTGTGTACTCTTAGGAAAATGAGTTTAAAATTTAGAGATGCCAAAATGCACATTTACATACATTCTGCAGTGTATATGTTTCTATATTTGTACAGTTATCTACCACTCTTTCTAGGATGACAGAGAGAGATAGCAGTCAGTAAAACCAATGTCTTTGATTTTTTTTTTTTTTTTTTTTTTTTTTGAGACAGAGTCTCACTCTGTTGTCCAGGCTGGAGTGCAGTGGCATGATCTTGGCTCACTGCAGACTCTACCTCCCAGGTTCAAGTGATTCTTCTGCCTCAGCCTCCTGAGTAGGTGGGACTACAGGCGCGTACCACCACACCCAGTTAATTTTTGTATTTTTAGTAGAGACAGGGTTTCACCATGTTGGCCAGGTTTGTCTCGAACTCTTGACCTCATGATCCACCCACCTCTGCCTCCCAAAGTGCTGGGATTACAGGCTTGAGCCACCTCACCCGGGCGTCTTTGATTTTTATCAGAAGATCTGATTACAGTTTATTACTTGTAGTTAAATATAAGTTCACTCTACAGTATGGTGAAGCCGTGACACCAGAATCAGATATACAGAATACCAACCCCCTTGCCACCATCTACTAGCTGTTGATCTTAGGCAAGGTAATCAACCTTGAAGCCCCAGTTATCTTTACTTTAAAAGGAAAATAATGTTTGTATCTTGGAAAGTTCCTGTGAAAATTAAATAAGAATATTTCATAATAAACCCTTGTAGTGTTTAGTACGTCCCAGATACTGTTCCAAGAACTTCCCAATATTTAATCAATTTATCTTCATAATAAACCTATGAAGAAGGTTTTTTAATGAGTTTTGAATCACATTTTATATATGAGGACATGGAGGCATAAGGAAGCTACTGGGCCAAGGCAAACAATTAGTAAGAGGCAAAGCTCAGATTCAAACCCAGAACTTAAACTCTCAGTCACTTCACTCAGAAACTTTGAATAAGTATAAAGCAATTAAAAAAAGTGTTTAATAGGTTGTAAGCATTTTAAAATGTGAATTACTTTCAATATAGCTAACTTTTTAATCCATATTCTGGTGAATAGTCTTTTCAAATTTCCTCAGACTAATACATTTCTCCAGGTGGAGATTTAGATCTCCTCTTCCTTTTCCTTAATTTCTTACTCTTCCTCTTCCATCAAACTTATCATTTTTTTCTCTCATGATCATTCTTATTAATTCCACCTAAAAGATATGTGGCATCTCCTTATCTTTAATTTAATTACAATAGAAGAGTAGACAAATCAAGATGACTTAATATTTATAGATTTGTATAATATCTGAATTGAATATAAATATGGCTTTTAGCAAAAATTCTAAAAGCTATGTTGACATTCTAGAATAATTTTTCAGGTATTCCTCAAGAGTGTTGAGGTTCTAATACATAAATTCGTCTTTCATTGTCTTCTACACTTGGAAGTTACTATGTTGGCTTATGGAACAGAGTACATATACTACCCTGAATTTTATGGTGGTGCTGTAATATATGCAAGTGTAGCATGAGGAATGCCCACTCTGAGGAGCAGCATGCTTTCTTTCACTTTCTCGGGGAAAGTCAATTTCACTGAGATACTATCCCTTATCCAACATCACGCACAAAAAATGGGAAGAATGAAGTCTTTTTTGTCATTGGCAATGATTCTGTATTAATTTAGAATTGGATGTACTGCCACGTATTCAGAGAACTGAATACCCCAAATGTGATATTGGAAAGTACTATTTCAGGCCAGGTGTGGTGGCTCATGCCTGTAATCCCAATACTTTGGGAGACAAAGGTGGGAGGGTTACATGAGCCCAGGAGTTCAAGACCAGATCCAGTCTCTATGAATAATTAAAAAATTAGCCATGGAGGTGTTGCCCACCTGCAGTCTCAGCTACTCAGGATGGGAGGATCACCTGAGCCCGGGAGGTGGAGGCTGCAGTGAGCTGTGATTGTACCACCACACTCCAGCCTGCATGACGAAAAAAAAAAAAAAAAAAGGAATAAAAAGAAAAATACTATTTCATATATTGAACAAAATATATCTCACATTTTCAAAATAATAATAGGGATTATTTTCATAAGGCCTTTTATTTTCCAACAAGTTTAAAATCAGTTGAACAGTCTCCACACCTCCCCCAAAAAAGTCATTATGAAATCATAATTATGACATGTAAAGGAATTGTTTTTATATATAATGCCTATATATTCTTTAAAAGGAATATTTCATTTCCTTTTAAAATCCAATAAAGTGTTATCTCCTCATAAAAAATTATATAATTTTAGTCCTCTTGAAAAAGATTATAATTAATTGAGGTTTCAGGCACATGCTTAATCTATTAGTAGAAAAATCTCCCATCTTTACTGTAATTATCTTGAAAAACTTTGAGAAGAGACTTTGAAAAATCTTAAACCATACATTAAAGTATTTTGAATATTGCTCTCTTTACTGAGATCAGACCAAGAGGAAGTACACTCTTAGCTGCAATATGAAAGATTCAGGCTAAAGAGAGAAATGGCCTCTGGTAAAGTTTTTACATCATGGAATTTTTTTTTTTTATCAGTGCAAATCACAGATCCTCTGTGTTAAGGGCTTCACAATAGAATTTTCACCTTTCAAATACAATTTAGGTTTAACACTGCTTTGAGACAAGGCGTGAACTGAGTGACATCTTAGCATCGTTTGATCCTTCACCTTGAAGGACAGACTACACGGGACCATAATAGCACCAATCTTGAGTGAAGAAGTGAAACCAATTTTGCTAAAACATCTGAAATACACTCTTCCTAAATAGTAACATCTGGTGGTACAGAACGTCCCAATGAGTCTTTGTTCCCAGGAGATTTCTCAACCCAGTTTTTTGCCACCCAAGAGGCTTAGGTAATACAGCTAGGGTCAGAGAAATGCAGCCATCCGTCCAGCCTCTGGGTCGTTCTTTAAATAAAATTGCTTCCCGAACTTTCTTCACTCTCAAGTTTTGAATACAATGCAGTTTCAACCATTGCTATTGATATTTTTCTGTTAATTAAAAATAACAAATGACATTGTTGTCTGAGAGGAGTTATGCTCTCAGTAGTAGATGTCACCAGAGCCTGGAAGTCACAGACTTTGGGGAAAGCACAACTCTGCCCCCAAATCAGCAACATCTGCGATATGAAAAGGGGACTCTGGAGGTTAAAACCAATTTGAGCTTGTCAGTCTCTAGGCAAATACTGCAGAATCCTCAGGAACAGCTTGTGACGAGGGAGTGTTGAATGGAAATAAGCTCAATCAGCCTTCTGGTTTGGATCATTGAGAATACTGGTGTTTTAAATTTTTTATTTATTTGTTATTGTTCTGTTTCATTTCATTTTGAGTTACATTTGGGTTGAGCTCCTTATTCCTCGTCTGGTGTCTCTGGAAGAAATGTGTATTTCTGTGAGATATATTTCCTCCCGTCTCCAGAAATCTTCACGGAAGAGAAGTTCATTGCTACCATCTGTACTTGGTTTAGAAGAGCTTTGATTAATAAGGACCACCCTATTGTTCATTTGTTTGACATGTGGAAATATTTGTAATCTGTTTCTGGCGAGAGAGATTTCAGCAAGGACCTGGTTTGACTTTCAAACCCACATTGCCAATGAAAACCAGCCTCCTGGATCCAGAGGTCAGTGGGGGAACAAGCAAAGGTGTTTTATTCTGCTTTCACCCCCTCCCTCAAACACCAACACCTGTTAGAAGTGAGGTTAAAAAGATCCTGTTGGAACTCCGAGACAGAGACCCAATTCCATCCTGAAAGAGACTCTGATGTATGGTGTATAATGAAAGCTGGAGACTGCCCACTGTTACACATCATTATCATTCAGATCATGAAAGAAAATGAAATGGTTCAAGCAGATAACAGCTGTTTTTATTCTGCTTTTCAAAGATTCTCTTAAACAACGATTCTCTTAAACCTGATCTCATGGCTTTTATTTAAGGGTGAACACCCAATTGTAAACACAGAGAGATGCATTCTCATGATGTCAGTAATAAAAGCATGTATAAAGCAGCATGTGTATTCTGGAAAGCTAACTAATCATTAAAGCCAAGAAACATAGTCTGGCACAAATCTGATTATGTGTCCAAGAGGACTTGATGGTATGCACATAAGAAAATGTAATGAAATAGCGGGAAGGAGAAAAGAAGAGAGAGGGAGGAGCCAGAGGGTTGAAGGGGAGCTGTTTCATGTTTGTGAGATGTTAGCAAAATTAGAAAAAGGTAAAGCTGCCAATATCATCTGAGAAAGGGGTTAGCACAGCAAGCAGAAATGTAAGCAGTTTTTTTTGTTTGTTTCACTATCTGTTGTATTACAGGCTCACCTCATTGCATTTTTATCTATTAGTTATAGACAATGAGGTTGTTACACAAGACACACACAGGAAACAGGACGAGGCCCCGTCTTTCTTTAATCAGGAGTTCAGATCTCATTTGGGACGACGTACATCTATTGTGTTTCTAATTGCTGTGATCATTATCATAAGCATTAGGTCTAGCTTGCTTGAGGAATTCAGGACCACACATTCCTCATCAGAATTCTGTTTAAATAAAATAGGATGCAAAGGAATTTTGATGGAGTCAACTTTATACAAGCTAATCTAATAGATATTTGTTGTAATTTTTCATTTTGTAAAATTACAGCAAAAACATAAGCAATCTCTCCTAGATGCACTGTAAGATGGAATGCTCATTTAAAAAAATTGTATTCTTATTTCTTCACATAGTAGGTAGCATCCTTTATTAAATGGGTTACTGTATTAATTAAATATAAACCATTCCTTACTGTACTTGCTAAAAACTTTTGTGTCTGAGGAAAATATTTGTATATATATGCATATAAAGTTTACACCTAATGTTAGCGTACAAACCACATTAATTATAACATTAAACTAAAAGATGAGTTCAACAAGCAGTTTAAAATTGGGAATCTGCTGTTTGTGTGCTTAGACTTGTACTTAAAAAAAAAATAGAAGGCATAAAAATGTCAGCTCCATAGATTTGCTGCTAAAAGACCCTTGTTCACTCGTGCATAAAATACAGCTGCCCCCAAGGGTGTGCACGTTTACAAATGCAAATTAATCTTTACCTGCCCAACGCACAAGCTATAATGGATTTCAGAACTGAACAATATAAACTAAGCATGAGATAATTTTTGATATCTCTGCTAAAGAAAACCATAATGCATAGTTTGGGATCCTAAATTACAGCTGGATTTTCTGCTCTTAAGTGTTCATTTGCTTACGTGGGAGGGGCCAATGAAATAAAGTAGCAACAATTTGTACCAATGCATGACTTTTTATTTCTTTAGATCAAATAGGAAGTGATGTGTGGACTTAAACTGTTTTCAAATGGCCTTTCCAGTTCTGTTAGAAGCAATGTTCAGGCTAAACCGCCAACATTTTTCTTCAGTGTGAAAAATGCTGACTGTGGGGCTTGTGTTAAAATATAGCACACACACACCTAAGAATCTAATGTCCTATCTATTGTTGGATATGACTCTATTAGCTTTGCATGTTGTGAATTATCTGGACTACAAACCCCTGTTCTTTTTCTTTCCTTCTCAGTATCTGTGTAGTGATCATTTTCCTGCTCACTGGTGTATCCGCTACTAAAATACAAGTGAAAATAAAAGGAGAATATAAAGGAGACACTTCCTACCTCTGGGAGGAATACAAAAAGCACACACATTTGTACCAGTTAGCAGCCCTAAATATCTGTTGAATAAATAGTTTTAAACAATTGACTGAAATACATATTTTGAATCTGCAAATATTTCCTGAAACACAGAAGCTGTGTAGGTTAGGCAGCTACGGTATAGCTCTAAAATTCAGAGTATCCCTTCTATTTTTGGCACAGAAGATAGTCACATGGCTATGAAACATGAATTTGGATGCCAAATGAATAACAAGCTTGGAGGCTGAGCTCCAAGTGACTTCAAACATCTGTGAAGTGAAAATATCCCTGTACCAAGGCGTGCTACTGTGTTGAAAACAATTACTGTTACTGATCATTTTCTTGCTTAAAATAAAGTACATCTCTTCTCATGGGAGCAGGTGTAAGGGTGACTTTGTGAATCTCCATTAATCAAATCACAAATGGACACCCTCCCCTATTCTTGTAAATCCATGCAAACAAAATTACACTTTTTAACATCTCAAAAGAAGAAGTGTGCAATTTGTTAGCAAGAAGGATAAATTTCACCTTCCCACTTCTCCAGGATTCATAGTAATCCAAAATCAAGAGAGTACAGACACTTTGAAAATCTGCCCCTTTAGCCCCTGCCTTTGGTATATTAATGACTACAAGATGTTGGACGCATATTTGAGCAGTAAGAAAAACCTGCTTCCCAAAGGGAAAAAGAAACTGGGAACAGACCCAGAGAAACAATAACTTAGTGGACAGGTCTAAGAAACTCTGAATATCAGCACGTTCCAAAGCTTAGTAACAAAGCTTAGAATGTCATGTGATCTTTACTTGCAAGTCAGCGCAAACCTTTTCTATCATTATGGCATCTAAAGCATGACTTATTTTTCATAAACAGATATTTTTCTTACGTTGGAATTTATCCTACGATGCTACAATTAGCATTCTGCCATTCTTTTTTGTCATAGTCATACAATGGTTTACTATCTACCTTTAAAAAGTAGAGAGTTAAGAGAGAAGGGAAATTGGTATTAGGTCCTGCATTGAATTTAGGTTCCTCTTTAAAGGATGCAGTGAAACAAAAATGTCCTCCTTTCAAAATGCTTATTTTGGATTTGAAGAGCATTCTCACCCAGGTGCCATTCTTTCCCTCTTTTACTTTTCTTCCAATTGTCTTACCTTTCCTGCACACATCCGTGATGCAAATTAGCACTGGCCTCCAAGCCTCAGGCATCAAAGGAATTAGGTCAGACCAGAAGAAATCAGGTTGCAGGCAAGAAAAAAATTTTAATAAAATAGAAGCTATGCCAGCCTGGAGCTTCTGTACTCCTTCAGGCAGACTAACAAGCCCTGGTCTTAGGTAATTGATACGTGGGAGAAAAGCAGAGATGTTTGAGAGACCAAAGATTTGTATAGTATTAGCAACGTGATGATATGTTGAATTTATTTGAAGCCAGTCTGTACATAGTGCTCTGATGGGCTTGGTGCTCAGCCTTAAAACAATTGCAATTAAAAATAATTCCAGGAAAAGAGAAAAGATCTAGTGCAATATCTGTTTGCTATAATTTATGAGTTTTTAAAAGTCACTTTGTATTTGTATTCCATCTGAGATTAGTGGTCTTTTAAAGCATATATTAAGTGTACACAGAAAATTAATTTTATGTTAGCATGTTTAATGCTTACTTACTCAAACAGCATATTATCTTCTTTTGAGCTATTTTAAGGACAAAAAATAGAAAGAGATTGTACTGGAAAATGTTCATTCTCCAGATGATCATTTTAGTTGCCATTATTACTGGCTCCAAAATGATTGGAGGAGCAATTCAAATTCAACCTATCACATTATCCAAGGGCATTCTATGAATAGCTGCAACCCAGAGCAAGTTCTGGCAAAGATGCAAAGGCAGCGTATCGAAGTCAGCAATAGCATTCAAGAGTATTTTCCAGAGTTGGCGAATGCAGATGAGAATATTTATATGTCATCTCTCAAACTATAGAAAGTATTTTGGGAAAGATATTTTTCACAAGTCTTAGATTAGCCATTATAGCAATTTAAAGGAGGTTTTTGTTTGTTTGTTTGTTTTTGTTTGTTTGTTTTGGATGATGAAACAAACCTTTGGGTGATGCCAGTCACATTTACACATCATCCCATTTAATCCTTGCAGCAGCCCCATGAGGGAGATATTGGTGTCTGCATTTGTGATGAGAAACTGAGGCGCAGGCATTAAGCAACTTGCTAAAGACCTCAAATTTAGAAGGTAGCAAAGACAGAATTTGAACTCAGGAATCTGAGGGAATTTCTAGAGGTTTTTCTCACTACTGGAAACAGTTTTAAAGTTTTAAGAAAGGTGAAGCCTCTTTGGTTTCTGAATGTAGTAAGTCTCAAATTCTGATAGCTCTCACACATCTCTTCAAAAAGGATCATCAGTAAGATCATTTTAACCAAGGGAAAAATATTATCCTACCTAACATGTATTGAGAAATTACTTCTACCAAATATACTTAAATTTTTCATGCATAAATTCACGTAATACTCACTATAAGATATACAGTTACCATCCCCAGTTGAAGAAAGGGAAACCGAGGCAGACAAAAGTTGAGTAATTTCCCTTAGGTTATCAGGTAGACAGAGTAAGAGCCAGGATTCGTTAAATGATTTTGTGAATATAAATGAATACCAATAACTAAGGACACATTTTGCATATACCGTGCTTTTTGTCTAGAATTATCTTTCCTCTTCACCATCTTCTCCTACAGTTCAACTTTAATGTCAGCCTTCCCAGATCCACCTCTCTAACTTAGAAGCCTTTCTGTCTTCATGGTGTAGTGCTATCATATCATCTATCACATAGTGTAGTAATGATATCCTTAACTTTCTCTCCACTTGGATGCTAAGCTCGTGGGGGGAAGAGACTCCATCTTCCATGTCATTCTATCACTAGTAATATTACTTGTTATGTAGCAGCCACCTAAAACAGGTTGGATTTACAAGTGGAAGAAAGAAAATAATTGAAAAATACTTGGTTGCAATAGATGGATAATTGGGTGAAGGATGGCTAGATTTATTGATGGATGAATACACGGATGGATGGAAATATAAAAGAATAAATGACATACACATAGGAAACATATGAGTCCGTCCAATGTGTGTGCCAGTTTTAAATAGAGAGAGTTTCCTGGGTGCATTTCTAAAAAGAAGAACTTTAAAAAAAAAATTCAGTCACTTTTCTGCCTTATCTTTAATTACTGTTCTTTTTTCTAATGGCCATTAATAATGACCCAGCAAGCTGGTGATAAATTTGTTCTTGGACGTTTTCCCTACTTTTTTGTTATGTATATATCAAAGTTTTTGGCTTGATTTCACTCCTCTTAAGTAAAGGAGACTTTTATTCCTCTAATTACCTTTGAGTTCCTGCATCGAATGCACTGCATTCCTGACTCCCTGGATGTAGCCCTCCACTCCCCTTAGCCATTTGCCTAGCAGGCGCTACTTGAAGTTTTGGCCTCTAGTATCCCTACTAGATTGAGCAATGAAAGCAGCATAAAATCCTAAACCTACTGTCAAGTGTGAATCCTCTACTTCAGAACAGATATATCATCCTGGCCCTAAAAAGAAAGAGACCACATAATATTTCCAATATTGTCATAAATTCATCCACTTTGAGTATTTGTTATATTTACTTACCAGGCAGAGCAGGGGGAAAAAAATGTTTTTGTCATCAATAACCAAAGTATTGTAAGAAAACATTAATTTCACTTAAAAAAAAAGGCATGGAAACTGTAGGCTACCATTATGGATGCCTTATGATATAGCTTATAAATACAATATTATATTAAGAATGTAATTGCTAGAGACATTGCTCCATGAAAGATGTTGGGTTGTTTACAAGAAAAAAAAAATGTCATGTCCTCCTCTGAGAGTTGTTTTGGATGATTACTTATCAGGGTTTAAAAATATAAAGGCAAATAAAGATTGGTCTTTCTACTTGAGGTCAGTAGTTCACTGATTTTTGTCAAGAAGAGGAGTTTACTAGATTTCCTTTTGCAATATCAGACAGCTTGTCATTTTTTATGTGATAGACTATGTAATTATTTTTCACGGTGGTATACTATCCATCTCTATATATACACACATACATTTACACATACATATTTACCCTATGGCACTGCATTCACTGTGCAAGTGTACCAAAACCTATTTAAGATGCAAACATCAAAGAGGAAGGGGAAAAGCAGTCCTATTGCCACTATGTGTAGATGTCTGAGAAAGTCTCCTAAAGACCAATTGATCAATATACAAAAATCGTCACAACTGCTAAAGGCTGCCAACATAATCTTTTAAAGCAAATGTAAAAGTAGATACTGAAAAATGTGGGTTACCAAAGTATTCTTTACCTCTGGCTCCCCACTCTGTGCTGTCTCATATTCTTGCAAGTCTCATTGGGATGCTTGGTAAACACACTTCACCTTTCTTTCTTCAGTTTCAGGGTAGAAAGGCTCCCTTTAACTCCTGAAGACAGTAAATCACAGTCTGTGTGGTGGTTCTCAGAAGACACTTAAAGGACTGAACTGGATGCTCTACATAGCACCCTTGCCAAAAGGGTTCGGAAATGACTTCCAGCTTCCCACAGTAATAAAATGGCACTGTTTGGCATCTTCGAGGTAATAAAAGTGAATTTTTTCCATTCTAGTAAATGAGAAGAGAGGCCTGGTTGTTTTAAAAACTGATTTAAATTCGTGTGTTTTCCTCACATTATAGAGCGTGATATGAGCACATTTAGGTGAACTTCAGACCACCTCAGAACATTACTATCCGCAGCTCTCTGGGGCAGAACTGGATATGCTGGCGGGTGGTAGAAGGGAGGTTGGAAGGATGGCCAGGTGCCCTGGACACTGCAGTCGTGATACGATAGGTGGCGCTCTCCCCTCTGAGTCTGTGTGAAAGATCTCCGAACGTGCTCTTTGGAGGATATTATTTTGCTTGAAGGAAATGTCTTGGACGTTCATCAGTGTTTCTGGCACTGTTTAACAGCTGCTGAGTCTCATAGCAGACTCTGGCTGTATTTTGGTGATGGGAAAAGCTTTAGAAAACAGATTTCCTGTCTTTAAGGAGGAGGCTTATGTTAGGCATTATTGTCATTTGTATACAAGACTTTTTATAATTCAATTTCGCTGTCCTCCCAGTTGCAAAGGAAAATCTTTTGTCATTCCTATTTGACTCATAGGGTCTAGGAAGAAGTTTGATCATCTTCCATTTCCCATCTGGTTATTCATAAGACACCTGCATCTCTGTGATTTCTGCTAGACTACACAATGCTACCAACTGACAACAGACGTTGTATAAAAGAAGGCCACCTTTCAGAAAAGGAACCTGAACATTAAAAGCTTGTCAACCAAACACACAGGATATAGCTTTTATTCCTTATTTCAACTGCACCAGAAGTGGAAATTATTACTCTTTTAAGCAGAAAAGACAAGATTGATACTTTTTACATAGAATCCAACCCACATTTGTCTTTGTTTATATTTTGCAATTATAAGGCTATTAGAAACAAATTAGTAGTATCACGGAAGAATTTTTAGTGACTTGCTGATTTCAACTATTGCCAAATACCCTCATCTACTCATCACATTCTTAATTAAGAGACACCAGTGTCTGTGTGTTTTTATAATCTCTTTGTTAAAATTACTCAGTAGTGGCCTCAGTAGTTGCAGACTAGTCCATTAATTTAATAGAGAGATTCAAAAGATTATTACAAAAGAAGCAGGATGTAGACACGCCCAGCTGAACAATAGTGGGGAAGAGAGGGGTCCCTAACAAAAGATATGATAAGAGGAAAGGGAAATATCACTGCAGTTCATAATGATGGTTGGGAAACAGTTGAGTACATGTTTTTAAGTCTGTAACAACTTGGTTCAACAAAGTAAGAATTAGTTGTAAATGCTAATGTCTTTGACTTACAAATCCTCCCTGTGAGTATGATCCAACTCAGAGCATTTGACTTCAATAGGTGACCATCTGCGATAAAAAGGAGAGTGGTTCCTTCTGTGCTAGTCCTGGAATACTAATAGAGGCAGCATTCCTGCACATAGTATGAAATCAATAAATACCTGCTGAACGGATGAATACATGACTAAACATGTGAAGAACAGTATCTCCTTTTTCTAAAGTACCATTACAGAAGTAATGGTACTTTCGACAAATATGTAAGGGTAAAAACAGTTACATTCTTGATCTTTAAAGTGTAATATATTTCTCCCCCATATTTCTTCTTTTTTAAAATATAGAAACTGTACTTTATGTACCCTGAACAACCTTCCTGCAAAAAAAAAAAAGAAAAGAAAAGAAAAAAAAACACAAAGCACATTCATCTCTGCCTCTTACATTAACAGACTTGCCTAAGAGTTTTTATGGTTATACTTCAACTTGTTCCCTGTATGCTACCTCCTCTGTAACTTGACTTTAAATTATCTGTTTATCTTCTCATATTGCAAATATTATTGAATACATGTAGTAGATTAAATAATCAGTTTCCTTTGAATATTCTTAGTTGTGATTTCCTAGTTTAACATTCACATTTTGCATCCAAATGGTATTTGTCTTCATATAATTGATAAGATTCCATTTATTCATTCATTTAATATATATATTGGTTGAATGCCTATCATGTAGAAGATAACCTACTAAATGTAGAAATTCACCAGAAAATAATCAACTTCTCTTTCTTCCCCAAATTCAGAGTTCCCTAATACTACAGGTTTACTTTAATTTGGTCAGTGGTGCCAAGTAGTCAGATAGGTGAAATATTTCCTTTAGGAGGGTGGTACTGAAAGCTGTCCATTCTTAAGAAGCATCTGTGATTATGTATGTAGTAAAACAGGTTCTGAAATTAATTATCTTAGAATTGGGCTCAGTAGACCTGGCATAGATCCCAAGAATTTGCAGCATTTCTAACAAGTTTCCCAGGTAACTCTCAGGCACATAGTTCTCAGAACGTGCTTAAGAATTACTGCCTTAAAATTTAAAGAAAATTTTATTCTCATGCCATGCTATATTCTACATACAAAAAGCATCTTCCTTTATTATTTTTCTATAAAATACTATTTAAACTTTCCTGAATTATATTTTATAATTACAACAAAATCTGTTGTGACCCATGCAGATTACTATACAATTCTTCATCCCTTTAAATGGAGTCGAAATACATGAAGAATGCTAAATATAATTTTTTTAAAAAAACTCACATTTTAATCATAAGAAAAATACTTTGATTGCCATTACGTGACTCTAAATTGGTAAATCATTACAATGATAATTTATATTTTGGTTCATTAACTTTACAAAATATTATTCAAAAGTTCCTGCAAGGTGCCTTTTCTTTAATACTTTATAATTTTTCCTTCAAAATATTTTATTAGATCACAATGAGTTTTTCATATGATTTTAGAGAATAGTAATATAATTGATGTTTTCCTTCTTGTATTAGTAATACTTTACTTCTACCTTTGTGGAATGGATTATTTTTCTGTACCAGTCCTTTCAGCAATATGGCACCATGTCATAGGTGGTGAACACAGTGACATTATTTAAGGTCACGGTACAGAGAAAATATATTACTAGGCTCTGCTTGTTGTATTAGGGTCCACCTTTCTTGCACAGAAACATTGGCTTGTTATTTCATAATGTGAGTTCCAGACTCGGTTTTCTTGCTTCTAAGGTTGGTAGGTCATTTCTTTAACAAGATTTGATATATTTCTAATCTTTTCTAATTTGAATATTATCATAGTGTGATCTGCTGATTTTTAAAAAATATATCAGTAGTGCCCAAGCTGCATTAGGAGATTTCAGCTGATATTAAATTAACCCCAACCGCCACCTCCAGTCAAATGTGGCACCTTTGCATGACAATATCATACCCACTTTTATTATATTTCTTCTTTTTAAAAAAAAAATGTATTTTAAGGGGCTTACTTGAAAATAACTCATAATAATAGGCAATTGTGAAATGTTTAGTTTCATTGAGTGCTCTAACCACATTCATCTGAATAATCCAGCTCTCCAAAGGCTGAAATCTATTCTAGCTACTTTGAATACATAGTGTCCAATGGTAACTACAAATATATTCTAGGGCTCATCAAAATGGAATGAACCAGAATATCTACACACTCAAAACAAACAAACAAAAAGGAATAGATATTCATTTTTAAAGTTTTAAAAGGCTAAAAAAATCGCAACACTATTTTAAAATATATACACTTCCACATGATAATATGCCCTTGAGCCAGGAAATCATTATAATAAAATTTTGTGGTAAAAACCCTCCACTGTTTTGTGGTGGCATTTCTGCCATGTTTCAAATTAGAACTCCTATAAATCTTGAAATTGAACAAACAGGAAAATAGAAATCTCACCTGTCTGTATTCAGACCTAAACAATGAATTGAAATAAGATTCCAGGCCCGGTGTGGTGCCTCAAGCCTGTAATCCCAGCACTTTGGGAGGCGGGCAGATCACGAGGTCAGGAGATCAAAACCATCCTGGCTAACACGGTGAAACCCTGTCTCTCCCCAAAATACAGAAAAAAAAATTAGCCAGGTGTGGTAGTGGGCGCCTGTAGTCCCAGCTACTTGGGAGGCTGAGGCAGGAGAATGGCGTGAACCCAGGAGGCGGAGCTTGCAGTGAGCCGAGATTGGGCCACTGCACTCCGGCCTGGGTGACAGAGTGAAACTCCAAAAACAAAAATTAAGATTCCAAATCAAACTTTCTAACTTGTTGAGGTTGATACATTAGTATCTGATTTCAAATATGTAGCAATTTAACTAAACAAATCCATGTTAAAACAGAATCTATACTTTGATCATTCCTTTTTAAATGAAATCATGATAATTTTGACACGATTCTCTATACTGAGGTATCCATTTCCTCACTGGAGTTCTGATAGATGCTACAAATAAATAAAAGTTTAAAGGGTTTTTCCACAAATGATGAGGAGGCTAAGAATCCAGGAATGCGATGCACTAGACTGGTAGCAGACCAAGCAGCAGAACTAAAGCTCAAAAGTAGGTGAAAGAACTTTCCATCAATAACTGCAATAATGAAGTGTAAAGTGGAGCATATTTATACTTCTGAACTGTTTCTTTATTCAGCAACCTTGTACAGAAAGTCTTCTTTATCTTTTTTTAATATTATTTATTTAGAGACAGAGTCTCTCTCTGTCACCCAGTCTGGAGTGCAATGGCGTGATCTCAGCTCACTACAACCACCACCTCCTGGGTTCAAGCGATTCTCCTGCCTCAGCCTCCTTAGTAGGTGTGATTACAGGTGTCCACCACCACGCCTGGCCATTTTTTGTGCTTTCTTTTAGTGGAAACAGGGTTTTACCATGTTGCCCAGGCTGGTCTCGAACTCCTGACCTCAAGTAATCTCCCTGTCTTGGCTTCCCAAAGTACTGGGATTATAGGCAGGAGCCACTGCACCTGGCCATTCTTTATCTTTTTAAATGTCGTAGTTGCCTAATTGTATATATTATGCAAATATCTACTTATTTGCCAAATGACAAATCCAAAATACCAAGCATCATCAAACTTTGGAAAATGCATAAATATCTCTAGGACAGTATTTTCAAATGATGCATTGAGGTAAATACGCATGCTTTTGTACTACGGGTGCTTCAAAAAATGGATCTTTAAATCAGAAAATTCCTTGGGGAAAACTCTGGCCCTGGCTTTGAGAACCACAAATGCTACAGTGCAGGATGGGAGACCCACATAGTGGTTTTAGTCCATCTAATCCCATCAGATTGAACACCTCTAAGTATGTTTCTCACAGTGGAAACATCTGATCTTACTGGCTTCTCTGTCTTTTAGGAATATATTATTAGAAAAGAAAAACATGTTTGGCCTACTGTAAGCAGTCAAGGGATTAGATATAATTATAACTAGGCAGCAGTTGTTGTCCAGCAGGCCTGTAATTGTACGTTGATAATCCTTTCTTTTCCTTGCAAATCCTAATTTACAGATGTTAGAAGTTTAATCAAAAAAAAAAAAGGAAAAGAAAACCAGAAAAAAAATAGAGGCAACCTAACCTGTAATCTGCTTTTCAATCCCTCACCAATCATGCCAAAGTGAAAATAGATTATTAAACCATGAAAGGATTTTGATAGGAAAAATTGCCTTTACAGCATTCTATTTGATAACATTAATATTCCAATTCTCATCAGCATATTGGATACCACCCTCCTTCAAAAAGACTTCAATCTCGTTTGATGTCTGTCTTTTACACTTTAGTTTTCTGAAGGGCTTGTTTTCGTTTTAAGTAGTTTATTCATCCATCTATCTAAATATCTATATCTATCTAAATATCTTCTGAAACTAGAGGGAAAAAGCCTTTACAAATACCTTACCAGAAAGATCCCACACTATTGAAAGCAAATAGAAAATGTAAGAAAATAAGTTTATCTTTCAGGTTTGAAACCAGGAACATTTCTTCCCTTTGAATTGATTTCAGCTCAGCATGATTTTTCATATGTTTTCTGAGTTTTCTCAGGGTTCTTTTGATAATGAGTAAAGAGCAATGTTTTGTCCTTCAAAGTTGCAGAGTGATGTTAACACAAGGAGTTTTGTTTTGAAAATCTTTATCTGGCATAATTATACATTCCGCCCAGTACTCTATTGATGGGAAGTAAACTGTTTCTCTCCTTCAGTTGTCGTGCTTAGGGTCTAAAGGCCAGATGGGTCCAGTAGCTAAAGCTACAAAAGAAGCCCTCCTAGGTCGTCAGTGGGAAGTTCAATATTATTGCCTCCCTAATAGCAGCTGCTTCTATTTGAACTCAGGGTTATGAAAGATGAACTACATTAAATGGTAAATCATTAAATATCAGCTGAGTAAAAGCACTGTGGTGTATTTTCCTGCTTAAATCACCAGCATCTGTCTTCTCACATGCAAAGAGTTGCTCTTGACAATCATGCAGTGAAACCCTGACAGAAGGGCCAAGACTGAAACCACACAAAAAACCTCAAATAGCATCTTTTGGGTTTTCAGTTGGCGAGTAAATGATCATCAGCAAATATTCCACAGTGAAACTAAAGCTCAACATTGCATTTAACACAGCCATAAAATATTTAGGAATGCACAATCCCTTTAGAGCCTCATTTTTTTCTCCTATTATGTGTTTATTCTTCGGGAAAAGAAAAACAACTGTTTAAATTACGTCCACCTAATACCTTAGATTTATTGCAAAGCCTACAGTTTGCTGGGTTTCTTTTACTATTGATCCTCCTCTTACTTATGGAGGATGTGAACATCATAACCAGAGATAAAGCTCATACTGATTCAAAAGTGAAATGGTGCAATAATGGATGCCTAAGGTAGTGTTTCAAGACTGTTACAAAAATTAGACCCTTTCATCGACTTACGTTAGGCAGCAGAATAATCTCAAGTGGCAATGACAGCTATAAAATCCCACACCCTACATGGCTTAGATTTATAGTAGAATACTCATAACTGCAAGCAGTTACCATGAGACAATGGTCTTTCTTTACCCTTATACTGCATGTGCTTTCATGGTGCTTTCCTCCACTGTGGATTTGTCTTGCCCACGCAAGTATTTGAGCCGCATGACAGTGTCATTTTAGATGCCACTATCATGGCAAGATACTGAAGGTAACCACACAACATCTCAATGACATATTGTTTTTGCCTCCCCAGAATATATAGCCCTGCAATAAAAAGCAAATGGAAATCTGGAATTCACTTTTAGGTTTCCAATTTGTTGCCTCCTTCTGGCATACAACAGACTACATTCAAAATTTGGGAAGAAAACACAGAGTTTAACTGCACGTATTATGTTCTACCAATCATTTTTATGGCATGCTTATTTTTTATTTATTTATTTTTTTGAGACGGAGTCCCGCTCTGCCGCCCAGGCTGGAGTGCAGTGGCGAGATCTCCACTCACTGCAAGCTCCGCATCCCGGGTTCACACCATTCTCCTGCCTCAGCCTCCTGGGTAGCTGGGACTACAGGCGCCTGCCACCACGCGCGGCTAACTTTTTGTTTTTTTAGTAGAGGTGGGGTTTCACTGTGTTAGCCAGGATGGTCTCGATCTCCTGACCTCGTGATCTGCCCACCTCGGCTTCCCAAAGTGCTGGGATTACAGGCATGAGCCACCACGCCCCGCCAAATGTATTTTTTCATTGCTTTATTAATTAGCACCTATATCCAGTATAGCATCACAGAAAACCTTATATGCACAAAGTCATACTATTGTTTAGGGAAGAAACAATTACACTCTTAAGAAAGTATAAGAGTCTGGAAGACCATCTTATTGTTTGACTTTGGGCAAATTATCAGCTGTGCCACCATTTTCTCATCAATATACTGAAAATAATAATACCTATCTTACATACGTGTGAGAATCAAATCAAATAATACATACAAAGTACTTATCATAATGCCTGGAATATATTAAAGCTTTTAGAATAAGCAAAATTTTTAGTTTTGTCCCAAAACATATACAATGTATTTCAAACCTATGCTGTGTCATGTTTCATGTTTCCTACAGCCTCCACACTGTTCCCTGCCCCTTTATGCATTTACTGAAAAGGCTCCTTTTGCAACTTCTCATTCCATGTGTTTTATCCACTGGAAATAATTCAGAGACCAACCATTGAGACCAACCTGCAAATATATTAACAGAAAACATGTATAGCATGTGGTTACCTCTTTGGGGACATGAATAGACAAACAGAAAATGTCACAGTGTCATGTTTTAGAAGAAATATAAATCTTCATGTACTGCAGGACACAATTTTGCTAACATGGAAAAGGAAAGACCACAATTTTGACAAAATTAAACTTAACCCTATGGGATATGGTTATCCCCACGTTACCTGCTTTTAACATTATATAGGACTGTACTCATATTCAGGTCAAACTACAGATAGCCAAATGTCATTTAGTGGCATTAGAGGGTGAATGCAGCTGGCAGGCAGGAATGCCCAGGACACTTTCTAGAACACAGATGCAGGACCTATACCTACTATTCAATGTTGTCTTGTCATTGTGTTAAAATACACACATCGAGACAGCCCAGAATGTTCACTGGTTAAGTGAGGCCCTAAAACTTGAAAGGATCTGTGTAACTGAGAGGAAGAAAAATGAGTCAGTCATAGGGACTCTATAACTCTGATTTTGAATAGTGAATAAAAATCTAGCATAACTATTATACAATGTTGTTCAGCGCATTGTTCGACATCATTGTCAGTTTACTCTTATTTTCTTATTTCCATAATAATGTTATACACATATATGTACTGTATAAATAATGAAGATAGAAGATTCAGTGTTTCATGTTAAGATGCTAACTGAGATGTAAAAAGGAACCATGTAATTAATCCGTGCACCACTAAGACAAATTCCATCACAGACAACATCATTCAACAAGCCATGTCATTACTGAAGCAAAGGTTAAATTGCTCTTTTTAAAAAACATAAAGCCTGTCTTTAAAGAGCTTTACAAAAATGAAAGAACTGACCGATCTTGCTCACTCTCATCCTGAAGAAAAAGTGGTCAATCTACCAACATATCAGGCTTTCTATATAGTTGGTTGTTCTTATCTATAATAGTTAAGAAGCTACAAATGACAATACATTTTAGCATTATATGGCACACTTCATTTCATAAGGACACTTCAATTTCTCTTCATTTCTGGAGGAAGATTAATTTTGTCACTGAACATTCCAGGCCCGAGTTGCTTGAAAGGAGTCAGTGACACACCAACGTTTAAGGAAATCCCGAGCTCCGGTGTCAGAGAGCATCCCAAAAAGGATGATGCATCACTCTGCAACTGCCATCTGTTGAGTGTTTTCCCGACAGCTGTATCTCTTGACCATCACCAGTGCAGATAATCACAGGAGGCACGAAGGAAGTGCACAACCGTCAGACACAGAGGAAAATTCCATGTTCGTCTGTGAAACAACATTGCTTTTAATTGCACCATAATGATTTTCTAACAGACACAATGGTATGTAGTGTAGTCTTAGAGCTGATTTAAAGCACACAATAAACCACAGTGCAGCTGAAAAGCCAATTGAGACTTCTTAGTGCCAGGAAGGTTTTTGTCTTACGTGAATACTTAAGAGCATTTCGCCAGCTACTCTGTCCACAATCCACTTTTACCAAAAATAACTGCCTCTATCATTGTGCCTGGGCAGTTTTTAAAAGAAAATGAACATTTTTATTTCAAATATCAATGAGGTTAAGTCTTGGCTTTATTTTTAATCTTCATGATAGACAATCCTAAAATAAGACCACTTCATCGGGTGGGTGATGGTCCAAAGTCTCACTCTCCTAACTTTTTTAAAACCACTTAATGTTTTTATTCTTACCCTTCAGTGTAAAAGTCTGCCCAGCTACTATATGACTTTACCTCTTTCAAAACATTCTCTGACATAGCAGTTGCAAGGGTATTGAGATGGTGGAATTGGCTGGTCAGATATTGAAATCCTTGGTTTCTTCACGGGAGCAACTAATAACACTAGTAGCTACCATTATTTGAAGACCTGCTATGGAGCAGTCCTCTTCTCAGTACTTTATAAGCTTCAACTTAAAAGATTCCAGTCAAAATGTCACCTTGTGTGAAAGTCTAATACTCTGTTTCTGGGAATTCAGTTGTCAGAATATGATGGATTCATCAGCAGAGGTTTCTAAATCCCCGAGCTCCATTCCATTCTGGAGCATAAAAGAATGAGAGGGAGACAGAGAGAGAATAAAAGAAAGAAATTTCAAAAGATCTATACTTTCCTCCTTTTCATTTATTTTAATCATTATCATTGTAATAATATATGTTGACCCTATCACATATATACACACAACACAATCACATACCCATGCATGTGTACACACACAGGCACTTACGTACTCTAAACTCTCATTTTCTTCATTTACTACCATTTTGCACTTATTTGTGTACCGTCTTGTAGCTAACAGTTACTACTACTCTGAAGTGTGGCAGCAAGAACAGATATTAGAACCAATTTAAAAAATATCTGTGCTAAACATGCATTAGGTACACTTGGGCTCATACTTACTTTTCAGGGGAAAAAACTATGTACCAAAATGAACCCCACATGCCTATGCCTGGCCCATGGCAAGCTTCACAGCTGAAACTCCTATAACAAAAGACACAAATGTTTTTCTCCTACTAATCTGAATTCAGAAAGCAAGGGACAAGGAAAAAATTTACTATCCATTCTCCACCAGGCATTATAGGCAGAGCTCTGGGAGAACTGATCTTGGTTAAAAAAAACAAATTCTTACTTTTTTGCCAGCTTTTGTCAATTGCTTCCAGATCTCAACTGTGGGCTTTAAAGCAAGTGGCACGGGGGGGGTGGGGGGGTGGTTTGAGTCACCCCATGTTGGGTACCAAAAACTATAGGGGAGAAAAAATAATACATTTACCTCATCCATTGCAAGATTCATGGCTGATAACCATATAACAAAAGACAGCTTAACAAAAGAAAACACAAACTTATTTATGCATTTATTTATTTATTTATTTAAGACAGAGTCTTGCCCTATTGCCCAGGCTGAACTGCACAGGTGCAAATCATAGCTCACTGCAGCTTTGAACTCCTGGGCTCAAGTCATTCTCTCACCTCAGCCTCCCAAGTAGCTGGGACTACAGGCATGCACCACCACACCCAGCCAACAAATTTATTTGACCAAAGTTTCATGTGGCAGAAAGGCTTCAGAAATGAAGACTCAAAGACCCAAGGAAAACTGTGTATTTTTATGGACAGGTTTGATGAAGAATAGACAGTCATGTGGAAGTATGGTTGGACAAAAGGGAGGTTTGACCTAATGATAAACTGGGCAGAGCTTAGCAAAGGCGGTTTGCTTAGATTCTTCTTGGCCTCCAGGTATAGGGCAGGACACCTATCATGTGAGGGTCTTATGACCTACTTACAGGGGAGGTGGGTCAGACAACTTCCCTATAACCATGTTTCGGGGAGAAAGAACAGAGAAAGTTAGAGAGGCCCTTCTTTCTTCTGTAGTTTTCTCAATTTCCTTCAGGTTAAAATATTCAGTAGATAGTGAATTCAAGTTGGAAGAGGTGAGTTCGGTCTCAAAATGGAGGTTAAACTGCTGCCTGGTGGCTCCAAGCCCAATTCTGGCCGTGGCTATCACCGCCGGGGGAAGGGGGTCATGATCCAAAGGAAACAGAGTAGGTGAGAAACTGTTTATTGGTGGTCTGAGCTTTGAAAAGACAGATGATAACTTAAGAGAACATTTGCAAAAATGGGGCCCACTCACAGATTGTGTGGTAATGAGATACCCCCAAACAAAAAGTTCCAGGGGTTTGGTTTTATGACTCACTCTTGTGTTGAAAAGGTGGATGCAGCAACATGTACTCAACCACACAGGTTGGTGGGCATCTGTTGGAACCAAAGAGAACTGTTTCTAGAAAGGATTCTATAAAGCCTGATGCCCATCTGACAGTGAAGAAAAATTTTGTTGATGGTATTAAAGAAGATACAGAAGAATATAATTTGAGAGACTACTTTGAAAAGTATGGCAAGATTGAAGCCATAGAAGTTATGGACGACAGGCAGAGTGGAATAAAGAGAGAATTTGCTTTTGCAATTTTTGATGATCACGATACAGTTGATAACATTGTTGTTCAGGAATACCACACTATTAATGGGCATAATTGTGAAGTGAAAAGGCCCTTTCTGAACAAGAGATGCAGTCTGCTGGATCACAGAGAGGTTGTGGAGGTGGATCTGGAATTTTATGGGTTGCGGAGGAAACTTTGGAGGTGGTGGAGGTAATTTTGGCCGTGGTGACAACTTTGGTGGAAGAGGAGGCTATGGTGGTGGAGGTGGTGGCAGCAGAGGTAGTTATGGAGGAGGTGATGTTGGATATAATGGATATGGAGGTGATGGTGACAACTCTGGCAGTGGTCCTGGTTATAGTAGTAGAGGGGGCTATGGTGGTGATGGACCAGGATATGGCCCAAGGTGGTGGATACAGTGGTGGTGGTGGAGGATATGATGGTTACAGTGAAGGAGGAAATTTGGCGGTGGTAACTATGGTGGTGGTGGGAACTATAATGATTTTGGAAATTATACTGGACAACAGTAATCAAATTATGCACCCATGTAAGGGGGTAGTTTTTGTGGAAGAAGCTCAGTCATCCCTATGTTGGTGGTTATGGATCTGGTGATGGACATGGTGGATATGAGAGAAGTTTCTAAAAACAGCAGAAAAGGGCTGCAGTTCTTAGCAGGAGAGAGAGGGAGGAGTTGTCAGGAAAGCTGGAGGTTACTTTAAGACAGTCATCCCGAATGCATTAAAGGAACTTTAAAAATCTGCTACAGTGGAAACGATGATCCACAGTCAGAAAAGTTACCGCAGCTTAAACAGGAAACCTTCTCATTCAGGACTGTCATAGCCACAGTTTGCAAAATGTTCAGCTATTGGCTGGGCATAGTGGCTCACGCCTGCAATCCCAGCACTTTGGGAGGCCGAAGTGGGCAGATCATGAGGTCAAGAGATCGAGACCATCCTGGCTAACACGATGAAACCCCGTCTCTACTAAAAATATAAAAAATTAGCCTGGTGTGGTGGTAGGCGCCTGTAGTCCCAACCACTCTGGAGGCTGAGGCAGGAGAGTGGTGTGAACCTGGGAGGCGGAGGTTGCAGTGAGCCAAGATCATGCCACTGCACTCCAGTCTGGGTGACAGAGCGAGACTCTGTCTCGGAAAAAAAAAAAAAAAAAAAAAGAAAGAAAAAAAAAAAAAGTTCAGCTATTGATTCATGCAATGTAGTGTCAATTAGATGTACATTCCTGAGGTCTTTTATCTGTGGTAGCTTTTTCTTCTTATTTTTCTTTTCATTTCACCAGGTACTATTGCCCTGTAAATTGTGGTAGTGGTATCAGGAATAAAAAGTTCAGGAATTTTTAGCTTTTCAATATTTGTGTAGTTCAGTTTTTCTACATTTTAGTACAGAGACTTTAACAAATGCAGTTTTGAAAGTGTTTCCTTGTGAGTTAACAAGAAGATCATTGTTAATTACTGTTTTGCATGAATTTTGCTGAAGTTAACTGTAAAGAAACACCTGCTGACTTGCAGTTTAAGGGGAATCTATTATCCCCATTTCCAAACTATGACATGAATGGGTGCTGACATGTGGACAGAATAGATATTTATGTGTTTGCAATGTGTGTTTTAGATAAATAGAATTGGGTATTTAAATTAGCATTTGTGAATTTAATAGCATTAAGATTACCTTCAAATTTAAAAAAATCTCAAAATTAAAAAAAAATACCTCAGTATGCCAAGATGCTATATTTTAGGATATCATGTTGTAGGTGCAAAAGGTACTTTCCTTCCACTCCCTGAAGGTTCAAGAATTTGAGCCTATAAGACAGACTGACAATAGACAGATTAACAGGAGAAAAGGTGTACACATCTATTAACATGCAGACACATGGGAGTCATACCAAGTATGAAACTCAAACAAGGGCCAGATGATTAAAGCTTAAAGGCCCCTGTTCATAAGAGAGAGGGAAGTGGGGGATGCAGGCAATTTTAGAGGACGATTAAAGGATTTTTAGGGGAGATGAATGGACCTGAGGAACAGACCATAGCCTGAGGCAAAGTTTATCCGGACTCTGGGAGAGTGGTGTCAATGTTAGTCTTTTCTGCAAGTTATTCTGCTCTGTTTGATGAGATTATAAGGAGGGGGCTCAAGACAACTGTATTTCTTCTAGTGGAACTTCACTTGGTCAAATGAGGGAACTTCACATAAAGCACCTCTCCGTGCTTCAGGATAGGGAAAGGGGAGAGAGAGGGAGAGTGGGAGGTCAGAGGGAGAGACCTTGTTTCCGAGGCTGCTTCTTTATTTCAAGGTACTCAGCATGTGAAAGCACCATATTTTAAGGTGTTGTTTTCTGAGCCACCACGATGTTCTGAGCCCTGACGCCTAGAAGTAGTACTTTTTCAGGAAGAAGTCTGAACCACCTATTCACATTCCCATATGGCATAAGAAATTTGAAATTCTCACTTTTGAAACCTACTATCTATATTTGTGAACTATCCATGAGGCATTTCAGAAGCAGCTTTTTTTTCACAATGACCCACTCTTGTTAGTAGTAAGGTTTGTTTGTGAACTTGACTTCCTAGTTTTACCACTTCCTGGTTAATAATTATGAGAGATAACAGTTCTTTGTGCGGTTACCTAGAGGCTACTGTTACCTTTTTTTAAAACTTAAATATCCAACAGATACTGTACTCAAGGGTAGGTGAACATTCTCACACATGATTCATGCAGTGTAAAAGAGCCACAGGCTAAGAAACAATGCCTAATCTCTAATTAGGTAATTTGAGCGGGGAGGAGGGTCTATATTCCTAAACAGCCTGCCTGTGTTTTAATAATATTTCTTATTCCTAAATCAGGCAGGCACGATTCAGCCCACTAGCCATTGGTTGCCTGTCCTAAGAAACATGAGTCTCCTGATATTTGAAACTGGTTGCAGTAAAGAATGCTCAAATCAAATGCCTGCTTCCTTCAGTTCTGCCCTGAAGGAATGCTGCTAGGGGTTCTTCAATCTCTTTCTTAAAACAATTGTTTCCATACACCAAACAGTGCAGTCTCTGTGGACATTTTCTCTTGTCCACAATAAAAGAAGAAAAATAAACAGTCTGAAATTGTTCACATATATAAATGGAACAAGTCTGTAGTGAGAGCCTCCCATATGCCAGGCAATGTTTTGGGTCATGGAAGAAAAGAGGTGAACAAAAGATGGGAAACCCATGACCTCATGAGCTTCATATTGTTGTTTTTTTGTTTTTGTTTTTGTTTTTTGTTATTGTTGTTGTTTTGAGATGGAGTTTCGCTGTTGTCACACAGGCTGGAGTGCAATGGCACGATCTCGGCTCACTGCAACCTCTGCCTCCTGGGTTCAAGCGGTTCTCCTGCCTCAGCCTCCCGAGTAGCTGGGATTACAGGCATGCACCACCATACCTGGCTAATTTTGTATTTTAGGTAAAGACGAGGGTTCTCCGTGTTGGTCGGGCTGGTCTCCCAGCCTAACCCAACTTTGGGCCTCCCAAAGTCCTGGGTTTACAGGCGTGAGCCACCTCGCCCAGCCATGAGCTTTATATTGGAATGGGGGAAATAGACAAAAGCAAATAAGTGATAGATAGCAATGTAGTAGCAAGTGCTTGATGAAACATAAAGCGAGGTTAAAGAATGGAGAGAAATGGAGGTGCAGAAGGGGAAGGCTTGTCCACATGGGGTCTGTAAAGAGGGGGTTTCAACAGGGCTAGCGAAGCCCTGCCTCTTCTGGTTAGATGTGAGTGGAGAGCTCTGTCAATGCCCCAGGGGATCTGTTTCCAATTAGAGGATGGGATTGGCCCCGTGCTAAGGCAATAAGGTGAAAAGGGGCTTGGTGTGTTTCAGGAACCCGCTATTTCTGAAGGCCTTTGTGGCATGTTGGTGTAAAAGTTGCCAGCTCTTCATTTTTGAAAAGGTTGTCTTGTATTCCGAGATTATGTCTTTCCTCTCTCCCCCAGCTCCCCACTGATGTTAATATGTCCTTTCTTTTAAGAAATGATGTAAGATTTCAAGTTAGTTGTTGTTGTTGTTTAATAGCCTAACTTGGCAATATAAAATGTTGGCAGCAGTATGTTGTTCTCACCTTTTTTCCCAAACTGATTCCTGAAATACAAAACTCTGTTAAGCACTGGCTTAAGACGTGCAGAAAGTGCCAATCCTCCCTCTGTGTCCGTGGAAAACTCCATCTTAATGAACTCCCAAGTGTTTATTTGATTTGTTTTACTAATTTTGTCACTTACATATTTTCCAAGTTTGTCTTGAAAGAATAAGAAGCACTGTGCTCCCCAAATTCACACTGTATATATTTGGCTTATTTTATTTTATTTTAACATGAAAAAGGAGTAGTAAAATTTATCCTTGATTCTTTAATAAAACAGCATGTCAGCAGAACAGGTACGGGAAATGGAGCCCTCCAAAGTTCTTTTACACTCTGACATCAGAATTAAACCGGGACGTTGAGAACATCTGGGGCTGTCTCTGTTCTCTGTCTCCTCCTAAGATTTCCAAGGGATATCCGTGTTTGCTTTGTGTTTGTGTTTTGGAGGTAGGGTGGGGAGTTGGGAGCTGGTTTTTTTTTTTTTTTTTTTTTTTCTTTAAGAGAAAAGGAGAAAACCAGATATTTTCAAGGGAATTGACTACTAGTGGCCAGTATAACAAAGAAACCCCACTAAGCCTAACCACAACCTGACAGAATGAAAAGTGATTCCAGAGCTGCCACTCACCACAAATCCCCATGAACCATGCCAGGAAACAAGCTGAAAGAAGTAGAGAGGCTGTCGCTGAAGGGCCACAAACGTGGCCCCTAGAGAATCTTCTGGTCCCATTCAAATTCAAAGTGGTAGCGTGGAGGAGGGGTGGAAACTGAAGACAGAGAATTAGCAGCCCTGTGATCACTTTCAGGGTTATGATGGAACTGATTTAAAATGCAAAACCACATTCCGCTGTAAACACAGAAACAAACTGGAAGCAGAGAGGAAATAGAATTTTATTTGGTGATTTTCAATTTTAGGATTGAAATGAGGATGGGAAGAACTATGCTATTTATTTTTCCAGAACTGAAATAGGCTGTTATTTTTTGTAGCATAAGTGAATGTGGACTGATAGATTACTTCTTTGGGCTTCAATGCTAATAAGGCATACTTCCCACAGAATCTGACAGAAAGGATGAATACCTTGCCCTGCTAATGGTTAATTTGTAGTGGCATGTGTATTTCTTGAATGTTCATGAAGTTTTCTAATTCATCAGCACACAATTGGGCTTTTTTCCTCTCTTTAAACAGAATGAAATGCCGGGAGGGCAAGAGGTTCGGGGGTGTTGTATTATCCCTCAGCCCCTATATTTACTACCCAAACGTTATTGCTAATTTTTGTCTACCTCGGGAACAAAATTGTTCTTCAACAAATAATTTAGTACTGACCACACTTTAAAATGTTTATTGCTGTTGAATCTGTCACAGATTGCATCAAGCCACAGAGATGCTAATCTATCTCATGTATTTGAAACTCCTCTGGGAAACATATATTTGGGCTTACTGCTGAGTGAACATGACTGTTAGGATTATGGAGACCATACGCAGTGAAGAAAGGCAGCATCGCTTTTCTGACTGGAAAGTAAACAATAGGGCGATTGTCGGCTTACACATGGGGCCAACAACCCGACCGCTGAAGAGCTGGATGTAAAATCCTTGATCAGCAAGCCGTCTTGATGTTTTCTTCTTCTTCGACTTGGATGTTGTCAAGGATTCAGATGAGCCACCCCAGTGCGTATGCAGGAAACAAAACAGGATATTCTTGTTTAAGGACTGTTTTCTGTAATTATGTTGATTTTTTTATGCAACACTTGAACTTTTAAAAACTCAAGGATGCATAAGAAGTACTCCAGAGGAGAATAAATGATTGGGATTTTGTCATAAGTGAAATGTTATCATGTGTTCTTAACAAAATTAACTTGTTTGTGTTTGTGATTGGGTCTATGAATTAAGTATACTGAGACCATGCCTGTTTCATCTTCCTGCCCCCGCCTCAGCGCCGCTCCCCTCCCCGACCCATTTTCAGACAGGAGGTCAAGTTGTCGTTGGAACATCATATTTCCTGCTTGGAAAAGGCACTGGATTGTATAATCGTCTGACAGGAAAGTTTCAAGAGTACCAGGAGCTTCCCTTGGAAGACTTGGGGCGGTGTGGGGAATGTGCAGCATCTATAAACGTCTTTCCTTTGAGCTATCATGGGCCATTCTATGGTTTTGTATACAGAGTTTCAATGTGGAAAGAGCTAAACTGAACTGTAAATACCCTGAGGAAAAAATGTCTGTGGAAATATGTACTTTGGGCTTGCCTGGTACCCTGTAGTTATGTGTCCTTCCTTGCTAAGGAAGGAACATCTGGCTGAACAACTTACTGCTTAATGCTATCAGGCTACAGACATCCGGTCACTCCTTTCCCATCCCAATATAAATTATCTGCCTTAGACAAGGGATGTAACATATTTGTATGCCAAGAAATTTGATTTTGTGACAATTATTTGCTCTTAATTTAAGAGAATTACTTTGTACTCTTTTTCTTTTATTTAATCAAAATGCCATGCAATTTCCTATTTCACTTGAATAATTCTCATAATTTTACAACACAATGAAAGGATTATAGATTAGTGCAGGTCAATCTCCTCCATGTCCTCCTTATTTTTCTTAAGATTCCAATCCACAAGAGGTCACAGACAACATAATACTTCCAGACCAAGGACACCACAAGGTCCCTTTGAGAAAGCGATTATATTCCAATAGAAGTGTGCCCTGAGTTTTAACCACTGTGATTCAATGAAGAACATAAAATGTGAACTAGTCAGCAACTGCCAAGTTTAGTCAGGAGTGCCCTGTGAAAGCTGATCTCACTCTAGGGGTTAGGCTGTTTGGGGGAGAGTTTAAAATGATGCTTGCAGGACAGCCTGTCTGGGTTGGAATTCAGATTCTACCCTTTGGCAAGGAAATTATTTAACCCTTCTTTCCCTTGGTTTTCTCATTTGTAAAAGGAAAATTATAATGGTTCCAATTATTCTTGGCTGTATAACAAAACACCCTGAAATTTAATGGCTTGAAAGAAGTATGTATTATTATCTCTCACTTTTCCGTGGATTGACTGGACTCTCCTGGGTTGTTCTCACTCAGGGTTCATCATTCTGGAGCAGTCAGATAGCAGCAGGAACTGAAGTCATATAAAGGCTTCGGGGGCTGGCCCCACAATATGATTCATTCACATGCTGGTTGTAGGCTAGAAGCTATGTTGAAACTCTGTTGACACCTGGTCTCTCCATGTTGCCTGAGCTTTCCCACAGCATGGAAGCCTCGGTCTGACTTTTTAATGGAAGCTCAGGGTTCTCAGAGAACAAGGCAATGTTGCCAGTCCATTTAAAGGCTAAGCTAGGACCTAGTATGCTATCTCTTCCACCCCACTCTATGCATCAAGCAAGTCAATAAGGTCAGCTCAGATTCAAAGGGAGAGGAATTAGACTCCACATTCAATGTCTATTAGAGGAGTAGTAAATAATTTGATGCCATTCCTGATCTACCATAAATACAGTATTAACCACATAGAGTTTTGTGAGAATTAAGTAAATTAATCTTTGTAACGTACTTAGACCAATGTGTCACACATATAATGTATTTTCAGTGAAAGTTAGTTATTATTTTCTGGGTACTTATTCTATTTTATTTTCCTTCACTGCATTTATCACCATCCAACTTTGCTTGTTTTTATATATGTCTATCGGTATGTGTTCATTGTCTCTCTCTTCTACCCAAATGTAAACTTCTTTACCATAGGAACTGCTTTTCTAAGGCCTACAAGAGTGTCTGGTACTTGATGAGGGCACCATAAATATGTGTTGAATTAATGAGTGAACTAGTGAATAAGTGAATGAGCCCAGTGAATATAAAACTGTAGGAAACAAATATCTTGGATGTTTGGTTATAGAAATTGGGAGTGAGGGAGGATTACAAGCAGAGAGGTTGATATTATGATTTATTTAAATATATAAAAAATTAGGATGAGTATCATCTCTCATATGAAGCAGTTTTAACTGCAGCTGTCTGGGAAAGCACAAAATATACGACCAGCCCTACCTTGCAACCAAAATTGGGAAGCTGCAGGTGGTCATTCACTGGCCTTCGAATCTGATAGGGCTGGGCTCAAGGCCCTGCTCTGCTGTTTGTTTGCTGTGTGACATGAAAAATTTTTTAACTTCTCTGAGTTGTAAAATCTGTGAAATCAGACAACAAGGCACACTGCAAAGGACTCCTGTGAGAATTAAATACAGGTGACAAACGGTTTCAACAAAAGTACGGGACACAATTAATAAAAATGTACCAGTCCCCAAAAATATTAATGATAGGTAAACTTTATTGACATGAATTTTATTTTACTTATACTCTGTATTAAGTTAGACAGCTTTCCAGTTTTTGTTTTTCGAAAACTCCACTTACGTTTCCAAACACATTAAAAAGTATTAAAATAATATTACATTTACTTTTTACTAACTCAACATTCAATCTGTGAGTATAATGACCCATAAACTGACCTTTCTGCTTCACCAGTAACTGACAAAAGAATTGGAACTGAATATTGACTAAGTTTTAACAACCATGTTAAAAATAAATGTTTACGTTTATCAAGAGAAATTCTGACATCAGAGGAAATAAACATCATGTCCAAAGAACAACTTCCCAGAATTCAAGGGGAATTCCCCCACCCCCAATCTCTTTGTGAGGATGTCCAAATGTAAATTACTTAATCAACCAGATGGTGATTGTCGAGAGTTCAATGAATTCAAAACACTTGGAAGTTTGAGAAATTTTAAAAGGGAAACCACTATTTGTTTTTTGGAGTGCTTAGTATTTTAAAATAAACTTATAAGCGAAGATGAACTAATAAATATAACAATCCATTTTTTTAAAACATTGGGAATATATATATTTAATTCAAGTTGGTTAATTTATAGGTAGACACACATATTTATATAAATTAATAGTGGATACATTGAACAGAAATTTTGTCTGTTTCCTTGCTTTGCAAAAACTGTTGAATAATATTTCTTACACTGAAACATTTCTCTGGAACCTGGGAAATATGGAAGCTAGAAAAAAGGATGATGAATAAAAAATCATACATCTTGAGACAGGGCGCGGTGGCTCATGCCTGTAATCCCAGCACTTTGGGAGTCTGAGGCAGGCGGATCACCTGAGGTTGGGAGTTCGAGACCAGCCTGACCAACATGGAGAAACCCCATCTCTACTAAAAAATACAAAATTAGCTGGGCATGGTGGTAGATGCCTGTAATCCCAGCTACTCAGGAGGCTGAGGCAGGAGAATCCCTTGAATCCCAGAGGCGGAGGTTGCAGCCAGCCGAGATCACGCCATTGTACTCCAACCTGGGCAGTGAGAGTGAAACTCCATCTCAAAAAAATATAAAAGAATCATATGTCTTCAAAAGGAAAGTATTCAGCACTAAAGTTGCATATTACTGGCAGGTAGACAGTACAACATATATTCAATTCTCCAATCAGCAAAACACCAAAGAAGCACAGGACAGGCACAGCTCAGTCCTCCAACGTGAAGGAGAATGTACTTGCCGAAGACATCACAGTACAGCATGGCAAAATTTGTTCTACAGGGAACTTACAAATATAAGACTCACTAACAGGTTTGATACCAGATAGGTAGCAACACTCAAATTACATCTATTTAACATACCTGACAAAAGGTAGTTAGTAAATATTAGTTTTCTTTCCTTCTTTCATTTGAACTTTTTTTCCTCGCTTTTTTGTCCATTACCATAATGTCTGGGCTCTGTGACTAAGCATATAGCCATAAGTGCTGGGATTACTTTATGGCTCTTTGTTCCCAAGTAAACAAGCCTAGTCTGGTTATGTATTAATCAATGGAAGGTGATAGCCTGCATGAAGAACCAATATGGGGAAAGCAGAGGCCCAGATGAAATCAATATACAATAAATGTATCTGAGCCTTTCCATCCTTCCACTTCTAGTTCCTTTATGATCCATGATCCATTTTAAGAAGATCAGTATGCCAGGGACTGGTCTGCTCAGTGAACCTCACTTATGTGAAAAGGAGAAACTCTTGTTGTCCCCTGTCAGGACCTGATTGGATCCAATTATATAGGGCTTCATCTCTTTAGCAGATACGGTATTGGCATTCATGCCACAGCTATTTTTCCTATACAGAAGTGCTGACAAAAGTGATTTGGGGTTTTCCTTTTTTCTTTCCACACCTTACCCCTTCCAGAGAATGTCTATAATTCCACTCCTTACAATAGTAAATCCGGACGGCAAGAATTCTCAACAAAATGTGTTCATAAACATTTACCTTTTTTCTTTCATATTTGTAGTAATGATAACTAATGCCTACAGTTTGGATTGTAATTTGTTCAATTTATCCAACCAAGACAAAAGTCTTTTAGGGGAATTTCACTATCCAGTCTATTATTTAACCTCATGAACAAAATTGCTGTTTCTGCCTCACTTAAAAAGATTCATCATGAAGGTTAAGAACAGATGAGACGGGTGTCTGCAGTCTCCTGAAATCACAAATGTACAAACAAGAGAACTAATTTTTCTCTACTGTTTTTACAAAAAAAAGGAAAGCTTTTTTTCACACTAGGCAAACAGCAACTGGTTTAGTCTCATAAATTTACATGTCCTAAGTAGTGTCAGTCTTCAGGCAGATTAGATTAACAGGCTTTGTGTTATCATCCCAGGAAAAAAAAAGAAAAATAGATCCAAAGTCATCTGGTTAATTGGAGGAGGTGGGGAGATGAAGTTCTTCCATTAAGTTCTTTTGGAGCAGTTGCAAGATCCACAAAATCTGTTTTTAGCTCAGTCATTCATCCTGTTGGATGTGTGATGTGTTTTCAATTCAATGATAATTGCCCTTTCCATTTCTTTGATAATTGCCCTCTCTATTATCATTTATGGAGATTCAAATTATAAATCAAGACAAGACAGCCAGAAAAATATTATGACTGTCCCTTCTGAGGCCACAGTAAAACTCAAGTAACACTGCCAAAGTCTGAGAGCTTAAGCTGCTTTCATTTGCATGTTTCTGAACATTTTATTTTAGGGTCCAGTGGTTTTCCTAAAGAGGAGGTTGCATGACAATAATAGAACTGAAAGTTAATGTGTACAGAGAATATAAATTTAGCTTTGATTCAAGTTATAAACTTGTATTTGAAATCAGAAACTTGCACTCCCGACTGTCTGAACGCAAAGATGAGGAGTCGGCCACAAATGCCTGCTATTAGTCACCCATGTCCCCACGGAGGCCATTGTATAGCGTTGCCTCCCGGGAGTTCCCCTCTCTCTTTATTCTCAGCCTGTTTAGGGGGGAAAAAAAGAAAAAAAAAAAAGCTGTATCCATTCCTTCTCACTGAATATGCCCCATGATCAACACAATGAAATGTGTAGAAAGACACGAGCAAGCTTTTATCTAAGATTCCTGGAACCATCTCCCAAAACAAAGCAGTATGATAAAAACGTACACCCCAAAAATCGCTCTTTGAGATGGTAACAACGGAGTTCTGGCTCCAACTTATACCTGCTCAGGAGATCCCATTATTAAATTTTCAGGAATTTGGCAAGCTGTTTGTTCCCCCAGAGAACCACTATTAATAAATACATTACATAAATTTAGAATTAAACAATTACATTTAAAACAAAGGTAATAAATACACACATTCATCACTTCCTAATTATTCTAGCACATTGTATTATTTTCTGTGTTGCTGAGGGTGTTTTTATCCATTATATCAACACGTTTGAAATATCACATAACGGTACAATATAGACTTTCTCTTCCCGATTCTGCATTCTGTGACTTCATATTAGCACCTAATATGATGAATATCAGTAAATAATACCAAGTATAGTATTTAAACCACCATATCAGAAAATGCTACAAATCAGTGCTTTTTTTCCCCAGAGAGCTGATCAGTAAACATTTTGCAGCTCAGCCCTGGACAGTAACATGGTTTGGTGAAGAAAGGACTTTGTAGCAAGAATGACCTGGGTTTCCTTTCGGCTCAATTAGTAGCTATATGAACTTGGGCAGTTTAAACTCTCTGAGGCATAATTTGTCATTTTCCTGCTTAATACACTTCAATATATTTCTATTACTTTTAGGATAAAGTCCAAAATCCTTAGGGTGTTTTTTCCCTTATCATTGCCCCAGATTTCTTTAAACTCCTTGAATCCCCAAGTTCCATCTGCCTAAGGGCCCTCAAATCTGGAGTGTTCTTCTTTTCCCTCTTTGCCCTGCTAACTCCTACCCATTATTTAGGTCTCTGTTTAAATGTCACTTTCTCAAAGTAGACTTTGCTGATAGAAACTCCCTTTACCTCCCATAAAACTCCCAGAGAACCTTTTGTACTTGTCCAAGTGTAACAAAATTTTATTGCACATAGTCGTTTGCTTAGTATCAAAACCCCGTTTTTCATTCATGTTTTCTCATGTGTTGTTATCACTGCCAAGTTTAACTCTGTGCCCATGGAAAACCGCTTTGCAAGCCTAACCACTAACTTTAATTTGTAGGGTTTCTGTCTTATTAACAGCAAACTCCTATTGTTCAAAGTCACTCATTCTACCCAAGAGGTATTACAGCATGGTTGGCAAATATGGGAACTCTGAGGCAGAGCACTATACATTTGAATCCTGACTCCACCACTTCTGGGCTGTGTGACCTTAGCAATCTTTCTGTCCCTCTTATTCCTAATTTAGGAAGTAGAGTTAATAACAAAACCTACTGATGCAGGATTTTCTCAGCCCCTTCACTGGACTCGCGGCAGGGATACTCCCTCTATTAGGCAGGCCAAGGTCAACCCCTTGCAGGAGGGAGCACATGAACAAGTGAGTGCAGAATCTGGCCGCTCCGGGTGCCGACACAGGAGCAAACTCTGTGCAGGGCCCATGGCCAGGTCAGGTGTGTCGCCTTGAGGGGAATGCAGCAGTACCCATGTGAGGTTGCCCACAACTCCGAAGACCCAGAGGAGGTTTTACAGTGCTCCTTTAGTTGTGCCATTCACAGACGGCAGTGTGTTAGCAACTCAGTTGGCCCCTTGCCTCATCGTGTGAGGTGGCTGCCCTCTGCCGCTGATGGTGTGACAGCCTTTCTTGGTACCCGCACTCATTGGGTCCTGAGCTATTGTCCGGTGTCCAAGAAGAATGAGGTCACATGGGCATGGGGAAGGCAGAGAATTTTGTTGAGCAATGAAAATGGTTCTAAAAGCCTGTCTCTTTCCCAAAGTCAGGCCGTCTCCTCCTCTACCAACTGAGTCTGTGGTCTTTAAAGGCACAGGATGGGGAGTGCATGCTGACTGGTTTGTCAATATGCAAAAAAGTCTAAAGCGAAGATACCACTCAAAGGTGGGCATGACAGTGTAGAAAACCAATTAGGAAAGGGTAGGTATATGTAAAATAGGTGAAGGGTGAGGATCAACCAGGAGAAAGCACGTCAAACAGGAAGACAAGTTCTTAACACAGTCTGATGATTTAACTTGTAGCTTGGCTTTCAGGCTTTAAACTGTCTTCGGCTTGAAGACGGGTTTCACTGGGTACCCACCCCTAAGCATTTGGCTGCCTCCTGTAGCTATCACTACTTCCTAGACGTTGTGAAAATCAAGTAAATTAGCTTCTGTGAAGTGCTCTGTGCAGGATGATTGCATAGGAATCAGTACTTAACTGTTGGACATTATTCCTACTCGCCTTAACTCTGGTTGAGCTTTCTCCTAATTATGCCATTTCCCAGAATTCCCACCTTTATGGAGACTCTCAGGCTTCCTTATGTTTGGTGAATTTAGACAATCCCACAGATTTTAACTACCCTATCCATTAGAAGGATGCCAAAATTTCTAGCTCTAGTTTCTCCGCTAATTTATAATCCTACAGTTCCAGCTACTTACTGCCATCTCCAAGACACTTCTTGACACATCAAACACAATGCACCACACCCAAATTCATTACCCGTCAGACTAGTTCTTTCTTTTGACATCCATATTTCTGTTAATAGCAACCCAATTTCTTTTGTGAGGCTCAACGTTTCTAATTTATCTATGTCTCTTCCTTCTCCCTTACTGCACGTCTCAGCAATTGCCAATTCCTATTGATTGCCTCTGAAATACCTCTTGCATCTTTTTCTTCCTTCTAATTCCCACTGCTACTGCCTAGCCTAGGTTCTCATTAATCTTTTTCTTGTCTGGACTGTAACAACAGCCTACTATCTTCCTCACAGTTTTAGACTAAGCTTAAACATAACAAGAAGCATTCTTCTAGAGTTAGACATTCATAACACATGTTTTTTTCTCCCCGCTCTCTCAATCCCTGTTTGTGTGATGTTTTGTGTCTTCCCTCCATGACATCAGAGACTTTTACCAACTAGTTCACCTCTGTAGCCTCAGCACCTAATAGTACTTCTTAGTACTAGTTACTAGTAAATTTAGTACTATTATTAAATATTATTATAGTATGAACATGGTATATTATTAATATGGCTTATTGTTACTGAAAATAGTACTATTAAATTTTAAATATTGATAAAATTATTTGCTAGGTTAATTATTGAATAAATCCATTTTCAGCCCTTGTTTTGATCTATAGTGCATACACTTCATCTACCTAAATTGGATTTCTGGTTAATTTACTCCCTGCTCAAACATCATCAGTGTTCCTAATCGATTACCTAATGTCTAATATCCCCATCCCAGAATACAAGGCCTCAATTAAGAGTACAAACTTACTTCTATGAAAGTTCTAGCCCACACTGAATATTCAATTTTTGTTTGTTTGTTTGTTTGCGGGCTTTTTTGTTTGTTTGTTTTTTGAGACAGAGTCTCGCATTGTCACCCGGGCTGGAGTATAATGTCACAATCTTGGCTCACTGCAACCTCCACCTCCCAGGTTCAAGTGATTCTCCTGCCTCAGTCCTCAGCCTCCCGAGTAGCTGGGATTACAGGCGTGTGCCACCATGCCCAGGTAATTTTTTGTATTTTTAGTAGAGACAGGGTTTCACTATGTTGGCCAGGCTGGTCTCAAACTCCTGACCTCGTGATCTGCCTGCCTTGGCCTCCCAAAGTGCTGGGATTACAGGCATGAGCCACCACTCCCAGACTAGAATATTCCATTTTTTTTTGAGACAGGGTCTCACTGTGTTGCCCAGGCTGGCGTGTGGTAGTGCGATCATAGCTCACTGCAGGACCTCCTGGGCTCAAGTGATCTTCTCACCTCAGCCTCGAGTAGCTGAGACTATAGATGCACACTACCATGCCTGGTTAATTTTTACATTTGTTATAGAGACAGAGTCTCACTATGTTCCCCAGGCTAGTCTCTGACTCCTGGGCTCAAGCAATCCTCCCTCCTCAACTTCGAAAAATGCTGGAATTATTCATTATGCTATTCATTTAACCTTACGAATGTATCTAAGCTCTTTAGAAAATATTAAAAATTCTTCGAATGCTTCATTTTCAAACATAAAGCCCTTTTTAAAAGAAGTCTGGCTATCAGTTCAAAAGCTATAACCACCACTTCAAAAATCAACTATTACTCAATTACCTTTGTCTCCTTAAAACGGACATAGTTAGATAGCCAGTGTTAATTCCTCCTACAAAGATGAGCTTTTTTATTATAAATGAAAATATCCCTCTTTCACAAGATTACACAATAAAATGTTCACCATTTATTTGAAATGTTAATATTACATCTATTACCTAATCATGAAATAAAGAAATTGGCAAGAAAACAACTGAAAGGCTACTTTATTTTTTGAGCATTTTCAACCATAGCCTAAGGTTTTATCCCCAGCTATAAATGTACTTAATTAACCAAGAGCGGTGTGAAACCTAAAAGAGTCTATCTAGGAAATTTTCGTTTGTTACCTGTCATAGAACCTTTATAGTTATGTTGGACCTTCACAATAAAACATGGTACTCAGGAGCACAATTCAGTATTAGTCAGATTTGCTTTGGACTGCATCCAATGACTGTCATTTTGATGCTGATTTGCCAAGAACAAGGACCTATCCATGAGCTCTCAGAAGAGTAGGACAGGAAGGTCACATTGTAGAAGAAAATAGGTCAGTTTCCCATCTACCATTTTAAGACCAGGTTTCACAGCCTCACTCACAAATCTGATAGATAGCAAAGGCTATTCCTTGCATTCACAAGGTAGTTTTTTACCCTGTTTCAATTCATGTCAAACTTACAGTATGCTGACAAACTAAAAATTACTGGTCTCCAAAAACCTACTCTCTTGCTCTCTCAGTAGTAATTTAAACATGTAACCAAGTGTAAGAAATGCATATTCTTTACAAACTCTTTGAATTCAAGAAACAACTAATAACTAATCTATACTCTCAAATGTATAAATGTATAAATGGTTAGCCTATCTGGGAATTCTGCTGTTTAAAAGTTTACTGAATGGTGGTCGGGCATGGTGGCTTACTTCTGTAATCCCAGCACTTTGGGAGGACAAGGTGGGTGGATCACCTGCGGTCAAGAGTTCGAGAGTAGCCTGGTCAACATGGTGAAACCCCATTTCTACTAAAAATACAAAAAATTAGCAAGTCATGGTGGCAGGCACCTGTAATCCCAGCTACTCAGGAGGCTGAGGCAGGAGAATCGCTTGAACCCAGGAGGCGGAAGTTGCAGTGAGCCAAGATCACGCCATTACAATCCAGCCTGGGCAACAAGAGTGAAACTCCACCTCAAAACAAACAACCAAAAAAAGTTACTGAAAGATATTTTCAATAGGTAGTCATATCTTGATTAACCTTATTCCTATTTTAGGTCAGAGACAGTGCCTAATTTTCTATTGCTGGTTTGAAACCCACTAATAGAAATCCAGCCACCTACACACTGCTTAGTTAGGAATACATTTTAAGCATTCAGAACCTACATATAATATTTTGACTTTTGGAATGGAAAATGAGCAGGAGAGTAGTAAAGAGTCAACATGCCACAAGTTAGCTTCACCATCTCACTGCTTTGAGAAATTGTAACTGATTGCTGCATCTCACCATTCCTACCCTAAATTAGTATTTTATTGCTTGCAAAATATTTTTTACTAGAATAGGAATGCTCAAAGCAGGTAGAAAGATACTCCTTGTTAGCCAAATATTGCTTGATAGTAATAATCAATAAATAATAAATATGTATACTATAAAAATAAATGAGATAAATTAATACACTCATTTTGTTAAAAGAAAAAATAGGTATTTATCTGCTACAAAGGTGGGATGATCTGGAGTGTTCTTATCAGGCGTCTATCTGATGCCCAGGTAGGCAGTGTCAGAGAACAAGGAAAGGCCCGGAGACCCACTTGTAGCTGGAGTTTGCAGAAGCCGAGAGAAGTAGACAATAGTGGTTGCCAATGTATAATAATCCCTTTTTACCAATGGTGAGCAGGTATTTACTTTGCCTTAGGAAATATGTAACATTAACCTTTGAACCTTTTAATCAGTGGCAACTGATACTAATGCGAGACAGGTAAACCTTTCCTTATACTTTGGGAAAGAACAATTGACTACTGAAAAAGAGTCAGTGGTTCACAAAGACCAGTAAAGCAAACAAACAAAAAGTATATTTAATATATGGCCACTGCAGATCTAAGGGATGTAATTACCTAACAGGAGAGTAAATCCCCTGAGTCATTTTATGTTTTTACATGTAAAATGTTTTTTTCAGTTTGTGTTGATATTAACTCTATAAACTACTCATATTTTGGTCTATTCATTTATTCTGCCTGTAAAGATTTGCGTTCTGATTTGCCCTCACATCTGCGTTTGCTGGAGGAACAGATGCTCAGTTCCTAAGGGTCAGAGTTTGGCCTTTTCACTCCTATCACTAAACCAGAAAGAAACAGGGTTCCGAAGAATGGTGGCAGCTTTCCAATGGTTGGCCTGCACGTTTACATTTAAAGTAAGCAGGTGGCATCAATGGGCTGTCTAATGACTAACAAGATAAGAGTGCAATTGATCTTTTTATTAACCCGTCTCCCCAGGTGGGTGGCAGCCTGCTCCCCCCTCTGGGTTCAGTCACATTGTTCAGTTCCAGGAATCATTTTAGATCTTTTCGCTTTTTTGTCTGAGCTGATACTTAAAACACAGGGACACAAGCGCTAATATCCATTTCACCTAAATTCTGTTCTCTCTGTATCTGCAAATTGGTAAATGCCTTCATCATTTGAATCTAATAAAAAAAATGCACATGCTAATGCATTTTCAATTTCATTGATAATCTTTTCATGCTGAATTTGAACTGTGGATTTGTCTCCCTTCTAGGTTACAGACCACTTACTCTAAACTTCACAAATGGTTCTGAAGAGTATGGAGCCTACATAGACTCATAAGGTAAATGATTAATTTCGAAATAAGACATAATAGCTTCAATTATGTTATGAATTCAAGCACTGCCTAAATGTATTTGCTTTATCTATTGGCAGTTTTCTAAGTTCTGATATTGGATGATCTTTTATTAAACGTGGAAGATAAAATCATGATCCTGGGTGGAGATGAGAGAAGAAGAAACTACACGAATGGGTTACCTCTCTCCATGGGTCGGGTTATTCGTTGTATGTTGCTTAAGACTGGCTGTCTACCTATCTAGATTTCTTACAAAATTATGCTAGTGGTCTTAGGCATTTTTCTGCCTTGGAGTATTCTTGGACATCACAAATTACATAGGCAAGTAGAGATCAATTAAAGTTGCTATTTTCATAAATGAAGCCAGAAATTATTAGGATGCATTCCTTTGTAGAAGTAGGATAAGGTACAAAATATCCTGTGGTGGTGTTAGATGAGGAAGTGTGGGATGAAGGGATTTAGAGAGGATGGCCTCACATTTCTATTTCTCTGAATCATAGTCATCATTTGCTTTCCTGGTTATTACTAAGTAATTATACATTCCTAGAAGCTATGAATTCTATATTAAAGTGGACTCATACAGAATCTTTAATTCCACCTATAGCAAAATGATTAAAAGCCTAGCTTTCAGAGCCAACCTAAATTCAAAGTGTGATTCTGTCATTTACCAGCTATGTGGCTGTTGGCTCCACATTTCTTATTTGCAAAATGGGATAAGTTGTCATATCTACTTTCAGGAGTTGTGGCATAGCATAAACAAATTAGTAGATGTAAAATGCTGCAAATATTGCCTGGCACCTAGTAAGCACTAAATTTGCTGGTTTCACAAAGCTCTATTTTTTGATCTCCTCACTTTACGGATTGTTTGACTAAATCTCTATTTTCAACCTCCTCACCTTACTTGCTTCAGGTTCTGAATTCTTCCAGAGTCCACCAACTTGGAGGCTATAGGAATTATGAAGGGAACCAAACTCTCAATTCCATTTTAGCAGGCTGTCTCCTATATTTTCACGTAAATGCCAGGAAAGAAAATAATTGGCATCCCATTGCCCTTTGAATGGGTTCCTGGCTCGCTCTAGGTAGTGTGACGTGTAAAGTGACCTGAAAGTGGGGTGCCTGCCAGCTCGGCGCACAGCACAGCGTAGTTGGAGAATCAATTACAAGGCTTGTCACCATTTCAGAAACATGCAAACATCAATTGGCATAGAGTTTCAGGAAGCAGAATAAAAAGGAACCTACAAAACAAAAAGCCTTTCAGGGGGATGCAGGCACAGTTCTTCCAAATCACAAACGGATGATTATGATCACCATTAGCACTTAATGAGCCTATATAGGGCTAATGACTTCATCTGCCAGTAGATTTGCCAATAATCCATGTTGCCACTCATGTTCATCCTTCTCTTCTAAGAAACATTACCATGGTGTTAAATCATGGGATTTCCCTCTCCTCTACTAGCAAAAACATATTTCTCAATTCTACCATCCCCTAGTTTTCTTTCAGAAGTAAGGTAACAAATTAGAGAAAAGAAAATAACACCCAGGGATGGCTTATACAGCCCTGGAACACCTGGGTTTAATCCAAAATTGGTCATTAACTATTCTCTGACCTAGTTTTCTCATCTTCAAAACGTAATCAGTCACTATCCTATTTACATTTACATAGTGATATATCACTCTTCTATTTCCAAAGGTAATATTAAAGATGAAAATATGTGAAATTGATATTTTGACATAAGTAGAGATATCATTTATTATATGTAATTTAGGTATTTATTACAAATGCTATAATTTATTATAGCTATATTTTCTTTTAATAACTAAAATGTGGAAAATGGCATGTTAAAGTTTAAATGAGTTATCTGCTGAGCTACTCAAAAAACTATTAATGAGAATGAGATATAAGACCTAAACTGAAGTTAGATCTTTTTACAATTAACCATACTATTATAATTTTTATATTAGTCAACAGTAAATTTTACTGTTAAAATCATTTAAAGGGGCAAATGTTGGCAAAGTAGAAGTAATATCGTGAAGAGCATATATTAATAATCGGTTATTTATTGAAAGAAAAAAGTTGTTACAATAGATACCATTCCCTATGATGATTCCTATGTGAATTTTTTTTCTTTTCCTTGTTTTAAAAATATAATCCAGTAAACATAGTAGATCTTAAAAGTGTATAATATATTGGAGCAAGGCAAGTAACAGTTACTGTGGAAGGGATAATATTAGATATTAAGAGAGTGCTTCAGGGTAATACTTCAGAAATTCAGAATTGTTTTATGTTAAAATATTTCAGCATAATTTCTCTGGCATCTTTGTGATATAAATAAACTTTATTTTCTATGATAGCGCAAGAAGCATAAATGGGTAATGTCTACTACCTATAACCAGCATTTCAGGAAACTGTCACTGTTTAAAATCCATGGCGGGGACTGCATTTTTGGGCTCTAGTCCCAAATCTGCATGTGAACTTCCTGAGTCATCTTGAGTAATTAGCATCTCTCTGACTGAAATTTTTGATATACAATTTGAAGAAATGGATGAAGGGACCTCAAAGAAAAAGGCTGATTTTTAGAAAAAAACTTCCAAGCAACAAAAATGGTTAGCAGTTTTTAACATGCACAAATTACCATTCTGCTATTTGTCTTTCCTTACATGTATGCCTATGCCTCTCATACGGTTTGTATCTGTGTCCCCATCCAAATCTCATGTTCAATTGTAATCCCCAATGTTGGAGGTGGGGCCTGGTGGGAGGTGATCTGACCATGGGGGTAGCACCCTCTCTTTGGTGCTGTTCCCCTGATACCATTCGCAAGAGATCTGGTTGTTTAAAAGTCTGTGGCACCTCTCCTGTCTCTCTCTTCCTCCTGCTCTGGCCATGTAAGGTGGCGTGCTTTCCCGTCACCTTCCACCATGATTGTAAGTTTAGGCCTCCCCAGAAGAAGATCCTGCCATGATTCCTATACAGCCTGCGGAACCATGAGCCAATTAAACCTTTTTTTTTTTTTTTTTTTTTTTTTTTTTTTTTTTTGAGACAGAGTCTTGCTCTGTGGCCCAGGCTGGAGTACAGTGGCTTAATCTCTACATACTGCAACCTCTGCCTCCAGGGTTCAAGTGATTCTCCTGTCTCAGCCTCCAAAGTAGCTGGGATTACAGGTATTCACCACCACATCCAGCTAATTTTTGTATTTTTAGTAGAGACAGGGTTTCACCATTTTGAACAGGCTGATCTCGAACTCCTGACCTCAGGTGATCCATCTACTTCAGCCTCCTAAAGTGCTGGGATTGCAGGCGTGAGCCACCACACCCGGCCAAACCTCTTTTCTTTATTAATTACCCTGTCTCAGATATTTCTTTATAGCAATGTGAGAATGAAATAATACAGCCTCTACACCCCCTGATCTCATCATTTTAGGAATCGTGACCAGGTGTGGTGGCTCATCCCTATAATCTAGCACTTTGGGATATCAAAGCAGGAGGATCACTTGACCCCAGGAGTTAGAGACATGCATGGGCAACATGGCAAAACTCTGTCTCTATTAAAAAAACAAAAACAAGGCCGGGCGTGGTGGCTCAAGCCTGTAATCCCAGCACTTTGGGAGGCCGAGACGGGTGGATCACGAGGTCAGGAGATCGAGACCATCCTGGCTAACACGGTGATACCCCGTCTCTACTAAAAATACAAAAAAAAAACTAGCCGGGCGAGGTGGCGGGCGCCTGTAGTCCCAGCTACTCGGGAGGCTGAGGCAGGAGAATGGCGTGAACCCGGGAGGCGGAGCTTGCAGTGAGCTGAGATCCGGCCACTGCACTTCAGCCTGGGTGACAGAGCGAGACTCCGTCTCAAAAAAAACAAAAACAAACAAAAACAATGAAAGGGTTAGTTTAAATTGGACCCTCCTCATATTCCACAAAAGTTTTTAAGTCACAAAAAAAGTCTAAGCTAAGTTTAACTTTTATTCTTACCCACTAGATATTTGGAGACTTTTTTTCTTATCATTTAACTAATTTCACTGGGGGAAGGTCTGTATTACCTCCAAAACTTTCCCACAATATGAAAAGAAGATAAAGTGTGACCCCTATACTTTGCAGTTTGTTTATAGAAGTAAAATTAACCATATACAAAACTAAATATTAGCACCAGAAAAAGTATACATATATGTTCCCTTCAGTATAATAAATTATGAATTTTATAGGAATTCTGATGGAATAAGTGGCATCAAAGATGTGGTTTTAATAATGAATACTTTGGATACATAGTGCTTTTGGGGGCTAAATAAACAGTGATACTATGGATTTATGTTATCCAGGGTCTGTGTAATATGCTGTTTGATCGCTAAAAGTAAGACAAAGGTATAACGCAAGGGGCTGGGTAATTCACTATGAAGACAGGTGAATCCTAGGAAGTCTTTCACTCTTGCACATTCAGTGAAAGTGCCGATAGGCATCCCACCAAAATCCCCAGTGTGGCCAGAGTCTGAAGCTTTCTTCTTATATAGCAGCAGTGAGAATTTCAGGATGAGTGGAAAAAATTCATTCACTTCAGAGAGAACTACAATTACAACAGTTGAATTATGGCCTTTATTTGTTTTACTTTATTTATTTATTATTGAGACAGGGTCTCACTCTGTCACCCAGGCTGGAGTGAGGTGATGCAATCACAGGTCACTGCAGCCTTGACCTTCCAGGGTCAAGTGATCCTTCCACCTTAGCCTCCCAAGTAGCTGGGACTACAGGCATGTACCACCATTTTTGTATTTTTTGTAGAGACAAGGTTTCACCATGCTGCCCAGGCTGGTCTCGAACTCCTGGGCTGAAGCCATCTTCCCATTTCAGCCTCCCAAAGTGTTGTGATTACAGGCATGAGACACTGTGCTTGGCTCAGTTATGGCTTTTAAGACCCAAATGTTGGTCTTGTGTGCAAAGCTGTATGAGTAATCCCATTTCTCTGAATAGAAAACCAGAGTTTCTGAGGCTTATCAAGCATAAGCACTCCACCTCCAATGGCTCAGTTTCCCTAGTTCTCCCTGTTAATCCATCAAGTTGCTTTCTTTTGGTTTCTAACCAGGCTCAAAGTGAACCAGTTGAGAAAGCTGGTACCAGTGACTTTAACAGAGAGAGACTGGAGAGTATAGATGAGTCCATACCTAGGTCTAAGAATAAACCATTTGCCATCTGAGAAAGAAATGAGATCATTTTCTTATTAATAATCCAAAATTTGACTCACAGAAGGAAAACCAAAACTTGATATTGGTTTTGAAACGTTAATTTGCATTGTGTTGAAAACTGATGAGTATGCCAATGAAAATAATCATACTACTATTAGGTACTGAGAGTTTATTGTGTACCTGCCATTCTATTATATGCTTTAATTTATTATATGTCATTTAATTCTCACAAAATTCATATTAGAAGAAAGTATTGACCCCAGTCTAAAGATAAAGAAATAGGCAGAGAAATTTACTTTGATGAAATTAACAAGTAGCAAGCGGCAGAGCCAGGATTTGAACCCACATCTCTCTGAGGCCAAAGGCTGTGCTCTTTCCATTGTGTACACTATCTTTCTCACAGTGCTGTCTCACTGTCTAGTGATGCTTTTGTTATATGCTCAGATACCAGGAAGATGACTGAGTTGACAGTTTTATTGCATGTATGTACATTAACATCAACCAATACTTATTATTTAGTCCCATGAAGTCAGTGAATGTTTTGCAAGCAGATGGGCTACAGATTCAGAAAAATCAATGAATATTTGAGCAAGCAAGTGAATTATGAAAAGTAAAAGCATTATATGTGTTTTTTCCGGGAAGTAAAGGGAAAGCTATAGTGTTAATAAAACAGACCCAATGCTTATGACTTAGAGTCCCCCCCAAGTAAAAATCAATCTGACTGTAAGTTAGGTTGATTTTGTTCATTCTATAAACTTATTTCTGAATGGAGCTTCTTAATTTTGACATTCACAATACAGAATCTTGTTCATGGCTCTTTACTTTCAAATTTAAGGCCAGCTTACTTCTTAATCTCTTCTCATTTATTATTCACTTTCATATAAGACTCACCTTGTTTTCACATACTTCATGTTCTTACACACTCGCTAACAGATAGCCCTCACTTTCTGGAAGATCTTCCATTGATCATACCTTTTTTCTTGTTCCTCAAATCTTTATTGTACTCAGCTTCTAGGATCTGAAGTTCTGACTTTGCTCAAAGCCTTCCCAATTAATTAGATATAAAATACTACAGTCCTTCTATGGAAATCATCTTTCCTCTAGAGTCAAAGGCATTACCAACGGTGAAATGTATTCATTTTGTATATAGCAGTAATTTCAACAGTTAGATTGCACTTTTCATTGATTTCTTTTTGTCTGGTTATAATAGAAATACTATCGTAGAAAATTTGTAAATATCAAAACATACGAAGAAGAAAATGAAAGCCATTGTTTATGCCAGAGAAGAGCATTGCTAACATTTTTTTTTTTTTTGTATTTCTTTCTAGCCCTTTTCTGTTTTCACCACATGTGGTTATGTTTAAACTTAAACTCTCTCTGCCTTAATACATTTTTATTCTGCTTTCTTTTCTTTAAAATTGGACCATCTAATATTTGGTTTCACCCAGTTCCTTAGATTCATGAGAGCCAAGTAACCAGTAGGAGATTTTGCCATTAAGAGGACTGGTCAAGCATTGACTCATAGAAGCCTAGAAGTATTTATATTTCTGGGCTTGTTTACAAATATAAATCCTATACAGTCTTACGCGCAACTCTTGAATAATTCTTCTCTTTGCTTCCATCATGTGTTAATTTTTTGTTAATTAAAACCACTCTATTTTATCTCATAGAAGTTAGAAAAATATATGAACATTACATTATAAAGACAGGGCATTATAAAATAATACATCTGTCTTTCAGATTTGTAAATTAAATTATAAATCTAAAGAACTATTTTGTATTCATGTAATGTAGTATACACCTTCTCTGGGTTCTCTCTTCTCTCCATTGGTTCATGTTAGTGTATGGAAGATTGTTTTCTTGTTCAGCTTTCCCTTTAAAGGGATCTAGCCCATCCCTCCCCACCTCCACCCCAGCTTATTTCAACAAGACTTTGTCAGTTTTTATCCAGAGAACATACATTGTGCGAAAACCTAACTTTCTCCTTACGACTTATCTGTCCAATTACGGGATTCAAGTTTTTATCATTTAGCTCATTAGGAAAGACTTTACTCTTAAATAATTACTATGCATCTCATTTCTTCCACCTATTAAAAATAATGTTTGATTATTCCACCCAGGTTTAGACATTTATCTGGTCTGGATTTGTTTACTAACCAAACTTTTAAAGACACCAATTTTTCCCCACAAAAGCAATTAAAATGTGACTCTCAAGGGAGAAACAGCTTTACATGATTTTACTGAACAGCTTTCTCTCAACTGCCCTGATACAAAGTGTATCCTCAGCATCCAGCACATGACTTGTCATCATTAGTTGTTCGTAAATGAATAAATAATACGATTCGACATATGAAAACCCATCCCCAAACAAGCAGGACTACTGACTTGTAAGGGCTAAAAACTTTCATAGCTTCAATAAAAGGTAAAAATCTTTCATTCTACAAAAATATGTTTCTTTAAATACCACTTTTGAATAGCCTGCCCGTGAGAATAGCATTTCCTGCACTTTATATATTTTCACCCTACCTAAAAGAGATATCAGAGACTATCAAAGTTAAATCCTAATTCTGGGCTGGGCGCGGTGGCTCAAGCCTGTAATCCCAGCACTTTGGGAGGCCGAGACGGGCGGATCACAAGGTCAGGAGATCGAGACCATCCTGGCTAACACGGTGAAACCCCGTCTCTACTAAAAAATACAAAAAAAAAAAAAACTAGCCGGGCGAGGTGGCGGGCGCCTGTAGTCCCAGCTACTCCGGAGGCTGAGGCAGGAGAATGGCGTGAACCCGGGAGGCGGAGCTTGCAGTGAGCTGAAATCCGGCCACTGCATTCCAGCCAGGGTGACAGAGCGAGACTCCGTCTCAAAAAAAAAAAAAAAAAAAAATCCTAATTCTGGAACTATTGGAAAACTGCTAAGTATATTCATGCATTAGTTGAGTAGATTTTGCAGATGAAGATATGGAAGCTGAAGTATGAGCACCATTGAGAAGGAGCATGAGACCTGAACAGGGTGAGAGTATTGAAGTTCCCCAGGCAATGGAAATTCAAGAGGACAATCATGAGGTGTCAGGACAATCAAGACACAGCAATATTTTAAAATGCAGACATTCTACATCAAGGCAGATATTGCCAGCAAGAGGTCTGTGTTTTATTGAAGTCTAAACTAATTCCCCTTGTTTTATGCTCCTGAATGGTTCATTTGCTTTGGGAGCCTCAGGGGTAAAAGGGAAGGGAAACAAATTAAGTAAAACTGCAAAGACCTGTTAAAACTACACAAGGTGTCTCTAGCTCTCTTATTGTTATGTGATACATTGCGGAAAAAAATCTGTGGGAATTCCACTCTGACTAACTGCATAACAACTCACAGCTGATTAAGTTAACCTTTGAAACATGCAATGTAAATACAGAGAAAACCAAACTTAATATGCAATAGCATAAACTAATCATTGTTTCATTTTCTGGAAATTGCATTGGCACCAGGGTGAGAAGTAGATGAAAAACCGTGGAGAAAAACAAAGACATCTCTCGGTAAATCAGTAAGTTTACAGATTAATGGAGAGCCAGACATTGCTGTTAAGGACTTAATATGCAGTGATTATGAGCCTGACCTTCCATAACAGCAGCCACTTAAGCGTTCCAGTGGTGGGGAGACTCACATATGCGCCTAGAGACAGAAGAAAAGAGAAACATTTATGGCTTTTGCACACCCAACATACACAAAAACACACCCTCTCTTAATCTCTGTCTATAAAACTTTATTTACATAGTTGTAAACTGGGAAATCTCAAGCATAAAACTCTGTCTCTATTAAATATACAATGGTTTAGTGGACTGGTGACTATGACTACAGCAGGCTTGCTGATTTTTGCTTTTCCTGGCAGCAAATGATAAAACGTCTTAGGGAATCCATATCTCTAAAGCCAAAAAGCAGCTCCCAGTCATTTGTGGCATCATTAGCAATGTTGTGATGTCCCTTAAGGACAAAACACATAAATGTTATGTCACTTACAATTGTGTCAAGGAGAAAACCAAAATGAGCTTGCAAAGTCATGCACCAGCTCAATTTTGGAAGGAAAAAAAAAATCTTCCTTTGAAGGAAACGAAATCAATCCTCAGTTCAAATTAAATTCGGACTATTCTCTGAAGCTCCAATACACAGCTCCAATAACAATCAGTACTTACGGACTTAAGGTGCTGGCAAATAATGTTTCGTTTAAAAGAAACTGAATGAGGATTACTGACAGAGAAAGTTTTGATGCTATTTTGTCATTAGTTAAAGTTAAACCATGGCATTATTGGCTTAGTCTTGAACATCTCAATCCTCACTCTTTTTTTTTTTCTTTTTCTTCTTCCTTTTTGAATACACTAGAAGTATTTGTCTGATTAGGCTTGTGACTTAACCTTATTAAAACCTTGTCATGCAAATGTATCATAAGTGTAGCATGAAGATTTCTGTCTCATGCAAAATTTAACTTAAATTCTATTGGCATGAAATTGTTATGTACAAACCTTCTGTTTGGTTTGCTGACATTCTTCTTAGTCTGCTCTCATGGTGATTCATTATCTTGTGATATAGATTTCCAAGTATCATCTTTGTATTGATTTTTGTATCTTTAATAACCACTCCACAGAAGATGGCTCCACTGGTGTCATTGATCGCATCAAAAATTCAAGGCTTACAGAAATACTAGAGGGCTAATTGGTAGCAGAACATTTCAGACTTAGTCTTAATGCAGTCTTAATCTTCTGTATTAAACCTACCTGAAGGTTTCCTCTTGGAATCAGCCAGGAAAAATTTAGCACTTCGTTGAAAAACACCTGGTGGGAGCAATGCAAGAACATTACAATCAATGGACTACAAACTTGAAAATGTCACAAAACATTTAGATATCAAGAGCGATCCTTTCCTCATCGGGTCCTCCATATCTGGAATGCTCCTTCCTTTTCTTTTCTATGGCCTCTGGCTCCACCAAGCCAGATTTGCTTATACATTTTAGAACAGAAACTGTCAAAGATAAGTTCCCATAATTTTAAAGTCTGTGCCATTCTGTGGTTTGATCAATAGGTGAGATTCCTTTGCAGAAAGTCAGGGTGAACATCCTGTTTGTGGAAATGATGAAACAACAAATTCAAGACCACAGGTGTAAGGCCAGCAAGCCCAAAGACCCGTTAGATGACCAGGTTTCTCATCCTCTAACTTGCTTCCCTCTTGCGCCCAGTTCTCAGAGCATACAGACCTGGTTTAGGCAATTAGAAACCTAACCAGGAGAGAAACAAGTACTTTCTGTAATGCTCAAGAGGAACTTGATCATGAACTTGAAACTTCGACTCCTTTTATTCTTTCCCAGGTTATTTTGTGAACTTACTCTGACAGTCAGTGTATCAAAGCACAGATTAGTATAACCTGGTACCTTCCCTAGAGGACCTTATTCTCAGAAGCCTGTGGGCAGAATGTGGAAAGGAAACTAGGACGTCTTAGAAAGATAAGGAGAAGGCAGGATGCACAAGGATGTAGGCTTTGGAACTGGCCAGACCTGAATTCTATTCCATCTCCAACATTGTGCTGTGTGGCACTTGGCAGATCACTGCCGCCCTAAAAAATGGCAACCGTGAAAATTTTCCTTCTCATAAGAATAAAATGCGCCAATGCACAGAAATCCCGGTACTGAGCTTGTTGTCTGTGTTTCACTGAAAAACACCTAGTGTTTTCAACACAGAAGTATGCTACGTATTAGAAGACCATAAAGAAAGAAGCCCTGTGTTCTGTTTATTTGTTTTTTATTTTCTCTCTCTAGGAGTTGAAGAAGTCATTTTTGAAAGGTGGAAAAGCGGAAGTAATACAAGAAAATTTGTATATGTTCTGTTTCTTAGGAGGATTTGAAACAAAGAACTAAACATATATGCTGTTCAGCATTATTGTAGATACAGCATCAAACACTCAGAGGAATTTGAAATGTGAAAGACATTGGAGTTAGAGTCATGATTTTAGAAAGACTGGAAATAGGAAAGGATGAATCAAGGATGAGGTCATAGTGAGATATTGTAAAGGATGTGGTGAATTTTTGATATTTAGATTCTTGAATCTTGAGTGAATCCTTGATCACCAGAAATTGGATGAATTCTTAAATCACCAGAAATTATGGTTGTAAGTTTCAAACTCTCTGACTTTAGAAAGGAGATTTAATAACCTCATAAACAAAAGCCTAATATATGTGGAAGGGTCTTAGTAATTAATTTTAAGTATCAATGAACTCTTAGAATTTGTTACTGAGATTGTCTTCAAAGTGTTACATAACAACACAAGTGTGGGCCTCAGTTTACCTAGAATATGGTATTTAAGGAAATGGCAAATGCTTGTATTGTACGATGCTTTTTCTTTTCTCCTTTCTCTTTTTTAAGAGATGGGGTCTCTGTTGCTTAGGCTGGAGTGCAGTGACACCATCATACCTCATTGTAGCCTCGACCTCCTGGGCTCAAGTGATGCATCCATCTCAGCCTTCTGAGTAGCTGGGACTACAAGTGTGTGCCACCATATCCAGCTAATTTTTTAAATTATTATTATTATTATTTTGTAGAGACAGGATCTCGCTTTGTTGTCCAGGCTAGTACCAAAGCCCTGGCTTCAAGCTGTCCTCCTGCCTTGGCCTCCCAAAGTGCTAAGGTTATAGGCATGAGCCATTACTCCTGGTCCAACAAATTATTTTTTTTACTCGTCATTATTTCTGTTGCATAATTATGTGCATCATAAAACTTAGTCATGTATTTGGCCCCATAAATCCCCATCTGCTTATGAAATTTTCATTTATACTTTCATCACATCCTCCTTTCCTAAACAGGCTACAGTTTTCAACCCAGGAGAGCAAAACCTTTTCAGGCAGTTTTATTATGGGTGGTTTGACCATCATTGTGTAACTACCTTTTGAGCTGCCCTCCCACAAAATCGTTCTTGATTTTGCTGCGGTTTATAAAAGAACTTATCACACCTGTCTGCTCTTCCTTTTGTCTTGTTTTCTTCCTCTTTGCTCTCTTCCTCTCTTTTTCTTTTGTAACTTCATTCCTTCCTAAGTTTCTACTTTATTTCCATGACTCTTCTCCCTTGCTCTCTTCTTCTCTCCCTTGTCATGTTATTACCTGAACTGAAGCCCAATGCACAGAGTTGTAAGTTTAATTCGAATTTTATTTATCCTTTGGATATTTACATAATACCCAAACGCATCCCCCAATATAGTGCTAAATTCATTTTCTATCTTTCACAAGAAAGGTGTAAAATATGAAAGGAAACAAAAATTCTGCCTAATGCCTAATACAAAGTACAGTGAAGATAATTTTCCAAGCGCTGAAAAATTTCTTTTTTTCCTAAACCTTTGCCTTTCTTTCCTCTACAATATAATAAAAAGGTTTCTTGACCACAGAGACCTTTGCTCAGTAGGAAGTTAATATGGAACATGAACATTAGTTTTCTGTTTCCTATTTTTAAAAACTTCAAAATACATAAAAAAAGAAATTAATAAATAAATTAATTTATGTATTAATTTTCTTTTTTGTATGCTGGGAAAATTTAGACACTCCATACTAATCAGCTTATTGTTTCTGACAATTTTTCTTTTCTTTTTTAGTAGTATTATCTATTCTTTACCATTCTCAGAGAATTAAGCTTTTGCTTATTAAAACAATGCTATTAAACAGTATTAGATTATTGACTAATAATCAAAGAACTGAAATATAGTAAAATGTCACTAGCAAAAAAACTTTTTTTCTTCCTTTTTGTTAAATTCCTCTTTAATAGTTGTTAAAACTACAAAAGGGGGAACTGACAAGATTGCCAGCCAAATGAATTTTTTTTTTAATTTTGGGTTTGTATATAAAATGATCCAGAAGTGAAATATGAAAGTTTTGGTATTTTTAGGATTGCTCCTTCTGGTCATCTCCATACCTGTTAACACTCTTCAAATGGATGCCCCACATTATTTCATAGTAGAAGCCATAGTAGGAGCTTTAGAATCATTATTGATGTCATTCTGGAGAGCAAATTACATGTGTGCTTCAATTTGCCACTGTGGAATTTACATAACCTCGGATTTTGAATTGAATGAGCAGTGGACAAAACTGGCATGCTAACTTCCAATCAGATATTAGCTGCCATGTTTTCAGCTACTATGATGCTTTCACTTGTATTGAATTATTACAAAGGCTCAATATGAAAAATATTATCATTTTTGCTTTACAGATGATAAAATTGAGAATCAGGGAAATTAAGCAATGTTGCCCAAATTCACAAACTCAGTAGTTATACCACATAGACTGTTCTGTTTGCCAAATAGACCTGAAAAATAGCAATTTACCAATGGTTGGTAAATATTGTTTGTGATGTTTTGTTTATTGTGGTAAGCTTACCATGAGATCCACCTTCTTAACAGATTTTTAAGTGTACAATAACATGTTATTGCCTATAGGCACAATGTTGTGTGGCATAGCTTTAGAATTTATTCATCTTGCATCACTGAAACTCTATATGTTGATTAGCAACTGTTGCGGCTTTTGTAGTTTGGTGAGTGGGAGGGAATGGCGCCAGGCACGTTTTTCTCTTCTGTTGCAGCCAGAGGGAGGGTTAGTGTTACAGGATCCCTAGGGTGCCACTTTCCCAGTGGGAAATCTTTGCAGCCACATGACCTCTGCCCAGGGCCTCACTCAGGCCTTCTGGGCTCATGCCATCCTCTTCAGTCCAGCAGGCTACACTCAGCTTGCACTACTGGCCCAGATCCCGTGACTGCCATGGCTGCATACTCAGCCCGTGGCTGAACAGGGCATGCCACAAAGTGGCTTCCGTGTTGGACGCCAGTGTTTAGACAAGGGGGATGTGGTGGCGCCTGAAAACTAGGAGATGCCAGAAACCAGGGAGTCCCAAGGAGTGTTACAGCTTTTGCTCAGGGAGTCCTGAGGTCTGAGCCCCCAGGAAATGTTATAGCTCTCTCTCATTCCTGCTGACTGCAGCTCAGTGAACAGCAACGTGTTACAGTTCATTCATTCCCACTGCCCACAGCTCAGCAAGTTCCAGATTCTTGTCCTGTCACCAGGAGGGGTGACACCGGAGAGTGAATGAGGCAGAGAATAATTTTATTGAGTGACAGAAGGAAAGCTCTCAGTGGAGAAGGGACCTGAGAGTGGGTAACCCTCTGTGTGAGAGGGGACCCAAAAGTGGATAGCCATCTGCGTGACTGAGTCCAGGGTTTTTAAGAGCTCAGAATAGGGTACTGCGTGCTGATTGGTCTATGGGTGGTCTTGGAAAAAGCACCACTCAATTGGTTAAAAGGCAACAAGGAAGTTCTCACTCTGGTTGTGGACTCCACCCAGAACTGGCAGCTCAGTTTTCAGGCTTTGAACTGTCGTTGGCTTGAAGGTCAGGTTTCACCAGGGACCCATCCCTGTCTGCTTAGGAATCTGTCTCCTGTTGCTGTTACAACTCTCCAACTCCTCCTTCCTCCACACTCTGCCAACCACCGTTCTACTCTGCATCTGTGAGTTTTATTATACCTCAAGTAGGATCATGAAGTATTTGTCCTTCTGTAATTGGCTTATTTCACATAACATAATGTTCTCAAGGTTCATCCATGTCACATATTGCAGAATTTCCTTCTTTATTTAACGTGCAATAATATTTCATTGTGTGTGCATACCACATTTTCTTTACCCATTTATCTGTCTATGGGCATTCAGTTTGTTTCCACATCTTGGTTATTGTGAATAATGTGGCAACAAACATGAGAGTTGTAATAATCACTTTAAGATTCTGATTTTATTTCCTTTACATACATACATGTGTATATATATGTGTGTATATATATGTATGCCCATATATATACACACACACATATATATACACACACACACACTAAGTAGCAGGATTGCTGCATCATGTGGTAGCTCTATTTTTAATTTGGAGGGTTTTAAAGACCCTCCATACTGTTTTTCATAGCGACTGCACCATTTTGCATTCCTACCAGCAGTTTGCAAGGGTTTCAATTTCTCCAGAGTCTCACCAACACTTTGTCTTTTGTTATTTTTGTAATAAGAAGCCTAAGAGGTGTGAGGTGATATCTCACTGTGGTTTTAATTTGCATTTCCCTGCTGATTAGTGGTGCTGAATATCTTCATATACCTGTTGCCAATTTGTATTTCTTAGGTTGCTTTTTCGCTCTGTTAATTATTTTCTTTTCTACGCAGATGCTTTTTAGTTTCATGTCCTCCCACTTGTCTATTTTTATTTTTGTCACATAAATTTGTTATATTAATTATTTATATTAATTATATAACACTATATATATAGTATTTGATGTGATTGGGTTGGTATCTCCAGAATATTATTTTGTGTCCATTATCCAACATACCACATAACTAAAGTAGATATTTGTTTCATTTTATCTTTTATAAAGTCAAAATTTACAACAATTGCTTTACCTCAGCCAACTTAAGAAAAACTTATGAATTGATTAATTTTTCAAAGTTTAAAAAAATTGCATAATTTTACCTTAAAGGGATGGTTATCCCTAAAACCTGTCTTTGACAGGTTATATTATAATCTCTTAAAACTTTCTTTAAAATTTCTGATTCCCTGGGCCTGAGTTCAGACATAAAGTATCAGAATCTTGGGCAGCATGCCTTGCAGAATTTGTGTATATTTACTGTTTCCCCATTGACTGGATATGCTCCTAGGAGTTTGAAGAGCCACCCCTTTTACTTTATTAACAAAGAGTAAAATGGTCAGAAACAAGACTAGAAACTTTTGATCTCCTGGGTCCTACCAAATTGCCTCTGAATACTGTTTCTAACTAGGCAAAAGGCATGCAAGGGCACAGACTATAACAAATATTGCAATGGACTGTCTTCCTTGCAAAATTGCTGGAATTTTCCCTCTTTCAGGATCATCTATCTTGCATGTCTCTGTTAAGTGTACATTTTATATTAGTTTAAAGGAAAGAGCAGTACTTATGCAGATGTATGACAGCATATGGTCAGGATTTAGATGAGTGAATACTTGCACCTGGCAATCAAATATTAGTACAGGCAGAACCCTCTGCTTGCACAGGGCAGCATCCAATGAACAGGGTAAGGGAAAGAGCTGCCAGATCAAACGGAATCCAGATGTCTCCTCCATCTCTTCCTTCCCCATGCAACCTTCCATTGTTTTCTCTGTCCTTCGGCGATATTTCTAAGTTTTTAAAGGAGAAATGAAGCCCAGAAAATATAACTAAATATGTTTTTAAAGCAGAACAAACATATTACCCACTGAGCAGTAAAAGCTTTTTCTTTTTTTTTTTCCTTTTTTTTTTTTTTTTTTTTTTTTGGTTTTAGCCTTTTAAGAGGTTTTATTTTCATTATCTTTTTTCAAGAACATATCAGATGTTTGTAGTAATCCTTGGTCAAAGATTTAGAAGAATGTCTTTTTTAGCTTAATTTTCCTATTGACTAGGGCAATTTTTGAGCAAGTGCTATCTCAGATATCACAGAGTGTCAGTAATGCCCAGTTGCCTGCACTGATTCGTTTACATAGTGTTAACTGTCCCTTTATTGCATTTTAATCTCAAATTGAGCTTGTTGCTTGGGGTAGGTAGTTCACTAGCAAAGGATCTTGCTTTATCTTTTCAAAACACTTTTCCCCCCTTAGGCATGTCATGCAAGCCCTTTGTACTTTAATATCTATATATACTTCAGAGAGATAAAAAGAGGATACAATGTTGTAAATATGTTGATACTTTCTGATCACTCTGAAGCAGTAATTCATCATTCAAAATCTCCTACATAAAGATAGCTTTGTAAAACAGACCAAAAAGCAGAGTGGGGTGTGGGAAGGCAGGGAAAACTGTCCAGGAAAGAAGACATGAAACGAAACAAATTTAAAACCTGCCAGTATATGCAATAGCTGATAGTCTTACAAAGATGGAAGAAAACAAGAAAGGGGGGTGAAAAAAGAGAGAGGAAGGAAAGGAAAGAGGGAGAAAGTAAGAGGTGTAGCCAGCTGGGCTTCTGGGCAGGGTGGGGACTTGAAGAACTTTTCTGTCTAGCTAGAGGATTGTAAATGCACCAGTCAGCACTCTGTGTCTCGCTAGAGGATTATAAATGCACCAATCAGCATTCTGTAAAAATGGACCAATTACCACTCTGTAAAATGGACCAATCAGCACTCTGCAAAATGGATCAATCAGCAGGACATGAGAGAGGGCAAATAAGGGAATAAGAGCTGGCCACCCGAGCCAACAGCGACAATCCGCTGGAATGCCCTTCCATGTTGTGCAAGGTTTGTTCTTTGTTCTTCCTAATAAATCTTGCTACTGCTCACATTTTGGGTCTGTGCCACCTGTGAGAGCTGTAGGCCGGCCGCCGCGGCTCACGTCTGTATCCCAGCACTTTGGGAGGTGGAGGCGGGTGGATCACGAGGTCAGGAGATCGAGACCATCCTGGCTAATATGGTGAAACCCCGTCTCTCCTAAAAAAAAATTCAAAAAATTAGCCGGGCGTGGTGGCCGGGACCTGTAGTCCCAGCTACTCGGGAGGCTGAGGCAGGAGAATGGCCTGAACCCGGGGGCAGAGCTTGTAGTGAGCCAAGATTACACCACTGCACTCCAGCCTGGGTGACAGAGCAAGACTCCATCTCAAAAAAAATAAAAATAAAAATAAAAAAGCTCTGGCACTCACCCTGAGGGTCTGTGGCTTCCTTCTTGAAGTCAATGAGACCAAGAACCCACCAGGAGGAACAAACTCTGTACACATCAGGGAGGGAGGGAGGGAGACAAGCAGACTTGATAAGAGATGGCAGATTCTGGTGATTAATTTTTTTTCCTACATGACCTACAAACAATGCAAGTGATGTAAAGTTACCAGGTAGTGTAGTCTAATTTTTACTCAGTTATTGTTACTTGGCCCTTGTTCTCATTAACATCTTGCTCCTGAGATTTTCCAAGTATTTTATTAACTGTTTGATATATGACTTTTTAACACTTTTTGATCATTCAAGACCTAAGAAAGCTATCCGTATTCTTTAAAGTGGGTCATTATTTTGTAGAAAATCATTTATCAGGAAAAGGGTAAAAAAATTAGGACTGAAAAATAAGTTGGCTAGGCAGTGGCTCATGCCTGTCATCCCAGCCCTTTGGGAGGCCAAGGTGAGTGGATTGCTTGAGCCCAGGAGTTTGAGACCACCCTGGGCAACTTGACAAAACCCAATTTCTACAAAAAATACAAAAATTAGTTCTGAAGGGTGGTGCACACCTGTGGTCTCAGGTACCCAGGAGGCTGAGGCAGGAGGATAGCTTGAGCCTAGGAGGTTGAGGTTTCTGTGAGCTGTGATTGCACCAGTACATTCTGGCCTGGGCAATAGAGTGAGACCCTGTCTCCAAAAAACAAAACAAAACAAAACAACAACAACAAAAAACTTGTGTAAACTTTGTAGGAAATGCAAATGGTCATTGTCTTCAAATGTGTATGTGTATGTAGTGGAGAGAGCTAGTGTCAGGCAGATGTGGGTTGGATTCCTTCCTCCTTTACTAGATGCTCCTCTGGTCTCTCTGAGGCTCAGATTCTTCCTCAGTGAAATAGACATAATTTTTGTGACATTTAAAGCAAGCAGAAGAGTGTAGACCCTCTTCTAGACGGAGTGGTACTGGGTCAGCTCTTGGTAAATATAAATTCTCCTTACTAAAATTATTTTCTTCAAAGTACTTCTGGTATTTGTTTTAGATGACAGTTCCCCAAATTGAGAACTTTTGTTCCAAAACTGTTCCAGAGACATCTTTTGAAAACCCCAAGGCTGCAACTATTGTCGGATTTCCGAGTGAAAAGAGGTTTTCCTCTGGCCTCTGTCACTCCTCAGTGGACTTTAAGGATGTTGGGGACAATTTGGCCTGTTTTATGTGTCGTGGATTCTCTTTTTGTGAGATAGTTACCTAAATTAGTAAAACATATAGACAGCAAATGAACCAGACTCGCAATAACCCCCTGAGCAATTGGCTGTCAACTACTCACTTCGCAAGGTCGTGTTCAAGGCTGGGTCAGGAGATTGATGTGTATAAAGACAGTTTAAATTCTTTGCAGAAAAGTGTCCTTGGTGTCATTATTTATTGCCAGTAAGAATGAAAATATCACCACCACTCTCATTAAAAGAAAATTGTTTTAAAGCCCACTTTAAACTTGTTTCTCAGGTTTATCCAGATAATATGGAAGGAAAAAAGTTTCTTTCCCTCTTCCTCTCTTTTTCCCTTTTTTTGAAAAACACAAGCAAACAAAAACAAACCCCACTAGTGCTCCTATATCCAAAGGAAGTGAATTGCATACATACACATCATCATATTAGTAGTCTGCCCCAGCAGGAAATCTTGAAATGATTGATATTTAAAGTGTTACCGTCTCAAGTGGAAGCTCCCGTCAAATACAAATGTACAACAGTTGCATTTTTTCCTTCTCTTTCTTTTCTGCAAACATGTAATACAGCCCCAAAGAAATCATGCTTGCCAGCTTCCTTTCTCTCTCTTTACTGCCTGCCTTTTCCTCTCCCTATCTCTCCTCATTACCCAGCCCCAATTTGTACACACACTCCATCTCCCCAACCCCCAACCGTCTCTAGTAGTGTGAAAATAGAAAAGCATCTGAGTATCTGGGCAGCCTATCAGTTTGCTTAGGTTCATTTTAGCTAATCCAGACATCCCACACAGCAGGGGGAAAACTGCTGTATCTAGTGAAACAAGAGCATGAATAATTAAAACTCTGTTATTAATGAACTTCCAGTCGTTATGTAAATGAAACTGATTTCAAGTCTAATTTGTCAGCCTGAATTCTTTCTCTGTTCTTCCTTTGTCTAGGACAAGAACTCATCATAATGGACTTGATAATAAAACACTGGTAGACATGCTGTGTGCACTGCCCATCTGAGTTAGGGCTTTTAGCGTGGTTAATTGATACAGTTACTCCAGAACAAGTCTATAAGGCATTTTGTATGGCTCTAAGTTTTAAAAGCCGCTCTTTTTCCTTTTGACAGCACTGCCTATTCTTTGCGCATACCTCATTATCATTTACCTTTACATGAGGGGTGGCATATAATTACTGCCTAGTAAATAGTTTCTTTTGCAATATCCATGATATTCAAAGACAGCGGAGTTCAAAAAGGTCCAGGGGAGGAGAAGGCGGTAGTCTTCAGAGAATGACAAATAGCCACCAGGGAGGAAAAAAAAAAGAAAAGAAAAAGGAATACTTGACAAAGCGCAAGACCACTAAGAACCAGTCACCCACTGTTCCACCATCAAGTGTCACTCAAGCTGTTGGTGACATTGTCCAAGTGATACTGTGTTGTCGGTGGTCACATATTTCAGCTACATTGTTTGGATCTACTGTATTGTTTGTGAAATCATTCACTATTAAGATGACAACTTCAAATATCACAATTTGATTTCCTATAGTTGCAAATATTTTACACAACATAAAAGCAGTAATTCTTTCAATAGAAAGCTATTCAGCGGTGTCAAGTCATTGACAATTTGCTGAGTTCTGATCTTTTTACATTTGGATTTTGAGAATGCTTGTATTATTTTTAGGGAGTTGTATAAATTAGATATCAGAAATTAATTACTATTTTGAATATGTGACACATGATTTTGTCACTATAATATATAAATAAGTAAAAGAAACTTGGATTTTGGATCTGTTTGCTACATTAAATATTTAATTTCGTTCCATGTTTAGAAGGGGAAAAATGTTCTCCATTCAGAAAAATTTTGTTTCTAAGCTGTAAGTGTTAAGAATATCATTCTTGCTAATCTAGTAGATTTTTCATTATTGAAATCATAGTACAAAGTAGTATATTAAAAATGAAAAATTTTCTAGATCCCGCGAATGTTGGTACACTAACTCCTAGTGAGTTTTATGTCCTTATAATGGTATCACTGAACTTAGAGAAATGTTGTCTCACTGTTTAGCTCTGCTATCTTTTGTTATTTTGCACCATTGCTTTGTTTATAGTACCAAAGAATAAAAGATATACTAATCACTTGTCCAAACACAGAAAAATGAAAATCTCAGCATCTGCCTGAAAGATAATCATCAATCCTGCAAAGATCCATCATTATAGTTTGTTGTACACACATCTTTGGTCACCTGAAATGTGCCAGACACTGGGCTAAGCAAGGAAAATGAAAATTTAAAACAGAGTAATTATTTCAAAAAGTGAGGAAAGATCAATTAACCAATATTTACAATATAATATGAAAGGTACTATAAATGAGAAAGATATAGTGTACCACATGTGTACATGCGTAATGTGTCAGAGAAGTATTGTAAAGTAATCTGCAAGAAGCCAGAAGATAGAATGCTTCAGAGAAGACCATTGTGTCTGCTTTGTCTGATGGCTAAATATTACATGGCATAAGTCCACTGTCAGTATTGTCAGGTGTAAGGGTCTGGTTTTAATTTGATTCCGATTCCTTTTCTCCCAGATGCATTACGTGGCAATTCATGCCTCAATTTCCCAGCCAGCAAGAGGTATACAGTTATTCAAAAACATGTCTGATTTTCATTATATCAAAGTATAGGCTGAAGGTACAGGTTAAATATATTTGGTTCCATGCAGTTTTACAGGACTTTGACTAGACCATGGCATTACTGCAGGGACAGCACAATTTGAGGTCTCGTTATGCTCAGCTTGACCCTGTTCAAGTGACTGCCCTGCACATATCCGTCAGGTTTGCATTGAAGAGGTTTCATCTTTATTGTGCCTATGCCAGACCTTGTTATAACTACTTCTCAGTCTCACATTTTGATTAAACCTGGAGTTTCCCTGACTCAATCTAAACCCAGCAACTACCTACATTAAGAGACAAAAGCAGTCCAGTGATAAGTACAAGACATGTAATGACACATAACATCTCACACACACACAAACACACATACACACTATGTCTTTTTGTTTTCAATTGATAATATGGCTCATGGGGCTGGTAAGTCTGTTCATTTTAATTCCTAGCCAACTCCAGAAGTCATAAAAATGTGTAATCTGAAATTAAAGTCAATTAAACCACATTGTTTCTTTGGTAAGTTAAAAGGAAAATACACATAAGTAATAGAAATCAATTATTGTATATTCCCAGGCCTGTTCTTATAAACTGAAGAGGTAATCAATCACTCTAGAGATTTCTACAAGGTAATTACTGTTTATTCTTTAATGATAGTGCCGTCTTCCTTTCTTCCTTCACACCAGCCCTTTGCAGCTGCCACCTCTAAGAAAGCAAATAAGCTACAGTTTAAAAAAAAAAAAAAAAAAAAAACACGACTGGAAGAAAGTTAGTGTCCTGCGTAATGTGGGCAATAAGGTTGCTGAACTTCATCCCCTTCTGTGACCTGAGGCTACAATACTTTATGGCCCATGCTGTATATACACATCATAACTGCTTTTCAGTAATAAATGCAGCCATGGCTTTGAGAAGGGGCACTGCTGCATAGGGAAAATTAATGAGAAATATCTTTCTTGTGGTTGTTTAGTCATTTGCAGGAATGAGGTACGAAAATAATAAGCAGCTAAAAAAGAACATGGACCAATTAAGAATTTAAAACAACTAGCATCCAACTAAATCTCGTCCCCCTCTTTAAAAAGACGGGGAGGAAAATGAAGAGTAAAAATAAATGCTACTGCTATTATCGAAAGCCAAACACACTAACCAAGAGCTTCAGTCAGAGCCTAGCTAATGAATATAAGTTACCTTAGCCAGTTTTAGCTGACTTTGAAATTAAAGTCTCAAACCCTTGCATGCAGGGAGAGCTGGACTTGAGCAAAATGGACTTAATAAACTCCATTGTGCAGTTAGATCCCTAGTGAGATTTCCTGCCCATCCATGACCAATCGGTATTATTTTTTCAGTGACTGGTACTTTTGTGAGCAAGATTGGGGTTTCTGGGAGTGATTAGCAGTTTTCACCCTTGATTGACAGGTTCAAACAGAAATGAGACAATAGGAAGAGTCATTAGGAATTCAAATGTAAGGTTGGTGTTTGCAGGCTTTGAGATTGATTTTAATAGAAAGGAACAATATATGTAAGAAAAGGAATTAATGTTAAAAATGTTAACTTATGAAGTATAAATTAATCTTTTCAAACTCAAAAAAATCAGAATTGAAATTAGTCAAAAATAATATGGATAGGAACAGCAAAATGTTAAATGTTTTTTTCTAAATACTTTGTAGACAATGGATATATTCAGTTCTTTGACTTAGCTATTTAAGATTTGAAGATTTAAAATTTTAGGGAAATTCTCAGTAGTAAAAGTTTAGATTCGGTTTTCTCGAAGATTGAAAATCCTATAGAAACAAATAAGTATTGTTTTTCTAGGGAAAAGAAAATATGATGAAGTTCTCCATTATATCTAGGGAAGATACCACAGGGAAATAATTATGGAGAATGATTCTAGCATTGACCAGTAATTGATAATTGGCCACAAATAATTAGGGTAGTATCTTCACTGGTGTAAATTATGCTAATAGCTCAGCCTTGTCCCTAGGTGCTGATATTGGTTTCTTATAAGTAATTTTGTTTTAAATTCACATTATAAATGTAGCATACTATACTTGAAACTTTAATCTTGTTTGGCCTCAAAGCAAAGTCAGATAATTCAGAATTAAACAAGCCTAATCAAAGAAGAAAAATAAGATGTACCCCAGTATTTGTCAGAATTTTTAAATACAAGTTGATTTCTTATGGAAAAGAAGTTTTCTGTGACAACCATGAATACAAACCATGTTTTAATTTAATTTTATTTTTTTATTTTTGAGACGGAGTCTCGCTCTGTCGTCCAGGCTGGAGTGCAGTGGTGGACTCTTGGCTCACTGCAAGCTCCACCTCCCGAGTTCACACCATTCATTCTTCTGCCTCAGCCTCCCGAGTAGCTGGGACTACAGGCACCCACCACCATGCCGGGCTATTTTTTTTTTTTTTTTGTATTGTTAGTAGAGATGGGGTTTCACCGAGTTAGCCAGGATGCTCTCCATCTCCTGACCTCGTGATTCACCTGCTTTGGCCTCCCAAAGTGCTGGAATTACAGGCGTGAGCCTCCGCAGCTGGCCCAGACCATGATTTTAAAAAGCAAAACTAAAGCAGAGCAAAATGTATTATTTGAAGTCACCTTGGAAATTCTAATGGAAGCATTTCTGATACCTCATAAGTTGTTAATGTTTAAAGGATGATAGCATAAATCCAATACCCTGTGCATGAAATAATCACTGCATCAGATTTTTATGCATATCCTGTGTGTAGCTCAGCATTCGAGCTGGATTTTTGAATATGTTGTGACTAATTTATGCCAACTTTTCATCAACCTAGCATTTTTCATTTTTCAATTGACATACAAAGTTCTGTAATCTGTGTGCTCAGTATGTTAATATACTGAGATGGTAAGAGAAAATCCAGTGCATCACAATCACAAAAGTAAACTGTGAGAGAGCCTCAGTGGAAGGAAAGGATGAAGAAAACAGTACAATCCAGTGAGGGGCTAGTGTTAAGTTTGATGTGGATTATTAATAAAGCACACTTCCCCACATCACGAGATGATTTCTGTCCTTTTTGACCAATCCGCCTAGCACCTGTTCTTCAATTTCCCTCCAAAAATTTAAAGCATGCTCAATCGGTGGTTCTCACACTTTCCTGCAATTGGAATCACCTGAGAATCTTTTAGAAATTCTAAGACTTGGCTTCCACCCCACACATTCTGATTTCTTAGTGTTTATCAGCAGTCCAGGAGATTTTGATGTGCAGCAAAATTTGAGAACCATTTCTCTAATTTGGTCTGAAAAGGCACCAACGTCCTCTCCTATACATGGTTAAAAATGCTTCTCCATCTTGCGGTTGATTTCAGGGACACAGCTGCTTGAATTGTTGTCTTTTCTGAGAAGCGTCACATCAACATACCCAGTGCTTCTGTTAAATGTTAAAGTCGCTCACAGCCTCTCATCCACTCTCAACTTCTTTCTCATTTTCCCTTTTATACTCTTTCATCCCTTAAATTACTACAGATCAACTGTTACCCCTCTGAGTTTTCAGCTGTTATTCAATTTCCTATCTTTAGCTATCGTTGGTGTCTTATCCACCAGTTGAAGCGTGAAAAAGTTTCCTTTTCAACATTACCTATTTCTTTCCCTTTATCTAAAAAAAAAAAACCACAGGCAGGCTCTATTCCTTTCTTCAATCTTCATCCAAGAGCTAAGTTAAGACCCTTAGTGATTTTTTATCTCATTATAGTGGACTTCTGTTTGAGACTCTAGTTTTCTGTCTGTCTTCTCCCAATAGGCTCATCACTTCCCTGTACAAAATGCGACTGTCAGACTTCTTGTCATTTCCCTTGCTCATTATGAACACCTCGTCAGTGTGCTTCTTAAACACATCCTATGCAATTCGGCTCCTTATTTTCTTTTCATAGGCTCCTTCTGTCCCAAGCTGACCCTAGAATTACGGGTCTGGATAGGAGTCAGCCTGTGGACTGATAGCCATGCTTAATAAATGTTTCTGCACCAAAGAGCTTCTGCAGAGGGCGGTTCTGCAACATGGATGACCAAGAGCCTCTCTACAGTTCCTGGAATTGCTTTAGGCCTTAGAAACACATGTGTTCCTTAAGTCATGTTCTTCTTCCTTTCCAAAACCTGTTTTATTCTAATGCACACATCTGATACTGCACCAGGATCATTCAAAGAGCCAGGAGGGAAGATCTAGGACTGATAGTTATATACATCTATAACTGTTCTGTTTTTCTTTTGATCAAGTTATGCAAATTATGTACTTATTTGAACAATTATAAAAAGAATGGCTGCTGCCCTTTGGCCTTCCACATCAAGGGCCTGTTTCCTGCAGCAACCGAACTCTGTAAAATCCATCATTACCCCTGCTTCTGTCCCCTGGTGTTCCTGCTCACCATTTCCCTTCCCAACAGATTCTACCCCCAACTGCTCCCCGCTCCCAGCTGGTCCTCTTACCTTTCTTGTTCGCTGGCCCTTTTTCAAGATCTACATTCTCATTTGCCAGGTCACCACCTTGAATTTTCTCAACTTCCTCTTGTAAATTTACTTCTTGCCATGGCACTTTCCTATGACAGCTTTTCAAATAAATCTTCTTTCAGAGGCAAAGAAACACACACAAAAACATTTTTTAAAGTCAAAGAAACATATACCAGTGAGAGAACCCTATCTTCTTTGTGGGTGGGTTGTATTTCTGAACTATTGAACACACATATATGTCACATGATGATGGATGTCAAGTCCTGGATGTAGAAACAAGTTCAAATTAATGTGCAGCAGGAATAATTGCTCAAAGATCAAAAAGCAAATTTCAGTTGTCACATAGTGAGCTTAAAATGTCACAAAGTGCGTTGAAAGGATTAATACAATTATTTTTAATTTATTAATTTCAAATAAAGTCATTAATGCACAAAGGTAGAAAGAAGCTTGGTTTCCCTGAGTTTGGACTTCAGGTTTGGTCAGATCAGTTTCAAATCCTCACTGCAGTTTTGCTAGTTGTGTAACCCTCACAAATAATTTAACCTCTCATAGTCTGTTTCCTCACGAGTAACAGCAAGGTGTAAATATTTTATTTCGAGGATATTTTTGAGGTCTAAATAGGATATTTTTGAGTCTAAATGTGCTGTTAAGAACATTGCAGGATTGGGACATAGGTAGAACTCTGTAAACAGTGGTTGACATTATTATTTGCATGCCTTAGTAAATCTACCACCAAATATCTGGGTATATTTTATACACTTCTTGAGCAGCTCTGATATTATTCTTTCTTCAGACCACCACAAATCCATCCCTGGCTTTTAACATGTCAGTACAAAGACATTTATATTTTCTTATCAATACCTTAGCATTATTTAGTATTATGTATACTTTGTCCAATTTTCATTCAGGAGATTTTTTAAATGGAAAACATATTAAGCTACTCCACATACTTTCAATATAGTATATCTGTTATCAGCCTCTGTAGCCACTAGATGTCAATACAATGTTTATTTGGAAGGTTTAATAAGGACTCATTAGTATCCTATTTAATGATTAAATAATGTACCCCCTTTGCAAGGCATTTTAATATTGAAGGGTTTCTGAGAATTTCACGGTAATATTTACGGAATTTACTCCACTAACAGCTGAAATACTTCACCTCATCCAGGCTTTAACAGTTGTTGAATAGAAACAGTTTTAAGCCTGAATCAAATTAAAATTGTGAAGAAAAATGTATATAGATAGAATATAATTGCCCTGATTGACTTTCTGCAGGTACTTAACTTGTGGAAACAGCAATGAAATCTTTATTATTCAAAACTGGATAAGATCTAAATTTTTATTTCATTTTAAAGATGGTATCTTACCTTCTCATAGTTATGACAGTAATTCAGAGAGAAGAAATATAATCTAGGATGTTTCTAAAATCATTTTCTTCAGTATATTGGCTATTTAATTAGTGATTCGATTAAAGATAATTTAAAATGTTACCAAAAATCAGCTTTAGGAAGCTTGGGTATTTACTCTTCAATCTCCAACCCTCAAATGACAAGAAATAACTTTTTTCCTGAACATACCAAGTAACTTCATTATTTTTTGAAGCACCATACCAGTACAGAGAAGTGTAATTTAAATATTTCCTTTGAAATTAGGGGGTCATAACTTACTTGAAAAATAGGGAGAAATTGACCTCAAAAACAAACAAATAAAAAGAAAATAAAGAAAAAATATTATCTTTATCCAGGGACGTTACTTTACTAGATGAATTTTTTTTCCCAATTCCAACTTTATGTGTTTTTTCTCTAGATATTTATCATTGAACCTATCTGTTTATTTCAGCCAAATAAAGAATAAAAGAACTTGGAAAATCCACTAGCCTAAAAGAAATCTTGCATTTAGGCCACATGCCATGGCTCATGCCTGTAATCCCAGCACTTTTCAAGGCCAAGGCAGGCAGATTGCCTGAGCTCAAGAGTTCGAGACCAGCCTGGGCAACACAGTGAAACCCCGTCTCTACTAAAATACAAAATATTAGCCGGGGGTGGCGGCACGCACCTGGAATCCCAGCTACTCAGGAGTCTGAGGCAGGAGAATCGCTTGAACTGGGGAGGTGGGGGGAGGTTGCAGTGAGCCGAGATCACACCACTTGCACTCCAGCCTGGGTGACAGAGCGAGACTCTGAAAAAAAAGGAAAGGAAAGGGAAAGGGAAATCGAAAGGGAAAGGAATCTCGCATTTAATCTTGAGTCTGTATATCTCTTGTTACATGCTCTAATAAGATCCTATATTTCCAAACTCTTCCCTAAACAAAATGGCACCATAATGAAAATTTAGGATGAGAAATAAAATTTTAGGACAGCTTTAAGAAGATTCTTTTTCTCTTTGCTTGCCTTTCCACATTCATACTGCAAGTTGGCAACATTTTACATAAGATTATAATTTAACATAGTGAATATTTTAGGAAGGAAGGGAATAAAATAGAGGAGGGAAGGAGGAAGGAAACTGAGAGCAAGAGGGTCTATTTGAGAACCCACTCATTTATTTCCCAACCACTTTATGGAAATTCTTTCCACAATTAGGACCCCACTGCCTGCTATGTGAACTCGATGGATTAATGTAAGCAAATTAGAGATGGAGGGAGGAGAGAGAGAAAGAGAGCAGAAGGAGGATGAGGAGGAGGAGGTGATGATGGAGAGTGGGTGGGAGTGACAGAGGGGATGGTGTGATCGGCAAGAAAGGTTTGTGAAGGCTCAAGATGTTAAATTGACTTTTGCGATTGTCTCACAGTCTTGGCAGAGGTCGTGAGTAAGAATAAAAAGTAACTGTTATCCCACTTTCAAGGGAAAATTTATCCCTGCACTGTTCTGTATGGTAGGCCTTTGGCACAAGAGTCTACTGAGCACTTGAGATGTGGCTAGTGGAACTGAGATGCTCTGGAAGTCACATACACATTGGATTTCAATAATGTAGTGTGAAAAAAATGTGAAATATCTCATTAATACTTGTTGCATGTTGAAATAATAAAATTGTAGATTAATCCATTTATTAAACGTATTATTAAAATTAATTTCACCTGTTTCTTTGGACATTTTTAATGTGGCTACCACAAAATTCAAAATAATGTATGTGGCTTGCATTATATTTCTACTGAACACCATTCAGAAGGGGCTTGCTAATAGATAGCAAAATGGTGCTTTAACCCTTACCCGATCACCCATCTCCAGGTTAATATTGTGAGACTAGCTGGAGACTCAAGAATGCTTTGTAAAAGAAAAATGTAGGCCTCTCAAGGGTAGCACTGCAGCATCTTATTTCCACTGGGCAAGAGATGTGGGTTTTTTTTTTTTCCCCACTTCAAGATGAACTTCAAAAGAGAATCATTTGTTTAGATGTAGATGCAGAGCTGAAGAGGAAACTGACACCTCACGCCACATGGATGTCCACGTGGTTGCAAACACTCTTGGGAGGTTCTTTTACTCGGTATGTGGAGTTGAGCGTCCACAGAACTCTTAGAATAACTTGGCCTAGGCCTCCTGCAGTTGGAAAGACTCAGAAGCAGATGTTAATAAGGAGAATAAGAGGAAGAGCAAGGAGATAGAAGGCAGGGAGCTCTTTCCCTCTCCCTATCACAGGTCTCCCAGTGTAGGCAAGCTTGAGCTGGAAAAGAGAAAGGAACTTTGGATTGGATATGAAATGAACATTTGAGTTTGGATAGAATAGGATTTTGTAATAGCTGAAATTGACACTGTTAATACATGAAAAATACTAGAAAACCTATGGAATATGCCTGAGTTTAGGGGCAGAAAAGAATCATTATGTTTATTGTCTGTCTCCTCCATTAGAATTTAAGCTCCAGGAAGATAGGATTGTTGTGTATCTTTTGTGTTGTTTTGTTTCCACTTGCATGCTGTAATGAGCCTTAAATGTACTTGGCCCGTAGTGGGTGTACAATAAATATTGGTTAAATGGATGAATAGATGAATCTGACATGATATGATTGAAGGCAGTAGTTGGATGGGGAAAGGTGCTTCCTTGTGTGCCCACTGAGTCTAGCATGTTCAATAACCTGAACACTTGTGTTCAGAAAAGCAATGTCATTCAGTGAGCATGAAGTAGCTGGTACATAAGGGGAGGGATTGCTGGTCAGTTCAGCAAATGCAGTCCATTTTAGAAATTATAGAGTAGAGTCAAATCGCTGCATGATGCTATACTATCAAGAACTCTTTTAAATTTTCCTTGCCAATAGACTCATATTAAGGCTTGTGATGCTTAAAATATTTCCAGTGCTTTAGAGTTATTGAACCTTTTTCAGTCAGTAAGATCCTTATGAAATTTCTTCCATCATTCATGGCCAATTACCTTTGTTTTTTCAATTACTGGTCATTTTGTTTGAGATTGAGTTTTGAGTACAATGAATACTTTTCATCATTATTTTATGTAGATTCAAGTAACAGTGAGAAAGATCATAACTCTGGTAAAGATTTATGCTGCCACCAGTATAGTTCCTAACCTTTTCTAAGACATTTTGGTAGGTGATATGTGACAACTGCACTAGGAACCCAGGGCCTAAAAGCAATCTGAGTCATCACAATTCGTTCCTCAGGCCCCTCAAATCTTTAGCCTTCTATTTCCTTGGCTTTCTAGAGCTCATTGACATCAATTGTTGCACCTCGAAATCAACAATAAGGATAAAACACAATGCTAAACATCTAGTTTTGTTTTTTTAAAGAAAAACTTGTATCTAAACACTTTTTGAAGATGACACTCATAGGTGTAAGTCATTACTGCCTTTCAAAATATAGGATGGTGGTGATTATTTTATCTGAGTGTGTGAACTTAGCTAAAAAGATGGATGCATAATCAGCTTCTCCCCTGAGTACTGGTTCACCATCTCAGTTTTTATTACTATGGCTTACGTCTTGACAACTCTTCCTCTTTCTCTGCTGTCTGACATCTTTGCTCAAAGGCATCTACTAGCCTTTAGGCGACATAGATGAGCTCTTTCTCAAAAGATTTTTAAAGCATTTATGCAGATTTTAGAATAATTTGTGAAAAAGAATTAGGAATACCTATTTTACTATGTTAGCATTTGGCCAATTTTAGCCTAAGATGTTCCATCATTTGATGGATGAGGGAAAAAGAATGCTAAAACCTTTAATAATTTTGTAAATGAGTTCATCTTTCCTAAAGAGAAGAACAACAATGATCTCTCTTACTAAAAGGATTATTTGAGGGGAGGAGATGGACAGAGAAGTACAAAAGACAAGAAAAACTCTAAGGGATAAAGACTGGGACAAGTAGATCAAGATGATAGAAAAGACACAAAGAGTAGGGACGTCAAATTGCTGTCGACTCAAGTGTCAGCTTGGGTTAATAGTGCCCTTCCTGGAGGAGGATGTTCAGAAAAATTGTGAGGCTACTACAATCTGTGTAGGAAAACTGTCATGAGTAGTTAGTTATCTTTGCCAGGGGTGCAAGAAGCAGGAATAGGGTGTAAGTGCTATGTATTTCCATTTCTGTTCCAGAAGGTAAAGTTCTCTGCTACAAGAAAACCAGTGAGTGTTCAGAGGAAGCAGCGCTTCCATAAGTGTCAGGGAATCCCAGCTATGTCAACATTGAGGAACCTACATCTGAATTTATATTTTCCACTGAAGAGAAAAGCCTTTACACTAGACACTTAAAATAAATATGTGGGTAGGAAAAAAAGAAAAAGAAAGAAAGAGAAAGAACATGAGTGACAGAGAGAGAGAGAGAGAAAGAAAAAGAAAAAAAGGAAAGAAAGAGAAAGCAAAAAAGAATGAAAGAAGGAAGGAAGAAAGTACAATCTTTTAATTAGATCACATCCTTCAGGTCTCCACCATTATACCTTAAAATACTGAGAGAACTTGACAATATGATTGGTGAGGTACTCTAAGTAAAGCTGCAAAAATGTCTAAGTAAAGCAGCAAAATTGTGAGGAGTAGGAAATGTATCAGAAACTGGATATGAGCCTAGTGCTCAAGGAGAAGAGAAAAAGATAGGTTGTATTTACCAAAGAAACAATGTCCCTTCTCCTTTCCAATGTGAACACCTCCACCTGTGCTCTTTCCTCTTATGCCCAGATCCTTCTTCTCTTCTCTTTCTAGAGGAATTTATTGAAACATTGTTGTGCCTGCTTACCTTCCATTTTCCTTCTCCCATTATCCTGTCAATTCCTTTCAATGGATTCCATTCTCTTCCATAGAAATCTCACAAAGTTGCTATTTAAAGGATTGCAAAGTGTCAACTTTCTAGTACATCATTAAACATGTCCCATTACACCTTCTTTCAGGTAACATTGTGCAAGTTAATCTGTGATATCCTGTGGTTTTTCTGCAGCCATTCTACCTTTTTCTCATTCTGGCTTCTCCTTCATTGACTATAGATATCCTCTCAGATTCTGTCCTCAGACTTAACATTCCATATGCTTGATCTTAGAAATTTTATCAACATCCATGGATTAAACTGTATTTTTAAATCACCCATATTTACCTGCCTAGTCCACGTACCTTAAATATTACTGGCTTTGCATTTTAGCTGTCCTGTGGAAATATCCTTGGATGTCCCACACATAGCTCATTTCAACTCACCCAAATAAAACTTATCCTCTCTGTTCACAGAACTGCTTTTCCTTCTGTTCCTCAGATTGGCTGACCATTGCCACTGACCCACTCTGGAGCCAATACTATGTACCCACCATGCACTGTGCTATGGTTTACATGTGTCATATCACATAATTCACACACCAGCCCTCCAAGATGGATTATTATACCCATTTTACAGATGAGGAAATGGAGACAATAAGAGGTTAAGTAACTTGTCCAAAAGGCCACTAGGCTGATAAGTCATAAAGCCAGAATTACTCCTAACACCCGACTATCCTGACGGCCAATAACATTTTCATGCCAACCTGAAGGAAACATGCATAACTAAATAAGGAAATGTGGATTCATTGTGTTTCTACGGAAAACAGGGCTAGAGCAGTGAAGAGATATTATATGAATTTAGATTTCTGTCAGTTTATCAAAGAACTTCTTAAGAGAGACAGCAAAGAAACAAGTTTCCTGGCAAAGCAATGGCTTCCAACACAGGAGAGTTGCAAAATGATCTTTTGGATAATGAGAACATTTAGACTACACAGACTCCTAAAGTTCACAATATGCCCTGGCACTGCTGCAGTTTGTAGGATAGCTCTCCAGTAGTTAGTTTATTAATCCTGTAAAGAACAAAACAGATGCATGCAGCCATTTAGTAAATACACTACATGTTAGATAATCAATATATTTTTGTATTAAACAGTCTAAAGTCATGAAAACTTCGGTGATGAAAAGCTAGAATTTTAAATAGGAAGAAAGTGTGTTTTCTATTTTAGTGATTCAGCTGCTTCAGGTTGTGCTGTGTTCTCTGTTTTGAAAAGCAGCTACCACAGCTGCTGCAAACATTTTTAAATGATCCATCACTACAATGTCATCCTGGCTGCAGCATCATCTTGTGTGGCTCAGGAAGGAAGAGGGGAGAGAAGTGTGAATGGAACAAATGGCACACTGTGTTCCAAAACTGAAGAGAGCATTTCTTGTATATCTGAGAGTAATTTTTTTGCATTGTTTGTTTTTGGGGGTTTTCTTTAAACAAACACTTAATGTATTGTCTTTAAAAAAAAAAAATACTGCTTTCAGAGAGAGTGTGCTCAACACTTCGCATCATGCGATAATTATTCCTTGGGGGAGTCGATAAATAGGAGCAAGGGGCAGGAGGAGTCATTATCTCCAACTAAAACTACAGTGGGAAAATCGGAAAGGTGAGGTACCAGATAAGAGATGCTGGAATTCACGCTCGGTTCCTGTGGCCGGACAGGCTGGGCTATATGCCCAGGGCTCTAGATGATTCTGCAGAGGCCACTGGCAGGTGCCTACAATGAGACTCTGTTCATCCACTTTAATTAGCACCTCATCACTTTCAGCTTGGTGTCACCCAGCTGGCTACAGCTAGACGACACCTCCAGCTTGAACTGGGCTCCATTCCATTTTCTTGGAGCTTATCGAGACATGTGGTGCTTTCTTTAAGTGCAGCTGGTGCTGGCACTTTCATTGTAAATTTAAATCTCTGTTTGGAAAAAGGTGATAAGAACAGTTTGTTTCAAGTCCCTGGTGTTTAAGCCTTAAGCAATTCCCAGCAAATACATTCAAGGCTCCTTCTGGTTTGATCGGCTACAATTTGTAGTCATTTTATTAATATTGGCAGTGTTCAGATTCTCCGTCATGCTATTCACATTAAGGAAGTCGCTACACTGCACCACGATTTCTCTGTGGTTCAAAGTTTGTGCTGATTGCTTTTAGCATTTTTGGTGATGCTTGTTGATCAGTGTAAGTTATGAGAAAAATACTAGCATCTGCATGCATTAAGTTGAGTTTTTTTTTTCTTGTTTCAATGGAACAAAAAATGAGATGCTTACTAGATGCATTCTGTTTTACTGCAGTTCTTTCTCAATAACTCAGGGTGCTAATATCCAAGACTGCACAGTGAGCTACATGTGAAAGCTTAATGATCTTCTGTTTTTCCATACAGTTATTGCACCATCAGTATTTAACTCATTTATTTATAAAATTTCTTATTATATATTGTGTTTGAAAGTATTGTGTAAAAATAATGTCTATTAATGTATTTTGTAACCAATTTGTATATCTCTTGGCTTTTGTCCCCGAGATTGGCAGACTTGATTAAAATATTTTTTCTTTTTAAAAAAATTTCTTCTTCTGGGCTGGGTGTGGTGTCTCATCCCTGTAATCCCAGCACTTTGGGAGGCCGAGGCGGGTGGATCATCTGAGGCAGGAGTTTGAGACCAACTTGGCTAGCATGGCGAAAGCCTGTCTCTACTAAAAATACAAAAAAATTAGCTGGGTGTGGTGGGGGACACCCGTAATCCCAGCTGCTTGGGAGGTTGAGGCAGGAGAATCGCTTGAAACCAGGAGGCAGAGGTTGCAGTGAGCCGAGATCGCACCATTGCACTCCAGAGTACAACAGAGTGAGACTCCGTCTGAAAAAAAAAAAAAAAAAAAAAGAAAGAAAGGAATTTCTTGTTAAATGCCTTTAGATACCCTCTAGGCATCAGATACCCACATTTTGGAGATAAGGAATGAAACAACTCAAATTAAAATTATTTCCTTTTTATATAGTATTCTCAGCAACTTTACAAGAGACAGGGAAAACAACCTCAACTGGATGACTATAGTACTAAAAAGAATGTTGATTACTGCATCCTTCTAATTACTTTCTCTTTCTCTCTTTCTGGAACTAACACATAACCCCAGTGGAGGAAACATTTCTCGTGTGATTTGACATCTGAGTGAATTTAACCAGGAGAGTCTTGTTTCTGAAGCTTAAATTTTGTGGAATTATTTCCTTATTGATAGTTTATGGGGTTTCCTAATTTAGATGTCTTCAATTGTTCTTTTAACTCCAAATCACATTTTTATTAGTAACATTTTAAGTCAAAATAATACCTTAAATTGTAACCAAAGTTTTATGGACATTATCTAATATAGTTTTCATGAAAATTCTGATTTTTATAGGTAAACAAACTTAATTTCAAACAAATTAAGTTATGGGCTGAGGTCACATAGCTGATGATAGAAGAGGCACGTCTCAAGCCCAGTCTCTGTTATACAGCACAAGGCTAGAAACCAGCTAAATGGTTCTAGACTGACCTACCTTCAACCAGAATCTTCCTCCTAAGAAACAAGAAACAAGGGCAACTAGGAGGCTTTAGGCATTCGTTTCCAGCATTATTATCACTTTCCTTGACCTGGTAGATGAACTTTTCAGAGACTGGTTTTATCATTTATAATAGACAAAATCATACCAAACTCACATGACTATTACTACCAACTAGATAAGGTAAAAAGTCAAGTATTTAGCACAGTAAACGATAAGTTACCTTCATTTCTTTATACCAAAAATATAGATGCCTAGTCTAGCATTACCAGATGAAACTAAAATATTCTTAGTCAGTTAAGAACTATATGATGTTTATGTTGACAGTTTGTCCTGAAGCAGAGTAATATTTCACATTATAAGTTTTAATTTCAGAACATATAGCATAAGCCCACCCTTTCTCTGTATAAGAAAGATGGAAAATATTTTTTAAATTATATAAGATATAGCTGACCATACTGGGGAAAGGAAGTATACATTTTAAAAATTTACTGATTCATAGTCATCATAGACAAATATTTCTATTCATATGAGCTAGCATTCACTTATATAACTACTATGTGTTTTTTAAAAACTCATTAAAAACTCATTATATCCTAACAATGAGTTATCTGATGTCTAGTTTTCATTAAACCCATTTTCCAGATAAGGAAACTGAAGTGCAAAAAGTCAAGGTCATCTAGTACAGGAATTTACCCCACTCAGCTCCCACATTGAACTATATATGCTGTGTTAAAATAATTTAAATATTACTTGTTATGACAATTTTATCAACTTAAATCTTACAGTTATGAAGAGATTCTCCTGAACTTCTGTATCCTTAAAGGATTAGATCATAAGTATATTTCAGCATTTTGTCATTTATTTGTTAAAATTAGTGGTTATCAATAAAACTACTCATTGGAGTTGAAAATAAATACAAATTAAATAAATTTAATTTAAACGTTGGATAACAATAAAAATTGTTGTTCAGTGTTTTTCCATGCTTTCCATCAGTGTCTAGTAACAATCCTTTTAAACATAACAAAAATAACCACAGATACTAGTAAATTGTTTGTGAAAGCAATTGAGGAGCTAATTGAGATTTCTAAACTAAGAAACCCCAAAAACTATCAATAAGGAGATAATACCACAAAATTAACTTTAGAAACAAGACTTTCCCGGTCACATTCACTCAGATGTAAAATCACTTGGGGAATGTTTCCTCCACTTGGGTTATGCATTGATTCCAGAAAGACAGAAAGAAATTAGAAGGATGCAACAATCAACATTCTGTTCAGGACTGTAGCCATCCATCTGAGGTTGTTTCCCCTGTCTCTTGTAAGGTTGCAGGGATGATATGTGGCCCTCAGCACAGAAGCTCCCGGAGAGGTGGGCAACTGCCTGGGGCAGAACCAGCTCCAGCTGTGAGCCTTCCCCTCCCTGATTTGGAGGAAGACCAAGAGTCGTGTTTTGTTAATCTGGGTAACCTCATTTTCATCTCATTTAACTAGTGGAAGTTAATTGAACTACCTGCTGAGATCTCTGGCACATAGCTAAATAAGGTAAAATGAGGTTACAGTGTTCCCTAACCCACTTTTGGCCCCATTTACTGTATAGGCTGGTTTTCAAAGAGGGTCAGAAAACACTTTGAAAATGGCAGATTACATCCTACTGCTTTGTAGCTACGCCTATGTCGATTCCTTGTCATCCTGCTCCTTAACTTCACTACCCCTTAAATATGTAGCCCTTCCCTGTTTCTTTGCCTCCATCTCACACAGATCCACTTCTCATTTTTTCAAGTCAGTTACCAACATATCCTTAGACCCTTCCCACCCATATCTATGGGCTCTATTGATGTTTCCGACACATTGGGTCCACAGCTGCTCTCTACGGCTCTTTGTCTCCCAACAGATCTCACGAATCTCTCTTTTAATCTGAACAGACTATGTGTACCCAAGGTTGAAAGTTGCCTTGAAAAATAGAAATTCAACCCACCAACTGCTTAGACTCTTTTAAAACACCAGTTTGAGAATTTAGCACTGCTCTGATTGCATTCATTAATTATTTGGGCTTTAGTAAAAACAGATATTAGTTATTTCTGACATAGAGAACAAAACATAGTTTGTGGCAAAAAAAAAAAAAAAAGAAGAAAGTTTGAATAAAGCACTGTATGTTTCTGCATTGTTTTCTCTTGCAAAAGTCCTAATGGAGGATTCATTTCAGTGACTCATTATGTCCTTAAAAATGTAATTTTTCTTTTGCTCTCCAAGTAATACATGTTTATTATAGAACAATTTAAAAAAATAAAAAAGAATATCTTTGCTCTTGTCCTAAACCCACACATATGAATTAGTGATATATACTAACTGCCATAAATTTCTACTTCACTTTGAAAGAGCTCTCTAAGTATTTTTCTTTTACTTTTTTTTTTTTTTTTTTTTTTTGAGACGGAGTCTCGCTCTGTCACCAGGCTGGAGTGCAGTGGTGTGATCTCGGCTCACTACAACCTCCACCTCCTGGGTTCAAGCGATTCTCTTTCCTCAGCCTCTGAGTAGCTGGGACTATAGGCGCCTGCCACCACACCCAGCAAATATTTTTATTTTTAGTAGAGACGAGGTTTTACCATGTGGGCCAGGATGGTCTCCATCTCTTGACCTCGTGATCTGTCCACTTCAGCCTCCCAAAGTGCTGGGATTACAGGCATGAGCCACCATGCCCGGCCTTTCTTTTACTTTGAACCTGTGTTTCCGTCGCTATCAGTGTTTCATTCTAGGTAGTAGTAATAATAAAACCATTAAAATGTATTGCAGCATAAAAACATCTTTATGTTTATAAATACAGGAAATATTAGAGAGTTCCATTTGTACATGTGAGATAAATAATTTCTTCTTATAGGTTATCATTTTGTCTTATATCTTCATTACAACAGTATCCTTACATTTTACATTTTACATACGTTTTATATATTAAATAAATTATACATATATTTTGTACATTTTATTTATATTAACTATATCCTCACATTTTACAGTGAGCACACAGAAACATCCTATATACCACACTAATTTTATTTAGAATGTTCACTTTCCCTTCCATGACTCCTCCTACTCTCTCTAATCTATGTATGTATGAATATACTCAAGTTTATGGAGCTATTTTCTTATTAATTTGTTCCTAAACATACTATAGAAAGTTGACAACTGCGTGATATTAAGAAAGAATAGTCATCCTCAGAACCCGGACTCGCCAGTAAAACAACTCTTCATTAGCTGTTTTATGAAGCTGAAACCCAAACCTAATTTTGAATGTTGTAGGATTGTTTCTCAAACTGTATCTGTTTTATAGCTTCTAATGGACACTTTTTTAAAGTTCCAGTTTGAGAGTGATAAGTCCCTTTCATATGAGTCTTACTTAGGCCCTTTAAAACAAAAACCACGATTGTTACAGCCTAGGAAGATAAGAGAGATGAACTAATCAAGATGAAGAAAATGAAGCAATCAAGATGAACGCTCAAGCAACTTTGTGCACTGAGCAACATAGAAGTATATTGACAAATAATGGAATATTCCTATTCCTGGAGTAGATAAGAGAAAGAGAGCAGAACAATGTATGTATGAGCCAATTTTTATCTGACAAACAGCTCTATTTCAAGTAATTCATTATTTTAATAATAACACTATATAAAACTCAAAACTGCATAGGAATATATATACGTGTGTGTGTGTGTGTGTATGTGTATGTGTGTGTGTGTGTGTGTCTATATATATATATAGTTCCCCCAGAAGCAATTAAAAATGATTCAACAATGTACAAACAGAGTCAAGAATCCAGGCATGGCGAAAGTCTTTACATTTCCAAATACTGTTAGTTACAGAATGATTAGATTATAAAAATGGGAGATATGTTAACTAGGTTATTTTTTACATTGGATGTGACTTTATGTTTGAGCTTAAACAAGGTGTTTTCAAGCATGTTTCCTTTCATAAAACTTTTAATAGACATGTGGAAATGGAAGACATATGTTTAACAATTATAAGATAAGCTCATTCGAAACTCTCCTGAATAAGACTGAACATTCCCTAAATCATGGTGTCTGACTTTCAAAAGACTAAATCAAATCTTCAAATGAAAGCAGTTGTGATGCAGTAAATTAAAACAACTTTGTGGCTATGTTTGATCATTTTTAAAGGGTGTACATTTCTAAATGACATAGGTTTTCATGTTTTAAATTGCGTAAGTCTTCATTATAAAGATACCAGCCCCCGTCACCAGATGTACATATACCTTCTGGGGGCTACTTCTACGCACGTAATGTGAGTGAATAAATCCCTTTTGATCTTGCTTTTATAAATCGAAATTTAAGAATGAAATTCAAACATTAATTGATCAAAATCCCACAATGAATAAAAAACAAATATGTCTGTATTTCCTTATTAAATCTAATTATTTAAAGAGTACATTCTTAAATCTGAATCTCCTTTCCAGTTCCAACAACTAGTTGGACTACAGAGGAACAAAGCAGCTTGCCCATGTCAACAGATCATTTTATGTGGACTCCAGGTTTCTGAATGAACTTCAGCACAGACCCTTGTAGACATCTGAACTCCATAAATCCACAGGTGTTTAAGTAGCCCTGAAGGCTGGGTCAGATAGCAGACTTGTTCCACTATGACTTTACAAGGATTTCGTACTGTGTAAACAACACTTGCAAGGATTTCTCTTTACTGCTGAGTAAAACCAGTAGCAGAAAGGGCCACTTTTAGTTTTCTTCCCTAAAGTATGATATGGTTCAATTTTATTTCAGTTATGAGCTGTGTACATTAGGTTGTCTTGTACACAATGTAGGTAGCATTTTAGTCCTTTGTTCATGAACAGGACAACTTGGCACAAAGAAAGGCCTCTTAAGTGGAAAAAAGAAATCACCATCTTAGAAGGGCATTCTATTACAATGATTTTCTGTCTTTCCTTGTAAAATTTTGAAATATCTAAATATCATTTATTTGTTCCATTGATACCGGAGGATTTACATACCTCAGATAACCTTCCCATAAATAAATTTGCATGAGGTTAGTGTAAGCAAATGAGAGATTCTACGCAGAAGATGTCTACAAAATCCAGTTTTGTTTTCATTTTGCTGCTTTTGCTTTGTTTTAGTAATTGAGCCAGAAACCAGATTCAAAGGGCAAATTCAGAGGAAAAGCTAAAAGTTTCATACAATGGTAAATATACAGTATGCTTTGAATGCTGTGAAAAACTATGATATTCAAATATCTCTCAGTAGAACATTAGTTCAGCTTAGACTTGGAAATCAGTTCTAAAGAAGAAAAGCAAGGAATTGAAAAGAAAAAATGTGTGTTTGAAGAGAAAAAAGATTACCTGTCTGAGTGGTGTACAGTAATCAGAAACAGGGAAAAGAAATAAAAATCACTAGGGAATTTTCAAGATCAGAAAAATTCAGAGGGAAAAATGTGGAGGTCTATAAGAGAAGATCTCCTGCAAATGCATAATTAACTCCAATAAAAAGCCTAGAGTCTCCACGTTGCTCATGTTTTAAGATTTTGAGTGATTTTTTGGACATGTTTATGATAAAAGTTTTCTATACATATTAAAATTGTATACTTTGAAGTGTATCTGATATTAAAGCAGAATAAAAATATGAACAGCAAAATCTTTCTTTATATGGCATAAATGTTATTTCTGTGCCTTAGTTTCATATGCAATACTTTATTTCTTAAAAGGTGTTTCTAGGATGCCTCAAGAACAATGAACGCACTTCTCTTTAGTGAAATAATCAGTGCCTAGACAGTATTGCTGTAGGGTGCACACAGGTACCAAGGAATCTTGTGACCTTTCTGAATTAGGAAGGTTGCTAAGAAACACTGCCCCTGCCTATAAGATAAATAAACAAACATTTAGGCAAGAGAGAGCCAGATCCACTCAAGTAAACATTGATTAGCAGTGCAGTCTGACTCCCCTATCAATGAATCATGTATAAATGATGAATCAAGTGAAGGACTGAGGATCAAAGACCATCAGCAGAGAACTAAAGACTCAGACTTAACCTCCACAAGATCAGATATCTACTGAGCTAACACCTCTGCCCTACATGTAGCACTCTCCTCATGCTTTGTGTGCACTTAACAGCTTCAAAAGTTTTTTTCTTTATCACCTTCTATGGACAAGCCACTGTGCTCATATTCTTGTAAAATCATGCTTAAATATTTCCTTTGAATATCCACAAGAAGAAGGGATTGTAATTTGTAAGAGGAGTTTGGCTTTGAAAACAAGCAAGAATTATTTGCAGCTTTGTTTAGCAAATCAGATGAGTAAATATGGCAGACAATGCATGCATGGTCAAAACCCCTATGTGCACATTTTTCTCTCTAGTCCTTGCTGTATTTTATAGACATTGCCTGTTTACAAGATTGATATTCCCACTCGACTATAAGCTCCTCAAGGTCAGGAATCAAACTATTTTCATCTTTCTATTTTGACTTCTAGCACATTGCCCATTGGTTGGAAAGAGCCAATGTTTTTATGTGGCTCCTAAATTGTCTCTGAAGGCAATCCAAAAGAGAATTGCAAAGCATTGACATATTTGTATTAACTACTTTGGGAAAAAATATACACATACTGAGATTTTAAAAGCTAAATCTAAATACTTATAGGCCAATACAGAATATCCACTACATATTGATAAAACTTGAAAGAAAAAAAAAAAAAGCTGTATAGTGCTATTAGGTAGATGGGAATTATTTAAAACGAGTATTAAACTATACATCATTATTTCTGTGTTACTCCCAGAATGAAACTATGGATTCTGAATTTGTCCCTTGCCTTCAAAGTTAGAGAAATCTTCCACCATGCCCTTTGTTCATTTGAACAGCACATGAAAATGTATTTCTCATGCTTTGGACATATGAGTTAGAAAACCTACCTCAAGTTTGACAGGTTCCCAAATGATTATTTTCATTTTTAATTCTAATTTGTGATTATTGATTCCTCAGGGAAAAAATAAACAAAGTACATACCTTTTTGAAAGTATCTAAGACTTCACGAATGTAGCAGGAAGTGATAAGACTACCAGACGGAAGTAATGAGCAGGGTACTTGTATGGATTTAAAACAAAGAAATATAAAAGTGGGCTGGGCATGGTGGCTCATACCTATAATCCCAGAACTTTGAGAGGCTGAGGCAGGAGGATCACTTGAGGCAGGAATTGGAGACCAGCCTGGGCAACATAGGGAGACCTCATCTCTACAAAAAAAAAACAAAAAACAGATGCGGTGGTGCTCACCTGTGGTCCCAACTCCCTGGGAGGCTGAGATGGGAGGATTGCTTAAACCCAGGAGGTAGAGGCTGTAGGATCGGACCACTGTACTTCAGTCATCATGACAGTGCAAGACCCTGTTTCAAAAACACAAAAGAAAAAGAAAAAGAAATATAAAAGTGGCCAAATTACACCTGAAACTTGACATAATTAATAAAAATATAAACTCATTTAAAGATATATTGAAGGCCAGGTACAGTGGCTCATGCCTGTAATCCCAGCACTTTGGGAGGCTGAGGCAGGCAGATCACCTGAGGTCAGGAGTTCAAGACCAGCCTGGCCAACCTGGTGAAACCCCATCTCTACTAAAAATACAAAAATTAGTTGGGTGTGGTGGTGTGCGCCTATAATCCCAGCTACTAGGGAGGCTGTGGTAAAAGAATCGCTTGAACCCAGGAAGCGGAGGTTGCAGGGAGCTGAGATCGCACCACTGAACTCCAGCCTGGGAGACAGAGTGAGACTCCATCTCAAAAAAAAAAAAAAAAAAAAAAAAAAAACAGATATAATGAAAAATAAGGAAAATGGGGAATATTACTGAAGTACAAAGAAGCTAAAATTGTATATTCAATAATGCTGTCAACTTATATAACCATGTTAAGGTTATACTCCATGGAGTTTGCATCTGAATACTCACTCACTTGAAAAATGGACTTGCTGAGGAGGAGATGTACAAATATATACAAGTATGTCAGTCTAATGCAATTTTTCTCACAAATATTTAGAAACTGATGGTTTCTTAGATATACATAATAATATATTCAATTTAGTGATATATTTAGTTTAGTAAAAAATATGTGCATGGCACCCCACCCTCCAAATGTCACAGATCTGTGCTCTCATCACGACTACTTCTAGTCACAGAAGTGCAGACAAAATGGCTATTGTTGCTGCACGCTACCCCCGCCCCCCCAACTCTGGCTAAGGTGACTTCTAGAGAATTTAAAGAGCGAGCACCATTTTTCCCCTGTATTTTTATTTTTTCCTTTTTTGAGGAAATTAAAGGCTAGGACTTTCAAAAGCAACTGAATATATGGGAAAAAAATTTGAAAGTGATTATGTATGCCCAGGGAAAAAAGCAGGCTCAGAAAAGTCCTGAGAAGACCTTAAATTTACACCTTAGGTGGATCCTTGGCACAGAGAGTGCCTACAACACAAAAATCACAAAATCGATAAATAAAAACATTGACAAAAAACAGCAAACTCTGGGGAGAGGGAAGAATCTGGTTTCCAGAGTTACCACATTATTAGATTAAAATGTCCAGAGACTGGGCACAGTAGCATAAGCCTGTGATTGTAGCACTTTGGGAGACCAAGGCATGCAGATAACTTGAGCTCAGGAGTTTCGAAACCAGCCTGGGCAACATGGCAAAACCTGGCTCTACCAAAAAAAAAAAAGAAAGAAATACAAAAATTAACTGGATGTGGTGGCACACATCTGTAGTCCCAGCTACCTGGAAAGCTGAGGTGAGAGGATTGCTTGAGCAGGAGAGGTTGGGGCTGCAGTGAGAAAGATCATGCTGCTGCACTCCAGCCTGGATGACAGAATGAGACCCTGTCTCAAAAAAGAGGAAAATAAATCCAGTTTTCAATTTTAAAAAAACATGAATCATACAAAGAAGCAGAAAAGAATTGTCTCCCAAAGGAAATAAATCAATAAAATGATTCCTGAAAAAGACCTGATGGTAGGTCTACTAGACAAAGACTTGAAAATAGCACCTTAAAGATATTCAAAGTGAATTAAGATAAAGAGAAAATCAATAAAATGATGTATAAACAAAATGGAAATATCAATTAAGAGATGGAAAATCTGGCTGGGGGCAGTGGCTCACACCTGTAATCCCAGCACTTTGGGAGGTTGAGGTGAGTTGAGATCACCTGAGGTCAGGAGTTTGAGACTAGCCTGGCCAACATGGTGAAACCGTGTCTCTACTAAAAATACAAAAATTACCTGGGCATGCGGTGTGCCCCTGTAATCCCAGCTACTCTGGAGGCTGAGGCAGGAGAATCACTTGAACCTGGGAGGTGGAGGTTGCAGTGAGCTGAGATCGCGTCACTGCAGTCCAGCCTGGGTGACAGAGGGAGACTCCGTCTCCAAAAAAAAAATTTAATAGTAAAATAAAATAAAGAGACAGAAAATCTAAAAAGAAACTTAAAAAAATCAAGAGCAGAAAAATACAATAATTTAAATGAAAAATTCACTAGAGGAATTCAAAGGCATATTTGAGCAGACAGAAGAATCAGCAAACTTGAAGATAGGACAATGGAATTATTGAGTCTGAGGAACAGAAAGAAAAAAGATTGAAACAAAATACACAGCCTAAGGGACCTATGGGACACCATTAAGCAGACCAACATACACACTGTGGGAGTCCCAGAAGTGGAGGAGAGACAGAAAAAAGAAGAAAGAATATTTGAAGAAATAATAGCTGAAAACATCCCAAATTTGATGAAAGACATGAACATGTACATCTAAGAAGCTCAAACTCAAAGTAAGATGAGCTCAAGGAGACCCACATGAAGACATGTAATAATTAAACTTTTGATTGAAAGACAGAGACAAAGAGACAATCTTGTAAGCAGCAAGACAGAAGTAACCCATCGCATACAAAGGATCCACAATAAGTTTATCAGATGATTTCTCATTTGAAATTGTAGAGGTCCAACAGCAGTGGGCAATATATTCAAAGTGTTAAAAGCAAAAAGGCATAAATCAAGAAGTCTATGTTCAGCAAAACTGTCATTCAAAAGTTAAAAAGAAATGAAAGGATGGTTAGATAAACAAAAGTTAAGAAAGTTCATTGTCTCTGGAACTGCCTGGCAAGAAATACTTAAGAGAGTGTCGCAGGGTGAAATGAGAGACTGTATAGTAACTGAAAGCCACATGAAGAAATAAAGACCTCAATAAAGGTAAATATATGGTCAATTATAAAAGCTAATATTATAGTGACAACATTTATAAATCTACTTTTTGTTTTCTACATGATTTGAGCGACTTAACATTTTCTTCTTTTTTTTTTTTTTTTCTGAGACAATTTCACTCTGGTTGCCCAGGCTGGAGTGCAATGGCATGATCTCAGCTCACTGCAATCTCCGCCTCCTGGGTTCAGGCAATTCTCCTGCCTCAGCCTCCCAAGTAGCTGGGATTGCAGGTGTGCACCACCATGCCTGGTTACTTTTTGTATTTTAGTAGAGATGGGGCTTCACCATGTTAGTTAGGCTGATCTGAAGCTCCTGACCTCAGGTGATCCACCCGCCCTGACCTCTCAAGGTGCTGGGATTACAGGCGTGAGCCACTGTGCCCGGCAACTTAACGTATTCCTAAAAGTTATTAGAAAAAGGAAGCAGCCTAATAGAAAAATGGGTAAAAGGCTAAATAGGCAAGTTATTAAATAGTGTACCCAAATAGTAACAAGCTTACGACAATATTCTCAACCTCATTAGCTAGCAAGAAACTGCACATTAAAACTACAGTGGGATACTACTAACACCCACAAAATAGTTTTTTAAAGAAATGTTTTAATAACAATACCAAGGATGTACGGGGATGTGGAGCAACTGCAACTCACACACAGCTGGTGAGAGCATACAACACAGTCATTTTGGAAGGCATCTTGGTAGTATTTTCCAAAGTGGAATGTACTAGAAATTTTAGTCCTAAGCATATCCTTTACATAAATGCATACATATGCACATTAAAAGGCATGCACAAGAATGTACATAGCAACTTTATTCATAATAACACCAAATGCAAGCAACACAATGCCCATCAATAATAGAATGGATAATTAAAACAATGAAGTATTCTAAAGTAGGGCACTATTGACCTTGTGGGCCAGATAACTCTTTGTTATGAGAATCTAACCTGTACATTGTAAGATATTTAGTAGCACCCACTAGATGCCAATAGCATTTCCCTAGTTGTGACAAAATGTTTCCAGTAACCACTAAATGTCTCCTTGAGGGATTAAATCCCACCCCCTTGAGAATAACTTCTCTAAAGCAATAAAAATAAACTTCTGCTACATGAAACGTAGTGGACAAATATATAATGTTATGTGAAAACAGCTAGATACAAAAGAGTACATGCTATAGGATTTCATTTAAATAAAGCTCTAAAACAGGCTAAATTATATGATAGCTGTTGGAATTTTTATTACTTTTGAGAGAACAGTGACTAGGAGGAGGCATATGGAAGATAGTCTAGTCTAGGTGAGATTCTCTATGCATCCTAATCTGGGTAATACTCACATGGGTGTGTTCTTTGTGAAAATTCATCAAGCTATACTTTTATGATTTTGCTATATATACCCTGCTTCAAAAAAAAGACTACTCAAGATTATATATTTGTGAACCTAGAGATGAAGAGACACATAATTCTAGAGTATGAAGCAAATGTTAGAAAGTTACTTTAAAAATACAAACAGAAGGGATTCCGACATCTGAAATTGGAAGAGAGAAAAATCGAGCTTTGTTAGAACCAAAGATGACAGAAAGAGAAGTGACAACGCTGAGTAAAAAGAAAGAAAGGAAATCTTATTTCCACAGGGAATAGAAAAGAGTCTAAAAGAAAACATTTTAACCCAGGACTAGAAAGTAAAACAATTTCTACGGTGGTGGGCGCTGCTAATTATCCACTTGTTAATTTTTTCTCTCATTCTTTCTCAACCAAGAGAACCCCAAATTTATTCTATGCAATACTGTGCCCACGAAATGTTGCATTTTTCAGGTCTCCTTGTAAATAGGGTTGTCCAAAGTGATGTGGCCGTGAAAGCTGGTATTGCTGCAGTCACCATATGACACAAGATGACTGAAGATGGAAATCGGTGCCAAAATGTAGTTAAGCACAAAGAATGAAACTGAGTCTCTGATAACCATAGAGGCCCTCATCTTCACCCTGGACTGGCTGTTTCTTGCATTTTACATGGAAGGAAGAAAATCTCTCTTTTAATTTTTTTTGAAAAGGAGTATGTGCAATAATTTATAACCTTGTTTCTTTCTAGTTGGAAATAAAGACTGCTCATCTCCAGTAATGTTTCTGTCATCCTTTTTTCAGTCTAACATTTTTATTTTTTTGACCTAATATGTAGAAAACTCTCATGACTTTGCATATGTGGTTTGAATTAATGAAAAGAAGAAAAGCAAGGGGTAAATATTGAACACACAAAAGAGAAGGTGATTTTATGTAAATATCTTTGTAAAATAACCAATGAAGTGAAAAACACTTCAAATTCTACTTACTTTTTAAATATCAATTTTCAGATAGTTTTGTATGTTTCAAAAATTCAAAATTCAGTTAAATGCACAGAACTTTATTCTGATAATGACAGTCTATTGACTGAGATCACATGGGAATGAGAAATGTAATAAAAAAGAAATGCTTAGATTATTGCTAGAAAAAAGTACGCATAAATGAGAAATATTTGGACCTAGACATACTACAGTACAATGTGTTTCTAATTGTTGAAAATCATCACTGTGCAATATTTAAACTTAAACTAAGAATGCTTCATTTCTAAACTTGGAAAAACTGATTTCAAGTGAATAAAATCATCTTCAAAATTGGATATAATGTTCAATATTCTAAGTTCAGAAAGAAGTTTTAAACAGCAAGGCATTTAATATTGCCTTCCAGATACTATTCTGATCTGCTGATGTGGAGTTTACTACTGACGTCAATCAGAAATTTGCCTAAGTAGGGACTGATGAATAGAGTATACTTCCTTTCTGGATTTCTTCCTTTATCCCGAAACATAACAGGAAGGTCATCTGTTTTAGAACAGAAGAGTATGTGAGTAGTATAAAATGACCTTGAATTATGATCTCTTCTGACATCTAATGTGTAATATGTATTTTTAAAATCTAGGAGCAAGTATATAAAACTACAGGTAAGTGATAGACAAAAACTGAAAGAAGGAAGAAAACTCGTTTTTAAATAACAGTGTAACTCAATCCAAGTACTAAGAAAAATATTTGTATCTAAATGTGATACAGTACAGTTCTAACCAAGAAGCAGAGTCATTCAGCCTCCAGCAGGTTTGTGAAATGTATTTCAGGAGCAAAGAAATTATCAAACAAATGTACCCCACTCTTGCCCCACAATAAAACTAAATGCAATAGCAAGATAGCTTAGCAGATGCAATGTGAGGTTGCCCTGCATGTCAGGATTACAAGACAGTGTATAACTCTAGCCAAAATCCAAACTTGTAGGCAAAGCATATTTGCTGTCCATCAAACATAGGCCCATGGTTGCAATAAATACTTACCTTCATCTCTCACTGGCTACCTGCCTATCTTTAATTTCAGGCCCTTGAAATTTTATCTCATTAACTATTAAGATACGCTTGTGCTCTCCTATTTTTAGGGCTATTTCTCAAAAATGTTCTATTTGTATAATACATCAAAAAAGAAGACAGAGTGGCTGTATGTTTCTTCCCTTTGTTGGGATATTTGGAAGGAAGGGAGTGGAGGTTATTTTGGGCAAGAGTTTGTCTCTGGTCAGCTGAAACACATCAGTGAAGTAATTTCTATTTACGTCTTGGCTTTGTCACTCAGTCTGTAATAAGCCAGAAATATCAAACAGAAATCAGAACACAAATCAGTAATGGTTGCCAGAAAAAAAGAGACAGGAGAAGAAAAATTCGATTTATAAGGCAGGAGGGAGTGGTCAGTGGTCACTTGTAGCACAAGCCAACAGTTTCATCAGAAGTTTGGGTCAGTGGACGCTATACACTTATTCAAAAATCCTGTAGCTTACTTGGGGAGAGAGCTTATTAATTATTTAAAATATGGGGACAGCTGTATTGTTCTCAATCTGATTCTCAGTGTGAAGACATTAAGAGGCAATGTGGGTGAGTAGGACAAGGTAGAGGCACTTTCTGAAACAATTTTAATATGCATTGCTCACTTCACTTTGAAATCAGCTGAATACTAGAATGTCAACAGTCACAAACTTATGTCTCCTTCATGTTTTGACAATGTTCAGTGATCTAATAGCACCAAGTTTTGCAAACTCTCCTGCCTAAATGCCAATTCTGCATATTAAGTTAGCTCTGTCTCAGTAGGGGTGTCAGAATCTTGCTGATTTTCACTCACTGAAGTGTAAGACTTGCTTCCATCAATCAGCAACATTCTCAGCAATTTATCCATTCCGTGTAAACTGAAACAAGATAATGTGTCCCATTTTTAAAATCTGGTCTATAGTCATCATTTTAAAAAGTATAATCTGGAGGCTCAGTCCCTTATCCTTCTTCTGAAGATGGACAGTTTATCTTGAAATGACTTTTCCCTGGACAAGAGCAAATGCCCATGCTAAAGCAACTTTCCCATCATCTGCAATCTGCTTCATGGGATAAATAATACAGGCACAAAATGTTACTGTTGAAGAAAATCTTAAAGATCACCTGTGACATTCATTGCATGTCACCACTGAGAAAACAGAACTCTGAGAAATTAAGTAACTTCCTCAACAACACAGCATTTTGGTGCCAAAGTGTGACCTGATACCCAGAAGTCTTGATTACCAACCAGTCCACCATTCTTGTTGTCACACCTACAAATATTACTGGAAAACATGGACATCGACACTTCTCTTTTACGAATTCTCTCTCTATACAGTTTTACTTCATTTTACTTTTTCTGCACCTTGGAATCTTTTGTTTTAATGCATCAGTTCCCTTTCTTGGAAATGTCTGTGCTAAAGGCCATTAAAAAAGAGTATTCAGAGCTGACACATCCCAAATAATGAAGCTGCTAACCTACATTACCATCTTATACTTAATAAAATTAATTCGCCCATGTAAACCTTGAGTAGGCAAATTTGCAGTTAGAACACACAGAGAACCATATTTGTGACATAGATAGATAACTATTACCTCCTTTTAAGCTTTCAAAAGCCTTAGGATGTCAGAGTAAAGAATCTGAAAACTGCAGCTCTAATTCAAATGAATCAGGGTAGAGCAGATGGTTGAAGAAGGAACACAAGCAAGAAGGAAATCTCCTGTTCTCCCTTTCTGATTACTTTGCCCACAGAGGAATAACGATTCAAAGAAAATCAGTAATCATGGCGGATGTCATTAGCATATTCCCAATAAGGGAGCTTACATAAAAATTCCCAGAGAAAATGAATGACTACTTACAGATCAATGTGCAAAAGGCGCTCATCTCCAGCTGCCTCCCTTCTCCCAAAATGTGAATGATTTAAGACTTAAAAATTGAAGTTTGTAAAGTTATGGGCAAATACTAAAGTTTGTTTAAGCTAATAATGCAGATTATTACAAGCACAATAGAGCAGGCATATTTTCAAGTTTGTCAGTAATTAGTAGTACCTAATGTTTCACATTTCTAATTACATTCCATTTGGGCTGCAACAAAATCCAAAGACTTATTAAAATATTGAATAACCCTCTCCCTCTCATCTCTTCATAATGGCTGATTAAGCAAACTGCAATGAAGCACCTTCATTGTTTTATTGTGAATCCATGTGGTAAAGTGTGTTTTTCTCCCTCTTAATTGATGAGCAGAAATCACTGAAACAGCACATCAACTCTATAGAAAAACTTGCATAAAACAATTTTAAAAGGGGAAAAATTCCAACTCAAGTAAGTAGGAATTTAACATGCTTTTGCTGAGAAAATATTTCAGAAGATGGGCTCTTAACTAAATGCTGTGCAAGAAAATGACAGATGCTTACTTAAAGTTATACGGAAAACACCTGATGAGTTTGTCATTGGTAACCATTTCTCACTGCTCTCCTGTACAGTTTCTAGATTTCTAGAGGGTACAAACCCTCAAGAAGAGGGTACAAACATCCATTGCTGTTTGTCAAGTTGAATATTTAACCCTCAAACACAAGACAGAAGAATTCCCTTTTATAGAAAGAATAGCAGTTACCAAATATGCAAACACCTTTATCAGTAATAAATCTCCGTCATAAATTAACCGTGAGACACAATATTGGCAGGTCTTCTTGTTCAATAGAGAAGAGCTAGGTAATGCCATCATTGATTAGACCAGTAGGAAGCAGATGGTTAAATAACACAATAGGAAATGTCACAATCGTTTTAGTTTTATTATTGAAACCCAAACTTTCAGTGGCGGTAGACAGATTGTCTTCATTTTTCATCCATAAAACAAGCATCTTGAACATTTTATCAAAAAGAACTTTTTCTTACACTGGCATTGCAACCAATAAAACCTTTTATGCATGGCAAGTTGGCAGAAACTATTAATAAAATGTCTGTCAACTGCAAATCGCTCTTTTTTTCTTTAGCAAAAAAGGGGGAGAAATCATTAATTACAGTTTCTGTCACACACAAAAGACACTATGATTGTTCTGATGTCTTAACAGCCTGAATTCACCTAGTGACCACCTCTTCTGTGGATTTGAAAAGGGATGGGTCGTCATCCATCTAAACAAAAAGCTGCAGAGCTCTCCGAACACATTGCCTGTGTCTGCCTGGGCAACAAATGTGGTATTTTAGGTTGACTCTGAAAGAAGATTATGAATATGGATAGAATGCAAATACTTCATCTATCCTAATCAGAATACAGGAATTCAAGCTGTTGAGGAAAAAAAAAAAAAGACCTTAGAATTCCCATACAAGGAAAGAAATTTTATAGTGCTTATTGAATTTAGAAGACAGAGATTAGAAATGAACTTAATGAATCTGTTCATCAGGAGGCAAGCAACAGACTTAGCAACAAGTGTAGATCAATTACCCTGATGACAAATAAATGTAATGAACTTTCAAAGTGGGAAACAACTGTTTAACACAATTTAAGAAGAAAACAATGTATTTTTTTTCCTTTTCTGGGTTTGCTTCGTCCTCCCCTTTCTACCTGATTATTTTTTTCTTCTACTAACCATTTAAAAACCCTTTTCATTTCCCTGAAATGATCTTTCCTCACACAAGCTCCACATAATGGAAAAGAAAGAGCACAACTACATAATTTCTGTAACCAAATATAAAGAGAACAAAAGGGCCAGGAATGACTTATATAGGTTCCTCCTGAATGTGCAACAAGATTTTTTGCAATAACACAGTGTAGAAAGCTGCCAGTTTTCTTTATTATTTCTATTTATCTGCTCCAAATACATCAACAAAAAGGTCTAGGTAGCTGAGTTCACCTGTCTTGATTCCCCATTTCCTTTCACTTTTAATAAATGCATTTGCTCCAGGCGCTAGCATTTTGAAATGCAAGAGGTTTCTTTGCTTGTATATTTAAAGAGACTTTTCAATTTAGTGAACTTCTTAATATGAAGACTAATAATTACAACACATCCATGTTGCTATGGTTTTTTTAAAAAAATATGGACTATAATTATTTTATGAGGTTCATTCAAGGATATCTTTATGCACAGTAGGATATTTGAGGAGATGAAATAAGTCTAATCTTATAGAACAAAAAGGCTTTTTAATAATCTATAAATCTAAGAAGGTAAGAATAGTTATCGATTCTTAATCTAAAGTTTATTACAAGTTTATGTTGTGATATATCTAGATTCAAATCCTAGCACTACCTGTTATGAGCTGTGTGACTTAATCAAGTTGTTTAACCTTTCTGTACCTCAATTTCCTCATCTGCAGAAAGAGGAAACTACTGATAGATACTTCATATAAGAAATGAAATGATGCAAAGTATTTGAAGTACCTAGAACACTATTTGGACAGAGGAAATGTTACGTAATTGTTAGCCATTATTAACTGGTCTATTTTTGTTTGATCTAAAGCCAAAAATGAAAAGATGTGAACTGCTTAAAAATTCAAAGGCTAAAGCATACAGTGAATCACTACTCATTCTTGACTGCTGACAGAATAAGTATGGCAAAAATTTGCGGTGGCTCATGTCTGTAATCCCAGTACTTTGGGAGGCTGAGGTGGGCAAATCACGAGGTCAGGAGATCAAGATTATCCTGGTTAACACGGTGAAACCCCATCTCTACTAAAAAAAATAAATAAATAAAATAATGTAAAATGAAAGTAGGAACCCTCATCATGAATGAGCTACTGTGAAGGACTATGCCATTGGTAGATGGATGGTAAAGAGGACAGTAATATTGTACTTATCAAGTGTGTGTTGTTTTCTCTCAGAACAAATGGCTGCAAAAATCTAGCAAGTATCGTGAAATTATCTTGTTATAAAGTTGGAATTCAAGGTAAGAAGTGAACATGCTCTTTCTTACCGTATGCATATGTACCGTATGTACATATGCATATATTAGATACACATTATTTATATATACATATATATGCCATCTTTATAATCTTTGTTTTAAAAAACCCTATTGAGTAGAATTTTTTATTACCACTGGTTAAAAATGTCATATCACAAGAATCTGGCAAGCATTCAGAACCATTTAATCTTTCATCAAGGCTTAATCAGAAGAGGTTTATATCTCTTTTGTGCATTGTCAAGTACCCACCACAATTTGTCTCCCCCATACTGGACCGACAGATTGAGCGAATAAGCAAAGAGCCAGAACAGTTGAGTGTAATTGCAGTGTCAGCACTGTTAACTGTATTTATGAGAAGAGAGTTAACACTATGACATTAATAATTTCATCAGATTACACATGTTTGCTTGACAAACAAGCAAGCTATTCTCTTTAAATTATCTGTGACTAGTGCTGTTTTCAGCTGGAGAACAGCCATGAATTCCAGTTTAAAAAGAAAAATAAACTCACCAAAACACCATTCAACTTACATTGTTATGTTTGGGGGAAGAAAAAAAAATTAAGTCTTTAAATATTTGCGTTGAGCCAGACTTTATAAATCCTGGTTTCCTGTCAATAAGAAAGAAAAAAATGGTTAGGAACGTACAATAAAAAGGAAGGGCCAGGAAGCATAATAATTGTGTCTCGCTGTACTGTAGTTCAAAAATAGCTTCAGGCAGAGACACGAAGTCTTTTAGTTTGCCTTGACTTTTTAAACCACTAGATGCTCACCTGCAGTGGTTTCTGTGATTTGTGGCAGCTTACCAAAGGCACAGGATAATAAAGACAGTTTGTTACCCTCTAATTTTGGAGGGGCATAACACATGAAGCTTGTACAGCAATCTCTTACCTACATATTTCACTCCATAAAGGGAAACAATAAGAGAGAACATGACATGTATTAGAGAAGTAAATTACAATGTTATACTCTTTGGTCCAATAAACCATTGTGGGCTGTCATGCTCCTGACTACTGAAGTGTTGTTTTATGCTACAGCTTAATCAGCTGGGTCTAGGCTCTGCTTTTGCAGGCCAGTGCCTTAGGCAGCATAAATGCTGTGATTCACACACGTGATCACAGAAGCCTATATGGTGAGATCCACACAATCTGCCATGTAAGTTATTGGCCTGAATGATGGATCTCCTTGCAGTTAATTTAGAAGATAGAATGGGACTTGAACCTGGTTGTTAAAATTATCACAAAACATTGAACCACCTGTTTGTCTTATTTAATAGGAGCATCTTGCTGGTGTTGGTTCTAACAAAGGTAATGTTTCATCATTTGAGCCTAGAATCTATGCCCTTGTGAGAACCCCACAAGCAGGAAGCATCTGTATTTATGAAGCTTACGTGAGACAGCATGATGTGAACCTGAATGCAAAAAGTTAAAAGAGATATATTGATTTCATCACTAGCAAGCCCCAAAACGAAAGCTTACCACTGCTGTAAATACGTGCAAAATTGGGTGTCAAAAGGAAGTATTTGGCTTACTTGTTTTAGTAATTCAGATAGCCTTTTTATATTCACTTTCATTATTCTTATGACAGTAGGTATTGTTAATATAACGAAACCAAAAGAATGATAGTGATACATTTTATATTTATATATATTTATATGTACATATGTGTACATACCTAGATAATCTCCATTTATAAATATATATAATATTACTATGCTTTCTTGAAAAAATTAATAGATCTGTTTAGAAATAATGAATGATATATCCTTGGACTGAAAAAGAAAAAGAATCTTAACTCAGTGTCAGTCACTTAGGAATCATATTGCCAGAGTTTTGTACGGAATGAAGAGGATAAAGTATTTACAAAACAAAAAGATAAAACACATTTCCCCACTAAGATGGCTATTATTAAAACCAAAAACAAGTGTTAGCAAGGATGTGGAGAAATGCGAACCCTTGCCTGTTGCTAGTGGGGATGTAAAATGGGAGCAGCCACTGTGGAAACAGTATGGTGGCACAGTCTGTCAAGGAAGAGTTTTGTTTTCTTCACTGATGAATCCCCAGGACCTAGAACAATGACTGGCCTGGAGGAGGCCCTCTGTACATTTGTTATGTAGATGAATGTGCAGAGGAAGAGGAAAGGGGTTGAAGGCCAAACAAGTTTGGAAAAGACTGGACTAAGCTAAATTCAGCAACCTTTTTTGTTGCAGGAGTTAACAGGGCCTTTGGTAGCTCAACAATTTATTGTCTGTTTTGTTTTGTTTTGTTTTGTTTTGTTTTGTTTTGTTTTGAGACTGGGTCTCACTCAGTCACCCAGGCTGGAGTGTAGTGGTACCATCAGAACTCACTGCAGCCTCAACCTCCTGGCCTCAGGTGATCCTTCTGCCTCAGCCTCCTGAGTAGCTGAGACCACAGGTGTACACCAAAACACCTGGCTACTTTTTTAATTATTTGTAGAGATGGG